>NC_092046.1:11732167-12343002 GCF_003086295.3 Arachis hypogaea
TTAGTAGTATCGATGGAAGAATAGATGGTTTCCTCCTCAAATGACGTTTTCGATTCACCCTCGGAAAAGGTTGGTGATTGGTAGCAACCCTTTCACCACCTCCAAGGGCCAACCGTCTTCGAGCTTGCCTAAGATGTGAGATAGTTCTCTCAATTTTCGGATCAAAAGGGGCTAAACTCGGATCCGGTAGTGAACGTGTCATTCAATGGAAGAAGCATAGAGCTCATGACAACAAGATGTATTAAAGAAAAGATTAATCCTAACTAACAATAGAGCTAGAAAACAATCAAAGAAGTCACGCGCCGAGCGTCACGCGTACGCGTAGGTCACGCGTACGCGTCGTTTGGAATTTTGCGATCCACGCGTATGCGTCCACGTTTGTGCGCCAATCCCAGATTCCAGCTCCCACGCGTGCGCGTCGGCTACGCGTGCGCGTCGATGCCAATGCTCCAAAGCTCCATTTTTCATGCTCCTTCCACTTATGCATGCTTCCTTCCTCTCTTCTAGACCATTCTTGCCCCTATAAACTCTGAAATCACTCAACAAATGGATCACGGCATCGAATAGTAGTAGAGGGAGATAAAAATATAGCATAATTAAGGCCTAAAAACATGTTTTCAACCATCAAGCAAAATTAGGAAGGAAACATAAAACTATGCATTTTACATGGATAAGTGTGATAGAATGTTGATAGAACCCTCCAAATTCTACACAAAATAAATTCTAAAATTGAGGTTCATCATTACCACATCTATTAAATGCATATGAAATTTATGATATGCGGATAAACTGATCAAATAACGCAATGTTATTGCATCCACTACAGGGAAATATGTTTCCTCATAATCTATACCGTGTCTCTGTGAAAAACCTTGTGCCACAAGTCGGGTGGCGCAGAATTTAAAGTCCACAAACTAATCGGCAATTGCACCGGGTCGTACCAAGTAGTGCCTCAGGTGAATGAGGGTCGATCCCACGAGGATTGATGGATTAAGCAACAATGGTTAAGTGATTTACTTAGTTAGACAAATAGAAAATGGTGTTGAAGGTTCAAAAGCATAAACAGTAATTTCAGAATATCAGAAACAAACAGTAAAATTGATGTGAATAATATATAGAGAAACAGTTAAGGCTTCAGAGTTATCTATTTTCCGGATTGACTTTTCTTACTAAATATTTTAATCATACAAGAATTAATTCATGGCAAACTATATGTGACTAAACCCTAATTCCTTAGACCTTTTTAGTCTCCTATAAAATTCATCAACTGCCAATTCCTTGGTCACTTAATTCCAATTAGAGGGTGAAGTTCAATTCTAGTTTATATGCCACAGAAATCCTAATTATCCAAATATAAGAGGATTATATGTCACGTATCCCGTTAAGTCTAGATAATTAGAAATTTAGGAGGATATGTTTTCAAGCTGTTGTTCAAGTAAAGAGCTTTTCGAAGTTATACAAGAACTCAATTAGAAAGAGGGTCATACTTCCGTTCCACCCAAATTCATAATATAAAGAACAAAAACAATTCTTGAATTATAAATCAGTACATGAATTAAAATAAAAAAAATAATAGTATCAATCCATACAATAGACAGAGCTCCTAACATTAACAATGGAGGTTTAGTTACTCATGGTTCAAAGAGAAAAACTAGGATTCAGGTAAACTGTAAAGTGCAGAATGAGGTCGGAGAGAAGAGAGGCCCGAAGGGCTGATTCTTTTTCCTTTTATATCTAATTCTAATTAATGTAAAATATATTTTCTAAAACTAAAATAATATCTTTTTCTAATTGTAAATAAAATAAAAGTTGAATCAAAATTAATTTGATTGATCCGTGCTGGGCTTGAGGAGCGTGGGGACCATTGGATTCATTAAGCTCCACGCTGAACTTGGCTTTTTCCAAGTTCAACGTGGAGAAGGCAGTGTGGTCTTTAACGTGTTCCTTTGAATCCACGCTGAACTTGGATTTTTTTCAAGTTCAGCGTGGAGAAGGCAGCGAGTGCTTCCCTGGGAGTTCTCAAATCCACGCTGAACTTGGCAGGAACCCAGTTTAACGTGGAGGATGCAGAGGTTGATGGAAGAGAAATGTTTACTATTATATATCATTGGAAAGCTCTGGAAGTTAGCTTTCCAATGCCGCTAGAATCACATCGATTGAACTTCTGTAGCTCAAGTTATTCTGGTTTGAGTGCAGAGAGGTCATGATTGACAGCATCATCTGCTTTCTCCCTTTTCTGCTACAAAACTCCGTCAAATCCCTCCGAATGTTACCTGAAATAAATAGAATTGTGCACAAATCAAAGTAGCATCCATAGTAGCTAAAAGATATTTAAATTTTGATTAAACTTAGCAATTCAAGTGCAAATTCACAAGGAAAAGATAGATAAGATGCTCACGCATCATCGGGCTTTGTAGCGCACAACTTCATTTTTCTCATTTCGTTTTCTCACAAATACCCATCGGTATCCAACAGGTTTTACATCTTCAGGTGTATGGACTACAGGTCCAAAAACTTCACGTTTTGCAAGTGAGTCTAATTCAGCCTTCATGGCTTCTTCCCATTTTGTCCAATCATTTCTTTGTCGACATTCTTCAACTGATCTTAGCTCAAGATCCTTACTTTCATGCATGATATTTAATGCCACATTTTATGCAAATATTTCATTGACAATTGTCTTATTTCGGTCCCATTTCTCTCCTGTAAAGACATAATTTATCGAGATCTCATCATTTTCACAATTTTCAGGTACCTAAACGTCTTCTGGCGTTAAAACTATATCAGAATCTTGGACAACTACAGGTGTCATTACTATGTCTTTTTCAACAGGAATAATATTTACCTCTTTTCTCTTTTGAAGATTTTTGTCTTTGGAACTGACAGGCCTGCCACGCTTCTGGCGTGTATTTGCTTCGGTGGCAATTTGTCCAACTGGGATATCAATTCGAATTAGGGCATTTTTCGCTGGTATATAAGACTTAGTTATCCTCTTTGTATCAAAAAATGCATCAGGAAATTCATTTGCTATTCTTTGCAAATATATATAATCTTTTGAACTTCTAGTTCACATTGCCCTAATCGAGGATCTAAATGCATAAACGATAATGCATTCCAATTAAGTTCCTTTTCAGGAAGCTTATTCTCTCCCCCCTAATGTTGGAAATTTTGATTCATCAAAACTACAATCTGCAAACCGGGCTTTAAATACATCTCCAATTTGTATCTCAAGATACCTCACTATAGAGGGAGAATCATATCCAACATATATCCCCAATTTTCTTTGGGTCCCATTTTGGTGTGATTAGGTGGTGCAATGGGAACATATATCGCACATCCGAATATTCTTAAATGGGAAACATTTGACTGCTGGCCAAAAGCTAATTGTATAGGAGAGAACTGATGGTAACTCGTTGGCCTCAAACGAATAAGTGCTGCGGCATGTAAAATAGCATGCCCCCAAACTGAGGTTGGGAGATTTGTTCTCATAAGTAAGGGTCTAGCAATTAATTGGAGGTGTTTAATAAGTGATTCTGCTTACCCATTTTATGTGTGAACATGAGCTACTGGATGTTCAACATTTATTCCATTAGCCATACAATAAGCATAAAATGCTTGGGAAGTAAATTCACTAGCATTATCAAAACGAATTACTTTGATTGAATTTTCTGGAAACTGTGCTTTTGATCGAATAATTTGAGCCAGTAATCTCGCAAACGCCAGGTTGCGAGAAGACAATAAGCACACATGTGACCATCTCGAAGATGCGTCTATCAGGACCATAAAATATATAAAAGATCCACATGGTGGATGAATATGTCCACATATATCACCTTGAATCCTTTCTAGGAATTCAGGAGACTCAAATCCAATCTTTACTGGTGATGGCCTTAAAATTAACTTCCCTTGAGAACATGCAGCACAACAAAATTCACTAGATTTAAGAATCTTCTGGTTCTTTAGTGAATGTCCATGAGAGTTTTCAATAATTCTTCGCATCATGGTTGTTCCCGAATGACCCAATCGGTCGTGCCAAGTTATGAATTCATTTGGGCTAGTAAACTTCTTGTTTACAGTGACATGTGATTCAATTGCACTAATCTTGGTATAATATAACCCAGATGAAAGTGAGGGCAACTTTTCTAATATAACCTTTTTATTTAAATCATGAGTTGTGATACATAAATACTCATGATTTCCCTCATTCATTGTCTCAACATGATATCCATTTTGGCGAATATCTTTGAAACTCAATAAGTTCCTCAGAGACTTAGTAGACAATAGTGCATTATTTATTATGAATTTTGTTCCTCCGGGAAACAAAATTATAGCTCTTCCGAAGCCTTTAATCACATTGCCTGAACCAATAATAGTGTTAATGTATTCCGCTTTTGGCACAAGATGGGTAAAATATATATCACTTTTGAGAATGATGTACGAACTTGCACTATCTGCAAGGCATACATCTTCATTATATATCCTTGCTATTTTCTTCAAAGATAAATAATAATAAAATGAGTGGCAATACATGCACAGTCAAATTGAATTATTGATTGGAATTATTTTTCTAAGAAACACTGCACATAATGTCATATACTAAAATTTTATTTTAAAAGTTGACACATTTAATGATTTCAAAATTCATAAACATTAATATTTCATTATTTATATACATCACATTTGAAGCTTAAATAAAACTTAACAATAAGTTCTTTACAATATTTATTTACATAGATACTTAATAATCCCACATATTAAACTATTCCATCATTGATCAAATGACCAATATTTCTTTCAGGATCCTCAAAGAAATCTGACACATCATAATGACTGGTGGAATTTTCAGCATCATTTGAAACAAAATTTGTTTCCTTTCCTTTGTCATCCTTTTTTAAAAATGCTTGGTAAAGATCGACTAGGTGCCTTAGGGTATGACAGGTACGTGACCAATGGCCCTTTCCACCACAATGAAAACACTTATCCTCTGTTGATTTATTTTGCCTAATATTTATTTCTTTATCCCACTTCTGGTGAGATCCTCTCTTTTGAATATAATTTCTTTTCTTTCCATAATTTTTCTTATTATTAAAACATTGTCATTTACCTCTTCTGGGGTAACTTGCCGCATTTACTTCAGAAAATGGGGCGGCGCCAGTTGGGCGCGCTTCATGATTTTTCAAGAGCAACTCATTGTTGTGTTTAGCAACAAGAAGGCAAGAAATTAACTCAGAATATTTTTTAAACTATTTTTCTCGATACTGCTGCTGTAGGAGCACATTCGAGGCATGGAAGGTTGAGAAAGTTTTTTCCAACATATCATGATCAGTTATATTTTTTCCACATAATTTCATTCATGAGGTGATTCAAAACATTGCAGAATGATATTCATTTATGGATTTAAAATGCTGTAGGCGCAAGTGCGTCCATTCATATCGGGCTTGAGGAGGTATCACCATTTTTTTATGATTGTACCTTTCTTCAAGGTCTTTCCAAAGATCTGTAGGATCTTTTAATGTGAGATATTTATTTGTCAATCCTTCGTCAAGATGACGACGAAGAAAAATCATAGCTTTGGCTTTATCCTTCTGGGATGCATTATTTTCAGCCTTAATAGTATCTCCAAGATCCATTGAATCAAGATGAATTTCAGCATCTAGTATCCATGATAAATAGTTGTTTCTAGATATATCAAGAGCATTGAATTCAAGATGAGAGAGCTTCGACATAATGAAAATTTGTTACCTGAGTCTTCCTAAAAATTTGATCAGAGTCTCATGCTGATAACGTGCTGTAAAATAAATAAAGATATACTAAATATAAAATAAAGATGTATAAATAGAAGACTCTAGTATTAATTGGCTCAATAACAATAATTCATATATGTATTTACTAATATTATATGTTGTAATATATATATATATATATATATATATATAAAGAGAGAGAAGTATTAGAACGTAAAGAGAGAGGTATATTCCCTTGCCTCAGATCATGCTTTTATAGGCGTACAGAAGTTTGCTTTTCAAACTACGTTTATTTTGCTTCATCCTAAGGACTTTCTCTTTCAACATAGAAAATGGGTTGCCCATTAAATGGACATCCATTCTTATCCTATCCTAGTCACAACAAATCTTAGGTATTATGCTTTTTTGTATGATGCGTGATAGAGAAAATTTAATGACAGCTTCAGTTGATGCAACTAAAAAACTGATATCGGCATAATTTTTTAGAGCTTTGTCTCATAAGTCATAATAGCATGCATAATCAAAAGGAATTTTTTAGTTTAATATGTTTTGCTAATGGATCAACTACTTTTTTTGGGCCAATCAGTTTTAATTGGACATGTTGTAGTGGTTGCTAAACTATACTTCCATTTTCAATTTTTGTCACTATTCTCCATTTGGAATTAATTTTAGAAAAAGTTATATCTTAATATATTCTAAATATTTTTAATAGAAAAAAAATCCTTCACAATAATAATAATAATAATAATAATAATAATAATAATAATAATAATAATGTGATAGAAAATTTTTATTTTAAAAAATTTGTGCAACCATAAGGGCAAGTCTCATAATCTAGTTACTTATAATCTAAGTAAATATAGTATATGCGACAAATACTTCGACATTCCATCATTGCTGCAAGTTCATATGAAGGAAGAACATGAATAATATACATTTTTGTGAATGATAAAGTCTTTGAAATATAGAGATAAGTCCATGAGTTATGTTAGACTATGTTTGGAAGGTAAACTGTGACTAAAAGATAGAGATTGGGATACAAAGAATGAAAAGCAGAGGCTAAATTATATTTCTGTATTGTGTTTGGTGTTAAGTGTACAAGATTGAGTCATGTCTCAGTATCCTGTTTGATTTAGGATAAATATAGAGATTGAAATAAGTAAAATTACTTAAATATCCTTGTTAAATAAAAAATAAAAACAAAATAAACCTTAATCCCTCTTCTCCCCCATACCACCATTCCTAATTTTATCGGCACCACTGGTCACCACCATCATCGTTATCATCTAATTGAGAAAGAAGAGGTTCTTTGTCATTGACTCAGACGGAAAGAAAATTAAGGACTTAGAGAGCTTGCTGAGGATCACACGAGCGCTGGAGGAGGCCATTGGTGCCGACAACAATGGTGTCGGTGTCGGGATGACTACAGTGGTGGCCAAGTCGGTGGTGAAAATAGTTGTAATGAGGAGGCTTGAGTTTGTGGAATGGCTTGGGAGCATCGAGGTAAAGCTGTCTTTAAACTTTATTACATTATCATTTTGTTCGGCATAATAATTGTGTATGAGCAAGTTGTTAACGGATGGTATTTACCATTGAGAAATTCAATAATACCACTAAAAATGTTAGAATTGCAGAGGGTAAAGGGGTTGAAGAAGAATGAAGAGAAGAAGCCTTAATTAGTTTTTATATGTCAATATATAATTAAAGTTTCAGTCATCGTTCTTGTAAATTTCAGTTTCATGTGTTTTCATTTTCTGGATGTACTAAAGAAAATAAAATTTTGTGTTTTGAAACTGAAATTTTAGTTATAATCTCTAACTACCAAATACAATATTGAATTTTAGTCTTCCAGTCTCAGTCTTAGTTCCAGTACCCCATACTAAACGTAGTCATAGAATTTTAGGATGGAAATTAATATTTATGGTATTTTATTTATTACTTTATTAAGAAATTTAAAAAAAAAAGTTTGGAAATCATTATCGTATTAATTGGAGTTTTAGGGTTTTATATATATATTTATTTATTTATTTATTTATTATTTGTTAAGCTTGCACAATTATATTGGATTAATACAAAAATAGAATTTAAGTTCAAATCTTTATAAGTATTTTTTAATTCTTTGTTAATGTATGACCAATATAAATTTTCATTAGTAATGTCTTTCGATTTTTCTTATTTAAAATATTTAAATATAATATTAACAAAAATGTATAATTTAAGGTGTATTTATGTATCATATTCCAGGTACAGTATCCTAAATCAAGTTAAACACACATCTCAGGTACATTGTATCTTGGATATTAAACAACGCGGTGAAACACAATTCAGGTGCTACTAGGATACACACAAAACACGTTAATCGGGTATTATGTACCTGAGATTCACTCGTAATGGAAAAGTGGGCATAGTATCCGAGATTTGTTGAAACGCTATAAAAAGTGTGTAGATGAGATCCTTGTATTCATTATAACTTTTTCAGGTTTGGATAGTTTGAAAAGCATACATGGCTGGACGAGGGGTTTCGTCCGATCAAAAAACATTAACAGGTTGAATGCAACCTGACATGTGTCCACTGATGAACTTTGAGGTCAGTTCGTGTATCTGTTATTTTTAATAGTTAATTAGTTAATATATTTTTATTTATTTAGTTTTTAGTTGATACCACAATATATGTTAATTAGATGTTTAGTTTTTATTTGGATGAGATTTGTTAGAAGAGTAGAACATTAGAATTTAATTAGGTACATATAAAATAATTTTTATCTGTC
This sequence comes from Arachis hypogaea, assembly GCF_003086295.3. NCBI lineage: Eukaryota > Viridiplantae > Streptophyta > Magnoliopsida > Fabales > Fabaceae > Arachis > Arachis hypogaea. Next base: position 11,740,677 of record NC_092046.1, read on the forward strand.
GTGTTAGTTTATTATGAAATAATTATATTTTTTATTTGTTATTATTAATTAAATAATATATTCTTTTATTCATTAAATTAGTTAATGAGTCATGCTTAAATTTAATTAAATTATATTCTTAAGTAAATAATGCATTCTCTTATGTATAGTAATATTCATATGCATCAAATTATTTAATGAGTCATGTTTAAATTTAATTAAGTTATATTCATAATTACTTTATTGTAAAGCAATATTAAATGCAATAGGCAACAGAAGACTAATGAATAGTAGTTGTACAGTCACCTCGGTTGCTCTTGGCACGTCGTGTGACTTTAGGGCTCCCGCTGTCTGACATGCTACTACCTTATATCAGGGAGGCTGGGTTCGGACATGTAGTAGAGCTAAAGGATTTCATCTTCGACAATACCTTACTCTCTGCATTTGTGGAGCCGTGGAGACTAGAGACCCATATTTTCTACCTTCTGTAGGGCGAGGTCAATATCATACTTTAGGATGTGGCATACCATCTTGGATTGCACACAGATGGTGACCTGATAGGCAACTACACTAGAGATTTCCAGTAGTTCCATGGGCATCCCACATGGCAGTGGATTGAGGATTTGCTCAGTGATAGACCTCCATCACAACTCGAAGACAAGAAGCAGAATTTTGGGCTAAAAATGACTTGGCTTAGGAACAGGGTGACCCACATTCCACCAGGGGTTGATGCAGCTACTCTCGGCCAGTATGCAAGATGTTACTTACTTATGTTGATTGGAGGATACTTATTTACAGACAAGTCAGCCAACCTTGTCCCTGTCAGATGGATGTCACTTTCTGGAGGACTTTAATAGTTGCAAAAGATTGTCATGGGGCTCTGCATTGCTATAGCACACCTATCATTCATTGTGCAGCGCTGTCCAACATAATATGACGGACATTGTCGAGTGCGTGCCGTTAGTCATGTCGTGGATCTACCATAGTTTCCCGACTTTCTGTCCTGCCGGATACGATATGCTCATATTTCTTCTTACTTCAAGGTAATTATTTAATATTTTTGTTGTAATAATAAGAATGTGCAATATTAAAAACTAACTATAATTTCTTGATTATTAGGTTGGCGGGACTTGGACAGCAGAGTCGGGACCACCATCGTGATAGAGGTCTTAGCTTGCGGTGCAGTCTGGATGCACTCAGGTTTGACGAGGTACAACATCTGGAATTTTTCTATGTTATACACAAATTACTCTTCTAGTGCTAAATAGAGTATTATGCACATTTCCAGTTCCAGTGGACACCGTATAAAGATCCCCAGCTACACAGACGACACCTGAATGTATTAGGAGCATTGAAGAGATTCGTACATAGAGATCCGTGGTGCCGTTAGTGTGCTTTCACTTTGTAGAGTTCCATTATATGGACAAGGTAAAGAGACAGCTTGGTGGTCATTAGCATTGGCAAGAGGGCCTGGTCAATGTGGATAAGTTCTTGTTCATGACGACCTGGGGTGATGATGTGTGGTGGCCTAAAAAACACGGTGCTTGGTATGATATGTGGAGGGACCGTGGCCACCAACATAGGATGGTCACCATTGAGGGTGACCCAGATCCTCAGCTCATACAGGACTATTTATTATGGTGGCAGGAAGTGTGTACTGTTCATTTTTTCTCTGGGGATGAGGTATTGGTTGAGCTGAGGGATGCGGCCCCATCGGCGAACATTCCCTCGGTGGCCCTAAATCATCGGGATGTGTTATACCTTCCACCGGATGCTCCAGATCATAGGCGATGTTCTAGGAAACACGTTATAGATTATATCTATAGGCCAATCTGGAAGGCCTGGGCTCATGAAGGATGCCAGCACAACAAGATGTGCATTTGGCAGATGAGGAGGCAGAGTATGCATGCCAGGAGGAGATCTCAGAGGTCCTTCCAGTTACTACCCAGGAGGATGTCCCATCACCCACATTCATTGCTGGGCATTAGGCGGCTATTGCTAGGGACTTCATGCCAGGTACATCCTCAGTAGCACAATAGCATGATCCATTGTTCACAGTAGGACAGAAAGGTGATGGCACCGATATGTTGGATCAGATTAACTTCGACATGAACACACTGATAAACCCCAATTTTGTGGTTTATCTTATACTAATTTGAGTGGTTTTCTCAACATATCTCACACTTATTCACTGATTTTTGCTTGTTTTTGTGATTCCTTTGTAGTTGAGCTTGAACGATAAAATTATGTTATTTGAAGCTTTAATTGGTTGATTTTATTTCACTATTTCATCCCATTGGTGCCTTGATAGGTGTGTTCAAATATTTCAGGTTATATAGGGTAGGAATGGAAAGTGAAGAGGATAGCATACTAGAGTAAGGAATTATGAAGAAAATTGGAGCCTCAAATTTCTGCTATCTCGCGTACACAAGCACTCTAGCTACGTACGCGACCTTGTTTCGTGCGCCCTCGCGTACGCGAGTATATTGGTCGCATACGCGAGCTGATGAAAACGTGCCTCATTAATGAGAGCATGTGACTCACGATCTCAGAGGGTTTTGGACCCCTTTCCAAGCCCAATTTGGTGCCAATTGAAGAGAAAATGATAGGGGATCATCCAAGGGAGAAGACACAACAATCACAATAGAGAATTTTGTTCTTTGTTTCCTAAAGAGAGAAACACTTACTTCTCTCTAGGGTTTAGTTTATTTTGATCATCTTTTGTTTGAATTTCTGGATTGGAGCTTATTAATTCTAGTTCGATTGTCTTAATTTTAATTTCCTTAGTTCTAATTCTACTTAGTTCCTTTGTTAGTGCTATGTTCTTCTCTTCTCCTTAGTTTTTTTATTTCTCATTTTGTGAACCTTGGCAATTTTGAATTCAATTTAATGCATTGATGTTTTCCATGTTTTATGGTTTTAGTTGAGTTGATATTATTGATGATTGTTAGTTGGTAGCATTAATTTCTAGTTTATTTTGCAATTTGTCTATGTCTCCAAGTAGTGCACAGTGCACACCAAGTGTTTGAAAAAATATTTTTACTAGTTATGGAGTAGTTTTCTTTACTCTTTGCCTTGGTAAAAGAGATTGAGTGATCTTGAGTCATTAGATTTAATTGGATTGATGATTTGGGAACCCTTGTTGATCAATTTGATACTCATTAACACTAAGCTACTACTAAACTAATTAGTAGATAGGTTGGGACTTATGGGTTGATGTTGATTAAGCCTATTTGACATACTTCAAGCATAGAAGTAAACTTTATGGGTTTGGTCCCTTACAATTGTCAATATATGGGTATTAGACAAGGATAGTGATCCCAATTCTCACACCTAGTCAAGAGTTCTTTTGCAACTTAATTGAAACATCAAAAACATCAATTACTTAATTCTTGCATTAGTTGCTTTTAGTTAGTTCAATTAGCTTAGCGTAGATTTAAATTCATACATTGCTTGTTAGATTCAAAATTGCTTAGGTAATGTTAATTGTTTAGATTTAGTTTCTTGTCAATTGAGTTTCTTGCATGTTAAGTTCCTTAGTTTAATTTCTTACTCATGACTTTTAACCCTGGAAATCTAACCAACTTTAATTCACACGCTTGCCCATTCTCTTGAGAATGACCCGAGAGTAATACTCTTGGTTATTTTTAGTGGGTTAAACTTGTGACAACCAAATTAAACTTTGATTGAGAGCTAGTTGTCGGTTTGGAACTATACTTCGACGTGATCTTTATTGATAAATTCTAGACCGACGATAGTCCTCTGTCACACACCAAATCGAGTGTGTTTTGATGAGTTGTATGACCTCATGTGTTTACCAAAAAATATCATGGACGACCTTACATATAGATATTGTGGTAGGAGAGATTGGTTGGTCGATTAGGGAGGCTAATCTTCCACATCTTGGGCACCTACATGTACGTCACCGACAGTGGCATACTGACCTGGTCCCATGGCAAGTCTTGTCATTCAACAGCATGCTCCACCACAGTGGGACTATACCCAGGGATTCCCAATGTATAAGGCTACATAGGTGGCTCCAGTATATCCACATGTACCACCTACAGGAGCGTACCAAGTGATTGTGCCACCACCTCCACCTCCAAGTTATCATTCACTCCCGCCATCAGGATATCAGTCATTCTCTTGTCCTTCACAGCACCAGTCTATCATTCGTCCTTGCCACAGTCGACCTCAGCGACAAACACGTTCACTTGCACGTCGGATGGGCCAGCGATTTGATCACTATACTGGACAGTAGTAGTGACTTCACTGTAACTCTATATAGTGCTTTATATTTTGTATTCGTCTTCTATTTGTTTTTTTGGTACTTATAGCCTTTAGAACACTTGTTACTTTCTGAATTATGTAGTGATTGCTTATGTTTGCTACGTATGTTATATTATTTATCCAAATGCTATATTTGAAAACATGAAAACTTAACAAGTAAATGGAAACAACACACTTTATTCAAATGAGAAAATATTTAGACAAAGACATCAAAATAACATAAACTTTTTGAAATTGACATGAAATAACACTACTATCCTATTAAAGTACTATATCATTGATCCGATGTTGGAACGTTAGGACACCCTTGCTTGGTATGACCTTTCTGACGATAAATGTATCCCAATTTTTTGAATCAAGTCATTTTTTTTAATAACTAATTAATTAATTAAAATGGTAATAATTTAAGATTTGAATTTAAAATTTAAACATATGAAAGCACTAGTGGTAGTAAATCTCTAACCGACAGTAAACAACCTTTTAAAACATAGTCATAACTAATTCTACATTTATTAGATTTGAATGATATTTTGTTATATGAAAAGATAAGAATACTAGCTCTATTCCTTAAGTTCAGTATAAAATCAAATTCAAATTAAATTAGGTAGATAAATCGGTTACAAGTTCAGAGTAGAAAATCGTGCTCTTATCAGCCAGCCTGATATACTAATAGTACTTCGGGAATATCTCAAGCTGTGGTTACCCAATTGACTTAGTTTAAGATTTGTTTTAAAGCTAATTATATTCTCTATAAGTTTGTATCTAATAGCTAATTCCAAATTCTAAACGTAGAAAAAGTTATAGGGCTCACAAAGTGACGATCCAGATTGAAGATTTCATCTAAATGCCTCCTAACATAATCTGCACATACCTGAGAGCTATTTGATCCTTCCTTTCTCATTCTATTCCCTTTTTCTATACAAAATATTCTAGTATACACAAAGTCTAGCCATGAAACAAGTCTCTCTTCACTAACAAACCGCATCTATTTGCATCATCGGAATACCTAGCGGAATTTCACTCGAGGTAGGGGGTTTTGTGATAATTTTTATATGTCATATCCTAAATATTTTTGAATATATATGTTAGCATTGCACGTCATGATATAATGTTTTTTTTCTCCATACCCATTATGCATTATAATAACAATCTTCTGTGCATTAAAGAACTGAGGGAATGATCCTTCGGTAAGGGAAAGTGACCCCTAAAGACAAGATAATTGAGATGATCCTTCGGTAAGGGAAGGTGATCGGCAAACTTTTGGGAACCTTCGGTAAGGGAAGGAGACTCCCATCAATTTTATATAATAAGATATCTTTGTTGATATAACTCTTTTCTTGTGTATGTCTAAATAACCTTGATTGTAAATTGAACTGAGGGAATGATCCTTCGGTAAGGGAAGGTGACCCCCAAATATAAGATATCGATATGATCCTTCGGTAAGGGAAGGTGATCGCCAAAACGTTTGGGATAAGAACCTTTGGTAAGGGAAGGGGTTTATACCGGTTTGAGCTCAATACCTTCCATAAAAGCTACGAGAAAAAGTAACAAAAAGTACAATGAAAAGTGTGATCATGATTGTTCTTCTTTTATCTTTTTTTTATTGATGATTATGTTTATTATTGCATTCAAAGATCCTTCTTTTTTCCAAAGTTCCTTTTTGTATGATGTATGATATTGTTTAAAGATCTTTATTTTATTCAGATCTATTTTGTTTGACTTATCTATGGCAATGTTACTATTCTTCTCTTATTTATTATTTATTTTTTCTTGCTTTATGGCCTATGAGAACATCATACCAAGGTTCATGAGTTTACATTTATATGTTTTAAACGCTATAGGCATTTTGTATGCATCACACATGTCATAGCATAAGTAAATGAGAAGCATCTAAAAGTCACACCACTCCGACTAACAAGGACTTTTGAAAATAATAATTGAATAACATTGCATTATCACTGTTTTTATATTAAAACTCGGAGTGGCTGGGGATGGATACGACAACACCATATAGATAAACTACTGGAAACTTTTGTTTCCCACCCCTCTCTCCGTACCATCTTCAGGAACGATGCAGTACGAAGTAATACAGTTGAGGTGAAATGACAAGTGCACTAGTGGGAGCAAGCTATCGAGGACGTAGATACAAAACATTAAACGTTTACCTTAAGAAGGAAGAATATGCGATTGTTTTGGCCATAGTTAAACAAATTAAGAGAATTAGGATTTTCTATGTGTCTTGTTTTATCCTTATTGACTGATTGCAATTGTAACTATTATGTTTCCTTTTTTATTTGGTATGAGTAAAGCTTGTCATTGTTGTTCCTTCATGGTTTAGCACACCGGTTTTTCATGTTAGTATTTTTAAATCCACTTATATTTTTCAACTAGTAACTATTCTAATAAAAACTAATTATTCAATATTTTTATCTATAAATTATTTTATATAAATATTTCACATTTGTTTTAAAAGAAAAATTTCGCAAGGTCTTTGAATATCAGCTACTAAATATAATCCAAATAAAGCTTAACTCAGTTTAAAAGTATTAGGGTGTTACATTTTGGTATCAGAGGAATTTGATCCCATAGGGTCATATTCTATGTTTGCCAGATTAAATTATTATCATTTAGTTATAATTAGTGTTATACAATGAAATCTTTTCTATGTGATATGTAATCATCTAATAGTCAAGGTTAGTGTTCCCCCTAAATGTTTTTGTTTGAGCTTTATTGCCATAACTATTTGATCAAAATGTGCATGTGTTAAAGGTCAAAATATGGATTGTCTAAGAACACCCTACTCATACTTAAAAGACATAGAAAAATGCACCTGAGACATTCTAGGAAATTATGTTTTATTACCTTTTTATATATGTTTGGCATGCGTCATGTTCTATTCTATTATTTATCATCTATGTTGTTGTAGTATGATGCCCTGTTATCTTTATAGCATTATTCCTTTCTTTCCTTCTTTTACATGCATATAATATGTTTATCATCCAAGTTTTCATATGCAAATTCATTTTTTTAAGGTCTTTTCACCAAGAGTACATGCATGTCTTTGTGTTTTCTTGATTGAACTTACTTATGTTGGAAATATCATATATGATATATCACTATAGAAAGAAAATGTAGATAAAATCTACTAGGATAAGTGAGGTTGAATTAGTATCTTCTTAGGAGACACGAATTTTGAGGACAAAATTCTTTTTTAAGGGGGTGAGAATGTAACATTCCAACTTTTTGAATTAAGTCATTTTTTTTAATAACTAATTAATTAATTAAAATAGTAATGATTTAAGATTTGAATTTAAAATTTAAACATATGAAAGCACTAGTGGTAGTAAATCTCTAACCGACAGTAAACAACCTTTTAAAACATAGTCATAACTAATTCTACATTTATTAGATTTGAATGATATTTTGTTATATGAAAAGATAAGAATACTAGCTCTATTTCTTAAGTTCAGTATAAAATTAAATTCAAATTAAATTAGGTAGATAAATCGGTTACAAGTTCAGAGTAGAAAATCGCGCTCTTATCAGCCAGCCTGATATACTAACAGTACTTCGGGAATATCTCAAGCTGTGGTTACCCAATTGACTTAGTTTAAGATTAGTTTTAAAGCTAATTCAATTCTCTATAAATTTGTATCTAATAGCTAATTCCAAATTCTAAACGTAGAAAAAGTTATAAGGCTCACAAAGTGACAATCCAGATTGAAGATTTCATCTAAATGCCTCCTAACATAATCTGCACATACCTGAGAGCTATTTGATCCTTCCTTTCTCATTCTATTCCCTTTTTCTATACAAAACATTCTAGTATACACAAAGTCTAGCCATGAAACAAGTCTCTCTTCACTAACAAACCGCATCTATTTGCATCATCGGAATACCTAGCGGAATTTCACTCGAGGTAGGGGGTTTTGTGATAATTTTTATATGTCATATCCTAAATATTTTTGAATATATATGTTAGCATTGCACGTCATGATATAATATTTCTTTTCTCCATACCCATTATGCATTATAATAACAATCTTCTGTGCATTAAAGAACTGAGGGAATGATCCTTTGGTAAGGGAAGGTGACCCCTAAAGACAAGATAATCGAGATGATCTTTCGGTAAGGGAAGGTGATCGGCAAACTTTTGGGAACCTTCGGTAAGGGAAGGAGACTCCCATCAATTTTATATAATAAGATATCTTTGTTGATATAACTCTTTTCTTGTGTATGTCTAAATAACCTTGATTGTAAATTGAACTGAGGGAATGATCCTTCGGTAAGGGAAGGTGACCCCCAAAGACAAGATATCGATATGATCCTTCGGTAAGGGAAGGTGATCGATCAAGATGATCCTTCGGTAAGGGAAGGTGATCGCCAAAACATTTGGGATAAGAACCTTCGGTAAGGGAAAGGGTTTATACCGGTTTGAGCTCAATACCTTCCATAAAAGCTACGAGAAAAAGTAACGAAAAGTACAATGAAAAGTGTGATCATGATTGTTCTTCTTTTATCTTTTTTTATTGATGATTATGTTTATTATTGCATTCAAAGATCCTTCTTTTTTCCAAAGTTCCTTTTTGTATGATGTATGATATTGTTTAAAGATCTTTATTTTATTCAGATCTATTCTGTTTGACTTATCTATGGCAATGTTACTATTCTTCTCTTATTTATTATTTATTTTTCCTTGCTTTATGGCATATGAGAACATCATACCATAGTTCATGAGTTTACATTTATATGTTTTAAACGCTATAGGCATTTTGTATGCATCACACATGTCATAGCATAAGTAAATGAGAAGCATCTAAAAGTCACACCACTCCGACTAACAAGGACTTTTGAAAATAATAATTGAATAACATTGCATTATCACTGTTTTTATATTAAAACTCGGAGTGGCTGGGGAGGGATACGACGACACCATATAGATAAACTACTGGGAAACTTTTGTTTCTCACCCCTCTCTCCGTACCATCTTCAGGAACGATGCAGTACGAAGTAATACAGTTGAGTTGAAAAGACAAGTGCACTAGTGGGAGAAAGCTATCGAGGACGTAGATACAAAACATTAAACGTTTACCTTAAGAAGGAAGAATATGCGATTGTTTTGGCCATAGTTAAACAAATTAAGAGAATTAGGATTTCCTATGTGTCTTGTTTTATCCTTATTGACTGATTGCAATTGTAACTATTATGTTTCCTTTTTTATTTGGTATGAGTAAAGCTTGTCATTGTTGTGCCTTCATGGTTTAGCACACCGGTTTTTTATGTTAGTATTTTCAAATCCACTTATATTTTTCAACTAGTAACTATTCTAATAAAAACTAATTATTCAATATTTTTATCTATAAATTATTTTATATAAATATTTCACATTTGTTTTAAAAGAAAAATTTCGCAAGGTCTATCAGCTACTAAATATAATCCAAATAAAGCTTAACTCAGTTTAAAAGTATTAGGGTGTTACAATAAAGATCGCACCTCTTCTCAGATCTCTCAATAACGTCTATCTCATTATGCAGTCATGTCGATACCGGTCGTCCTTTTGCCTTCTTGCGTATAGAGGGATTTGGCTTGAGCCTTGCACCATACCACGGGGCCTACATCTTATCGTTTGGTATAGAAGGAAATTTCATCTCATAAACTTTGAAAACTGAAGCCATATGGTACACTGGATCAAACAAGGTTCCTCACTCAATGCTCCCTACAAAACATACAGCTAAAGCATGACGACAAGGATAGTGCAGGGATTGGAAAACTCCATAGTCATGTTGCTGCATGTTGAGCCTAACACGATTTGAAGTCTAGCTCCATTCCTCCAAAGGTTCCATCTCCTCCACACGAAAAACTGAAGCTCGACAATCATAGTAAGTGACTCTCATCTTCTGTAGTGACTTTCTATTCTTCTCTATTGTTGCTAGTAGTTGTTGTGAGAATACTTGACCAAAATGCAGTTGAGCTTGCGCCTCATGACCCTTGTGCACAAACAGTTGTTGCAGCCCCTTATAAGTTGCTCTCACAATATCAGCGACAAGTAGGCTCTTTGTTCCCTTTAGAACAACGCTGATACACTCAGAGAGATTCGTGATCATGTGACCATACCAACGACCCTCATCACAGTGCTGGAGCTACAATGCCTTCCTAAACCTTAGTGCCCAATCAAGCATATCACTTGATAACCCCTTCAAAGTGTCCAAGTACCAATCACATCCTTCCTTGCTTGGACTATAAGCTGCATTTATAAGATACTACTTGTCCTATGCAGATTTGAACCGGGTATTGAAGTTGGAGGCCATATGATGTATGCAATAAGCATGGTGAGCTATAGGAGGATGCCAACCGCTATTGTTTACATTAAATGAATTGCGAATGGCTTAAGATCTATCAGATATGAGAAGTATGTCATGTTGCAGAGTGACGTGCTGCGTGTCAGGTTTGTCAAAAAAAATGACCATAACTTGGTAGACTCGGATTCCACTAGTGCAAAAGTGATGGGAAGAATGTTGTTGTTTCCATCCTGGGCAACAGCAATTAGTAGCACACCCCGTATTTACCATACAAGTACGTCTGGGAATCTTATTGTACAACTCTTTCCAATCACCATATATCTAAGCAATCACCTTCTAATTTTCCATCCACACCTTTTGATATGATGGCTTGAAATGATAACTTTGTTGCACTGTACTTTGCAATACTATGATGGATACAGATGGATCAACATGTATACTTGGTAGGATAACAGCGTAAATCAGACTGCTATCCAACTGAGCATGATCTTGAGACATGGTTGGAGCCAAACAGCTATGTACCCCCAACCTCCGCACCTCCTTACAAGAGAACTTATAAATTTCAACATCTAAGATATACCTTAATGAACATTAATTTAATTCTATAAAATATTAAGTACAACATTTACCACTAATTCAGATTCTATCGAAATACTACACGAAGACTCCATGGATACCCAACGGATGATTGCTTGTATCGACAATGGTATTTCAGCCTATTCGACTCCATGACCCTGTACTCAGCGTTTCTTTGAATATTGTAATTCTTCACTGCCAAGAACAACATCTCTACTCTTAAACTTGTGGCCCACTCAAAATTTTACCCTCTATCCATGCTGTAATCCTCACTGTCGCTATGATTGAAAGGGTCCTCTTGTTGCGTCTAATCCAAATTAAAAGTGTGATAATCATTTGGAACTTCTGATAACTGTGGAACGGATATTGGGGGAGGAAGAAGAAACTGAATACCTCCACCAGCTAGAGTATCTGGCACATACTCTCCAGACGACTCACTCTCGTTGGATGACCCGGTGTCAAGAACATAATCTGAATTAGACTCGCTCAACTCTATGTCAACACTATCTCGCAAAGTGAATCGGCCTTGCCAGGGTCAGGACTACATGGTGTATTGAAGAAGATGACCCGAAACCGCCAAACATGTCATGAACTTCAGCATACAACTCCATTACATGTTGCGGCATTAGTCTACCTTGCACATCAAACATTATACTGACGTGCTTATTGGCTTCAACCCAAAACGTCCTATTAGTAAAACTTCCACTAGGCACTGCTGATAGGAATCTATATGCTACTCGGCCAACTTTCTTCGAATCAATTGCTCCCATGTTGCTCAAGATGACACTCTTAAGCGCATATAGAAAATCAACACAGAAAAATGCGCAACATCACAGTTAAATTGCACTCAAATATTACTCCTTCATCAGCGAGTTTAATGATCTCATTGGGATAAACTATTACAAAAAACGGATTATTATCCATTTTTCTGGAAAAAGAGGAGAGGAAGAATATATAGAATTAAGATGGATATAGTGTGATGAACGGTTAAGTTAAGCCAAAAAATTACTTATATAGGCATTTTTTGTTATGTATCTATGGTATAGAGAACCTTATTTATTTAAGCACCTATCCCAAGTACATTGCCTCATATTGTTTATGGCTATATCTCGAATATAGTACATGGAAATTGCTTATGGTTGTATCTCGGGTACAGTGCACCCGATTTATACACATTCAGGTAGTTGTTCATATTTTGAGTATACCCAAGTTGTATTTTTGCTGGTTTTGATGACTCTATATCCGAGATGTGTAAGGTATACATAAATAGATAAATATGCTACAGATTATACATTTTTATAAATATTATATTTAAAATTTTTAAATAAAAAAAATTTTTTAAGTGAAATTTTATTTATCATAATATGATATGGCAATTCTTTGTAATTGTTTTTATTAACAATGCAAAATATTAATTAAACTATATGAATTTGAACGGTATACATAGATTTATATATTGATTCACACTATTATTAATTAATTAAACAGTTACAAAGTTAATTATTTAATAGCGTGAAAATTGGTAGGCTACAAACTCAAAAATCATTAATCGAAAATAAAAACTCAAAAGTTTAGGATTTCAAATTTTGGCATAAAAATATTGCAACCCCACGCTCCCAACTGGTGTAAAGGTGACAATCTCCTAAAAATCTATAATACCATTGCAGGGTGACATATTGTGTCACTTGTTGTCATGCCATCAAAAAGAAAACAATGCATCAACACTCTCCACAACAATACATAAAGGACAAGGCTAATAATGAATTTCACTGTAACGGGCTAAAACTCACCCTTATTGATTATTTGTTTTATTGTTTTTGGTGAGTCCGACTCATTTTTTTATCCAAGTCTTTTTTGAATTTATGGCATTTACATATGATATGTTATGAACTACTAAATTGCTTTTCATTAATTTGAGAATTAATTATGAAATTTATTTTATTTTGTTAATTTTTTATATTTATTTATATTTGTTTTTTTTTATAACTTACGAGTTATATTTATATTTTATCTTACAATTTTGTGATTTATAATTTTGTAATAATTTTTTAAGTTAAAATAAAAACTATGAGTTCACTATCTTTCGTTCGTTCTTTATTTCTATTGTATATAGGCAAATACTCTAGAATCCATTCTTATTTAAATAATTTATATTTTCGACGTGATAGTTTGTGATTGATTTATATTTAATTAAATATATAAATATAACTTAATTTAAATTAAATTAGAATTAAAATCTTAACTGAATAAAAGTCTTTTATTAATTATTATGCTTTATATGATAAATCTTATTTTATAATGTGTGGAAAGTTTAATTCGAATCTTTAATTTAAATCTACTAATCTAACTCAATTATGATTTAAAAAGGAAAAAGAATAAAAGGAGTATCAACAAATATTATGATAACTTTATGTTATGAGTTGTACTTGAAGGTGGTTGTATAGAAATAGACTATAAGAAGAGGTCTAAAGTGGTGATGAATGAGTCCGAATTGTCTTTACATTAGTTCCGATAAATGGCAGTTTAAGATATTTGTAAGAGATTTTGATGTCTAAGTCAGTAAAAATTTAAATAAATTTTAGTGAAAATTGGATAAATCATTTACCTGACTGATCTACGTATTTATTAAGTAAGTCCATAGACTAAGTCATCAGTCATGTGATTTTTATCTGCTCAGAGTGGAGAGTTATTCCTCATTGTGTAGGAAGTTACTGCCAGTAGGCAGTTGTACCACTACAATCCATATAATTGAAGTATTGGATAGATAATTTTACTTGCTCCCCGAGTTAAGTCAGACTCAGGTCTAGGAACCCAAGTTTGATGTAGTTCAGGTAAATAACCACCGTGTGGATTTGACCTCATTAATGGATAAGGTGGGCCTTGCTGTTTTACTCATGAGAAACTTATCTTCTTTGGGTTTTATAGAGGTTGGACCCATTTTATGGGTCCAAGTATGAACACCTTACATTATATTTTAGAATAAACTGTTTTTTTATCCATGAATATTTCAAAATGTTGCAAATCTACTCACGAGAAAATGAATCTAACTTTATACCCAGGGGATTCTATTGATAAAATTATCCAAATTCAAAAAAATCATTAAAATTTTCAAATTATCCTCTAATAAAATCCAACTAACTCCAACTATAATACTACTCTGTCTCCAATCACCAATCCTTCACTATCACTATCACCAGTCCTATCTCACCTTAACTTTGCACTTACCTATAAATTGAGAGAACATCAACAATGTCATTAGCTATTGCCTTGCAATAAACATCGGGCTTCTCTACTTTTGACATATCAGAAACCTATGATGTACGAACACTGACACGGACACGACACGACACAAAATACACGGATATACGAATTTAAATTCTTATAAGACACAGAGATACGGTATATATATATAAATTATAAATTATTTTTTAGATAAATTATAATGATATTTTGATATTTGTTGATATTAAAATATAAATTAATTTTTAACTGTCTTAATGTCTTTTTTTAATTATATAAATTATTTAGAAAATCTTTTTGTTTTAATAAATAATATATACTAGTTTTAAATTCATTTTTAAAATACATGTTAAGAATAAGGTTGGACACACTGACACGTGATGGTATTTAGGTGTGTCCAAGCGTGTCCGAAGAAGAATTTTTTATTAAGGCACGGTTGGACACAAGAGAGCCACGCGTGTCAGACAATTGTTGATGAGTGTCGTGTCCAAAATGTGTTCGACACGTGAACACGATAACTTAGCAAAGTATTCGTACTTTATAGTCAGAAGCATTCCCCAAAGGTTTTTCATTCGAATATGCAGTTGTAGACCAAATCTAGCTTAAATTCCTTTACTTGGATGTGAAACAGTCAAGTTCCTAATAAACAAATTCCAATGTAATAATCTTTTCGATAAGCTATTTCCATCGACACATTCAATCAATTTTAATCCCAAAGTACAAGGCCAAAGCTCAACAAGTTTTAATTGTTAGAAGGAAAAAAAATACACAAAGAACCATTCATATTTCATAGTAAGATTTAATGGGATTTGGACAGAACTTTGGGATAGAGAGAAAAAGAGAAGCAAAACCTGTTACTAAGATCGACAAAAGAGATATCGAGAATGAGAGTGAAAATGTATTCGTCGAAAATTGAAGTTTGCTTAGGAAGGAGGTAGTTTTTTCTCACGACCATTGACGATCAAGTCGTTGCTGTAGCCCAGCAATACTATCAAAAGCTCATGAAATATATTTTTTTTTTAAATTAGAGGTTTTAGCGCACAATGTAACTATGGATTGTGATGACGGTTCATGTGAATTTTGTGAGGGATTGTAAATTATTAATGATGTTATTGATTAACAATGTAAAAGATAAGGTAAGGCTAGCTGGTGGTGGCGATATATAAGATTAGATTCACTTTTTTCATAGGTAAATTTATCGGTATATTGTAGGGGTGGCAAAACGGGCTGAATCTGTTGGGCCAACATGCCAAACATGCTAAAAAATGCGGGTCGGGTTAGATTTTGGAATCCACCAAATTAAAAAAATTTGCCAAACCCGCACTGTCAAATTTGCGACTTTTGGCGGGGCGGGGCGGGCCGACCCGCCTGGCCAAGGATTTTTATTTTTTTTATTAAATAAAAGAGTGATTACTACTATAAAATTAATAATTATATAATTTTTAAACACTTTTTTTTTTCATTTTTTGCTTTTATTCTTCTTTTAGTTATTAATTTTATTTATTTTATTTTACAATTTCGTATATGTGCTTAAAATATGTGGCTTATTTTTTAAAATAAAGATGGTCCTATTGATAAATATTATTTTGAACAATTTTATTGAAGTTAAAAATTTTAAAAAAAAAAGATAGTAAAAAAATTATTTATAATTTGACTATTTTTTATTTGTATTTAATTTTTTAATTATTATTTTTTTATTAATTTTAATGAATTTTATTTTTTTTTAAAATAATATATTTTATATTTTATATATTTTATTATTTATTTGATTATAATTTAATTTGATCACCGCAGCCCTCACAGCACTGCAGCACCGCGTCGTTATCATCGTCGAGCTCGCTCTCTCTGTGTTCGCCGGTGTCGCTTCCTCTCTCGTCGTCGTCACTCGCCTTCCTCCTCGCCGCCGGTAAACACTGTGGCTTGGACTTTGATAATACTTGGATGTTGATAATACTCTGTTCGTACTTCGCAGCCATCTCCTCATCGTCTGTTTGCTGGATTAGGGTTTAGTAATTGATTTTGATAATACTTATTATTTGTTAGTAATTGATTTGCTGATTAGCTGGACTTTTCGATTTTGTTAATAATTAGATTCTGTTAAATTTGTTTGCTGAGTTAATTCTGTTCATGATTTTTTATTTGTTCTAATCATTGTATTCTTCCATTCACTATCTTAGTACAGTTCTTCTAATATGAATAAATTTGTATGTTAGAGAATAAGATATTTTTTGAATCAAAGTTGGTATTCTGGTATTGGATTGATATCAATCTATATTCGACTTCTATTCTTTGTTCATTGTTATTTATAAGATATCATTTTCTGCCTTGAATTAAAAGTAGGAAATTTTAACTTCGTATAACAGGTGAAGTTTCCTTTTATCTATATTTGGTTC
Organism: Arachis hypogaea; assembly: GCF_003086295.3. Taxonomy (NCBI): domain Eukaryota; kingdom Viridiplantae; phylum Streptophyta; class Magnoliopsida; order Fabales; family Fabaceae; genus Arachis; species Arachis hypogaea. Next base: position 11,757,454 of record NC_092046.1, read on the forward strand.
CTTTTATCTATATTTGGTGCACTGCTGTTCATTCCTCTCGTTAAGTAATGTATGTATTTGCTTATTCTCCCTTAAATATGACTAATGATGATACATGTAGTTTTTCTCAGCATCAAATGCTGACTTTTGTCACCTTTTTCCAAGGTGGTTGGTTAAGCATGAATAATTTATTATGTGAAATTGTGAAATTTGTGAATTTTTAATATTAAATTATAGATAATTTATTATATGAAATTGTGAGATTTTGAATTTTGTTAAGTTAGAAATTATTGAATTTATATATTCAAAATTATATATAGATTTTTTAATAATTTTATTTAATATTTAATTAAACCGATTGAACTTCGGTCGAACCAGTAAACCATTGAATTAGTTATCTTACCGGTTTATTGACTGGTCCGATTCTCACAACCTTGCCTGAAACTTAAAATCTTGGAGTCTCTCGATCACTCGGAAACCTGCGCCATTGATGGACTGAGCCAGTTAGCTACATCTGCGGAGGTTTCTCTTTCTCCTCTTATCTCATCTCTCATATTTGTTTCTTCGATAAGTCTTTTGCCTATGAGTGGTTTTGGATTCTAGGGTTCTGAAAGACAATTTGTTCTTTTGAACTTTTCTTTTTTCATTTGTTTCTTCATTGTGCAGATTGTGGAATGGAGAATACGCTGAAACCAGGCGATGTTATACAGTGCAGAGAGTGCGGTTACCGTATCCTTTACAAGAAGCGCACTCGTCGCAGTAAGCCCTCTCTTTTACAATTTGAATTTCATAATCCTTGTTTTTTAATTTTCCTTGCTTGTTTTCTCATAATTTTAGTTTATGTAATGTGTTGTTCATGGATGCCTAATTTTTTAATGCGTGAAAACGTGCACTTTGTTTGGATGGTTTATTTTGAATAATGGAGGTAATCGTAACCCTAATTTTGGGCGGGTAAAATTGGGAACACCTTACCCGAATGAAACTCATTCGGAAATATATCCATACAGTTTTAAACTCTCTTAGGTTTTAAAATGTAGTTGCATATTTAGGCTCCAAACTAGTCAATAGAATTGACCTTTGATTTTTGACATAGGGTTTGAGTCTCTGCCTCCTTAGAAGTTAGTACAATAACAAGTTCTCGTATTTATAAGTAGTAGCATGGCTTATTTTTGTGTTTATTTGGAGATTCAAGTTTTCATCCGAGCATTCAGTAATCTTGCTTGATTCCTAACAACTATACACTGTTCGAATTTGATGCTTTTTTTAAAGAAAATTATGGAGGAGGATCTAGGAGTTTAATTAACCCAATCATGTTAACAATTATTTGTTCCTCTTCATCATTTTGGGTAGTTGCTCATCTGATAAGGTGGAAGCATTGAACCCTAAACAACTTAACCGTTGCTCCAAGGCTCCTTTTTTAAATATAACCCAATAAGAACAACAAAACCCAATATGAAATGAAATATAAATCAATCAAAAACATCATATGTTAGTATTGAATGCTGACCATTTTCGCTGTGCCTAGGTAACGGAAAAATGAAAAATTATTAATGACTAGGATTCTTCTGAGAATGACATGCTTGCATTTGATGCACTACTTTAAGACATACATGCAGTTTATTTACACTGTTCATTTACATCTTTCTTTCTTTGGTTTTTATGCAGTTGTCCAGTATGAGGCACATTGACGAAAACTGCTGTGGCGTTGGCAAGTATTTTCCAATGCAACCGTTATAGAGTTGTAATGAAATTGTGATGTGAATGTGCTGTTCTGTTTTACCGAAGTCTTGTGAAATATAACCATCAATGATCCTTCGAGTTTTGAACTATTAAAATAATTCTTACTTTTTAAAGCAAATGGATCACCTACTACTATATGGCATGATAAGAAAAAAATACAAAAAAAAAAATAGGATAACAAATCAACATAACCCAAATTTATAAAGACTAAACATATATGTAAACTATGTTTCCTCTTTACTCTATCATTGTTGCCCCCTCTCTTCTATTTTCTTTTGGTCGGCCTTTTTTAATTTTTTGAGCTACTTGACAATCACAAGTTAAAGAAAAAAGGCATATTGTATTATTGAGGACAAATTAAGATATACAATGGAAAAAGAAAAAAGAAATTCAAGCCGCTACAAGCTGTCTCATGGTAATAGGAGATGCATATCTTGAAGGTCCATCAAAAAGTCTATCGACAAAGATGCGAGTAGCAGCTTCGGTAGGATGGACAGGATCCCAGAAAAGATAGTCTTGTCTGTTGGAACAAACAATGGAAATTGGAAGACATGGAAGCTCAGCATTCAGCTTACCAATTCCACAACAAGCAGTTTTTATTTCTGTAAATCCTGAAAATGGCACATATAAACTCTTAAAAATGAGATATAGGGATCAAACATAAACATTTTTTTTTTAATTTTTGGAACATTATTTTTCTTTAATGGGACCAGAATCAAAATTCACAAATTCATAAAGGACAACAAACTTGTAGAGTTTTACATTTTTTTCCCACCAAAATTTGTTCAAAATTGCTTCAGTATTTTTTTCAATGAGTTACAAATTGAAGCGTCTTTTAAGAAGAGAGCTTAAGATTATATATATAATATTTATTTATATTTAGCGTAAATTTTGTTTACTTATACACAGTTAAATAATTTTTTATGCACGATAAATTTTATCTATCGAGCAGTTAAATACTCATTAAATCCACGGAAATAATTAAGAGTCGATAAGTACCAACGGTAGTTACTGTTGTTTTGTATTGTTTAGTTCTCTTATTTGTTACTAACTTGTTTATTTTTTTTAAAAGGAAAAGACTGAAATATATAAGACAAGTTTTGTAGGTATTTTCCTAGTGTCCTAACTCCCAATATATATGCTAATTATACTAAAAAAGATGTATATGCAATATGAGTTTTTTATTTATCATTATGATTTAATTATAAGTATATATGCATGCGATAACAATACCATAAGAAATTGGGGTCTGAATGAGATCTTCGATAGCGGCATAAGTATCGAAGTAGGAGTATCTTATGTCCTTTTTCTCCAATTGCCAATTCTTCAACAAGGTTTTAAGATCTTCATTATATTTAAGTGCCCAATAATTGGCTTCCGAGAAGCATTCTGTTTTGTTCTTAAGCCTGTTTGAAGGGCAGCATCCAATTGCACCAATTCCCGCAATTTCAAATTTCCTTGCACCTTGCTCGTATAATCTCTGCCAAATAAATACCAAATCAAAAATAATAAATGCATACAAGATAAGAGTTGATCCCAATAAAATTTAAAAATGATATATTTTATTCTTTGTTGTTTGTTTACTATGTTTAAGTGATCATTTGGCGGTTAAATGTTGGTAAACTATATCTTATCATGCCAATATTTTAATTTGCATTGCCATGTCTAAATTAGATAACGTCTAATTTTTTTAATCGAAACCAATTTATTTATAAAGACCAGAACAAAAACTTATTTAACTGTATTTTTTTTTTTTATAATCCTCTGATCATAATTATTAAGCATGGTTTAGTACATTTTCACTCAAAAACAGTTTTAAGCATCCAATTGCATACAATTATTTATAAATTCAAATAGAATTTTTTTTTTTTTTTTACCTGTAGTTGCAGTTTTAGGGAGGAAGTCATGGAATCAACGTATTGTTGAGGGGTGCTTTTATTTTGAAGATCCTTTGAGTTGAAGTAACCAAAGAGATCGTTGCTTCCAATCACAACAACGAAGATGGATTTGGAGAGATGACACTGAAGTGCAGATCCTCCTATTTGTTGGGTCAATTGCCCTTGCACTTTGATGTAGTAGTCCACTTGATTCGGCAAAGGTATGTTTTGCCTCTGCAAATAATAATAATAATAATAATAATAATAATAATAATAATAATAATAGGAAATTAACTTTTAGTTAGTCAATAATATTGGTCATTTTTTAATTCCAAATATTTTAAAGAATTTAATATTTATAATTTAGAGTAGAATAAAAAATTTATGATTTAAAATTTAGAATTAAGATAAATAAAATAATTTTAAAAATATTAGATTCATAGTATTATTTTAATAATAATAATAATAATCAAGTGGGGATTGCTTATTTTAGGACAGCATCATAAGGAAGATCAATATCGCTTTTTTATATTTGTTTTTTAACCAACATTTAATCAATTTTATTATGAGAGATTCTATAATTTTTCATTTACAAAATTCTAACTCCATATTATTTAAAAAATAAGTTTGTTATTATCTATTAAGATCAGACGGTTTGCTTTCGGCTTACTTATATACTTTTATTTAGCATTGAATGCAATAAATATTAACATGCGGGGATAGCTCAGTTGGGAGAGCGTCAGACTGAAGATCTGAAGGTCGCGTGTTCGATCCACGCTCACCGCAAGTCTATTTTAATTCTGTATACGCGTATTTGGTCATTTTTGTTCCTCAAATCTCAATCTTTAATTAATCCATGTTTCTCTCATCGACCCCACTTCCATAAAATCCACCTCTTTCCATGTCCCACTTTTTGTCCCAGTTTGTGGAAAAATAAATTGGATTGTATGAAGGTCTCTTTCAGTTCCTTTAACTACCAAACAGAGATTACAAAAACTGATATTAATGATATTTGGATCCTCAATCTAGACTATCCAACTCCTAATGCAGTAATCCTAGCTAGGCCCCATTATTTTCAACATATAATAATGTATGAACAGGGTAAAACAAAGGGAGAAAAAAAAAAGCAATTGAAAAAAGGAATAATAAGAAAGATTGAATAATGAACTTACAGAAATTTCATCTGTTTTATCACTAAATATTCCAGCACCTCCAGAGGCAAAACTAACACCACCCAAAAAGGACACATTCTTGTTGTTGCGGGACTTGGAAACTAGGGAGAGGTAAGGTGGTGAAGTTGGGATCCCCAATTTCTCAGCTTCATTCAACCCATTTCATCATTCATTTAATTTGAACCAAATATTAGCCACAAAAATATGTATATAGTTCATGCTATGATAACTAACATAACTTTTGGAGTTAAATTAATTAAAAATTTTATAGGGATTAAAATCAAAATCCATTATATTTACAAAAACTACAAATTTATTTTAAATTAATAGAAAGATAGTACTAAAAAGTTAAAAAATATATTGCAAAATGGTTATTAGATAAAATTGTTGGTTAAGAGAATAAAATTGTATATATTTTTAATGCATTGAATGTACATATGAATTTTTTTTCAAAAAAAAAACTATATTTTCTATCCATTCACTCTGCTTATTTTATTTATATTTTACAGTTCACACATCAACTATTTTGAATTTAGTGTATGAAACTGACTCCCATGTTATGCCGTTTATATGTTTTTTGGGAGTCATCCTATCATCAATTATGAGTTACTTACTTTCATAGATGGAAAAAATATTGAGGAAATGCCAAAATAGGGAATAATTCAGACAGAAAAATCTCTCTGTGTGTTATCTTTAAAAGTATTTGAAATATATTTATTTTAACAAAAAAATAATATCAAATAACTATTACAAATTAATAGAGACCATTAAAATAATGATTAAATTAGAAAAAACAAATTAATATTATATGTATAAATTCTAAAATAATATGTATTTTTGGACAAAAGTACAATTTTAACTTTAAAAAATAGTTATTTGTAAGCTGAGACTGAGAGAATATAATATTTGAGAGAGCTACGAGTTTAATGATTTGTAATATTTATAACTTGATGATATAATATGATTATCTTTTCCAAAGTTATTATAAGAATGAACTACTGATTTGTAATATTTGAAAAACAAATATTATCATCTTTTTTTTTTTATTTGTAATGAACTAATGAATATTTTAAATGACTTACCAATAAAATCTGCAGCATTCTTGCCATTACTAAACCTCCCATTTGGTTTTTTTGTAGGATAATCAATACCATAGTGAGGAAGAGCAGCTCTTTCAATAGAAAGAGCCAAGTAATTGTTGTTGCCAACATCAACAAGAGAGTCTCCAAACACATAAACAATTGGAGTCTTATTTTGAGCCTCTAAGAATCCCAACAAGTTTATGAAGATGAAGAAAGAGGGGAAGAGGGAAAAGCTCCAAAGCATAATAACACTTTTCCCCATTTTGGGATGTACCCTACTCACTAGATTATTATTGGAATTGAGTTAGGTTTTTGTATTAATTTATGGTATGTGAAGGCTCAGAATGGTTGGCAAGAATTTAAAGGAGAAAAAAAAAGGTGGGTATGTGAATGTGATGATATATGTGTAATAAATATGTGTGAACAGAATTCTGATTAAATTAAAAGCTAGTGATATGAATCACTAAGAGATAGTGGAGCAAAAAAAGAGTACTGTCCATATACTCAACCAACACTGATTTTATGGTGGTGTTTTTTTTTCATCTATATATTTCAAAAAAAATTTAGTACCCGTCAACTCCCTAAAACCATATATATATATATATATATATATATATATATATATATAAACCTAAAATAGTCCTAATAATTACTTCGAAAGACAACGAGGCCCTTGACAAAAAAAAAATCCAATCCAATCCCTGACAATTATTTCGAAAGGACAACGAGGTCCCTGTGCCAAAAAAAGTCAATGTTTTTTTTTTTTACACAGGGACTAATCAATCCTAAAAAAAATCAGGATTAGGTGTATTTTTTTTTTTAACCTCGTTGTCCTTTCGAGGTAATTGTGAAGGATCGAGTGGGGTATTCACTCATATATATATATATATATATATATATATGATTCAATTCAACAAGCTAATAAAAATACGACTCATTCTTAAATATTTTTTACTATATAAAAAATATTATATCTTTTTGTTAATTAAATAAATTTTAAGTTTTCATGCATTATAATTTATTTTAATGGCTTATATTCAAAATTTATAATGTAAAATCTATTCTATTATATAAAAATCGAATTTTTGTATTTAATAAATGGAGTTGACATCGCATTTTTTAGAGTATTTATTTATTTATTTTTTAATTTTTTTTAATTTGTAAACTTAACTTGTGTCCTTAGGACTAGGAAAGTTCATGGGTCGGGTGAAACTGGGTTTGTCTTGACCCAGGCCCGACTTTAAATATATATTGGGTCTATTTTTTAGACCCTAACCCGGTTTTAAACCTGATAAAACCTAAACATTTTCGAGCCATAACTATGCCGGGTCCAAACCGAGTGAAAACTAGGTCTTTAAAGTTTTAACAATAATTTATAAAGAAACTTATTTACGATAAATTTATTTATAAAAAAGAAACTTGTTACCGAAAAGTTGATATCCATATTTGAACTTGAATTTGTCCATAAATTCTAATTTGATACTTTTTTATCTATTTTCTAATTCAACAAGTGTGATTAAAAATAAAACAATAAGCTTATAATTAATATAACATAATATTAAAATTAATTTAAAACTTATATATCTTTTTTAGTTTCCTTAGGGTGCACATGGGTTGGGTGAAGCCAGGTTCGCTTTGACCCGGACCCGGCCTGAAATAATGACCGGGTCTATTTTTGAGATCTCGGCTCTAGATCCGGTAAAATCACACCAAAGTAGCCTCTAAAATGTTCGGGACCAGGCCGGGTCTTCAAGTCGAGGCCGGGCCATGTGCACCCCTATACTTAGGACATAAGATAGATAAATTTTTTATTATAATGAATTAATTACATCAACTAATTGATTTGATTAAATATTTAAATATCACATAATTTATATCAATTTGTTTTTATAGTATTTTTTAATTTATTTCTTTTAATATTCTAAACCAAATTAATTATTAATTATGTTTATTAATTAATTAATTTATTAGTCATTAAAATAATAAATCTATGAATAAAATAGGCAATTGAGATATTTTTAACTAATAATTAAATCAAATAAAATAATATGTATTGAGCCAAATTCACATAATGTGAATTAAGGACTAAATTAAAATAAGATGATTATTCAAATTGAATATAATAAATACAAATTAATTTGGTTAGACAATCACAATCTTTTTGTCTTTTATATATAGATGGTCAAACAAAATTATAAGAATCATTATTTTTATTGTTCTTGTTATTTTAACTCTTCTTTTTTTTTTCTTTTTAATATGTAATTTCTTATATATATAAATATACTCAAAATGAGAAGATATTGATGAGTAGTTCATTTAGTCTTTATCCATTTATCTTCAATTAATATTATTATAACAAGAATATATGTGACTTTATGAAAATGATATAACTTAGACTTTGGTTATCTGAGAATTTATTGAGTAGTTAGAATAGCTCCACATCACAAACCAACAAATACTAGCAATAGAGATGATGAAAAAACCAGCCAAAACAAATATTCGCGGGAATTATTTACGATTTGGAGCTAGATGAGGACTTGTAAAATCCCACGACCCGCCCACGTAAAATGGACGGAGATGGGGCATAACCACATAGATACTCACTAAATCTACGCGAATATAAAATTACTGATATATCCTAATTTATATATACATAAATCTATTTTTAAATTTAGTAACGCTAATTCCTGCCTTTAATTTGAATCCTCTCTCTCTCTTTCTCTCTCTCTCTAGTCCGTCACTATATCGCTCGGTATCGTCCCAAAAATTATGTTAGGTAACTTAGGTTATTATATTAAAATATGTTTTTATATTTTTTTTTAAAATGTTATTTTTCATAATGAATATGTTATGAATTGTTGAATTATATTGAATTGATTATTTTATTATTATTATATTTTATATTTTTTGTTATTTTTTTTCAAAAATTTTCAAAGAATATACGTACATACTCGAGAGGACCTGCATTTCTTGAGTGGATAATTAAACAGAAAGTAGCGAAGACGAAAAGTGAACAGTGGCATTTTTTTTAAACGAGAATGAGGAACGAAAAAGGGGCCTGCTACACTCTCATGAGTACCATTACCATACCTAATTAGCAACGGCAATCCAATCTGAGCTGATTTGAGAGGAGACACGTAGACTTCATTTGCATTGGGGCTTAAGATAATGAACCTAAGTCGGATTTAGAACTCTAATAATAAACCTAAGTTGATCTTGATTGCTTTGAGGTCTTATTGGGCCCAAGTATCTATTGGAGTAATATTTTGAGTTATTGTTGTAATAAATATTATACTATTAAATATTATAACATTTAATATATATAAAAATTAGATATATTTACAAGAGATTTTTTAATTTAAATTAATTTTTTAAATTATTTTTTTCTCTTTTTTAGTTTTAGATATTATTTACTATTGTAATAAAAAAATTAAAATACAATAATCACTCACATAATTATAATAAATAATCTTAATATATACATGACACTATATATATATCTTCATAATATTTTTTAATGATTATTTATATGATTTATTAAATAATTGTTCTCATCTTAATATTTAATGAATTTAAGATACCAAATGTTAATATTATTTAACATACAAAATAAACAATTTAAATCATCATCTAGGATAATAAGTATAATAGTGTAAGTACTTATTTATTTATTTGTATTGAAAAAATATATAAATAGTATAAACTGATATTTTTTAATAGAAAAATAATAAAAGTTATTAATTAAGTTGATTATATAATAAAAAAATTATGAATAATTTTTTAAATAATAATAAAAAATAAGATCACTATTTTCACATGTTAAAAAGTTTATAAAAAAAATTGGACAATAAATCAACCCTCAATAAATTATACATTAGTCTTGTTAAAAAATAAATAATTAATGCATTAGATATTATTTACGTATTATCGATTATTAAGTTATAATTAATTTATAATCTAATTTTTTATAATTGAAATTTAAATGATTGAAATTATTCAATGCTAAATATTTTGTACCTAACTAATTTTATTTTTGTTATTAAAATTAAAAAAAAGATGAGTTGTTAATTAATTTTGAATTTAAATTTAAATTTAAATAAGAAAATAAAAATTATTTTAAATTTTACCTCACCAACTAGAACTAATTTTAAGATAAGAAATTATTTTGTACATTATATTATAGAATAGTATGATATGGTCATTTGTTTTTTTTTTTAATGACAAATATTGTCAAATAAAATAGTGTAAAAATTGAAAAAAAAATGTATTTATACTAATTTAGAGAATATTAATTTATTTTTCAATAGAATAAATTATATATTGAATGACAAAAGTTGTTATTAATTAGTTTCTGTTCGCACTAATGAATACTCATCGATGGTGTTTCAATAATGATGCAAGTTTATAAGTTTGGAAATTTAAAAATCATGTTATAAAATATGAAGTTTTAACATGTAACAATGTTGATCATATTATTTTAATTTCAAGAATGAATACGACACGTCGATACCAACAAATAAAATTGTCTCAGGTACATTTCAACAAAAATAAATCTCCATAAATATTGCTATCAATGAGAAATTATTTTATTTTAAGGACAAATACTAGTTTTTTTACGGTATTTCCTAACTCGATAAACCAAAAATTAATCCACCACGTATTGATATTTCATTTATTAAAAGTATGTTACTAGTAGCCAATAAATTGCTACACACAAGACGAAATTTGAACTCTTTATACTTGTTTTAACAAATAAGTAAGACAACTACTCAACCAACTTAAATTAGTTAACTCAAATACTAATTATTTTTAATATTTCAAATTGTAAAATATTTATAGTAATTATTATTATATATATTTTTATTTATTTTTTAATAAAAATTTTATATAATTTTATGTATTATTTGTGCAGGATAAAAGAACATATATTAGTTTAAAATTTAAAATTTAGAATTAACAATTTTAGGATTTAAAATTTAAGACGTAGAATATAGAATTCATCATTTAGAATTTAGAATATTTAGAATTTAAAAAATATTACACTCTTAATTTTGTTAAAGACACATCAGCATTCATCACCGCATAATATTTATAAATTATTTAACAAAAATCTCTACCACAACAGAAAAAAATTGGAACCTGTTATAGAAAAATAAAATTTGAATTTTTGCCGTTTTTCTGAACCCGATTGAAGTTGATTATGTGGTGTTTTGTTATTAAATGATGATAGACAATCATAACTTGTCATTGTCAAGTGGGAAAGAAATAAAATAGAAGAAAAACAAAGAAGAAGAAAAATAGTAGTGTACTTTGTCCTTTTGCTCACTTTAATTAGCAAAGTAGTTCAGATTAATTAGTGAAACATGTGTAGTGTTCAAGTTAAGAAGTCTTAAATATCATGTTTTAAGTGTTACGATTTTTAGGTAGTTCATATTGGCTTGCAAGACAAAGCACATACACATGCAACACATGGTACATTAAATGAAAATGGTCATTATAAACATATACAAGCTAAGTTAGGCTTATTTGGTACATCATACAGCATAAATTTTGATCATATTAAATATACTTTAAACAGTAAAAGAAAAAAACAGTATTATAAATGTAAGATATACTTATTATTATTATTATTATTATTATTATTATTATTATTAATAAGTAAACTATTTACTCCTTTCACTTCAAAACATATTTTCACATTTTAGATGTAGAAAAAAATTGCTATACTTAAACAATTACTGGTAATATTTTAAAGTTTATGAGAATATTTGGAGTGAATATTTTAGTTTTCAAAAAATTTTAATATATAAATTAATTTTTTACGTTTAACTTTATTGTTACACTATAATATTTTGGGTCTATGGCTATAATTTTTTTGTCACAGTTTTATTATGATCATAGATTTTCTATGGTCACAATTTTGTTACTGTGATAAAAAAAAAGTTATGGTCACGGTTTTTAGGAAAATGATGATTATAAAATATCTATGGTCACGATTTTTTAAAAAAGGATAACTTAAAAGAGTCTATGATTACGAGTTTAGAGGATGACCTAAAGGAGTCTATGATTACGATTTTTTATAGTGACAAAATAGAATCTATGGTCATGGTTTTCCAAAAAAGAGTAACTTAAAAGGGTCTATGGTCACGGTTTTGGGAGGTGACCTAAAAGAGTCTATGATCACAGTTTTGAGGAGTGACCTAAAAGGATCTATGATCACGGTTTTGCGGGTGACCTAAAGGGGTCTATAATTACAGTTTTTTACAGTAACAAAAAAGGGTCTATGATTACGGTTTTGGGAGCGACCTAAAGGGGTCTATGGTCACGGTTTTGGGAGTGACCAAAAAAATTTTATAGTCACGATTTTTTAAAAGAGTGACCTAAAAGAGTGTATTAGTCATGATTTTAGAAGGTGACCTAAAAGGGTTTATAGTCACAATTTTGAGGGTGACCTAAAAGAATCTATGATCACGATTTTTTGAAAAGGTAACCATAGATCTCACCCTTTTTACTAACTATAGTCACTTTTTTTACTGTGATTATAGACTTTTTTTTTTGGTTGTGTTAGTTAGAACATTTCTTGGTTAGATTCATCGGTTAATAACTAACATCTTTTATTATAGGAGAGTGTTAAGTTCGTTGCATCGATTGTTTTGTCTCGATTGTTATGCATGACATTTAACAACTACCTGTGGCACTTGACATTCCACCTCACTATGACATTAGTCGCTGACAAACAAATTTTACTGGGGACTGCTGTAACTAATTATTAAGAAAGTTAAATATCATAATTGATCTGTGTATAAAAATTGTTAGAGACTAAATGATCTGTTCGAATAATTCTCAATGACTGACTTAGGGTATTATTTAACAATTATATATATCTCAAGTTCTAAAAAAAATATATTATTTTTAAAATAAACTTAAACAGTAAAATTGAGTTGTACTTTAAAAATATTTTTAAATAAATAAATTTGTATGTTAAAAAATACATATAACCATATAATTTATTCAAAAAATACTATCCAAGCAACACAAAACTTCTTAGATGTATTTAGCACACTGTTTTGTCGGTTTTTAGCAAATCGATGGTGGTTCGATATTTAGTGGTATGGGAGCGAAACCTACTCCTCTTTGTAGGTACCAGTTTTTTAAAAATGCATCAAAGTGTCTTCGATTATACGAGAATTAAGAATAAAAATAAATTAAAATTTATAATTCAAGAAAAGGAATGAAAAAGTAAAGCTTTCGAAAAGAAAAAATGGTGAAAATAGAAAAGTTTGCATTGAAATTAAAGAAAACAGTAAAGTACCTTTGACTGAGTCGAAGGGCTTTGACATGAAAATTTAAAGTGCAGGAATGTAAATCAGACAATGAAGATAAAAAGAATTGAAAGATAAATTTACTTTGAAAAAATAAAGTTTACAAAAAGATAAATTGAAAGAGTAAAAATATGGAAGGAACCCTACAGAAAAGTAAATCGATCGCAGACTTAGGAATTCTCTGGGATATAAGTGTGCTTAAGTGTTTTTTCTGAGTTAAAGTTCTAACCCTAATTCCTTAAAACTTCCTAATATTTATAATCTACTTTTGGTAATTGACAATTAATTACAATTAATTACAAATTTACAACTTTGAATGCTTTCTTCTTGGTAACCGTTCCCGCCTAAACGTTTCCCATGATTTTCTCGCGGCCACTAACTTCTCCACTTCTATAATTACTCGAATCAGTTATTCGAATAACTTATCTCGATTATCTGACTTAAGTACCTTGTTCGATTTGACTTGCTCAACTTATCGAAAGGCCTTGAAATCGAATCCGTGTCGAGAACCTCCATCTAACGCTTGCGCGTGTCTTTTCAAAAATTGCTTATGTTTACGACCGCTTTACCGATTCGAACAATTCACTTTCATCGAAAATAGATCAACACACTTATATATATATTAAGAGCAACATTTGAGAATCAATTTTTTTCAAAAAATATCAATAATTTTTTTTTAAATTATTTTATTTATCTTACATTTTAGATCTTAAATCATAAATTTTTAATCACAAATTTTACATTCTCAAGAAAAAAAATTTTTAAAATTAAAAAATTAAATAATATTAATTAATAGAAAGTTAATTTTCTTGTATTTTAAATATAATATACTTGAGTATTTTCAAATAGTATCAGTGGCTGAGGAGAATAGAAAGAGAGAGAGAGATTGAGAGATGAGCGAATGAGATTTGAAGATTATAATTTCTTTATTATACCTTTTACATTTGATATTACATATACATGGACTAAGACCAATGATTTGCTATTCAAGTAACTGGTGATAACTAACTTATAACTATTGCTACGGACTCTAACTAACTTCTGATTTTCTGTAACTGTGAGTTTACTTTTTTATCCTTTCAGTTTTTAAATCTATGTATCATGCATTTAAGGCAGTGCAAATTCCTTTTTCTTTTCATTTTGTATCTAACTTAGAATTGATCACCTAGATTTAGTTGTTGAAAATCAATAAACTAAGTGAACAAATAACAGTTTTTTTTAAATCGGTTTAGAAATTTAATTTTAAAAAAATGCATAAATTTTTAAACTTTATTTCTAAAGAAAATTTCACTCTCTTCTTTTAAGAGTTACTAAAATAACACTTTCTTTCTCTCTATTTATAAAAGATATACTTCCTTCTTTTATAATTAAAAAAAAAAACTTTCTCTTTAACTTATTTTAAATTTTTTGTATTAACTATCATCAACTTTATCCCTTTTTTAAGAAAAATAAATTATTTTTTACAAAAACATCCATTAGCAAAAATTTAATTTTTTGTAATTAAATTTTGTTTACCAAAATATTCTTTAATAAATTATTTTTCTAGTGACTAAATTGTATTTTTACGATAATATCTTTTAAAATATTTTTTAATAATTAAATTATTTTTTACTAAGATAGCCTTCAATAATTTTTTATTTATTAGATTATAATTTTACTAAATTGTTTTTTAACAACAATTTTTTTATATGCTTTACTGTTAATCTCATGATATCAATGCATATTATTAAATATGATTTTATAAGTTTGGTTTAACATTTTTTTTATTTTTCTATTATTCTCACAAATTTTTTTTTAATCTATGTTAAAATAATATACATTGATATCATAATTTAATCACTAAAAAAAATAATATTAAAGGGTATCTTAGTAAAAAGATAATTTAATCATTACAAAATATTTTAAAGGATATTTTGGTAAAAATATAATTTAATCATTAGAAAAATAATTTGTTGAAGGATGTTTTGGTACACAAAATTTAATAAAAAATTTGTTAAAGGGTATTTTTGTAAAAAATAATTTATTTTTTTAAAAAATGAGTAAAGATATTAATTAACACAAAAATTTTAAAATGAATTAAAGAGAAAATTTTTTAAAAACTATAAGGAAAGAAAGTGTATATTTTACAAATAGAAAGGAAGAGGAGAGTATCATTTTAAGATTTTTTACTTCTGTTGGTCTGAATTTTCTTTTTTTAACCTCTCGACAAGAGATTCAACCAAGCTTGTATCAAGATCTCAATTCGAGAAGCAGATACAACTCTTTTGTGGGTTGCTCTTAGGATTTAGATATTGTGTCCAATAAAAATGTAAAAAAGAACAAATAATTGAATAATTATAGAAAGCAGGAAGTAAGAAAAAACAAGTACAAAAAATAAAAAATTCAAAATTGTAAGACTTGTATTAAAATATGCAGAAGTTGATAAGTGTTTGAATAAAAATAACAGAATTTAAATAACAGAAAGAAAAAAAAATTAAAAATGATCAAAAGAAAAATGGAGTCTCCCAATACTTATATGGATTTGTGACTCTTATTTTCGTACGTCGATGTGACTAGAAATTTTTAGAGTGAGTAAGTGTGTGAATAAATGAAAGCTCTCTATCTCTAACTTTTTGAAGCTACTCTTATTTATAGAAAAATAAAAAAAAGCTAATTGATATAACCTTGGACTTTAAGTAAATTTACTTTTCAAGTAGTCTTGAATTTCAGACAAACTTAAACTTTAAATAGTCTTGGACTTCAAGTAATTTTGGATCTCAAATAAATTTGGCCCCAAATAGTCTTGAACCTCAAATAGCACCAAACATAAAATAACTTGACCATCAAATTTAATCTATTTTTATTTTCTTTAAATATGATATATTTCATACATATATAATCTTTAACTCTATTCATCGAATTTTTTTCAACGTCCACCATTTGTACCAAAATTTTGACATAATTTCTAAATTGTTGTGATAAGGATAACTACGTGGATGCCCATTCCTATGAGAAGCTAACATTCTCAAGATAGATTATAATTAATAATGTTGAATAAAGTTAGACTTTCACAAGTATAAATAGAAAGCTTGATCAGAAGCCATTTACACATCAATAAAAGCATTTCTTCTCTCTCTACGAAGCTTTTCTTTCTCTTCATATTACAAATATAGTATTAATATATAAATCATAGTTATTATGGTAGGATGATATTAATATTAGTGAATATTAATACTAGAGTCTTTCATTTATATTTCTTTATTTTATCTTCCTTATTTAGTTATTTTATAACACGTTATCAGCACGAAGCTCTAACGAAATTTTAGGAAGACTCCAGGTAACAAATTTTCATTATGTCGAAACTCTTTCATCTTGAATTTAATGCTCTTAATATATCTGGAAATAATTATTTATCATAGATACTAGATGCTAAAATCCATCTTGATTCAATGGATCTTAGAGATATCATTAAGGCTGAAAATAATACATCCCAGAAGGATAAAGCCAAATCCATGATTTTTCTTGGTCATCATCTTGAAGTATGATTGAAAAATGAATATCCCACATTAAAAGATCCTGAAGATCTGTGGAAAGACCCTGAAAAAAGGTATAATCATGAAAAGACGGTGATACTTCCTCATACCCGATATATTAGAAAAAAAATTTTCTTGACCTTCCATGCCTCGAATGTGCTCCTGCAGCAGCAGTATCGAGAAAAAGAATTTAAAAATTTTTGAGCTCTTGCTTTCTTGTTGCTGAACGCAACAATGAGTTGCTCTTAAGAAATTATGAAGCGCGCCCAGCTGGCGCCGCCCCATTTCCTGAAGTAAATGCAGCAAATTATAACCCCAGAAGAGGTAAATGGCAAGATTTTGGTAACAAAAAAAAATTATGGAAGAAAAAGAAATTATGTTCACAAGAAAAGATCTCACCAGAAGTGGGATAAAGAAAGAAACAATGGGAAAAGTAAATCAATTAAGGATAAATGCTTCCGTTGTGGTGGAAATGGCCATTGGTCACGTACCTGTCGTACCCCAAGGCACCTAGTTGATCTTTTTCAAGCATCCTTGAAAAAGGCTGACAAAGAAAAGGAAACAAATTTTGTTTCAAATGATGAAAATTCCACCACTCATTATGATGTATCTAATTTCTTTGAGGATCTTGAAGGAAATATTGGCCATTTGATTAATGATGGAATAGTTTAATATATGTGTTTGTTAAGTATTCATGTGAATAATTTTACTGTGCATGTACTTCTACTCATTTTATCATTATTATCATTTGTTCTTTGAAGAAAAATGGCAAGGACATATTCTGAAGATATTTGCCTTGCAGATAGTACAAGTTCGCACACAATTCTTAAAAGTGATATATATTTTACCCATATTGTGCCAAAAGAGGAATATGTTAATACTATCATTGGCTCAGGCAATGTGATAAAAGGCTCCGGAAGAGCTATAATTTTGTTTCCTGGAGGAACAAAATTTATAATAAATAATGCACTATTATCTACCAAGTCCCTGAGAAACTTGTTGAGTTTCAATGATATTCGCCGAAATGGATATCATGTTGAGACAATGAATGAGGAAAATCATGAGTATTTATGTATCACAACTCATGATTCAAATAAGAAAGTTATATTAGAAAAATTACCCTCACTTTCATCTGGGTTGTATTATACTAAGATTAGTGCAATTGAATCACATGCCATTGTAAACCAGAAGTTTACTAGCCCAAATGAATTCATAATTTGGCATGATAGATTGGGTCATCCGGGAACAACCATGATGAGGAGAATTTTTGAAAACTCTCATGGACATTCACTAAAGAACCAGAAGATTCTTAAAACTAGTAAATTTTGTTGTGCTGCATGTTCTCAAGGGAAGTTAATTTTAAGGCCATCACCAGTAAAGATTGGATTTGAGTCCCCTGAATTCCTAGAAAGGATTCAAGGTGATATATGTGGACCTATTCATCCACCATGTGGATCTTTTAGATATTTTATGGTCCTAATAGACGCATCTTCAAGATGGTCACATGTGTACTTATTATCTTCTCGCAACCTGGCGTTTGCGAGGTTATTGGCTCAAATTATTCGATTAAAAGTACAATTTCCAGAAAATCCAATTAAAGCAATTCGTCTTGATAATGCTGGTGAATTTACTTCCCAAACTTTTGATGCTTATTGTATGGCTAATGGAATAAGTGTTGAACATCCAGTAGCTTATGTTCACACGCAAAATGGGTTAGCAGAATCGCTTATTAGACGCCTCCAATTAATTGCTAGACCCTTGCTTATGAGAACAAATCTCCCAACCTCGGTTTGGGGCATGCTATTTTACATGCCGCAGCACTTATTCGTTTGAGTCCAACGAGTTACCATCAGTTCTCTCCTATGCAATTAGCTTTTGGCCAGCAGCCAAATGTTTCCCATTTAAGAATGTTTGGGTGTGCGATATATGTTCCCATTGCACCTCCTAATCGCACCAAAATGGGACCCCAAAGAAAATTGGGGATATATGTTGGATATGATTCTCCCTCTATAGTGAGGTATCTTGAGATACAAACGGGAGATGTATTTAAAGCCTGGTTTGCGGATTGTCATTTTGATGAATCAAAATTTCCAACATTAGGGGGAGAGAATAAGCTTCCTGAAAAGAAACTTAATTGGAATGCATCATCGTTTATGCATTTAGATTCTCGATCTGGGCAATGTGAACTAGAAGTTCAAAAGATTATACATTAGCAAAGAATAGCAAATGAATTACCTGATGCATTTTCCGATACAAAGAGGATAACCAAATCTTATATACCAGCGGAAAATGCCTCAATTCGAATTGATGTCCCAGTAGGACAAGTAGCCATTGAAGCAAATTCACGCCAGAAGCGTGGCAGGGCGAAAAATGTCCCAATTCGAATTGATGTCCCTGTAGGACAAGTAGCCACTGAAGCAAATACACGCCAGAAGCGTGGCAGGCTTGTCGGTTCCAAAGACAAAAATCCTCGAAAGAGAAAAGAGATAAATAATATTCCTATTGGAAAAGACATAGTAGAGACACCTGTAGTTGTCTAAAATTCTGATATAACGCCAGAAGACGTTCAGGTACCTGAAAATTGTGAAAATGACGAGATCTCGATAAATTATGTCTTTACAGGAGAGAAATGGGACCGAAATAAGACAATTGTCAATGAAATATTTGCATATAATGTGGCATTAAATATCATGCATGAGAGTAAGGATCTTGAGCCAAGATCAGTTGAAGAATGTCGACAAAGGAATGATTGGCCAAAATGAAAAGAAGCCATGAAGGCTGAATTAGACTCACTTGCAAAACGTGAAGTCTTTGGACCTGTAGTCCGTACACCAGAAGATGTAAAACCTGTTGGATATAGGTGGGTATTTGTGAGAAAATGAAATGAGAAAAATGAAGTTGTGCACTATAAAGCCCGACTTGTGGCACAAGGTTTCTCACAAAGGCCCGGTATAGATTATGAAGAAACGTATTCCCCTGTAGTGGATGCGATAACATTGCGTTATTTGGTCAGTTTATCTGCATATCATAAACTGCATATGCATTTAATGGATGTGGTAACAGCCTATTTATATGGCTCATTAGATCGAGATATCTATATGAAAGTCCCTGAAGGACTAAAGATATCTAAACCATCCAATGAATATTCGCAAGGGTTATACTCAGTCAAATTGCAAAGATCTTTATATGGTCTGAAACAATCTAGACGAATGTGATATAATCGTCTTACTGAGTATCTGGCCAAAAACGGATTCAAGAATGATGATATCTGCCCATGTGTTTTCATAAAGAAAACTACATCTGGGTTCATTATAATTGCTGTGTACGTTGATGATTTAAATATCATTAGAACTCCTGAAGAGATTCCAACAATTATAAAAACTCTAAAAGAAGAGTTTGAGATGAAAGATCTTGGAAGAACTAAATTTTGTCTCGGCCTGCAGATCGAGCATATAAAAAGTGGGATCTTTATTCATCAAACAACATACACAGAAAAGATCTTGAAGAGATTTTATATGGATAAGTCACATCCCTTGAGTACCCCAATGATCGTAAGATCTTTGGATGTGGAGAAGGATCAATTCCGTCCTAAGGAAGAAAATGAAGATATCCTTGGTCCTGAAGTACCATATCTTAGTGCCATTGGAGCGCTAATGTATCTTGCTAATAATACACGACCCGATATATCATTTGCTGTGAACTTACTAGCAAGGTATAGTTCCTCTCCAACCAGAAGACATTGGAGCGGAATCAAGCAAATCTTTCGATATCTTCATGGGACGATTGATATGGGATTGTTTTATCCCTATGGATCCAAGTCACAACTAGTTGGCTATGCAGATGCTGGCTACTTGTCTGATCCACACAAAGGGAGATCTCAAACAGGATACCTGTTTACATATGGTGGAACAGCTATATCATGGAGATCCACGAAACAGACGATTGCTGCAACATCCTCTAATCATGCCGAAATACTAGCGATTCATGAAGCAAGTCGCGAGTGTTTTTGGCTCCGGAGTTTGATCCAATATATTCTGTCATCATGTGGACTGATTGATCATAAGATAGCTCCAACTGTCCTGTTTGAGGATAATACAGCATGCATTGCTCAACTTAAAGGTGGATATATCAAAGGTGATAGAACAAAGCATATTTCTCCCAAATTCTTCTTCACTCATGATCTTCAAAATGAGGGGACAATTGATGTCCAACAGATCCGCTCAAGTGACAATCTGGCAGATTTGTTCACAAAGTCACTCCCAAAATCCTCCTTTGAAAGAGTGGTACATGGGATTGGGATGCGCTGATTTCGAGACATTAAATGATGTCGGCAAGAGGGGGAGACTGTACTCTTTTTTCCTTGGTCAGGTTTTTTTCCCATTGGGTTTTTCTTGACAAGGTTTTTAATGAGGCAGTCCCCATCACTAAAGGATATTGTACTCTTTTTCCTTTACTAAGGTTTTTTTCTACTGGATTTTTCTTTAGTAAGGTTTTAACGAGGCAATAATCCTAAATGGTCATCCAAGGGGGAGTGTTGTGATAAGGATAACTACGTGGATGCCCATTCCTATGAGAAGCTAACATTCTCAAGATAGATTATAATTAATAATGTTGAAGAAAGTTAGACTTTCACAAGTATAAATAGAAGGCTTGATCAGAAGCCATTTACACATCAATAAAAGCATTTCTTCTCTCTCTACGAAACTTTTCTTTCTCTTCATATTACAAATATAGTATTAATATATAAATCATAGTTATTATGGTAGGATGATATTAATATTAGTGAATATTAATACTAGAGTCTTTCATTTATATTTCTTTATTTTATCTTCCTTATTTAGTTATTTTATAACATAAATGTTTAATTTTCTCGTTTTTTGGATTTTATGGCCGGTCTAATTTACAAAAGTTTGGCGATATCCTATAATAAACAGCCCAAGCAGGCAGCAGCAAAGACAAGCACCGATGAAAAATGAAATTCTTAGATCAAACTCTCTTTGTTTTATGTGGTGTAAAACTATAGATTGTAAAACGTTGAAAATCCATGTTTCCATTGCAAAAAGTTGACTTGAAACTCCATTCCATATTAATTTCTTATTTAAGTTGCGTGATCGTGTCAATGTCATCAATTCTGGCCATCATTTTATTAGAGGCTTCTTTAAGGAGTATAGTAACTAAAGGACTCTTTAACCCCCAAAAAAAACAAAAATTGTAAATTGACTAACACACTACAACATTGCACACACACACATACGGACTGACTTTGCCGACAGTGGATTTGGTTGCAAAGAGAAAATATATTTTTTATTGGTAAGTTGAAGGCTCGATCCAAACTGAGGGAAGAGTTTTATGAATAATTTAGGATTGATTATACAACTCTTTTAATATTGTCATCAAGATTATATATCCACTCCACAAGCTTTTAACATTAAAAAAGATAAAGTGTTACAATACAAATATTAAAATAGAACAAAAAAATTAAAATACAACACCAATCAAAATACATAATCTTTAATGTGTTGGAGATCTTCTTCAAAAATTATCTATGTTCTTAATTTTTTGTGATATTAAAATCAAATCTTAATACTTAGTACATAGTCAAAAAAATATTCTCACATCTAAATTAACAAAAATTAAAAATTAATTTTAGTAAGTTAATATTAGTTTTTTTTTATTTTAATTTTTTTAATTTATAATATAAAATTAAAATTAATAGTTTATAATTTAAAATTTAAAATTTTAAAAAATTAATTGATATTTACCGGAAAAATTGATTCTCTTCCGTTACTGGATTGTAAACTATATTTCAACGTGGCTTGCAGACACAGTCACATAACCTTCCGTGTGTACGTTATTTGCACATTGATGTAATGTAATGATATCCATGACCTTAAAACTTAAAACACACAATTGATTCAAAATTTAAAGGTTTTGTTCACACAAATTAAAGATCGAAATCTCAATATTGAGTTGAATAAACCAAAAAATTTAATGTGGCTCTTATCTTCTTTTCGACAGAAAACCAAAAAATTAGATAAAAAGTTTTGTCTTCTTTTGGACGTTTCTTATTAGTTATTAGTTGCTCTTATTACTTATTTTGGAGAAACATTATTTGGCTTTCCAGGTTTATAACTAATTGTATGCGGTTCACCGTTTACGTATTTGGCCTGATTTTTGTAGAAGGCGTATTAATGGCAAATTTAATTTTTATGTTTTTTTATTGGAAAAGTCTAAGGGGCCAGCAATTTTTGTGTTTTGTAGCCAGCACTTAACCATCAAAAGAAAAGTGAGTGATCTCTCACTATTGGATGTAATCTCACACCATTAAAAATACTATTGATGGTCAAATGATAGTTACAAAACTCAAAAGTTGCTGACTCTCTAGCACTCCTCAAAACTATATTAAAATCTAATTTTAAAAAAATATCATATGAAAATAATATTTGGAGGGCCAAGATAGTATTTTTTTTTCTTTACAATTCTTTTTGTCAAAACTGAATATCTTTTGCCCAAAATAACATTTTACTTTTTTATGGAAATGACGAAAAATTCAAAGAAAAAAGGTATAAAAATAAAATTTGGTTTTTATTCAACTTCTAAATAACTATGGATTAAATCACTGGCCCACCAATTAAATTGGTATTTATTTTTAATTTTTTATTTTTTTACTACAAGAAAAACATTGAATACCGTTAGATTTAGCAACTCATAGTAGCAGCGGATTTACCGTCAGAAACGGCATCGAATTCGTAAGGTTATATAATACCAGCGGATTTAAGTTTCTAACGGTAAGTTCGCTAATAATATTTGGACGGAAACAAAAATATATTGTCGCGTCTTTTAGCGTCATATTTACTCTCGAAAAAATGTAACGATAAACCAACTTAGTGAAACGATGTGTTTTGGTGACTCGCAATGGTTTACCGTCGAAAAAATCCAACGATAAATCCAATGGTAACTGAGACGTAAATTAAAAGCGCGAATCCTCTTCCCCTAATTCGAATTTCATTCACTCTCTCTCTCTCTCTCACTTCTTCCACCCCCATCACCACCATCTGCCACCGCCGATACCACCACTATCATAGCCCCCTTTCCGTCGCCGTCAACCCACCGTCGACCCCTCCCTTCTTCTCCTTCTTTCCCTCTTCTCCTTTCTCCTCATAGCACAACACCACTCCCCCTCTTCTCTCCTTGCCACCACTAGCGAGCCATCAAACCACCGTCGCCCCCACCATCGTTGTGCCACCGCTGCCTTGCTTCGTCGCGAGTCCAACTTTCAGCGTAGCAGAACAAGGAAGTCCCTGTCCCAGTCTTCCGGCAAGTTCTCCAACCTTCGGCAACCACCCTTCCACCACCTCTAGCTCCAGCAACACCATAGTGCCGCTGCATCTTCACCTCTTCTCTATTCTCTTCTTATTCTGCATTCCAAGCTTCTTTAAACTCTGTTTTTCTTTCTTTTTCAAATTCTATTTTGGTTAGGTTGTTTCACTAGTCTAATTTTAGTTAGTTAATTTAGTTAGAATTAATTTTCTGATTTTAGTTTATTTTAGGTGGTTAAGATAGGTTAGTTTTAGGATTATTAGTTTGTGTTATATTGCTGAAAGTCTTGGAAATTGACTAAATTGATGGATAATGTTGTTGAATATGCTGTTGAATAATTGCTAAAATTTGGTTGAATAGCATTGACTTGAATTTGAATTGTCAAATGTTACTTAGTTGCATTGATGTTGCATCTTTGATGTATGTGCACGCCAAGTATTTGTTCATATGCCTCTATGTCAGTTTTAGAATGTTTGATTTTTTTTGGCATAGTTAATTAAATCTTTTTGTGATAAAAGATTGTAATATATTGAAAATTATTTGCTAATTGAGTTTTGAGTATGTATGTTGCGTGTAAATGCCAAGTTGGTTTTTTTTTGGAAAAAAGAGGAATTTCAATGACAACACAACGCACTCTAAAACTCCTTTTTTTACATAATCCATCACAATTGCATCAATTTCTACTGCCTAAGTTTTTTTTAGCGCTTATGACGTGTTTGGTTGCTTTAACTTCCAAGTCCTCTTTAAAACATCTTAGGTGCGCTAATTTGAGGGAATTGAATTCTTGATTAGTTGTAGTGACATAACGCTTTTAAGCGACCACTATGTATGTTCTAAATCGCACACACACTTAGAATACACACATTACTTTTTTTCATGTCAAAACATTATACAACTTACTTCAATTTAGTGTATGCTACCTTCACTTTCCTTTGTGTTGATTTTTACCTTAATTGTTACCTTGCTTGATTGAAGTGTTTTCCACACTTTGAATTTGATTTAGATCCAATAATGTACATTATGGTTGAAATGGTCGTATTCTAAGACACTTGCTGTTTAGATTATCAAATGTTGAACTTAATGTTGTGGTATTATTATAAGAATTATATTGGTATTATTATAATTTATTGTTAATTTGTTGTTCTGAATTTCTATTAATTGGTATGCTATTTGCAGACATGACAGGTAGAGGTGTTGCGGATCAGGCTACTGGCCATGGATGTGATTGTGGTCGTGGTAGAAGGAGGGTTTCTTCTGATACCCCTGGGAATTCTAGATCCTCTCCCTCTACTCCGACTATCCAGTGACGTCACATGTTGCGGGTTAATCGGACCAGCCATTCATCATGGTCCCTAATCCCAACTACATCCCTCCGTTTACGGCGACGACATCGCCTCCAACCGCTCAGTAGCCCACTGCCATGGTGACGCCGCCTCCAGCAATGGAAGCCATGGCCCCGGAGTCCTCTCATGGAAGGGAGGCAATTGATGCCCCTCCACCACCTCCCATCGTACGGTTGACGATTTGGCCTGATGGAGGCACGTGGTAAGTTTCACTTTAAGTCTTCTATATTTCTTAATTATTGAATTGTTGAAAGTATCTTATTATTGATTATAATTTAGTAGATTTAAGGATGTAGGATTGAATGGCTGAAAGTATTTCATGTTTTCTGATTATTAAATTGCTGAAAGTGTCTTATTAATGATTCTAGGTTAGTGGATTTAGTGGATTTATGGATGTTGATTCTTGATTATTGCCCGTTGTTCATTGATTGTTGACATTTGGTGTTGTTTAAGTTTATAGATGAAACTCTGACGAAATTTCTATAAAAATCTCTATATATTATGGTTATTTGTGATGAGGTCTTAATTTATATTGCCATATTGGTTTGTTCATGGATTGTTGATAGGTTTGCGCTGAACAACAACGCATGTACTCAGAAGATGACCAACACAAGCTGCTGTACGACCATCCCTGGTTCAGCTACAAGAAGATCCTCTCTAAGACTAGAAAGTGATGGTTTCAGAAATGGGTGGTAATTAATAATTTTTTTGTTTCAAATATTTTTAACTAGTTTATATCTTCTAATTTGATTAACTAATTTTAAAGTTTCTTTGTGCAGCTGCACTTTATATGGGCCGCTGAGCACGATGCCCTCATTAGGAAGATATATGACCATCGAATGGGTCGGTAGCTGTAGCAGATACTGGAGGATGTTCGTGAGGGACAGGACCACCTGACAACCGAGCTCCGTCTGGAAATAAAGAAGGCTTTGGTAGTTCACTGGGAGACTGATGAGGGGTTCAGGCACCAGCGTCTCACTAACAGAGCTAATAGGGCATCAGCAAGGTAGTCCAAGTATACCGGTGGCTCAGCGACCTTCATGAAGACTAAGGCCAGGCTAATATGTAGTTTCTTTAATTTTGTTATTAACTTAGTTATATTATTTTACATATCATTACTATGCATCCTAATCATATTGTTTCAATGCAATATGTGTAGTCGACGTCGTTGGATCACGAGGCAACATTTGCGGACACGTTCAAGTACACCCAACCATTGAAGGAGAACAATGCGAGATTTGCTGATCAGCGGTCTCAATATCATTATGTGAGTAAACATACATCTGATCTTCTGATATAAAATTAGATATTAACCGTATAGTTGTCGTACTAATCATAATAACATGTGTTACACAGAAGTCCTATACCTAGAGACTAGAGGCTGCGACTCAGCAATCTCAACAAAATGGGGAGGATGTTGATGGCTTTGCTGCTTTAATCGTCGATTTCGATGCGGTTTGGCGCAAGACTGCCTCAACGTCGTACAAGAACCACGTATACGGGCTGAGGTCGTTCTTCACCAGCAGCCTCCGCACCTCCACATTATAGCCATCGTCCGCCTCTGGCACCAGTCGGGCCGTCGATCCCAAGAAAGGCGTGAATTTGAGGCAGCAGGCGCAGGAGCTGAACGATTACCAAGAGAGGTATCAGGAGATCCACACACGCGTGATGGACACGGATGACCTCAGGCTAGAGTGGAGGGAGCAGCTGGTGTGGCTTTAGTAGATGGAGGTGTACCAGGCTCAGATGCGCACCGTTGGCATCATCCGTGCTGGTGGCACACAGACATCACCGCCTTCTGTGTCGCCTCATCAGGGCCACGAAAACGAAAATGACGATGACAACGAGGACTACTAGGATCTTTAGTGATTAGTGCTTCAATTCATTGTTTCATTATATTATTTGATTTACTTGACTTTTAATTTATTTGAACATTTGATCATTTATTTTAAATAATAGGTTTCTATTATTTATAAATTGACCATTAATTGTGTAAAAAATAAATTTAAATAAAAAAATAAAACTGAAAATTTATTTCACAATTGACATTATCGTCGGATTTACCGAGGGAATAATCCGATGGTAATAGTGCGAGAAACAACATATTGTGGCGCCAACATTACCGTCAGAAAAAATTCACTAATAACCAAATGGTTTTTCGAGCAGATAATCTGTCACAGAATTCGACGGTAATTACCGTTGGACAAAAAAAGTCTGACGATAAACATTCATCAGCGAGGTTTATACCGTTCGATTTCTTCTGACGGTAACTTAATTGCCGTTGGATTTTATTCGTTTTTCCGACAGAAAATTCGACAATGCTCAGCATTTTTCTTATAGTGTTTAACATTTTTTAGAATTTTGTGAATTAAAATAAAAAATAATAAAATTAAATTTTAAACTTTATTTACAAACTCCTAAAATAAAAAATATTAATATCGAACCCTATTACTTTGATTGAGTCTATTGTTTGGTGAAATTTGGCTAAAACTTATTATTATCTACTATAAATTATAAGGAACAAGTTAGATATACATAAAAAATCAGTCATTAAATTAGTTATTAGTATAAAATATATATTAAAATATAAAATATATTAAAAATAACTTAAACAATATATGTATTCATATTCAAATACATAGTAATTGATTTAGGAAAAATTTGGTACACAATATTTTCTTTTATTATATATAATTCATAAAAATTCTAATCCAAACAGGATAAATGGTGCACGAAATTGACACCGCAATATTCGCACAGATAGACCGGCAAGTGCACAGGGTCGTCCAAGTAATACCTCAGGTGAGTGAGGGTCGATCCCATAGAGATTGTTGGATTGAGCAAGAAATGACTACCTTGTAGATCTTAGTCAGACGGATAGAAAATATAGTTGTTGTGGAAAAACGCATAAAAACAGAATAAAGATAGAATTACTTAATTGGTGTGAATTCAATGATAAGAGAACAGTTGAGACTTCGGAGATGCTTCCTCCTTCTGGATCAATTTTTCTCACTGTCTACTTCAACTTCTGATGATTCATTGCATGGCAGGCTGTACATGATTAACGTCATGTCAGTGGTTATTAATCTCCTCTGCTTCAGATCAAACACCAGGTCAGTGATCATCCAATCTGAACGGGGGTGAAGCTCCTGCAGTCCATTCCCTTGGTGATCCTACTCAAAGCGCCATAGACAAGGTCGGATCTTCTGGATTAGAGAACGCTGCTCTATTGATTCTAGCCTATACCACAAAGGCCCTAATCGCCCCGTACCTCGACTGAACTAATATCTCCAAGTCCCCAACGAAGTCGTGGATTAGCTGTCTAAGAGATGTATAATCAAGCTTGTGGTTCAATACTATCCCGTCAAGGACTCGCAAGAACCCATGTAGAATAGGGATGACGGTCAAGTTACATTTCCAATTCATTAGGATGAAAAACGAAGATACATCTTAGAATGGAATCAAGCATAGATTGAAATAGAATAGTGATATTATTAATCCATAAGAATCAGTAGAGCTCCTAACCTTAACCTAGGAGGTTTAGTTGCTCATAGCTTACAGAAAAGTAATGTAAAACGTGTAGAGTGGCCAAGAGCTCCTAACAAGGGTGAACTCTTGTCTATATATATTAATTTAATAACTAAGGATTACAAAAATAGGATACAATAGTCTTTTAGTGCGAAAATCTACTTCTGGGGCCTACTTGGTGAGTGTTTGGGCTGAGCTAGGGGTAAATCCACGTGCTAGTACCTTTTTTGGGCATTGAACACCAGCTTTGGACTCCTTTTTGGGCGTTGGGCGCCAGCTGCTCTCTTTTGGGCGTTCAACGCCAGGAAGGGGGTGAAGAACTGGCGTTGAACGCCAGTTTTAGACCTTCATTTTCAGAGCAAAGTATAGACTATTATATATTGCTGGAAAGCCCTGGATGTTAGCTTTCCAATGGCTTGAGAGTGTGCTATTTGGACTTCTGTAGCTCTAGAAATGCTCCTTCGAGGGCATGGAGGTCAGAATCCGATAGCATCTGCAGCCTTTTCCCTGTCTCTGAATCAGACTTTTCCAAAGCTCCTCAATTTCAGCCTGAATTTACCTGAAATCATCATAAAACACAGCAACTCAAAGTAGAAATGTGAATTTTGTACTAAAACCTATGAAAATATAATAAAACTTAAACAAAACATAACAAAAACTATATGAAAATGATGCCAAAAAGTATATAAAATATCTGCTCATCTGTAAACAGACTAAGTCTCAGCCCTTGTCCACTATCTCTAATCTTAATTCTTTCCAATACTAAGCTATTTATTCTCTCCATATATTACTGTTCATTTTTCTATATTAAGCCCTTTCGATTTTATCAGTCTCAAACAATTAATATTAACAACATTCAGTCTCAATAGTATCAATTAACATCATTAATCTCAACAATCTTAGTAAATCTCAACTGTCTCAATACAAGTCGTCAGTTATACTAGTACTCTCAGTTTCTCAATTCGGAGCAACTGAAGTGAACCACAACCCTTGCTTCTATCTGAGGAGCTCAAATATCAATCAAACTCAATTAGCATCATCCAATTATTCAATCATTTATATCTCATCAAGAACAACCTTCAGCTTCACCATCTCCAGCATAAGAGACTTCTCAGTTATTCAAACACATACAAAACAATACAAAAAATACACAGATAGGGAGAACAGATAAAGCAATTAGATCAAATAGCATATAAATACAATTAATCAAGAAGAAAAAATAATTACAAGATGCACACCAAAATAATACACATAAATGCAATTGATGTATATCTGCCCTATGGCCAATGAGATCATTTGTCAATTATACAGCCAAATTTGACACATGGGTAGCTAACCCGGATATGGAACACCACAACACGGAGCAAGTGGGACTAAACTGCAACCCTTGCCTCTGACTCACTTGACTTGGAGCAAATGGGACAAACCTCAACCCTTACATCTTACTCAGACGGTGTTTACAAATCTCAACCCTTGCGTCTTACCCATGTGTCTCAAACCTTTATCCGGAGCAAGTGGGACAAAGCCATAAACCTTGTGTCTTACCCAGACAAGTGTTTAACCACTTAACATGGAGCAAGTGGGACGAAGCCACAACCCTTTGCATCTTACCCAGATGCCTCAAATAGTAGCTCGGAGCAAGTGGGACAAAGCTGCAAATTTTGCATTTTATCCAAGCAATCAATACACATGCGAAATATCACCCAGACATTGCCAATCTAACCAATCCGGCCATACTCAGTCATTATCAGTGTCTTTTAGTAATTTCATATGTTATTAAACTCATTAACCCCCATCTCTTTATCAATTTAACGAATAATCGATTCATTAATTGCGATTCTTTGTCATGTAATCAATTATGTTTTCTTATGAGTGGGATAACACAACCGTCCTCACTGTGGGCGAGACGAGGCCACCATCCCCACTTAACCTAGAGCAAGTGGGACAAACCACAATCTGTAAGGTCCCATATCGGTTAGGGAGGGGAACGAAGCATGCCTTATAAGGGTATAGATACCTCTCCCTAGCATGACGCGTTTTTACGAGTGAGTGTGGGGGTTTCGGCCATCATCCCTATCGTCAAAGGCAAAACAGTGAGGCCTTGTGTGCCAAAGCAGACAATATCATGCTAGCGGGTGGTCTGGACTGTTACAGATGGTATCAGAGCCGGAGCCCGGATCAATGTGCCAGCGAGGGCGCTGGGCTCTCTTAGGGGGTGGATTGTAAGGTCCCACATCGATTGGGGAGGGGAACGAAGCATGCCTTATAAGGGTGTGGATACCTCTCCCTAGCATGACGCGTTTTGACGAGTGAGTGTGGGGGGCTTCGGCTATCATCCCTATCGTTAAAGGCAAAACCGTGAGGCTTTGTGTGCTAAAGCGGACAATATCATGCTAGCGGGTGATCTGGGCTGTTACACAATCCTTGCATCTTACCCAGGCAACTAATTATTAATAATTAACTTTATTCAATTCCACAAACTATCAGATAGTTTAACCTCTATTCGTTATTAATCTCCCAAACTTAGGTTCACTAACCCCAGTCATTTATCAATTTGCCAATTCCATTGACACGTGAGTGGGATGGAACCTCCGTTCTCACCGGGGGCGGGATAAAACCACCATCTCCCCAACATTTTCTCCAGTTAACTAAGTGTTTAATCCAGGAATAGTTAAATTTTGTTCATTAAACTTAATCACACCCTATCCAGGCCTTAAAAATGAGTTATCGGGGTTCATTTAGGGGGTTACAGGGGTTTACAAGCGAGCTAGGAATGCCAAACAGTCAAAAATAGAGTTTTTTCATAATAACAAAGATTGTGCGTACGCATCCCCTCGCACGTACGCATGACTCGCGAAATTTTTTGTGCGTACGTATGAGCCTTGTTGCTCGTTCTGTGATGTGCGCACGTACCATAGTATGCATGGGCATGTATACCAGAAATTCTGATTTTCTACAGAATCTCAGAATTCAAATTTTTAGACCGTTTTTCTTTCATTTATAACTTTCTCTATAAAATTTCGATTTCTTCCATTCTTAAACCGTTTTAAATATCTTTTAACTAGCTTCAATTTAAGATAAGTTTTACACAAATCCAAGCTTCGAGCACCAAGTTATGGCGCACCGAAGTTGGTCAAATTATGTTTTTACGAATTTCACCAGTTTGCCAATTTTCACCAAAGTCCAATTCAATCCAATTTTAAACCATTCCAATATCATTTCTAGGCATCCCAACACTCATTTAATCAAGTCCCATCCCGTCGACACCTAACCAAACTATTCCGACATAACCCATCCAAATTTCCAAGTTTTGTATCACTCATCAAACTAACAAGCCACTCATATAATCAAATCCTTATTAATCCAACAACAATTCACTCATGGCACATTCATCACTTTTCGTGACTTGCCATATAGGGGATACCTCACCCTATCTCTATCTCCAGCCTAATTTCCATATCAATTGCCATTACAGGCAATCATACCACACCAAATCAATATATTCATAATCAAACCACAACATTCATTTATAACCTTACATCCATATAATCACACATAGCTCACCAAACATACAATCATGCTACAATTGCAACTTATCATCAACCATTTTATTCAATACTAATTTAGGGGCAATTAACCTAGGTTTTCACATAGTTTTACAAAATGTCTATCCGAAATTAAAACCTGTACCTTCATTGATAGCGGTCTTAACCTCAGAAACTCTCGTTCAGCAACTCCCACCTCCACCGGCTCCAACTCCACCAATTCCACACCAAGGCAATCCAAGGAATCCAATCCTGTGCCAAAAATTCACCGGGTTAGCTCCACTTCACCCCAAAATCAATCCAAACAAGCTCTATTCCATCTAATTACATGGTTTCCACATAATTCATACTAAGTTCATAACTTAAACTTGGGTAAAACAATGGAAAATAGTTTCTTACCTTATTTCTCATAGCCGTGAGTCAAAACCCCGCTAGAACTCACAATTAAACCTCTCCTAAACATAAAAAATCTGAATTTTTCTCAATACCCAAACCGAAATACGAATTCAAATTCAAATGAGAAACTGGAGTTGGGATTTCGAGTTACTCATCAAACTAATCGAATATAATTATTGAAGAGGAAAAGATAAGTTTCGCGTGGTCGCAAACAACTCGTCAACCGAAACTCCGGATCAAAAGTTATGAGCAATGGAAGAAAAAAGTGAATAGTGCACAAACTAGGGCACTCTCTTCCTCTCTTATCCGTGCCTCCTTCTCTTTCAATGGGTGAAAGTGGCTGAATTCACTAAGTTTGAAGGTTATATAACTTGGGTTGGGCCCACATGGACCCGGTTCAATTGTTTTAACTCGTTGGCCCAAGATTAGTATTTTAATTTGTATCCTAATTATTTTTACTTTCCCAAATTAAATAATAAATTTTAGTTTCTTAACCTTCTTCAATTTTCTCACTTTTAATTTTTCTCACTCGCAGTACCAGACAGATTTAAGCCGGTACGTACGACTTCAACACCAGTACGTATTTTTCCCAAAATAATTATATTTTCGCGTTCAATTTAATTTTCTTAATTCAAATTTTACCTTTAAATTTTTAAATTATAAATTCTAATATTTTTACATATTCCGAGAGTCTTAATCCCAATTAATGCAGTTTTAAATAATCAATTTACTTAATTTAATTTTCTCGGACCTTAGAGTGATGAAAGGATCCGACGTGATGTGAGCGACGGCAGAAGGAGCTCGTGCGATGCAAGCAGTGACAGAGAGAGCTCCTACGGCGGCGGCCTCAGCGGCAGAGGAAGCTCATGCGAGAGAGAGAGGAGTGTGTTTTGTGTAGAGTGTGTGAATGGAGCTCGAGAGATGATGTTTTAAGTTAGGATTACTCAAATTTGCGACAAAATTTAAGCTTTATCGGTAATAACTCTAAAATCAAAATTTTGATTTTATCGATAGAATTACCGGCGGATCTTATAATTTGTCGATTCAATTTTTTTACTGATAGAAAGTTTGTCGATATTTTTTACAGCAAAATTCTATTTTAAAAATTTGTCTGAAATATCCTATTTTCTAGTAGTGATATTTGCTTAATATTTTAAGCTGGTTAGCCATTATGCCGATTTAATTGCTTTTTATATCTTGACATTTTGATATATTTGCTTTTAATATGTTTTTTTTTTTCGGATTCTAAGGTATTTAAACCAAGTTTGGGTAAACAACTTAATTTAGCTACTTTTGAAAAAATAACTTAAACAATAAATGATTATATTAAAAGTAACTTATAAATAAGTAATTTTGTGTTTGGATTTTTATTTCTAAAAATGTTTATTTTATAGAAATGTGATAAAAAGTAATAGTATGAAAAAAAAATTATTTTTTTAACTTCTCTATAAACTCTTAAATAGCTTCTTAAAAATTGTAATTTAATTTTAAAAATTACACTAAAAATTAATACTATTACTTTTCATCATCAAAAACTCAAAAAAATTATTTTGAAGTTTTCAAACGGCTCCTTAATTCCCTTTACTTCTTTAGCCTATTTCTAGGGACCTTACTGCAAGTATTTGACTATTTGGGCCCTTATTCGGATATTTGGCTGTTTAAGCTTTGTCTGTACTCTATAATAACTAATAACAATCGTGATTATAGAATAACCTAATGTCACAATTAATAAATGTGACCATAAATTGCAATCTAATGCCACGATAAAAAAATCTTGACTATAGAATAGTCCTATTGTCACTGTTAAAACGGTAGCCTAATAATGTTTAAGTAAAACGTAAAAATACATGTATACTCACATTTTTTAAATAAGTATTAAAAAGAGTAACTTTTGCCTAAAATTTTTATGACTATTGAGCTATGATTATCGTATATTAAGTCACATTTTATAACTATGATATAAAGATAAAATCAGTGACCATTAATCTACGATCATAATTTTTTTTAGCTATAATCACGACTTTAAAACGTAACATAATTTTTGTAGTATTTACTCCATAACCAAGGTATCAATTGCTATTCATTGTAGGCTTGTAGTAGGTATCTTGATGGATGTAACAACAAACTTAAAATTAAAAAAAGAAAAGTAATAATTTATGTCCAAAATAAAGGTGTAATCATCATCACCTAAATAATAGAATAGTTTGATAGAGTTATCATTTGTCAAAAGTCCTATTTTCAGTATTTTGTAACATGTCATCCAAACCTGTTGAGAAAGGAAATTGAAGAACCCATTTTCAAAGGCCGAAATATATACACATGGATGGCGACGGCATTGTCAAGATGGGCATGAGTTGATCATTATGAATCTGATCTCCACTGAGTCAGAGAAACACAAGAGAAGAGAACACGCAGCATTGGGTTTGGGTTGCAACTAATTTAATTCACACTTGAAACAGGGAATGGTGCCGCAGCCTAAGGTCCTATGTATGTTGCATTCACAAACTGGTCCAATCATATCATTATCCAGCCACTTTGGACTCTACAACATTCATTGCAGCACTCACCTACTTACTTTTCATCTATTTATAGATATACGTGTTCTCTTTCTCTCATCTCATCTACCCACCGCCCTGTCCAGAAAACAAATAAATAAATAAATAAATATTTTTTTTAATGTTTTGATTTTTGATAAATAACATGATTTTAAAAAGAACATTTTAAATGTTTATTTTATTGTAACATTATAAATGATATAGAGTTTAATTTTGATAGATTAAAAATATAAAATGTTTTGGAGTTTTGATTCGTAAAAAATTAGTCATAAATTTGTTAAATTAAAAAATATTATAAAAAATATTATACATTTATATAATTATATTCGTTTTTTTAGATGATTCATTACGTAATTAATATCAAAAATAATTATTTTTATTGATATAATTTTATATAATTAGATGTACGTATAAAATTATTTTATATCGATTGTATATTAAAATTAAATTTAAATAAAAAATAATAGAAATTATTAAAGATTTCCTATCATTATTTTTTTGGAGTATTTGAGAATCAATTAGTCATTTTTTATTATTTTTATTTTTTATTTTATGTTATTTTTAAACAGCACACTATTTTATTTTTCTTGAATGGCCCAACTCCCCAACCTAGAAGTCAACGCAATTAATGAACACGTAGACAATTGGATTGCGAGAACGGATAGCAATAGTAGTGACCAATGATACTAGACGAAGTAGCTTAAAAATTTTTTTAATTAATTAATTTAAGGTATAAATTTATAATTTATAATTTAAAATTAATGTTAACTAAAAAAATTAATTCCTAACATTACTTAAAAAATTATAGTAATCATAATCACCTAGCATGAGAACTCGGAAAGTTACACGGAATTACAATTTTATAAATATATTGAAAAATAAAATTATTCAATATATTTAAAATATCTTGGACAAAAAATTATACCTGACCTCGGTAATATAATTTAAAAAAAATATATAATAATTTGATTGTCATTACAAGAGAAAAAAAATAAAGTTAAATACTTTATATTTGTTTAGAATAACTATTCACTCCATACAACAAAATATTACATAGATTAAGTAACAAATTTATTCACGGCACATATTTTAAATTTCAGAACATGAAAAGTCTAAATTTTAAAATGTAATATGTATCCAAAAATAACATAAAAAAATTTCAAATCAACTAAAGTACTACTTCCTAGTTACAGAAATTCGAATCAGCTGATCTTCTTTCCAAATCATCCCAAAGACACATGAATCTCTGGTTTTAAGTTTGTGCATTTTCACAAAATCTTTTCATTTAGGACCAATTTTGTATTCTCGTTCTTTGCCTTTACTTTTCAAAACATTTATTTCAAAACTTGTAATAATCTTTGATTCTTCAACAACAAACTTTCAATTTTCTGATCCTCCTGACTCAAGTAGTAACTTAGCAAATTGATACGGGATATACTGTGTAAAAAAAAATAATTCCACAAAAAAATTAAAGTAACTAATAAATATAAAACTATCATTATGCAAACTAACAACTCGATCAGCCTTGACATCATGCTTAGTCAATGTCTTACAATGATGTAGAACAACATATCTATTTGTTTTAATGATAATTTATAAAAAAATGTCATCAAACTAAAAATGATAACAATCAAAGATGTAAGACGATGTTATCCAAAATATTCTGAAATAGAAAGTAATTCTTTTACCTAATACATTTTCATTGTAACAAACTTAACTACCAATTAATTTATACAGAGAATGATAAAATTAAGAACTCATGTAATACTAGTATAATATTAAATCAGAAAAAAATGAACATATCCTCTCTCTTTTTTGTCGTTGATCTATTTTGAACAGTGCTTGCTTTTGAATTGTTCTTGACAATTCTTTGCACACCAAGACTACAAGTGCAATTAATAAAAAAAAAGAGAAAAAAATTCAAAAATAATTGAAAAAAACAGACAACCGAAGAAGCAAATAGTAACATGATATTATACAATGAATTATAGACATATTTGAAAATAAATATGTTAATAAATACAATAATTGAAGTATAACATTTACAAAATTAATAATAATTAAAAGAACTGTAAACTCTATACTAGAAGCAACATCATCCAATGCATCAAAGTAGTTTAACCCTAACTTATCTTGGATAACTTTTGACAAAGATATCCCAATAATATCTTTAACATAGTGAGATTCATAAAAATTCATATAGATTGGATTATTTCGTTTATCCACAGGAGTCATAAAAAATATTCCACTTGTGACATACATTAAACAAACCCTCACCATGCTTTTGAAGTTATAGAAAGCAAGTAACTTCTCTACCTCATGTGAAGGTATCCAGATTTTTTTTCCTTGAGTTTTTTATTTTAAACTTGATACAATTGTCACAGAGATCAATTAAGACAATTTCATGTTTCAACTCAGCACCATATCTAGCAATTAATCTATCTGAAACCAACACATCATCCTAAAAAAAAAACAATTATCACATACATTTAATTTATTATGATAGATTTTATTAATTCAGTTACATGTAATTTATCTGTTTTTTACATGGTTACTAAAAAAAAGCACAAATTATATATTAATTTAAATGTGTACCCGATTCTTTGTATGCACCGAATATAATTCTTGATTCTTTATCAATTGGCCAATGTTGTCTTGTGCCAAAGAAATGCCTAAATCAACTCCATTTAGTATGTTTACAACACAGAACAAAAAATCATTAATAGAAGACACAAATAATACAATGTCTACCTTTTACAACCACTTCTACATGCAACAACACTCATGGTGGGAGAACAGTGTTTAAAAAACTTCTTTGGTTTATCTGCAAACAGGCAGAAAGAAAGAAACAACAATAACTTTTTATTAATGTAACTTTTTTATAACAAAAAATGTGATAATAATAGTAACAGCATAAACGAGTTATTTCAAAAAATAGCATTCCACCTTGTCACAAAGCATGTTTGGATTCCGCATATTTAGACTCGGAAAATCAACTTATCAACTCAATCTTTTCAAAACTTAAAACTTCACTTAATCAAATTAATGAAAGAAAAGTTACCAACAGAGAAAAGACATGCAAAAGAAGAAACATCGAATAAAAGATTGTGTGTTGGGAGTACAATGATCAGGGCAAAACTTTACCTTGTCCAATTTTTTGACGATTTAGAAGATGCTCGAGTCCGTTGATAACAGTACGAAGTTTGTAGTCTCAATCTGTCAACAACCCAAGGAAAAGGGCTGTTTGCGAAGAAGCTGCCCGAGACGTTGCTATCAGATGAGTCGCGGGTGCTGGCATGTACTGTAGTCGACGACGCCTTCGTATGTGGTAGGAGGTTATGCAGTTTAACTGTGAAAAAGTTGGGTCTTAGAGTTTTTTGGTTGAGTGAGGTGAGACGTCAGATAGAGATGTCGAAAGGCTACTAGATTCGCTTTTGTTTCCTTTTTCGTTTTTGAAGGGGTGGGAGAATTCGTGACTTTTGGTTTTTCTATATTTACCTTTTGATTATTTTTTAAAAGATAAGAACAAAAATATAAGGGAGGTGATGGGTTCTAATCTTGTTAGATATGGAAATAAATTAGTACAATATAAAAATTATTTAGATATTATTCTTTTATATGTGCCTAATGAATAATTTTTATAATATAACAAAAAATGTAAACTTGATTAAGGAAATAATTTCTTATATTTATTCTTTAATAGATCTTCTAATTTATCAACAAACTAAAAGATAAATTTAATATATGAATTATTTTTCACATTTTATTAATCTTCACTTCTTGATTAAATTAGTTTGTAGTGCACCATAATTAACCCAGTGTTTAATTGAACTTTTATGTTTTTACACATAATTTTGGCATTAAATTTCTTTTTCAAATCCAAATTATTTTTTTCGTATAGTTTCTGTAATATTTTTACTATCAGAATATCATGCTTAAGTTATAATATTTTTTTTCAAAGTTAGGAGTAAGAGTTGAATCCACGACCTCTACATGAGTATGAAAAGACTATGCCATTTGAATTATATCTCATTGGCCTTCAACCATAATATTACTAATGACAAAAATATTATGTGTATTCACTAAATGATTTAGCTTCATCTCATTCCTTTATATCTATAGATGGTGCACACATGCTAGGATTAGGACCCCTATACTCGAATACGATTTGGCTTTCACACACCCACCACACAAAATGTGGTGATTAGTCTAGTTTGTAGATGTGTGTCTTCCATCATTAGGGAAAGATCTTTTATGCATGACTTGATTTTTTGCCTCTAATTGGTATCGATATTATCCTAGGATTAGATTGGTTATTTGTGCATCATGTTTTTCTTAATTACTTTAAGAAAACTGCTTTGATTCCATCTCTTAGTATGCCTAGTATTACCCATAGTTATTATCTAAACTCAATAGTGGTGAACCTTAGTAGTAGTGAGTGTAAAGGTTATATTCTCTTAGTGGCTAGCTCGATTGAGACCGAATATAACCTAGAATGAATTCCAGTGGTATGGGAGTTCTGAGGTCCTTCTTGAAGACATGATGCATCTGTTTAAAAAAAACATAACTTATTAAATATTTTCGTAACTCTTTTAAACAAACTTGAATAAAAGAATAGCATAAACATATACATACCAACTAAATAATCATAATCTTGGTTCATGTTCAATCGTTCAAAAAAAGGATACATGTTAAAACACGTCTTTGGAATAACATTTTTATCAACAGGAACAACTGTAGTTCGGTGAAAAAAAATCAGTTTAAATTCATGATGAGTTTCTCTATAACTACCATGATTTGAGATAACAGTGAAGTATGCCATTCTGTAAACTTAACCTTCAAGAATATGATCCTTAAACCTATTAAAAAGTTTTTTAACTGTAGCTTGAATTTTTTAGATTGAAAATCCAACAACAAAACAAAATCAAAATAATAAGACATATAACTTTAAGAATCCAAAAAATAAAATAACATCTATCACATTACATTACATAAACACTTCAAAATAACAAATAGTACCAAATATAACACAGTAACTAATATGGGCTCACATGCTCATCAAGGAGAATCATCTCTATTGAGTTAGGAACCTCATAGTTACCAAAAGAAGGTACAACCCAAAGCCTTAGAACCCTTACTTGCAACCTCCTTCATGCATCTTTAGGAGGATACATCCTAGAAATCATATCAAATAGAGGAGGCATTGCACTAAAAAATTAGAGAATCAACTATATGTAATAGCTTAAGCTATAAACAAAAACAAATAGAAATAAACATAACTTAAAAGAAGATAGAAGATACTGGAAGGCTTGCATTGAGCGTGATTTTCCAACTATTCTTTTATAGGAAAAATCATGGCACAACAGTTACTTATTTTGAGAACTAGACTCTTATCTGGTTCAGTTTGATATCTTATCCATTTAAGGTAAAAAAATCGGTCAAACTTGTTTGAACCGATCAAAACCAGACCGATCAACCCGTGGTCAACTGCGAGCTGATGATGTCAGCGCATAGCTGTTTTGTAAAAATGCTGCAGCAAGGATTCAAACCTTGCAGCACTGAGCCAATTGTCTTCTTACTACATAGTGTGTGTATAGTTATATATATTGAAATCAACATCCAACAAACATGCCTTGTAGAGAAAAATTGATAATATGGAGAAAACAATAATAGAAAATAAAACCTTAGTACCTATGATTCGAGAAAATCATCACCTCTAGCACCAAATCCCTAAAAAATGCGGCCGCATGTGTTAGAAAATCTGGAGAACTGTGACTATTGCGGCCGAATCAGCATCTAACAAATATGCATTGAACACAAAAATTGATAATCCGAAAGAAATTCCACCTCGGACATAAACTGGCGTGCAATATGCACATTGGAGATAAAACAATATGAATGCTAGTGTATTATGATGTATTCTTATCATGGCGTCTTAATTGAAATAGCTATTATAAGCAACTATGGCTAAAATCGCATTTCTTTCAAATTTTCTTGTATTACATGTAGACAATAATTCTATTATTTTATCATAACTCAGACATTAAAGTCCCATCACAAACCACCACTATATAGATAAAATAGGCAGTTAAAATCGCGATTCAACTCGTGGACTGGAATCCCACGATTATGCGATTTTGCCTCTCCTTCCCGTCTCGATTATACTTTTCGTCTTTCAGGATGCAGCTTTGTGTGGAATTGTTGGGGAAAAACACTCAATGCTAAAATCGCGATTTTCTGGCAAGGCTGCATTTCAATTTGAAGAAAGTCTCCATAAGTTGTATTTTTGGCCCAAATTGCAACCAAATCAAACCAAATGGCCCAATTTAAAGTGAAGGAAGTAATTCTCTACAAATTTTCTCTCTTTTAACAATTTATCTTAGTAATTTATTCTCTATCCATGGTGATTTTTCAGTTTATTAAATTTCACTTCACTCAATCTATCGCCTTTTTTTTCTCTAAACTCTGAAAAACACCAATTTAGAGTGTTGGTTGCATTACCATGACCCGTGGGTGCTGTGTAACTGCGTTATCGTGACTCCGTGACCGTAAGTGTATCTCTGGCTCTCTCCAACTGCAACTACGACTACATTAGAAGGTTGCTAACTTGCTATCGCTGTCTCGTGTTGCCTGCTTCTCTCTTCAATCTTTTCCTCTCCTATTATGTGATTTTTGGTAAGTCTTAAATCTCTTTTTCTTTCTCAATTGTTTGATTTCACTCTCTCATCCCTTTGTTCAATATCTCAAATTCTCAATTCTCAAGGCTCAACCACTCAAGTATTCAATGTTGAGAGAGGAAGTATCTCTATGGTTCTGTTACAAAGTGAACCATATGCTCTGTTAATGATAGTTTTAAATTTTAAAGGAAAAGTATAGGTAATAAATAAGATTTTTGAACAATGTATAAACAATGTGAATTAATAAGGTTAAAAGAGTAAATTTAATTAGTAGCATTAAATTAGGGTGTAGTGTATTTTAATTTGATTGGTGGTTGTTCATGTTGTTCAAAATTTTCATTGTTCCCCTAGCACTCCCCAATTTTAAATTATGGTAGTACTTACTGCTTAGGATTATGATTCATGTGTTTATTATTTGATTATATTGCAGGTTAAATTGCTTTCTTTGTTGGCTTTTAGACTTTTAGTGGTTTGATTAAATTACTTATCCTTTGTTGCATGCTTATATAGTTATATTGCTAAGAATTTGTAAATTGTTACTCTTTTATTTTGTTACTTTTTCTGTTGTACTTGTATGTATAATATTGTGAATGCTAAGAATTGATGCATTATTAATCTTTTAAAAAAATTGCTTTATTTTATTTTGTTCTTAATTATTTAAAATATTTTATTGAATTTTGTTTTAATTGAATGGTTGAATTGTGTTGTTGTGGCGTTGAATACAATTTCTGAAAGAATAAAATGATTATTAAATGATTTATTTAGTCTTTAGTTAGTTATTTATTGCTAGTAGTTTGCTTGGTTTATTTGTTACTTGAATTTATTTTAGTGTCGTATAAACTTGTGACTTGTGAATTTTTGTTTTAGTTTATAAGTTGAGTTGTAAATTTGTGTTATAAATTGTGACTTTTGATTTGTTATAGTATATATTAATTATAATCTTATAAGTAATTTGATTTATTTAAAATTTATTTTATTATTTATGAAATTAATTTTGCTATCAAATTTTTTATAATTTTTATATTTTACGAATCACATTTATGTTTTGTCTTATAATTCAATAAATTATGATTCTCAACTAGGTTAGCAAATTAAGATAAAAATTACGAGTTTATTGCCTTAGTATAAATTTCTTATAATGTCTCATTGATTATGACAGTTCCATATCATGTTTTTGTTTTTTTAATAATAATAATAATAATAATAATAGGGATTATACTATGTGTACACTAAAATTATCTATCAAAGTCAGTCACAAATATAAAATACATGCTAAAATATAAATACACATTAAAAATGAATTAAATTACATATATATTTATACACATACATTAGTGGCTGATTTTAATGACTGATTTTAATGTACAAATAGCGTTTTTGTAATAATAAACGTTCCTCAACGAAAATAAAAAATCATCAACAAACTATATAATGTTCTCATTTAAAAATTATGAAAAATGCTACTTGTCCGTGCAACACAAATCAGCCTTTAGTCAGTCTTTAAATTTAATATTTTATTATTTTAATTTTTTAATTAATCACATTTCCTATTTTTAAGGAACCACTCTTATTTTAAACTTTATCAACTAAAAAATCTCTAACTTCTTATCACTATAATAAAGCATTTCCTTTATTTTCTCCCTCTCTCGTAACGTCATCATTGCCAATCTCTTGTTCACACTCTTTCTCTCTCTCTCTCTCTCTTTCGTAGAGACCATATTGTTCTCTCATATAGCAAAGTTCTCTGCTTCAAATAAAAAAACTAGTGTAAGTATTTTATCTACACATTCGAAACTAGAATATCATTATAAACTCAGCTGATCCAATTAAACACAAACACATTCAAAATTATGTTGCTTTTGATTATTCAGAAAAAAAAAAAACAAAACAAGAACATAAACACATCCAAAATTATGTTACCTTTCATTAATCGAGAGAAAAATAAAAAATAATATAAACACATCTAAAATTATGTTGTCTTTCATTAATCGAAAAAAAATAAAAAAATGAAAGAGGAGACCAACCACTACAAATAATGCAGAATAGTCAACAAAAATTATGTACACATCCAAAACAGTTTGATTACAAGCTCAGCTGGCTCCAATTAAACACATAAACACATATAAAATTATGCAACTTTTTAGTAACCAGAATTAAAAAAATAACAACAATATAAAGACATCTAAAACACATAAAACACATTTAAAATTATACAGCCTTTCATTAACTAGATTAAAAAAATAACAACATAAACACATCCAAAATTATACTTTAATTAATCAGAAAAAAACACAAGAACAATATAAACACATCCAAAATTATGCTACCTTTCATTAATCGAAAAAAAAGCCAGCAAGAACAGCATAAACACGTTTATTAACAGAAAAAAAAGGACAAGATAGGGGAGAGAAAGCACTACAAATCATGCAGAATAGTGAACAAAAATTATCAACACAGCCACATCCAAATACCCGATGAGTGTTTCCGGCGCGGGAGGAGCGGCGTGGAGGAGGCAGGTGGCACGACAGAGCTGCGTAGAGGGAGTAGCGCGGCG
Organism: Arachis hypogaea; assembly: GCF_003086295.3. Classification (NCBI taxonomy): domain Eukaryota; kingdom Viridiplantae; phylum Streptophyta; class Magnoliopsida; order Fabales; family Fabaceae; genus Arachis; species Arachis hypogaea. Next base: position 11,802,056 of record NC_092046.1, read on the forward strand.
TGACGGAGCTGCACAGGGGGAGGAGCACGGTGTGCAAGAGCTGCGTAGGGGGAGGAGACCGACGCGGGAGGAGGAGAGTGTGGGCAGAGACCGGCGACAGCGGCGACGAAGATGAGCTTGGAAGGAGAGGAATGCGACGTTGTGGATGAGCGTCGAGGTGGAGGAAGGCAGCGTCGAGGATAAGGGCCGAGGAGGACGGTGGCGCGGACGAACGGCGGCAGAGGATGACTTCTCTGGGTTTTCAAAGTGCGTCGTTGAGTTTTGGATGTGAGCCTCTGGATTTTGGATGTGGGGTAAATGTGACTTCTCAACTTCTATGAGGGTTTTGAATGGGTTTAGTTAATAATTAGATGGTTTAAAGTTTATTTTAGAATTTTAAAATTAAAATTTTGAATTTTGAATAATTTAATTTTTAGATGTGTATTTAAATTATGATAATTAAATATATTAAATCTGAAACAGAAATTTTAAATTTTATTTTTATTTAGTTTATGTTCTTGTTGAGTTTGGCCGGTGTATAACTCGTCCACCGGTGAATACTTGTAAGCTCTCCGTCAAGATGAGGTATACATCGGCAATGAGAGAACAAGGGGTGGGTACCTGCAAAAGACACTCCGACGCTCAAGTCAGTAAGTGTTTAAGAGGTATAAGAATAATTCTATGAATATAGAATGTAAGACATGATATAGAACTTATAGAACTTATCATGTTGCCTCTTGAGATTAGATATAGAAGGTTCCTTTTATAGGCATAGGATTGATGAATGATATTCATGTTATGACCGTTTGGTTATTAAGATTGAAATGATGGTCATTAAGTCGGTAATGAAGGTGTCGGTTACAAGTAAAGAATAAATGATAATTAACGCCGAGTTATAACTCATAATGCACAATAAAGACCGAGTTATAAGGTGACGGAACAGTTTATATTTTAAATATATATTTAATTTTAAAAAAGCATTAAATCTATTCATAATTTTTAGATGTGTTTATTTTATTTTTTTAAATTATTATAATAAAAGACTAAATATTGTACTATTTTTAAAGAATATCTAGTTGAATTGAAAAACTATAACATCGTCACTGTTCCCGCATGCATGTTCAAACACGTACAACCCTCCATCTTTCAACTTTTCTTCACATGTCGTCTCTTCACAAGAACGCATACATGCATGCTTACACATCTCGACATGTATATGTATAAAAGAGCTACCGAACTCAGATCAATCAGATTAATTAATATTACAAAGCAAGAGATTAGAAGAAGAAGAGAAGAGGGAGAAGGAAAAAGAAATAATAATAACAACGGTGATCAAAAAGCAGAAGAGGAAGGGTAACGCGGGATATCGTTTGGGCTATCAATTTTGGTGAGGATAATAATTCCATTATAGTGACATAGTTTAGATTCACCAATCGAGGTTAACAATCTTATTATGGTGAAAGTAGCCTTGAACTCACTTTGGTTGGCCATTCTCAAAAAGTCTAGAGAAAAATAAGTACACAGCTTATTTCATATTCAAATTATCTTCAACTCTATTTCATAAATAAAAGGTACATGAGTAGTGGGAGAAAAAAAAGTCTTCATAACTTGGACGATGTGGAACTAATACATAACACAAAGTTCACTATTCTAAATAATATGGGACTTGTATTCCCTTCTTACAATTAACTAATATAATTAACCTATTAACATTATTTGCTCCTGCGTCATTCTCCCTGGGTTGAAAAAACTCTTGCGTGAAAAGACTTGTGACCGCAGATGATCTCATTGATGAATCCACACTAAAAGATTTGTACGGTTGCTCGGTTACCAGACGGTTCGGAGAGATCCTTCGGTGGGTAAGGTGGGGTATCGCCTGATTCCGGGCTGCGGGGTTGAAGCTGGAGCAGCCGACGTCCCGAGCTCTTTGTGTGAAGAGGGGGGTGTCACTTACAAAGACACTCCGACGCTCTAGTCAGTTAAGTGTGCAGGCGAAAAAGGGGGTAAGGTGATGTGTGTGACGTACGTTGAGGAGGGGTAGGACCCTCCCCTTATATACCATGTCAGAAAGGTGGGCTCCATAGGAGGAGGCCTACTTCCAGGAAGTTTCCTTCTTCCAAGCTATTGTGCAGCTGGCAAGGAGGGCACGTGGCCGGGTCGCCAGTCAGGCGGGCGCGATGACTCGCCCAAATGGGTCGGCAGGTCTCCGATCCGGGTTGATCTCCATGCTTAGCTAGGCTGGGCCGTAACAGTGCCCCCAACGCGCTAGCAATGGTCGTGAGCGCCGTTGGTGGCGCGTTATGTTTTCTCTCGTGTGTTGTCGCCAGGTCGGCTGCTCGTGGAGAGGACGTGCCTCTTGGGCGCGTGTCTGTTTGTTGTTGGGGATAACCTTTCGTCGCCTCGTTCTTCGCGTCAAGCATTTAATGCTCATAATGGGTTGTTTTGAAACCCCGCGCGCAAAGACTGTTTTTCCCTTTACCTTTCGCACTTCTTGAGTCAGTTTTCTAATGTACCAATCAGTTTTGCATTTTGTTTTCACTTCATTTCCTTGATCTTCCCTTTTCCATCTTCTTCCCTCTCAAATTTCCCACTGCTATTTCTGCATCACTGTGTATTCGCTCCTTCTTGCTCCCTTTCGACTCGCTGCAATTGTCCTGGTAAGCGCTCGCCCCTCATTCTTTGTTTGGTGTTTATTTTATCTTCGTTGTCTATACTCCTGTGTGCATGTTGCTCTTCTGGCTTGACTTGTATGCTGGCTAACGTTAGTGCTAGATAGGTGCATTAGGGGGGTTACCATTCCAGGGCATTTATTTTTAGGCTTTTACTTAGGATTGGCTTCAGCCATGCTTGGTTGCAATTATTGAATAGGCAAAATGTAGTTTCAGGACCTTTTCCGAGTTTCCGACCTCATAGACTAACCGAGTGGTGCCCCACTGTAGGTATGTCTCGTTATGTTTCACGATCCTCTACCTCAAGCGCGGGTTACGACCGATATGCTTGGGTGACCTCCGACGTGAAGGACTCCCCAAACCAAATGGGTGAGGAGGAGCTGACCGAGTTCCGTCAAGTCAAGTACTTGTGCGGCGGGACCGACAAGGAGTCTAACTATGATATTTTTGTCCCCGCCCCCAACGAACGGTTATACGAACTCAACCTCCACTCCCCCAAGTTGCCGACTGGATTTGGTTCTACAAGGCAATGTTTACCCATTTGGGGGTTCGCATCCCTTTCTCTTCTTTTCAAATGGCGCTCCTTAACCGAGTCTTTGTGGCGCTGTCTCAGCTGCATCCGAACAATTGGGATTCCATCCGCTGTTTCGAGATGGTGTGTGAATACTTAGAGCTGCCAGTGTCTGTCGACATTTTTATTTATCTCTTCAAACTTACGAATCCTTCCAAAGAAGGAAAAGCAAGGAAAGGATTCATGTCCTTCCGATCTGCCCAGGGTCGGAGGATTTTTGGCTTGTTCGAGGACTCTTATCATGGGTTTAAGGTCAAGTATTTCAAGGTGCGCCCAGTCAAAGGTCGCCATCCCTTCTGGCTATCATTAGAAGGGCAACGCCTCATCCCGACGTATTAGAGTTTCGGGGCGGGGTCCAACATCTTTATTAAGGTGACCTACATGGGATGTCCGTTGTGGACAAAAAGATTTCCGACGTGTTGTTGGCCATTTTTGGGAGAAACCACGTGAATCCCCACCTCCTTATAGGTGACTGGGAGGTCGCTAGAAATTATATTTGTGAGTATCTCTAACTTGCATTTCTTACGTTACTGTTGCTTCGATTTGTTATGCTGATTCCATGACTAACCTGTTTTACTATTTTGTTGTAGTGGGAATGTCTGCCGAGGTGACAGGTCTTAAGAATTTGTATAATACCTTTCTGGCTGGTGACAGCAATGAAGAGACGGTCGACGGGAAGCCGGAGGCTCCACCTGAAAATAAGGAGAACCAGGCGGTGTCTCCACCCCATGATGTCGAGATGCCGGACCGTAATGCTGACGAGGCGTGTGTCTCTCCTGTTCGTGAGGAGGTGGCCGGTACGGGGGGGCTCGACCTCCAATACACAAGTCGATGATGATGATGACTTGAAGGTTATCCACAACCCAAAGAGGCAGAAGTCGTCCTCCAGTCCTGAAGGAGCCCTCACCGTGATGGAGAGGAACTTCGATGCCGGGAACTTTATAGACTCCCAGCTGCTTCCCGGCACGGAGGAGTATTTCCATGGCTCTGACCTTCCGGGGCAGGCGAGGTGGATGTATCGTACTCTCCTCCGCGGCGCCGCCATAGCTCGAAAGGCCGAGTTTGAGCTGTCGAGAATACAGTCAATGCATAGGAAGCTCGAATCTTTTGTTAAGGCCAATAATCAATTTAAGACTCAAGTTGAAACACTTCGGGAGCAGTTGTCCAAAGTGGAGGAGAAGCTTAAAGTTGCCGAGGAGAAGGCCACATCCGCTGAGGAAAAATTGAAGACCTCTGATGCTGCCATCTCCCGGCTAACCGAGTGGGAGATGACTTTAGAGAGCCAGCTCAATGCTGCGCAGGGTCGGGTGGCTGCTTTGGAGAAAGAATGCGACGTGGCCGTTTCGTCAGCTAAGACTGCTCAAGCCGAAGCTGAAGAGTTTAAGAGGAAGTACAAAGAGACCATGAAACAGGGGGAAGAGTGCGATCCTGATGACTGAAGAGGCCATTAAAGCTCAAGTGAAAATCGTGGCTCCTGGCTTCGACACATCGGCAATCGGGGTTTTTAAAATGATCAAAGATGGCAAGATTGTCGATATGCCGAAAAAATGATTTCTGTACCCTTGCATGGAATTTGTAATTTTGTTGTAGAACTTGCCGCGTGGTTTGATGAACTTGTAGAACTTGTGATTTTTAAACTACTTTGATAGTCACTTGGTCGGCTTATGATTACCGTCTTTTTCCGCTTATTCGGCAGTGCATTTTCGTTCTAATTTGTTACTGTTTTGTTGGTATTGGCTTGTCGCTCGCGTTTGTTTACCGTTGTGTTGGTAATTTGACGAAGCCAAGTCATGGCTTCACTATCACTGCAGCCGTTTGTTATGGCGTTAACTTGGTTGGTTTTCGGGGTGATCAGTCCCGGGGTACCGTGTTGTTGTCCTGTTTAACATGTATTATAAGAAATTTGTTGTCGTGGGGTGCATAAATGGGGAAAAGTAATTTTAACAAGTGAACATTAATCAACAGTTGAACAAGTCTATTGCAATGATAAGTATTTAACGAAAGTAAATTATTTGACGGTAAAGGGGGAACCCGGGTCTTACTGAGCTGGTCAAGTCGCCTACTCAGCGTGTTTGAACTAAGGATAAAATCTTCTTAAGTTACTCGCATTCCAGGTTCTCGGGACTTCCTTGCCATCGAGCCTCTCCAATTTGTAGGCGCCCTTACCAATCACCTCTTTGACCCTGTAGGGACCTTCCCAGTTTGCCGCCAGCTTACCTTCCCCTTGAGACGGCAGCCCGATGTCGTTGCGCCGCAGGACCAAGTCATTTTGTTCAAATTCTCTCTAGAGTACTTTGGTGTTGTAGCGCAGGGCCATTCTTTGTTTCAGTGCTACTTCTGACAAATGGGCCATCTCCCTAGCCTCATCTACTAGGTCCTTCTCTACAGCTTTCTCTACTCCCTCCAGAAGTAATCGTGGGCTCGGCTCGCCGACCTCCACGGGTATCATGGCATCCACCCCGTATGTCAGGCGGAAAGGGGTTTCTCCCGTTGACGATTGCTCGGTCGTTCGGTAAGATTAGAGAACTGAGGCAAGTTCGTCAACCCATGCACCCTTTTTCTTATCAAGCCGCTTCTTAAGGCCTAGCAAGATGACCTTATTTGCGGCCTTGACTTGGCCGTTCGTCTGGGGATGTTCTACAGATGAAAACTTTTGCTTTATGCCCAAACCGGCGAGGAACTCCACGAACTTCTTATCAGTGAACTGCGTCCCGTTATCAGAGATAATGACTTCTGGGATGCCGAATCGACTTATCACCTATCTCCACATAAACTTTCGACAATTGGATGAGGATATACTGGCCAGTGACTCAGCCTCTATCCACTTGGTGTAGTAGTCGATAGCGACTATGAGATATTTGACTTGCCCCGGACCAACCGGGAAAGGTCCTAAGAGGTCGACACCCCACTGTGAGCAAGGTCGGGAAGACGTCAATAGACTTAGCTCGGCCGCCGGCGCCTTATGGAAATTGGCGTTCTCCTGGCACATGATGCATTTCCTTACGAATGCTTTGGAGTCCTTCATCATCGATGGCCAGTAATAACCAGCTCTGATGAGCTTTCTTGCTAGGGTTTTGCCCCCGATGTGATGACCGCAGCACCCCTTATGGACCTCTTTGAGCACATAGTCCATTTGGTCAGGGTGTAGGCCCTTCAACAAGGGTTGGCTGAGTCCCTTTTTAAACAACTGTCCCTGTATGGTCGCGTATTTGGCCGCCTCCCTTCTCAACGCTTTGGACGCCTTCTCGTCGTCAGGGAGCTTGCCCCTTTCTAAAAAGTCAGTGATCGGGTCCATCCAGGAGGCATCTATATTTGTCAAGTGGAGGGTGACTGCTGGCTCTTTTATCAAACCCTGAATAAGAGACCGGTTGCCGGCCCCTGGTTTTGTGCTTACTAGCTTGGACAGGAGGTCCGCCCGTGTGTTCCTTTCTCTCGGAACATGTTGGATCGTGACCTCCTCGAATTGTTTGCTCAACTCTTTGACCTTCTCCAGATACTTCTGTAACAAGGAGTCTCTGGCTTGGTAGGTCCCATTAACCTGAGAAGTGACGACCTGCGAGTCACTGCATACTTCTAGCCTGGTGGCTCCGACTTCCCGTGCTAAGATTAAGCCACCCAGAAGGTCCTTGTACTCTGCTTGATTGTTTGATACCGGGAATTCAAACTTGATCGACTGTTCATATATGACTCCAGCGGGGCTCTTCAGGATGATCCCGGCACCTCCGAACGTCTGGTTGGAGGCCTCATCTAGGTGGAGCCTCCACCGTATGCTCGTTGTCTCAGCTGAGTCCCCCGTTACTTCTACCAAGAAGTCTGCCATGGCCTGTGCCTTAATCACATGCCTGGGTTCATATTGCAAGTTGTACTTGGACAATTCGATGGCCCAAGTCATCATTCTTCCCGCTAGGTCAAGTTTCTGGAGTATCTGGCGGATTTCCTGGTCTGTCCTCACGACTACCTGATGACCTTAGAAATACTGTCGTAATCTACGGGAAGAGGTTAGGAGTGCAAGTGCCAACTTCTCTAATTTGCTGTATCTCAATTCTGCTCCTTACAGTGCTTTGCTCACGAAGTAAATTGGTTGCTGAACCTTCCCTTCCTCCCGCACCAAAACCACCGCCATCTCTTCCTCCGTTATGGCCAAGTATAGGTAGAGCGGTTTTCCGACCTTGGGCTTCCCGAGTACAGGTGGTGTTGCAAGAATCTCTTTGAAGTGATTGAATGCTTCCTCGCACGCCGGGGTCCATTCAAATGCTATCCCCTTTCTCATCAAGTTGAAGAATGGCAGGGCCTTCGCAGCCGACGCCTCGAGGAAGCGGGATAGTGTGGTGAGCCTTCCTGACAGCCTCTGAATGTCCTTGACACAGCCCGGGCTCTTCATTTGGAGTATTGCTTGACATTTTTCAGGGTTGGCCTCCACACCTCTTTGGGTTATCATAAACCCTAGGAACTTTCCTGCTTCCATGGCAAGGGCACACTTGAGTGGATTGAGCCTCATGCCGTGTTGTCGTAGGGAAGCGAACACATTTCCTAGGTCGCTTAAGAGGTCTTCAGGCCGGGTGGTCTTTGCAAGCATATCATCCACGTATACTTCCACCGTTTTACCTATGAGGTCGCTGAATATCTTGTTCATTAACCTTTGGTACGTGGCCCCGGTGTTCTTCAAGCCAAACGGCATTACCTTGTAGCAATATATTCCTCCCGGCGTTATGAATGTTGTTTTCTCTTCGTCTGACCGGTGCATCGGTATCTGATTGTAGCCAGAATAAGCATCCATAAACCTCAGATACCGATATCCCGCCGCCGCGTCGACGAGCGCATCAATGTTGGGTAGGGGGTAGCAGTCATTGGGGCATGCTTTGTTGAGATCGGAGTAATCCACACACATCTTCCATTTTCCATTGTGCTTTCTTACTAGAACTACATTTGACAGCCAGGTCGAGTAGTCGAGTTCTCGAATAAATCCCGCTTCGAGGTGGCTGGCCGTCTGCCTGGCCACCTCCTCTGCTCTTTCTTGTGACATTTTCCTTTTTCTCTGAGCCACTGGTCTGGCCTCTGGCTTGACGGCCAAGTGGTGTGACATGAGTTGGGGGTCTATTCCCAGCATGTCGGCCAGCGTCCAAGCAAATAGGTCACCATTAGCCCTGATCATTTCCATTAGGGGTTCCTTCAGGTTGTGTGGGAGGTTTCTGTTCATGAAAGTGAACTTCTCCTCCACGTCACTCACTCTGAACCTCTCTAAGTTTCCTTTCGGTTCGGGTCTTGGCTTGTCGTCAACTCTAGCGTCCAAGTCGGCGAGGAACACTCCCGATGCCTCTTTAGATTTCTTCCTTAAGGAGAGGCTGGCGTTGTCGCAAGCGACTACCGTTTCCAAATCTCTTTTTATGGACCCCACGGATCCGTCATCAGCGATGAACTTCATTACCAACATCTTTGTACTGATCATTGCCCCGAGATCGTTGATAGTCTTCTTGCCTAGGATGACGTTGTAGGCCGTGGAGTCTCGCAGAACCACGAACTCAGCTATTACCGACCTTCGCCCCTGTCCTAGTCCTATGGATATCGGTAGGGAGATTATCCTGTCTGGCTTGATGAAGTGGTCGCCCAAGCCTACAACGCCGTGCTGGTGAGTCTTTAAATCGGCATCCCGTAGACCAAAGGCATCGAACACGTTGCGGAACATGATATTCGAGTCAGCCCCGGTGTCTACGAGGATCCGCTTGATGAGGCCGGTTCCCACTCTGGCCGTGATAACCATGGGAGGGTTTTTCGCGACCTCATCGAACCATTGGTCCTCCGGACCAAATGAAATGGGAGGAACCCTCTTGAAGCTTCGCCCGAAAGATGAGGAAACCGCCAGGACTTTGGCGTCTTTTCTGTGTGCCGACTTCGACCTTGGAGCCGCGTCTCTTGCTATTACCACGTTCACTATGGTAAGGCCGTGTTCGTTGTCCTCCGGCTCATGACGTTGCTTCACTGCGCGGGTTTTGTCCTCTCCCTCGCAGTCGCGATCTCGTCTCCTCGGTTCCCTGATGAGGTGGGAGAACTCGGCTAGTTTCCCGTCCCAGATCGCTTGTTCTAGCGCGTCCTTCAGATCGAAGCAATCCTGCGTCTTATGTCCATAGCCCTTATGATAGTCACAATAGAGGCTCTTGTTTCCCCTCGGTTCGGTCCTTTAGAGGTCGGGGCTTCGACAAAATTCCCTTCTCGGCTATCTGCTGATAAACTTCTATGATGGGGACGGTGAGGGGGTGTAATTGGTGAACTTCCCGACTCGAGAAAACGGCCTGGATGTCTTGCCTTGACCGCCGTCTCTGGCGTGTTCCTTCTGCCTTTCTCTGCCACCGTGCTGCCGAGGTTGATTGTAGGAGGGCTGCCGCTTGTTGGCAGCCACGACTTGACTGACTTCTTCATCGTTGATATATTCCCTGGCTACACTTTGGATCTCCTGCATCGTCCACACCGGCTTCGTGGTGAGATGCTTCCTGAAGTCCTCGTTCAGAAGTCCATTCGTCAAACACAGACTAGCTATCGAATCAGTTAGCCCGTCGATCTCCAAGCACTCGTCGTTGAACCGGTCTAGGTATTTTCTGGTCGGCTCGCCGGACCTTTGAGTCACCCCGAGCAAATTGATCGGGTGCTTTGCCTTTGCGATTCTGGTTGTAAATTGGGCTAGGAAAGCACGGCTAATGTCCGAAAACCTGGCCACCAAGCCCTGTGGGAGGCTGTTAATCCACCGTATTGCAGGTCCTGCCAAAGTGACCGGGAAAGCGCGGCACCTCACTTCGTCTCCCACTCCCTCTAGGTTCATCCTGGCCTCGAAGGCCGTAAGGTGCTCCTGCGGGTCTTGGGTTCCGTCGTACCTCATGTCCGTCGGCTTATCAAAGTGCTTTGGTAGCCGGACCTCGATGATGGAATGATGAAACGGGGTTGCGCCCATTATCACGGGTCGCCGCGTTCTCCTCGGCCTTCCCCCGCCGTCTTCCCGGTCTCGCTCTGTGGCGCATCTCCTTTCCGGCTGGGTGTATATCACGGGGTCGCGGCGTCTTCTTGGGCGTCCTTCTTCCTCCCGGGCGCTCTCAGATTCAGATCATGGGCTAGGCATTCGCCGGGAGTGACTTCTCGGAGGAGAACGGGAGTAGCTTGGTTCGGGAGTTCGTTGACGATGTTCCTGATCTGCCAGCTGGCGCTCCAGGTTCTGCATCCTGTGACGCAGTTCCTGCATTATTCTGGCGTTGTTGCTGCCTGTTCCCCCAAATGGGCGTCTTTCTTGAGATCGTGAAGACGGCTCGGTTCGTCGTGGAGGGGACCTCGTTTGCTCCCGGGAGGAAGCTATCGAGGCTTCCCCTCTGTGCTCGGCCCCGCGGCCTGGTTCTCCGGGACCTAGTACGACGTCCATTCAGGTGTCCCCACAGACGGCGCCAATGTAGGGTTGCTCGGTTACCGGACGGTTCGGAGAGATCCTTCAGTGGGTAAGGTGGGGTATCGCCTGGTTCCGGGTTGCGGGGTTGAAGCTGGAGCAGCCGACGTCCCGAGCTCTTTGTGTGATGAGAGGGGTGTCACCTGCAAAGACACTCCGACGCTCTAGTCAGTTAAGTGTGCAGGCGAAAAAGGGGGTAAGGTGATGTGTGTGACGTACCTTGGGGAAGGGTAGGACCCTCCCTTTATATACCATGTCAGAAAGGTGGGCCCCATAGGAAGAGGCCTCCTTCTAGAAAGTTTCCTTCTTCCCAGCTATTGTGCAGCTAGCAAGGAGGGCACGTGGCCGGGTGGCCAGTCAGGCGGGCGCGATGATCCGCCCAAACGGGTCGGCAGGTCTCCAGATCGGGTTGGTCTCCATGCTTAACTGGGCTGGGCCGTAATAAGATCTTATTGGTGACTCCACATCAAAGACCCGCACTTACAAATAAATACATTTTGTACTTATATTTTTTTTTAAAATTTGTATATATAAATTAATAAAATTTATTTGTTAAAAATAATTTAATATTTATACTAATTAAATAATAATCAAACTACTAAAAATTACTCACTTCAAAAGTCTTTTTTAATAAAAAAATCTTTCATTTAATAAAATAATCAAATGAATCATAAAAAATACATCTAAATTTTATCATATGTTAGACATCTATCTAAGTCTTTACATCGATACATCAATTGTAAATTTATATTGGTAAAAAGAGGCAATAAATCAAATATAATACAAACTCCTTGTTCAAGCATCAGGAACACAATAATTGTGGCGACTATATTACTATTGTAGCAACACATCAATCAAATTTCACAACCACATTTTATAACCATTAAGATCAATAGGGTGACAACTTGCAACTCACTCCTAATTCTTGTATTCTAATCTCGAAAAATTTCTGATATTGCATTTTGAAAATTAGGATTAGCAACACGATTCGAAATCATAGATATTTGCACATCTCTCGATTTGATCAGGACATTGTGGCAATTTTTGTTGCGAGATAAGTCAAAGTTAGTGTATCTACCTATTTTTACTGTCTCGGTATATATATATATATATAATTAATATAATATATATGATGATTAATTATTATTATATATAAAAAATAATAAAAAAAATTTAGAAATATATAAAGTTTTTTTTATACCGAAGATAGAAAAATTTAAACTCACGACTTCTTAAGTAAGTATGTGGAGACTATGCTATTTGAGCTATAGTTTATTGGCTAAAAATATATAAAATTATAAATTAGAGTTTTAATCAAACACATTTTTTGTCATTCGTTTGTATACATATTTTGACCTTGTAAACTAAATTTTATTAATTTAAACCAAAACAATGGTCAAAGTATATTTGAAATGGATAAGATAAGACCAGAATAGATACAAGATATCCACTAATTATTCATATCAATTAATCATTTTCTAATGAACCTTGTGTCTGATGGTGAGAAAGAAGAGAAACCTAGGGATATATATGATGAGGAGTAAGGAAAATCGAGCTGAACAACCTTTCTTTTTTTTTTGTCATATACAACACACACTATTTTTTTTTTTTTTGTTTCCCACAGTATTCCCCAACCCGACAGGTCAAGGACTAATCCGTCACGGTACTAAGCTCCATTTAAAGGTTTGCCGCTGGCCAATGGGTACACACACTACTATAAGTACTACTAGTATAGGTTCTATATTTCTCATTGAATATTCAAACCCGGGTACAGCTTTGAGTGATGATACTACCATTTATCCACGGCCCAACTGCAGGTGAACAACTTTATAGATTCACATGTTACATTGAACAATTCATAATTGTTAGAACCGAATTGGTAATCGAACTAATCAAATTACTGAATTATTGAATTATTTGTTTAATTGGTGAGTCACTTATTGAATCGATTAATCCGATATAATTAAATAATTATATAAAATTTTGTTATTTTTTTTCTATTATAAGTATTTTTATTTTGTTTTTATATTAAAATAATTATTATTTTTATATTTCAATAATTTATTAATTAGTTTATACTTATTATATTATTATATATTACAAGTATTTATTCAAAAAATAATATTAGTAGATATTATATAATTATATAAAAAAAAGTTATAATTAATAAAATATTTTTTGTTTTTTTTTAATTTATAAATATTTAATAAAATTTATAATTAAATAAAAATATAACTAATTTAATAATAAGTGAGTTTATAATTAAAATTAAATTTAATAAAAATAAACTATTTGATAAAATTTTTGTATATGTACAATAATTTGCATATTTAATAGCACAAAGCCTGATAGTTTAGTTGTTCATGCATGCTGCATTATTAAAGGGAAGGGGTTCGAAAGGAGAATTTGGAACACGGTAGACTTGCAACAACTATGGAACAACCTTAAATCAAAATACCCAAAACTTGATTTTCGGAGATATCAAGCCCAAAGGAATACATGGTAGTTCCCCATCAAAAACTCGAAGAAGCACTTTTTCTTTTGCCTCCCGAATCTATTTCGAAAACGCCATCATGCTTTGCTACCTTGTTAGTGACATTTCCTGTAGGCTGTAGCCTGTAGGAGTCACACGTCCATATTACACACATTTTAATTTTATACCTCATTTTTCAATTAATTTAAATTACTCACACCCAACCAAGTTGGGTTGGTCTAGTGGTTAGCTCACTAGTCCGCTTAAGCAAGTGTCGGGGGTTCGAATCCCGCCTTGTGCATGCAGCAACCCATTGGCCAGCGGCAAACCCTTAAATGGAGCTCAGTACCGCGACGGATTAGTCCTTGACCTGTCGGGTTGGGGGATACCGTGGGAAACCAAAAAAAAAAATTACTCACACCCATAAATAAAATTATTACCATCCAAACTTAAAATGCAAGTCCATTTTTTCTTTCTTTTTGAAGTATTATAAAAACACTTGCTTGCTTGCCTTTTTCAACTTATTTTCTAGATTTCAATCAAAGTATCAAACCCACAATTAGAAACACGTGTTACATGCAATGGTACAAGATTCCTAATTTTACTATAATGTTATTTGAATATTTGTGAAAAACCATATGCCCATATACTCTAATCTACTATTAGATATTTAATGGACCATGGTAGAATTGAGCAGGAAAAAAACTCTCAACTCTAAAGTGAAGAGAGTAGTTAAGCAATAAAAATATAAAATAAGAAATTAATCATCATTGAATTCGTAAGATCTATGTTCAATCTATCACATATGAACCGTATCATCTTAATGTTAGTGATTAATCAGTTAATTTTTCGCTTTACCAATCTTTCACTTTAAAAAACCTTGGTTCGTATGGAGCCCATACCCCCCATCAAATGGTGGATGAAAATGTCAACATTTCAAAAAATATTATGTAGAACTAACATTACTCATAATCAATGTACTAATTTCGGGGACCAGTAACATGGCTGCAAAAGAGAGGGCCTATCAAATGATACTGGGATAGTTAACCATATGCATGCATGAAAAGCAGAGCTTACAACAACCTAAGACTAATTTTCTGCAGGAAATTTTAATCTCAAGTGGTCCTTTAGAAAATTCTTAAAGCTATCCTCTGTACTTCCTTTATAGGACATAACCATCAATGTAGAACACACAACAAAAGTTTTAAATGGATACAGCTGTTTGAGAATCTCCGGGTCCCTATCATAATCCTGCCAAGACAAAAGTTTAATTAAAAATAGGGGGTTATGAATATAGAAACAAACCTATACATAAAAATATGAGCATACCTTTTCAGTAATAACAACTATGGGCTTGGAACCAAACTTGCCCTCTAATTCTTTTAGCTTGGCTCTGATCAACTCAATATCCTAGATTAGTATGAGGAAAAAAAGAATATCCTAGTAAATGTTTTTTTTTTAAATAAAATTAAGAAACAAGAGGAAATTTAAATGGCGTGGCTTGGCAGCACAGGTGCAAAGAATGTGGTTTAAATGGTGACTTGAAATAACAGTATGTAATCAGTCAGAAAAATATTTCTTTGAAATTCAGGAGATATATATAACGTACCTTGACATGGAATGCATGATGATCACTGAAATCTACTCGATCAACATAACATGCACCCATCTGCATCAAGTAGTTTTCACTTTAGAGATAAAAAGAGATAACAACAGGGACCTCGAAGCGAAAACCACTTAAAAGGTAAGTAAAAGTATAGCTAGATAGCACAGCATAAAAGGGGGTTGGTGTGAGTTACTAATCATGTCTGGAACATACAAGTTTTAACAAGTGAAAATACAACTGGCCAATTGATATGTTTATGTTTAGTTATGCTATTTAGAAGAGGAATGATTATTAAGGAGGAATACCTTCTGAATTTTCTTCACAAAAGATTCTGCGGAACCAATAGCCGAAACACATAATATAGTAGCTTTATGGAGAGCTGTCAACGGTATATTGGCATTGGTATTACCCACCTCAAATAAGTAAGTTGGATCCATTTTTGAGAAGAAAAGTGGAATCGACTCTTTGATTCCTCGGATTGTTGACTCAATATCCTTGAGAATATTCTCAGACACCTATGAACCACCCGAAGTACATTGTCAGTAAGCAAATCTATATACCAACCAAATGACTAAATTCAAACTGATAAAAGGAACTTTACAAAAACATTTGCAAATTATTTCCTTGAAGAAGGTATCGCTTTAGCATACCAGGTCTGCATGATGGATTACAACTGCATCTGCTCGTTTAAGTGCAGTCAAGGGTTCCCTCAAAGGTCCAAGTGGCAAAAGCTGAAGGTTGCCCCAAAGAGTCAATCCATTAACCATTACAATATCCAAATCACGCCACAAACTCCAGTGCTACCTTACATACAGAAGATAACATTTACAGCAACTTCTTGTCAAACAAAATGAACATAGGTAATTAAGCAAGCCAAAAGCAGGGCTCAGTATTTCCAGTATCATACTTAACACTAAATCATAAACCATACCTCAATAAACAAAAAAAAGGTTGCAAAGGAAATTACTTTTCTATATCGTTCTTTGGTGGGTGCAATAGTTGGCATTACCTGCATTGCATCATCAAGAACTACAGCACCAATATTTTCTGAATCAACAGAAACATTCAACTCATGACCCAGCTGCTGTTTCCTATACCATGAACTCTCTCTGGTATCAACATAGCCATATCTTTGGATGAATTGACTTGCAACAGCAGCTCGATTTGCGCCAACACCAAACTTAGTTGGTGTCCAAAGTAAATGCCTACGAAGCATGTTGACTTCATCACCACCTGCATAACCCTGCCAGAATAAGCAACATATGAAACCAGATAGGCAAGTTACAAATTAAAATACACAATAGTATTGCTTCAGCTAGGATTTTGGCATGAAAGGTCAAATATATCTTCCATCAGTTATGATGCCAAAGGAGATAAGCCTTAAAATTTGATCATTAAATTATAATCCTATTTGCACAAAAAATAAAAAGTGTACTTTTTCCTTTGTAACACACACATCATGTATCAGACAAGATATGAATGCATAACACCATGAACTGCTGATATTTCAGGGACCGCTTAGTCCAATAATAGGGGCCACTTAGTCTAGTAACAAGAGCCGCTTAGACTAATTATTTGGATGGTTGGGAACTAGTTAGGAATTTTTGAATTGTGAAGGAGAGCTGTCTTTCGAGCAAATGGTCAGCGGTCGGCAAGATATTTACTCTCAAATTTATGTATAAAGAAAAGGAAGTGTATTGAAGTCAGTTCAGCTATTGGCCTTAGATAGTGTATAAAAGAAGTAGACCAAGTGGAAGAGAGCTTTCGAGATTGTTGTTGTTGTTGTTGTTGTTGGTGGTGGTGGTGGTGAGGTGTAGTGAGGGAGAGGTTGGGGACGAAATTCAGGTGGAGGTGACAGTGGGTGGGGTGGCAACGGGGTGAGGGAGGGGTGATGGTGATATTGAGGAGGAGATGATGATGTTGATGTTGATGAAGCAGGTGGGGTGCTGGAGATGATGAGGGAGGGACCGGATGAGAGATAATATTAGGATGATTAAGAAGGGATTATCATAGGAGTAATTAGGAAAAAAGTTATTTTGACTAACTTTCACCACCAAAAATTTAATAAAAGAAAAGGCTTTCTTTACTGATCTGCCGCCATTTTGCAAATTTATCACCAGATTGACGCTGAATAAAATTAAAACTTATTTCATTTAAAATTTATTCAAAGAACAGATACAGATATTTTTAAAACTTTTCGAAATCATAACGACAAAAAATATACTTTACCCTAATAATTAATCATATGCACATTGCTGCAGGGTATTGCTAGCCTACATCCTATACTTTTAATGTTCTATTACAGGATTTTTCTGGCAATACACCTGGGATGCAACCTGTAAGAATATGTGTAAATGCTAGTATTATCATTTATCCAACAATGACAACTAAACCACCTATGATATCTCGCCAATAATGATATAAGTATGGAAATTGCAAAATTCAGGCCCATTAACTAAACTAAAAAAGATGGACAAGCAAGGAAGGAGAAGAGAGTACCCTTGAAAGAATGAGAGGTGAAATTCCAAAATGACACAACCAGCGAGCTATAAACTCAACCATGGGCGTCTTCCCATTTCCTCCCCAGCTCAAATTCCCAACGCTAACAACAGCAACTGGCAAACTAATCTTACAATCAAAAACACAAAATTACAGCTCTGCCCTTTCGAAACAAAGTTAGGGAGAAGAAGGGTTACCGGTGGACTGGGAAGAAGCCGTGTCGGTAGAGAGAGTGGCGAAGTGAGAGAGCGAGTTTGTAGAGAGAGGAGGCAATGGAAAGGAGAGGGATGAGAGAGCGGTGAAGACGACAGAGCTTACGAGGGTTGCGAGCGTAAGCTATCTCATTCACTGCTCTCCTCACTTTTTCCATATTCCTGCTTCTTTTGGACGGGGAATGAAAGGAATGGCCACCGGATTTTTTATTTAAATAAATTAAAAAAATATTTTATTTACTCAAATAAATAATTTTAAAAATTATTACAGAAATACGTAGGATTACTGTAAATGAAATAAGATAATATGCGTGATACGTGTATATCTCGTTTTACAGTATAAACGAGATACATGCAAATTTATCTCGTTTACACTATAAACGAGATACATGTTAAATTATAACATTTACATAGTAAATAAGATACAGTAATACAAACTTCCAACAGCTATAAAAGGATGTGCAACTTTTGTCATTCTCTACATACATTTTATACTTCTTCTCCTCCATTTTTCTTCCCAAAAATAGGTAAAAATATCCAATAGTAGCAGATATGTGGTTGTCTGTGTGTATTCCAATTGTCGTATGAGGAACAGTGACAATGTGGTGATATTTGAGTGTGATAATCCGTTGGTATTGTGCACTCGGCGAGTAAGTTCGTTGTTCGAGTTGAAGAGTCTGATATTGAGCAACCTTGGTGGTTTAGGGAGAAAAGAGGTCGGATGGTTGGGAAGTTTTTCGGTTCTGCCTGTTTCAACAACAAAGCGACGAGCATGTGCAACTCATGCTTGACATCTATGGGAGAATAATGACGGAACAAGTGATGGAGGTTTCCGCCGAGGTTGGTGATGTTGGTGGCAGTGGATCCGCCCACTCGACCTTTGTGCAGGATACACACCTCTCGCACCACCATCGATTCATGTTGCTAGTCCAGTGGAAGACATGGACGTCGGTGATGAAGACTCTGACAAAGAGTATGTTGCAGATAGCAACGATATTGATTCGTCTGAAGATGATGATGAGCAGGAGTTTGTACCGGAGACATCGGCCGAGGCAGCGATGCACTATATGTTGACTCCCCCTTCCCCTCCACACCCGATTGGCACTATCAGATGTACCAGGTCACTATCATGCATTGGATCTGAATGCGATACATGAGAAATCTCCTTTTTCGAACACCGGAGAAGACAATTACAACCTAGACGGTGAGGTGGAGTTTCATGTCGGCCACAGTTTCAAAAGCAAAGATACAGTAATGTAGGGTGTGAAGAACTACAGCATCTGCAGAAGTGTTGAGTATCGAGTGATCAAATCGAACCAATTGAAGTACCATGTGCATTACCGCCAAGCTGCAACTAAATGTCCCTGGAGTCTCCGTGTATCCCTCCGACAGAACCTCGGATACTGGTGAGGTCAAGTTTAATTGTAGCGTATTTACTCATTTATGATTGCTATATCTAGTGTAGTTTCCAACCATGAGTGTTTTATTTTGTTAGGGAGGTCCGAAGAGTTGGTGGAGCGCATACGTGTCTAGCACCCACCATGTCCCAAGACCATCGACAGTTGGACAGCAGCCTCATATGCAAGGTCATCCTGCCGTTGATACAGTCCAACCCATTCGTCAGCATCCCTGTCCTGTATGGTGCAGTTTGACAAAGCTATCACCTCAAACCCTCGTATAGAAAGGTCTGGATGGCGAAGCAAAAGACAATTGCGCAGATATACAGAGACTGGGAGGAGTCATACAATAAGGTGCTGAAGCTTCTACAAGCACTGCAGAGTTGTTGTCCCAGAACGATATGCGAGCTCAGGGCCGTACCTTACTATGAAGGGCACCTTATGGTCCGCGAGCTCAATTAGGTGTTGCTTCATTATCCAATTCACAATTCATCGATTCTTGCTTGAATACTTTTATGCTTCTTTATTACTTGTTTGTTTATCTTAACCAACAAGTCTCTTTTAAAGTATTTCAAGCACACTAGGATGAGTGAAATGCATGTTATTTTGTATACTTGTGACCTAGTTATCCATGCTAGTGTGTGTGTGTTCTAAATCGTGTACAGCTTAAAATTCACACACTTGTTTTCTTCATGTCACAAACTTATTCACTCACCTCATTCTAGTGAATACCACCTCATTCCAATACTCTTTGCTTCCTTGTTTTTGCATTCACTCATCTTATTATCTTATCTTCTATTTCTCATGGATGAGTCACTATATACAACAAGAAAAGCGGGAGAAAGAGCGCGCAGCAGCCGATTGATCCACCAGTTGAAGGTGGCAATCCGAAGTCACCATACCCCCCGTTGCTCACCTTTAGTTGCACCCCGGACGGTGCAACTTAAGTGTGGGGAGGTCGTCTCCGATCGGCAATCTTGGGTGTCATACTCTAATCCTAACACTTGCACATTCTTTTTGAATTTTTGGTTGTATTTTTCTTAGTTTGTATATATCTTAGAGCTTTAATTACATTCTCTCTTAGTTTATTGCATGTCTTTGCATACATATAACAAGCTTAGTTAATTTAATGAAAATTTTCAAGAAAACTTTCCATTATATAGGGCATTGGTATCCTAATTGATTTGAGTTGGAACTTTTGATTGAAACTTGCTTGAAATATATTGTGGAATTTGTTTTTGAGCTAAGAACACACAACCTTGTGAGTTTTGAGCCTCATTGTGTGGTTACATCATATAACCACTACTTTTATTCTTGTGTGTGTTATTCTCTTTTTATGATTGCAATCTTTGATTTGTTTGACTCTTTATGTCCATTGCTTGATGTATATATGCATTTATATGATTGAGGCCATCTTTTCATTAAGCTCACTTGTCCCAAATAGCCTACCATTTTATCTTCCTTTGTTAACCAACTTTGAGCCTATTTCAATCCCCTTTTTGTTCTTAAAGTTAGCACATCACTACCCTTAAGTGAAAAATAATAAATGCCCCTTATTTGGATCTTTGATTAGTTTAGACTAGTGAGAATGTATCATCTAAGTGTGGGGAAGTTTCGGAATTTTTGTTAGGGTAAAAGTGGATTTTTGTACCTTGTTAAAAATCTTGGGAATTGGGTACATATTCATGCATCAAATGTTTAACCCATATGCATTGTCACTTTTGTATATATATTTTAGTTTGACAAAAAAATATAAAAATAAAAAACATAATAAAAAGGGAACAAAATTCCCCAAAGTTTGAGAAATAAAAATGCATATGAGTTGTGATTGAAAAGAAAAATGCATGAGTATGCGAGAAAAGTGAGAAATGGGTAATTATGTTTGCTTTGAGTTGTATAGGTTGTTAAGTAGGTTTGGTGAGAGCTTAAGTTAGTCAAAGATTCAAATTCGAAGCTCACTTGACCATATATAACTTTACCTTGACCCTAGCCCCATTATAACCTGTGGAAAGTCCTCATGATATTTGTACGCATATATTGAATAAGTGTTGATTGTTAGATGAAAGACAAATCTTAGAAAGCATGATTAGAAGAGAAATGAGTGAATTGACCCTACACACTTGAGTGATTAGAGCGGATACACATCCGGTGAGGGTTCAAATGCTCAATTACATGTTTTCGCTTATTACTATTGCTTATCTTGCAAGTTGTTAATTCTTTTCAATAACTCTAATCAATTATGGATTTGACTTGGTTAAGATTGCTTTAGCCCCTATGCTCATATATGCTTTCTTGGAAATTGATTTATTTTGACTAAGTAGTTGCATTCATGTAGATAGATTGCATGTAGGTAGTTTACTTGCATTGAATAAATATAATACCCCTTATTTCCTTCTTGAGTATAGCATAAGGACATGCTATTGTCTAAGTGTGGGGATGTGATGAATCCACATTTCATGGTATTTATTTGCTCTATTTGGGTGGATTTCATCAACTTTTCCTACACTTATCCATTGAAATAGCATAGTTTCATGATTTCTTCCTAAATTGTGCTTGAAAGTAAAAACATGCTTTTAAAGCCTTTTAATTGCTAAATTTTATTCACTTTAATCCTATTTGATGCCTTGATGTGTTTGTTAAGTGATTTCAGATTTCCAAACCAAGTATGGGTTGAAGAAGTGAGAAAAAGAGCATGCAAAAGGGAAGAAACCATGAATAAATGGAGTTTGGAAGTTCAGCGATCCGTGCGTGCGCACAAGCACTGCGTGCGCGCGCACAAGTGTGAGCTAGCCGACGCGTATGTGTGACCCGAGTCACGTGAGCTCATTAATGCAAATCGTTGGGGGCGAATTCTGGGCCTCCAAAACCCAATCCAACTCATTTTTGAAGCTATTTCAACCCCATTCAAGTGGAAACAAGGGGCAATTAGGTTTAGCTTTTCTTATGTCTTCTCTTAGTTTCTAGAGAGAGAAGCTCCCCTCTCTCTCTAGAATTACGTTAGGTTTAGTTAATTTCTCTTTAATTTCTGTCTTTAATTCTTGTTTTAATGTAGTTTCATTTATGTTTCTTTACTTTATTGTCTTAGTTCTCTTAGTTATTCTTCTTAATTTTCCATTTTTGTCATTTTTATGTTTATGGATACTCTTGTTAATTTTAATTTCAATTAATGCAATTTATGTTTTATATTCATTTAATGCTTTTTTTAGTTGTTGTTATCATTTTCTTGCTTCTGGTAGTTAGATTTTATTTTTAATGTAATTTAATATTATTTTATTTTCATGCACACCAAGTGTTTGATAAAATGCTTGGCTTAGTTTTCACTTAGTTTTTCTTCACTCTTGGCTTGGTATTGAGAACTTTGGTAACCCTTGAGTCATTGATGTCCATTCTTGTTGATACATTAAAGTAGTTAGTTGATTTGGTTTCCATTGACTCTAAGTGACCCATTAGTGTTGACTTAGGACTTATGGATTGAAATCAACTATGCCTATTTGACTTATCTTTGATGTAAGGTTGACTAAGTAGGATTAACTCTTCATAATCATCATGTGTTTGTGGTCAATGACTAGGATAGGTAACCTTAGCTCCCAATCTATGCCAAGGGGTTTTTTGCATTTGAATTTTCCTTTCCTTACATTTTATTGCTTTGACTTTTATTGCTTTGACTTTTAATTCCTTACATGATCATTTAATTGCTTTCATTTAATTTCTTGCATGTTAAGTTCTTTTCTTGTTATTTACATTTCTTGCCTAGTTTTTCACACTCTTGGTTAGAAAATTGGGTGATTGGGTGAAATTGAGCTGTGGATGTTCATTCCACATTGTGTGTGAATTGTTAATTGGTTTGATTTTTCTTGACTCTAAGTGACCCATAGTGTTAACTAGGACTTAGAGATTGGGATCAATTATGCCCTTTTGACCAATTCTCGATGTTAGGATTGACTAATTGGGATTAATTCACACACAATTACCATATTTGTGGTCCACAACTAGGATAGGAATCCTTAATTACCCACTTCTTACCAAAAGTCCTTTTTAGCCTTTAATTACCTTTTCATTGCTTTCATTTAATTTCATGCTAGTTTCATTTATTGCCATTTTAATTTCTTGCCTCTTATCATCAAAACCCCAAAAATCCCCATAGCCAATAATATGACATTTCATTGCAACTCTTAGGGAGAACGACTCGAGAGTTAAATACTCTCGGTTATAATAATTGTTTTGTATTGTGACATCCTTTGGATTGATATTTGATTGTGAGAATTCACTCTTAGTTTGGACTATGCTACTAACGAATTGACTCTTGTTTTGATTGATTCCAAACCGGCAAGAAATATACAACTAACAAGTGCCTTTTCTACTTGGTTGATGAAATAAATATAGCATAAGTATGTCAAAATGTTATGTAGGCTTATGTGAAGAGTTCTCTGTTCCTACACTTTCCTTCCCCTTCTCTTAAGTATAGTTATTTGCTTTCCAAGTTTCAGTACTAAATATTGATACCAAAATATAAAATGTAATCAGTAAATTAATGTGACTATACTGTAGTTGATTTTGATTTTGCTTTGGAGGTGGAAATTTTAAACTTGATTTTAGAACTTTTCAAGAGCTTGGGAGCTTTTTTTTACTAATATTTCACTCTCATTTACATTTTTTGTTTGTTTGTTATTTTCTCAAATAGGTTGTAGCTACCATGTGATTTAGGATGTTTAATTTTTTTTAAGTTGTTATTTGAAATGATTGTTATTTAAAATTGGATTGGATGGATCAAATTGTTTAAAAAAAATTAAAATTCAAGTTTATCGACGGATTACCATGGGATAAATCCGCCAGTAGTTATTATTTAATTATTAGTAAATAGCATGTTACTGTCGGATTTATCGGGGGATAAATCCGACGGTAAAAATTATCAGCGAATTTTTTTCAACGGTAATTAGTGGCGGACGAAAAAATCCAACGGTAAATAGTTACTAGGCGAGATTTATATCGTCGAATTTTTTTCGACGGTAAAGCGAATGGTATTCAGCAAATTTCTTGTAGTGATCTCAGATAAAGTAGACAGTTTAAATTTCTTGGGTTTATTTTCCTGCACAATTTCTAAATCTAGCATGCCATTTAATGCTTTTGAATTATTCTTTGCTTCAAGGTAATCATTTAGATAACTTGTGAGCCAAATTATTTTATTCTCATATTACATTTATCCCATTTTAGATAAATATGACTCCAAGAATGCATAAAGAGCAAGCTTGGAAAAAAAGGAATAAAACTACAAGAGAAGACGACAAACTGCTAGTATCTTATATGATGGCTCTTGGGATATTCATAGGCTTCGAAAGTTGTATTTTTTTTTTTTTATGTTATTTGACATTGTATTTGTACAAGGAATCATGACAAACAATAGCATAAGAGTTATATTAGTATAGTTTTAGGGGATGCACAATTGTTTGTTGGGTCCTTCACTTATAATGAAATTATATAAATTAAAAATTCAATGAAAAGTGGTTTTTTTTATATTTATTTTGGTTTGTTGTTTCTTTTTTTAGCTAATAATATTTGGAGTATATTTTGTTTGCTTTGTACAAATATATAAGTGCAGAAATTAAGAACCCAGGTTGTAAACATCATGCGAAAAATCAACATAAGAAGTGTATTAGACTCGTTGATTAACTTAAGTGCAGAATAGCAAAAAATCAACACAAAGAAAGCAAAATTTGATTCCAATTCTGTAGAAGTGCATAATTTTTGGGGCAAAATTACACAATACAAATAAAATTCACCTGATAAATAACTTAAGTGCAGAAAATTAACATAGATAATGCAGAATTCAATAGAATTTTGCAAGATTACACAATTTTAAGTGCAAAATTGCACAATACAATTAAAATTCACCTGATAGATAACTTAGTTGCATAATAGCAGAAAATCAACACTGAGAAGTCTAATAAGTTTAGCAAAATACCCTAGTAAATTTAGCAATACACCCTAATAAGTTAACAACTAAGACCACCAACTACACTAACAATAGCTAAAAGTAGTCAATTATATCTCCTGCGAATGCTGCCATTTTCTCGTCCAAACTCCAAAAGGTTGCCTTCAATTCTGGATTCAACACAAATTTCTTGCAATTTGCACGATCTCCATTGTGTCGAAACCAAGAATCTTTAACGTTCGGCCAAGATTCACTTGCTATTAACCCCAGACGTTGCATTGGCTAGTACCTGCACATGTTTTCCTTGATCCTCAACTGCAACCTTAAAAGTTTCAGCCAAGTTTGCTAGGATTGCAGCATCGTTATTTTTTTAGTTGCAGTTTGACGTCCTTGATTTTTCTCACTTGATAAGGCAAACAAGGTCGAAAAGGTATTGGGTAATTCACACTCGACAGCTGCTAAATCTCCATGTCAATGTCGTCTCTGCCTAAACCCAAGCCACCAGATGTTATCGCAACAAATGTAAAAACCAGCGTGATATCTTCTTCAACATCTTTTCCATTGCATGCTTCAAGATCGGTAGCTCTATCCTTGTCAAAAATGCTCCCAAGATGTTCAAACAATGGAAATGGCTTGCCTGGAGTGTAGAGCATCACATTGTGACCCTACACAACATAAAACAAAGTGTACATTATAAATTCATACACGTACAATTACATGAAAATTAAAAATTACTTGTAAGGAGAATGATTAAATGTGCAAAAAATCACACTTTTTCCGAAAGCTTTCAATACTTGTTTACTATCCACTTCAACACACATCTTTTCAGAATTCCATCCAAAGCCACTACAACCCAACATCTCAGCCACATATATATATTTTTCTTTTAGGCACTTGTGTTTATTTCTGATGTGCTTTACAGTGAGACCACATCCAGAAAACTTCTCATTCATCTTGTCTACCAGCTCTTGAAATGTCCCTGGTTAAAATTGATCGGCATATGCTCTCTTTCCTTCAACAACCAATTCCTCCATGAACACCACAAATTGTTCAGTTTCTTGTTCAGTCCACTGGCGTGGTATGGAGGCCATTAGCTGCTGGATAATATATATGCACAATAACAAAAAAAAGTAAACCATGGCAGCAGAATTACTATCAAAATTAGAGTTCAATTATAGTAGAATTATCTTTAGAAATACAACAAAATTACTATGACAATGACGGCAAATTTACTATCAAAATTACAGCAGAAACACTATCAAATTACTAGCATATTTACAGCAGATTATTACTTACAGCAAACTAATACCTACTAGCAAATTTACAACAGAAAAATACTACATCAGAATAATAATTGCAGTAGAATTAACATAATTACTAGCACAATATTAACATACTTCAACGATTTCAATAAAATTCTACAATTTTAACATCTTTTGAAACAATTAAAACAAACTCTTGTCTAATTGTGTCTTTAATTAGAATACAAGTCATGAACCCGAGTTGGCAAATACATATGCCACAAAGAAAAAATCTCAAATGAATTCAAATACAATAATTTATAGTCTATGACAATTGCATATGTAATTAAACTAGTGGTGCACGAAATTGTGTTGTCCAAGCTCGAACAATCCCTGGTAATGGCTCCAAAGCTTGGTGCTTTGATCCTAATTCGTTCTTTGTACTTGTGTGAGATTAACAATATATAATTGTATTGAATCCTCATTGTGGCTCTATGTGTGGACACAACTCCGTACAACTAACCAGCAAGTGCACTGGGTCGTCCAAGTAATACCTTACGTGAGTAAGGGTCGAATCCCACGGAGATTGTTGGTATGAAGCAAGCTATGGTCACCTTGTAAATCTCAGTCAGGCAGATATAAAACAGTGATATGGTTTTCGAATAATGAATAATAAAATAGGGATAGAGGCACTTATGTAAATCATTGGTAGGAATTTCAAATAAGAGAATGGAGATGCTTTTCGTTCCTCTGAACTTCTGCTTTCCTGCTATCTTCATCCAATCAGTCTTACTCCTTTCCATGGCTGGCTTTATGTGATACATCACCACTGTCAATGGCTACTTTCGGTCATCTCTCGGGAAAATGATCCAATGCCCTGTCACGGCACGGCTAATCGTCTGGAGGCATCACCCTTGCCAATGGCTTCATCTTATCCTCTCAGTGAATAATCTGCTCACGCACCCTGTCACGGCACGGCTATTCATCTGTTGGTTCTCGATCATGCTGGAATAGGATTTACTATCCTTTTGCGTCTGTCACTAACGCCCTGCAATCGCGAGTATGAAGCTCGTCACAGTCATTCAATCATTGAATCCTACTCAGAATACCACGGACAAGGTTTAGACCTTCCGGATTCTCTTGAATGCCGCCATCATTCTAGCTTACGCCACGAAGATTCTGGTTAGGAGATCTAAGAGATATTCATTCTAGCTTAATTCATGTAGAACAGAAGTGTTTGTCAGGCACGCGTTCATAAGGGAGAAGGATGATGAGCGTCACACATAATCATTACCTTCATCACGTTCTTGGGTGCGAGTGGATATCTTAGAAGTGAAATAAGAAGAATTGAATAGAAAACAGTAGTACTTTGCATTAATCTTTGAGGAACAGCAGAGCTCCACACCTTAATCTATGGAGTGTAGAAACTCTACCGTATGAAAATACATGAGTGAAGGTCCAGGCATGGCCGAGATGGCCAGCCCCCTATTGTGGTCTAAGATAGTAGGGCTGTCAAACGGGCTAGCCCAGCCCATTTAGGCCCAGCCCATTAAGTCCATGGGTTAAACGGGCTAGCCCGTTTAAGCCCGCTTTATTCGCGGGCCAGAATTTTCTAACCCAGACCGTTTATGGTCAACCCGATGGGTTAAACGGGCCAGCCCGTTTATCATTTTATTTTATTTTTTAAAAAATATTTTGACAAAAAATACCACTTTTAGGTCAAAAACTATTAAAAAATAATATATTTTAGTTGATGGGTCAGATTTTCGGGTCGGATCGGGAGAAATATTAGCTAAAAGTGCTACTTTTTTAAAAAAAATGTAAAAAAAAATTAAACGGGCCACCCGTTTAGCCCGCGGGCTAGCCCGTTTAACCCGTCATTTTTGTCGGGTTAATCGGGCTCAGCCCGTTTAGCCCGATATTTAAACGGGCTGAATTTTAGAGGCAAAGCCCGCCCATTTAAACGGGTAAACGGGCTGGCCCGATGGGTTTAGCCCATTTTGACGGCCCTATAAGATAGCATACAACTGATCAAAGATGTCTAATACAATAGTAAGAGGTCCTATTTATAATAAACTAGTCACTAGGGTTTACATGAGTAAGTAATTGATGAATAAATCCACTTCCGGGGCCCACTTGGTGTGTGTTTGGGCTGAGCCTAAGTGTTGCACGTGCAGAGGCCATTTGTGGAGTTGAACGCCAAGTTCTGTGCCAGTTTGGGCGTTCAACTCTGGTTTTGGATCCTTTTCTGGCGCTGGACGCCAGATTTGGGCAGAAGGCTGGCGTTGAACGCCAGTTTACGTCGTCAATTCTTGGCCAAAGTATGGACTATTATATATTGCTGGAAAGCCCTAGATGTCTACTTTCCAACGCAATTGAAAGCGCGCCATTTCGAGTTCTGTAGCTCCAGAAAATCCACTTTGAGTGCAGGGAGGTCAGAATCCAACAGCATCAGCAGTCCTTTTTCAACCTCTGAATCTGATTTCTGCTCAAGTCCCTCAATTTCAGCCAGAAAATACCTGAAATCACAGAAAAACACACAAACTCATAGTAAAGTCCAGAAATGTGAATTTAACATAAAAACTAATGAAAACATCCCTAAAAGTAACTAGATCCTACTAAAAACATACTAAAAATAATGTCAAAAAGCGTATAAATTATCCGCTCATCAACTAGCAAAGATAAAAACTCTACGTGCCATGTTCTCCTCTCCATATTTCTCACATTTCAGTTGCTAGGTCCTCATGCCATTGAGTCCACTCATGGCTACTTTCCACAACATCAATTGTGTCGGCTACATCAACTATAGTATCATCTCCTACGAGTATATGTTCTGGTAAAAGAGTTGCATCTTCTTCGAGATCAACATCCATGTTCATACGAATAGGGTTGTACACGGATCGGATCGGATCGGATATGGGCAAAAATTTGATATAATATGTACTAAACTCTTCAGATTGGATCGGATCGGATCTAATATCCGCACTTTTATACTCGGATCCAATCCAAACATTCGCAGATAGGATCGGATCGGATATCAAATATATCCGCAAAAAATAAAATATATTAAAAAGTTTATTGCTAAAAAATAAAACCTATTTTCATTAATCCTAAAATATTATTAAACAAACTATTGTAGTAAAAACAAAATAGTGCAACATATATAACCAATAATTATTAATTTAAACTTCTAAACATTCCAGACAATCCTAAAATCAAATTAAATCGACTATAGCAGCAACTCAACAAGTAAAAATAAAATCAAAATCACTTACCTATTTTTTATTTTAAAATAAACATGATGAAGAGCAGCTTCTGATACAGGTCTTATAACTTTGGGTGGTGAATTAGTTCTTCAACTCAAATATTGAACTTTGAAATCTTCTTGTCACATGCCCTAGATAGGAAAAATAAGCTAATTCTTGATGAATATTCTGGCAAGATAAGGGGATAGAACAGAGATGAGAAAGAGGACATCTGACGACAAGAACAGACGAACCACGATGAGCAGGGGATAGATCAGAGGGCGAGATAAGAGGACAGAACAGGGATGGCAAGGAGAAGCGATGGCGAGGTGACGATGAAGGAGGCAACGAGAGGCAACAAAGGATGACACGAAGTGCTGTCGATGAACACCACAGAAGAGAAGTGGAACGACGATGAAGAGAAGTCGAACGGTGAGGTTGACAATAGGAGGAGTGCTAGCCGTGAGGGGTCCGGCTCCAGCGCAATGATTTTGACTTTATGAGAAGTAAGGAAAGGGACTGGGAAAGGGGTGAGAATTGAGAAAGAGCGAGAGGCGCCATCAAGAACTAAAATAGGGGTGTTTAGGAAATTAGGGTTGTTGCTATGTTAGTATATATATTATTAATTTTTTTTAATTGTGAGGTGCGGATCTGCGGATCAGATTCACAGATATCACTGTAGAATCCGCAATCCGATCTTATCAGAGTGTAGATCAGATCTGATCTGATTCAATGACTATGCAGATCGGATAATATCTGCAAAATTTGGATTGGATGCGGATAATTACTACGAATATGTGGATATTATCTTATCCATGTGCAACCCTACATATGAATTAAATTTTGTAACAAACAATAAGCAATAATAATATGGCTTTGAACCCTAATAGGATAGAACGTGGGACTTTATAGAATTGCCCATCTTTTCTTAAGTAATCCAAAGCACCGCCCAATCATATTCCTAGCCGAAGAGTGCTTCTTATTAAATAACTCTAGACGTTTTTGTGGTGCACGATGACCTTGAACCCACTCATTCACATGATAGCGATATTTCTATAAGGAGATAAAAATTCTCTACCATTGGTATAGCCAACTGATGCGTGAGCATCTTTTCTATATTTTCCTATTATTTTAGACATGAATTTATTTAGTTTTACTGCGATTTTAGTGTTTGAAGCCTGTTTGGATGCTACTTTAAGGTGCATTGTGGTTTTAATTAATTTAGAAAAAATCTGGGCAAGTCTAGCAGAGTTTGTATAGAAGAAAAAGGAGAAAAAGTGAAGCTGCCAAGCTGGCACCAAACACTGAGCCTGGCATTTGGCGCCAGGCGTCTCGTGATGCGTGCAAGACCTCTGACTAGTTGGCGCTAAACGCCTCGACCTAGCATTTAGTGCTAGGAGCTTCGTAATTTGTGCAACGCCCACAACCTTCTCCGCCTCCTCGGCATTTGGCATTTAGTAATCTCAAGGAAGGTTTCATTCGTTGAGATTTTGTTAATAATTAGCTTTATTTTGTTTTCTTTTAGTTATTATTATTACCAAACACAATCTTTTAGGGTTTAGACATTATTTTATTTTATTTCTTTTATTTTATTTCCAAATCAATTAGGTTAAATATAAAAGGGAAAAGATTTAGTCCTTTGGGCTCCCTGTCTTCTTTTCAACCTCATTCTACACTCTACGCACTTTTGGAACCCTAGGTCTTCTATGAGCTAGGAGCAACTAAACTTCCTCGATTAATTAGTTTTATTTTGTTTCCTTTTAGTTATTATTATTACCAAACACAATATTTTATGGTTTAGATATTATTTTATTTTATTTCTAAATCAATTAGGTTAGATATAAAAGGGAAAAGATTTAGCCCTTCGGGCTTCCTTTCTTCTCTTCGACCTCATTCTACACTCTACACACTTTTGGAATCCTAGGTTTTCTCTGAGTTAGGAGAAACTAAACCTCCTCCGTTAAGGTTAGGAGCTCTGTTTATTCTATGGATTAATACTATTGTCACTCTATTTTAATTATTGTATTGATATAAATTCAAGGATTACTTTTGTTCTTCATCTTATGAATTTGAGTGCATTGGAAGATAACTCTTGTTCTACATGAATTCTTGTTGATTCTTAGAAAAGTTAACTCACATGAATAACATCTTGAAAGTAAATTCCTCCCAAATAACTAATTACCTGGACTTAACGAGATACGTGACATATAATCTTCTTATATTTGGATAATTAGGGTTTTTGTGGCTAATAAACTAGAATTGAACTTAACTCTTTAATCTGAATTAAGTGACCAAGAAATTGGCGGTTGATTAGGTTAGAGGAGACTAGATCACTAAGGAATTAGGGTTTAGTCAATTAAAGTTTGCCATGAATTGAATCTTGCATGATTAAAGTATTTGGTAAGATCTATTAATCCAGAAAAATAAATATCTCTGAAGCCTTAACTATTTTCTTACATACTTTACACACCAAATTTACTACTTGCTTTCTTAATTTCTGAATCACTGTTTAATACTTTTTGAACCCAAAATACTACTTTCTTCTTGCCTGATTAAGCGACTCACTCAATCGTTGTTACTTGGTCCATGAATCCTCGTAGGAACGACCCTCACTCACCTGAGGTATTACTTTGTACGACCCAGTGCACTTACTAGTTAGTTTGTGGTCTTCTAAATCCAAGGGAAGAATGCAAGGCTATTCATCTGAGAAGTGGCAAAGTAACAGGTTTAGAAGCAAAGATTAGTGAGGACCGGTTGAAAAAGAAGCTCAGAAGGAGGTACAGAGCAAAGAGGAGCATGCCCCTCCTAGATACTCGGATAACCCTTTTCCAATTGATCTTGAGAAATATCAGGCGTTGCCTAAAGCACCCGAGTACAAGCCCAAGATGCCATATCCTCAAAGACTTCAGAAGGCTTCCAAAGACAAGCATTTTTTCCAGATTTCTAGAGGTCTTTAAGAAGCTTTAGATCAACATCCCCTTTGCAGAAGCCTTTGAGCAAATGCATCTTTATGCCAAGTTCATGAAGGAGTTATTGATTAACAAGAGGAATTAGAAAGAGAGTGAGATAATGGTACTTACTAAGGAATGTAGAGCTATTATTCAGCAGGATCTCCAGAAGAAAATGCAGGATCCGAGGAGCTTTTTGATCCCTTGCACCATTAGAGACATCACCATTCAGGGAGATTTATGTGACCTTTGAGCTAGCATCAATCTTATGCCACTTTTTTTGATGAGAAAATTCCAAATTGATGAGGTAAAACCCACTCGTATTTCTCTTTAACTTGCTGACCGTTCAATTAAGTTTTCTTTGGGAGTTGTTGAAAATTTACTTGTGAAAGTAGGACCATTTATTTTTCAGCTGATTTTGTCATGTTGGATATGATCATATGGAAGAGGACAAAAATGTCTCTATTATTCTTGGGAGATCATTTTTAACTACGGGTAGAGCCCTTATTAATGTTCAAAAGGGTGAACTGACTCTGAGGGAAGTTGTCCTTAATGTGCTTGAGGCTCTGCAACACCCTAGTGATTCTGAGGGATGTATGAGAGTTTATCTTATTGAGCCACTGATTCAAGAGGTATTTGAAGCTGCAGAGATTGATGGTGCTCTAGAATCTCCTTCTGAGGATGACTTGCTTGAGATTGATGATTCACCACCTCAGAAAGAGACACTCCACATGCCTAGTACTAAGGAACGGCCTCCAAAGCTTGAGTTGAAACCCTTGCCTCTCTCTTTGAATTATGCATTCCTAGGCGAGCATGATTCTTATCCAGTGATTATTAGCTCCTCTCTGAGGCGTGAGGAGGAGGAGGCATTACTTCAAGTGCTCAAGAGTCATAAAACGGCTCTTGGGTGGACCATTAGTAATTTGAAGGGGATTAGTCCGGCTAAGTATATGCACAAGATCTTGCTTGAGGATGATGCTAAACTGGTTATGCAACCACAAAGGCGACTGAATCCAACTATGAAAGAGGTGGTCCAAAAAGATATAATGAAGCTTTGGGAAGCCGGGATTATTTACCTAATTTCTAACAGACTATGGGTGAGTCCTGTGCAAGTGGTTCCCAAAAAAGGAGGGATGACAGTGATCAAGAATGAGAAGAATGAGCTTATTCCCACAAGAACCGTCACAGGGTGGCGTATGTGTATTGATTACAAAAGGCTCAATAATACAACATGAAAGGATCACTTTCCCTTGCCTTTCATTGATCAGATGCTTGAGAGGTTATCCGGTCATGCTTTTTATTGTTTTCTAGGTGGATATTCTGGCTATAATCAGATTGCAGTAGACCTTCAAGATTGAGAGAAGACGTCATTCACATGCCCCTTTTGAGTATTTGCTTACCGGAGGATGCCGTTTGGAATATGTAATGCCTCAGCAACTTTTTAGAGGTGCATGCTTTTCATATTTTTTGACATGGTTGAAAAGTTTATTGAGGTATTATGGATGATTTTTCTATATTTGGTAATTCTTTTGATTCTTGCCTTAAGCATCTTTCCTTGGTCTTGAAACAGTGTCAAGAAACAAACCTTGTTTTGAATTGGGAAAAATGTCATTTTATAGTAACTAAAGGTATTATTCTTAGACACCGAATTTCAAGTAAAGGGATTGAGGTTCATAAAGCTAAGGTGGAGGTAATTGAAAAATTACCACCATCCACTAATGCAAAGGCAATCCGGAGTTTCTTGGGACATGCAGGATTTTATAGGAAATTTATAAATGATTTTTCTAAGATTGCTAAACCATTGAGCAACCTCTTGGTTGCAGACATTCCTTTTAAATTTGATAATGATTGTTTGTATACCTTTGAAACTCTGAAGGCTAGGCTTGTCTCTGCTCCCATTATAGCTCCTCCCAACTGGGATTTACCGTTTGAATTGTTGTATGATGCCAGTGATTATGCTATTGGAGTTGTCTTGGGACAGAGACAAGACAAGCTTACGCACGCCATTTACTATGCTAGTCGTGTACTAAATGACGTGCAAAAGAATTACACAACTCCATAAAAAGAGTTATTATCTGTAGTGTATGCATTTGATAAATTTAGGTCCTATTTAATTGGTTCTAAGGTTATTATTTTTACTGACCATGCGGCTCTTAAGTACCTTCTAACCAAGCAGGATTCTAAACCAAGATTGATCAGGTGGGTGCTCATTCTTCAGGAGTCTGGTATTGAGATTAGAGACAGAAAATGGTCAAAGAATCAAGTAGTTGACCATTTTTCAAGAATTAAGCCTAAGGAAGGAGAGTAAGAATCCGCTCTTGTGACTGAGATCTTCTCGGATGAGCAACTTTTTATGATTCAGAGGGCTCTGTGGTTTGCGGATATTACAAACTACAAAGCCATGAGGTTCATCCCCAAGGAGTACACTAAACAAAAAGTTAAAAAGCTTTTAAATGATGCTAAGTACTACTTATGGGAAGAACCTTATCTTTTTAAGAGATGCTCAGATGGTATTATCCGGCATTGTGTCTCAGATGAGGAAACATGATGCACCACTATTTCGTGGTACATTTTATGCTGAATTGAGTGGATTTTATCTACTATTCTCACACTTATGCATATAAATTGCATGTTTTACATTTTCCTTCCTACTTTTGTACTATGATTGAAAATATGCTTCTTTGGCCTTAAATTACTAATTTTTAAACCTCTCTTATTACCATTCGATGCCGTGATATGTGTGTTAAGTGTTTTCAGGTTTTTCAGGGCAGGAATGGCTTAGAGGATGGAAGGAAAGCATGCAAAAGTGGAAGGAACACAAGAAATTGAAGTTTGGAGAAGCTGGCAGCGACGCACACGCGTGAACGACGCGTACGCGTGATCAGCGCATCAGGCAAGCAACGCGTACATGTGACCAGGATTTTGTCAAGCGACACGTACGCATGGGCGACGCGTGATTGAGCGTCACGTGCTGTAAATTGCAGAAAATGCTGGGGGCGATTTCTGGGTTCCTTTTGACCCAGTTTCAGGCCCGAAAACACTTATTAGAGGCTGCAGAGCGGAGCTGGAAAGGGAGAATCATTCATTCACACTTTATTCATACAATTTTAGGGTTTAGATATAGTTTTTTAGAGAGAGAGAGGCTTTCTCCTCTCTCTAGGTTTTAGGGTTTTTAGCTTTAGTTCTTCTCAATTTCAGATTTCTATTATACTTTAATTTAATTTTCTTCTACTCTTATCTGTTCTAGTACTTTAGTTTATCTTCTCTTGTTGATTTATTTATTTTCCAATTTAGTTTATGAACTCTTATGTTACTTTCAATTCCCTTTTAATGCATTT
Organism: Arachis hypogaea; assembly: GCF_003086295.3. Lineage (NCBI taxonomy): Eukaryota > Viridiplantae > Streptophyta > Magnoliopsida > Fabales > Fabaceae > Arachis > Arachis hypogaea. The sequence continues at coordinate 11,837,583 of NC_092046.1, forward strand.
TTATATTTCATGTTTATTGCTTCTTTCTTCATTTGTTGTTATTGATTCCTTGCAATTGGTTGTTTAGATTTTATTATCTCTTATTATTTTTTTATGATTTTATTTTGTGCCTTCCAAGTATTTGATAAAATATTTGGTAGGATTTTAAATTAGTTTTTTGTATTCTTAGCTTGGATTGAGTAATTTGGAGACTCTTGAATTGTCAAAAGTCTTTTGTTGATTGGTTTTTGAAAGTTGCTAGTTGGCGTGACCTTCACTAACTCTAGTCTTTGATTAGGACTTGTGAACTCAAGTTGATTTACTCACTTGACTTTCCTTCAATTGTTAGAGGTTAACTAAGTGAGTGCAATTTGCAATTACCATCACAGTTGACATTGATAATGGGGATAGGAATTCCGATTCTCAACCCTTGCTAGGATTTTTCTTAGTTGTTAATTGTTTTCTTGTTATTTACATTCCTTACTTATTAAACTCAAAACCAAAAAATATACTTTCCCATAACCAATAGTAACATACTTCCCTGCAATTCCTTGAGAGATGACCCGAGGTTTAAATACTTCGGTTTATTTTTATTGGGTTTGCTTTAGTGACAAACAAATTAAATTTTGATTGAGGATAATTTGTCGGTTTAGACTATACTTGCAACGCGATAATTTTTGTGAAATCTTTACCGACATTTTTTTCCTCCGTCAAAACACAGCAGATTCTCTGGCATTGTCATGATTCCAAATATAGCGGCCACTTCGGTGGTGAGAAGATGACTACTAAGGTCCTCTAGAGCGATTTTTATTAGCCGACTCTCTTCAGAGATGCTCGGGATTTTGTAAGGAACTGTGACAAGTTCCAGAGGGCGGGGAATCTTCCCCACAATTATGAGATGTCACAGTAAAGAATTTTAGAGATTGAGTTATATGATGTGTGGGGTATTAATTTCATGAGTCCTTTTCCACCCTTATACTCAAACACTTACATCTTGGTGGCAGTTAATTATGTGTCCAAGTGGGTGGAAGCAGTGGCTTTACCCACTAATGATGCCAAAGTGGTACTGAGCTTTCTTCAAAGGTATATTTTCATCCGGTTTGGTGTCCCAAGGACACTTATTAGTGATGGAGGAAGCCACTTCCGCAACAAACAGTTAGACTCACTTTTATAGAGATATGAAGTCTGTCATAAGGTGGCAACTCCTATCACCCACAGATAAGTGAACAGGTTGAGGTCTCCAATAGAGAACTCAAGAGGATTCTGTAGAAGACCGTTAACTCTTCAAGGAAGGACTGGGCTAGAAATCTTGATGATGCTCTTTGGGCATACCGGACGGCATTCAAGACTCCTATTGGCATGTTCCCTTATCAATTAGTCTATGGTAAAGTCTGTCACTTGCCAGTTGAGTTAGAGCACAGAGCATATTGGGCAACAAATTTCCTGAACTTTGATGCCAAGACTATAAGAGAAAAGCGGCTCCTTCAATTGAATGAGCTTGATGAATTTAGAAATTTCGCTTATGAGAATGCCAAGCTCTATAAAGAGAAGATCAAGTTGTGGCATGACAAGAAAATAGCCACAAGAGCATTTGAGCTAGGCCAGAAAGTCTTACTATTCAATTCAAGGCTCAAGCTCTTTTTCGGAAAGCTGAACTTCCGATGGTCAGGACCGTTTGTAGTGACTAGAGTGCCTCAATTTGGTCATGTGGAACTTCAGGAAGAAAACTCAGATAGAAAGTTCACTGTCAATGGCTAAAGGCTGAAGCACTATCTTGGAGGCAAGGTTGATCGCCAGAGGTCCGCTTATCTGCTGACTTAGCAGAAGTTGAACGCCAAGCTAGTGATGTTAAAAAAGCGCTTGTTGGGAGTCAACCTAACTATCCGAATCCTTGGTTTTGCAGTTATTTTGATTTTGGTTTTATAGTTATCTTGATTATAGTTTTATAGTTCTTTTGATTTTAGTTTAATTAACTTATTCTGATTTTCTAAGGTTTTCCATCTTTTTATATGTGTTTTAGTCATGCAAAGTGTTGAAATCAAGAACAGGAAGAATCAGAAGTAAAAACAGAACACCCTAAAGAGGAATTGATTCGGGTGCTCTGGCGCTAAACGCTAGGCTGGGCGTTTAGTGCAGAAGAGCACGTATCTCGAGGAGAACTCTCTGTTTGAGTGGTGCCAAATGCCCCGACCTGACGTTTGGCGCCGAGTAGCTCGTATTTCAAGGAACATCACCTAGGAGGTGGTGTTAAACGCCAGACTGGGCGTTTAGCACCAAAGCGCACGCATCACAAGGTTTAGCCACTGTCTTTGTGGCACTAAACGCCAGGAGCGACATTTAGCACCAGGCCATCAATCATGAAGAAGTGCTCTCTGTCCCCTAGCGCTAAACGCAGACCAGGGCATTTAGCACTAGGCCATTCGGTTTAATTTTTTTATTTATTTATTTATGTTCCAACAAAAAAAAAACGTGCTAGCGGCAGACGGACTCAAAGAGAGTTCAAAGTTTGAAAAATAATGAAAGCATAGGCCCCACACCCCTCATATCTCTCTTCCCCACCAACCACACCTCCTATCACCCAATCAAATCCCATAAATTCCCCAAATCTCTCTTCCCCATCACCTCCAACCGTCACCCTTCCCCATTAACTTCAATTCAATTTTTTTACCTTCCCCTACCCTTTCCCCTTCCTATTTATACCCCCTTTTACCATTTTCTTTTCACACAACACATATTCACTTCATCCCCCTGTTTCTTTTACCCCTCCAACCCTCAAATCTCTCTTCCACCAACCATACCCCCCACTATTTTTATTCCTTCATTTTCTTTTCCTATTCCCACTACTTTCTTTTAATTTCTATCATTATTCCCTTTTAATTTCTTTCACCACCATCACTTTCCTTTTCCTTTCTACTCTATTTTTTCTTTGCTTGGAGACGAGCAACACTCTTAAATTTGGTGTGGTCGCGCTGCTTTCTTTTTTCATTATTTATTACTGATGGCACCCAAGACCAGAGAGTCTTCCTCTAGGAAGAGGAAGGAGAAGGCCCCAGTGACCGATCTCTATGACTCACACCAGTTTAGCTCCAAGATTTATGAGGTGCACTTCCATGAGATCACTGGGCAGAAGAAGGTGATTCTAGAGGTTCGATTTGATCTAAACCTAGACGAGTACCCGGAGATTTAGGCGGAGATTCAAAGGAGGGGCTGGGGCACATTGTGCAACCCAGTCACTGAGGTGGGCCAACTCATGGTCCAAGAATTTTATGCCAATGCTTGGGTCACTTACAAGCATGTGAAGGGCATAAACCCCAGAACCAAGAACTGGAGGACAATGGTCAGGGGGCGAGTACTTGATTTCAGTCTACAGAGTGTGAGGGAGACACTCCGCCTACCAGAGACAGGGGATGATGATGAGTCATACACTGAGAGAGTCAACAGGAACAAGAGGCCGGAGCAGATTTTTAGTGGATATATACCTATCGGGAGCCCAGTGGAGGCTCAATTCATAGGGGCAGCCTAGCTAGTTGGGCCGGCATGACCTGAAGCCAGTTGCTAGGGGATGGCTGGAGTTTATCCAACGCTCTATCATCCCGACGAGCAACCGCTTTGAGGTGTACATGGATCGAGCAGTGATGATTTATGGTATCATGCTCGATAATGAGGTGGAGGTGGAGCGGGTGATTCCACAAGAGATTTACAGTGCAGCCTCGAACGCTTCCACCAATGCCATGCTAGTGTTCCCACATTTGATCTTCTGCCTCTGTGAGGCTGCTAGGGTGCGGATTGACCAGGACACCTTTATCCCTATTGAGCAGCACATCCCCAAGAAGACTATGGAGTATGTTCGAGAGTATGCTAGACCTCCGAGAGAGGAGCCGGCTCCCCCACTTCAGCCTCAGTAGCCTAAGATGCCTCAAGGATACTATTTCCCTTCGTGGGATTATTGGGATCAATTGACATCATCCATTGGACATCTAGCATCGTCCGTTGATTAGTTGAGGATAGACCATGAGGGCCACTCTACCCTCCTTCAACAGCTAGTGGAGGAGCAGCAGAGTCAGAGGTGAGAGATGGAGCAGCTGATGCGTGACTTTGGAGCTCCTAGAGGATTTCTGGGAGGAGGTAGCCACCAGGACGACTGAGGTGGTTGAATTTCTTTATTGATGTTTTCTTTATTTCTATTTTCAGTTATTATATCTTATTTTCTGTTTTTTGTTATTTAGTTCTCAATCCTTCACATGATTAGTAGTATTTTTAGTTTTTCTAGTTTAGTTAATTAATTTAGTATTTTATGCTTATTTTAAAAAGTTGTCTCATGTATTATGTATTACTCACTGAGCTTGAAAAAAGAAAGAAAAGAAAAGTGGTATAATGCATGAGAACTTGAGTTTATACATTCTGAATTGTCTTACTTATCTTGATGTGGTGGTATTTATCCGTGGTTCTGATTGCATGAATAGAATAGTGCATATTTGATATTGAAGTTAAGGTTGTTGATTCTTGAGGCATAGGAATTTAGAGAAGTATTATAAATTCTCTAAATTGAACAAGAAATTGATCCTTGAGGTAAAAGAAATAGCAAGAAAAGAAAAAAAAAGAAAGAGAATAATAAGCAAGGCCCAAGCCTCTGAGCATTAATGGCTAGGAAGGTTAAATATGATCAAAAATTCAAAGAGTTATTTTCCTAGCCATATGTTTATGGTGTGAATGTGTCAAGAAATTCTTGAGACAGAACACTTAAAGTCAAAACCAAGTGCTAATAAAGAGTATGCCAAAGGCTCTGATCACCACTGACTGGGAAAAACTAAAAGAAAAAAATTAGAACTCAAAGAGTTCCCCAGTCAAGTGCTTGTGGTGTTTTCGTGTCAAGTAAAGCTTGAGACAAAATATTTAGAGTCACGGCTAGGTTCAAGGTGCAAAGCACCAAAGAAAAGAACAAAAGGACAAGCTGTGTTCAAGGATTAATGAGAGGTTAAAAAGAAAGAGAATTCATAATATTATCTGAATTCTAATACCATAGGATATTAACATTCCTGAGCTTCAAAGGATAGTAAGATGCCGAAATTATTCAGGGTCACAGAGTCACCAACCCCACTCAGAGGAAAGACAGGAGCTTAATTGGAAAACTCAATTCTCAGGCTAATCCACTTCTTAGTGTGATATTATTTTTAGTTGCTTGAGGACAAGCAGCAATTCAAGTTTGGTGTTGTGATGCATGAGCATCTTTTCTATATTTTCCTATTATGTTAGACATAAATTTATTCAGTTTTACTGTGATTTTAGTGTTTGAAGCCTATTTGGATACTACTTTGAGACACATTGTGGTTTTAATTATTTTAGAAAAAATCCAGCCAAGTTTAGCAGAGTTCGTGCAAAAGAAAAAGTGAAGCTGCCAAGCTAGCACCAAACGCTAAGCTTGGCGTTTGGCACCAGGCATCTCGTGATGCGTGCAAGACCTCTGATTAGTTGGCGCTAAATGCTCCGACCTGGCGTTTAGTGCCAGGAGCTTCGTAATTCGTGCAACGACCACAACCTTCTCTGCCTCCTCGGCGCTAAATGCTGAGCCTGGCATTTAGCACCAGAAAGACCGCAACGCCCCAACCCTCTTTGCCTCCTCGGCGTTAAACGTCGAGCTTGGCGTTTAGTGCCAGCACTGCGTACATGGATTTCAAGGAAGGCTTCATCCGTTGAGATTTTGTTAATAATTAGTTTTATTTTGTTTTCTTTTGGTTATTATTATTACCAAACACAATCTTTTAGGGTTTAGATATTATTTTATTTTATTTCCAAATCAATATTAGGTTAGATATAAAAGGGAAAAGATTTACTCCTTCGGGTTTCCTCTCTTCTCTTCAACCTCATTCTACACTCTACACACTTTTGGAACCCTAAGTTTTCTCTGAGACAGTAGTAACTAAACCTCCTCCGTTAAGGTTAGGAGCTCTATTTATTCTATGTATTAATACTATTGTCACTCTATTTTAATTATTGTATTGATTTAAATTCAAGAATTAGTTTCGTTCTTCATCTTATGAATTTGAGTGTATTGGAAGATAACTCTTGTTCTACATGAATTCTTGTTGATTCTTGAAAAAGTTAACTTACTTGAATAACAGCTTGAAATTAAATTCCTCCTAAATCACTAATTACCTGAACTTAACAGGATACGTGACATATAATCCTCTTATATTTGGGTAATTAGGATTTTTGTGGCTAATAAACTAGAATTGAACTTAATCCTTTAATCTGAATTAAGTGACCAAAGAATTGGCAGTTGATTAGGTTAGAGGAGACTAGATCACTAAGGAATTAGGGTTTAGTCAATTAAAGTTTTCCATGAATTGAATCTTGCATGACTAAAGTATTTGGTAAGAACTATTATTAATCCGAAAAAATAAATATTTTTAAAACCTTAACTATTTTATCACATACTTTTCACACCAAATTTACTGCTTGCTTTCTTAATTTCTGAATCATTATTTAATGCTTTTCGAACCCAAAACACTACTTTATGCTTGCCTGACTAAGTGAATCACTCAATCGTTATTGCTTGGTCCATCAATCCTTATAGGATCAACCCTCACTCACCTGAGGTATTACTTGGTACGACTCGATGTACTTACTGGTTAGTTTGTGGTCTTCTAAATCCGCATCACCAACATCCACTAAATAATAAGACCCTAAAACGAAAGGATGAAAAAAAAATATAAGAAATAAATTGTAATTCTCATAATAAATAGTTAATGCTCTTATCAAAAAATTAATTTAGTCATACCAACAAGTATTTTCAAGCCATTACGTCGAGTAATTGTATCCCTAAGTATCTTTGAATCAGGTGCCGATCCTTTCCAACTGCTAAGGACATAGACGAAATTCTTGTTCTGATTGCAAACCCTAAGACATTGGTGGATATTCTAGATTTTTTCGTCCGATATCTAAATTTATCACTCTTCGCGACTGTTACATATATGTAAGTTCCATCTAATGCTCCTAGACAATCCTATCAAATGTTAAAAAAAAAAAGTAATTACACACGGAGTAAACTTGACCAATAAAAATTCGAGCTACATGCATGATCTACTTTGAACTATTTTCATCTGGAATCTACATAATCTTCCGGTACAGGATCTGCCTTTGCAAATAAAATACCTTGGACACGCAAAATTGAACACAATACCTTGTGAAAATACTTAGTAATAGTTTCACCAGTCGTATAGAACCTAACTTGTACGCTGTGATTTTTAGTATGGTGAGCTAATATGATTAAAAAAGTAGCTACTTGCTCGCTTTTGCCAACATGACCATCTTCGTCTAATCCACCTTGAACTTGTAGCAATTCATATAAATTTACAAATGCATACAAACTTATTCTTAATTTCTATATGTAATTTCTATTTCCATCCGCTGTAATGATATTATCTAATGTATCTCGTCTTAATAGTAATGTGTTCACTTTTTAGCCAATCAAAGGGTGACCCTGCTTTCTATTTATAATATACATATATAAAATAACTAAAAAAGTAACATTAAAGTGCCAAATTGCATTCTTATAATTCAGTAATATTCAACACATAGCTTAATTTGTTCAGAATAATCCATCATTACTTCTTAAAAAAAGTAAATGCATAAAAATAAAATAATTTAAAAAATTGTCGGTATGAGAAAGTTTGAAGAAAAAATATAAATGAAATACTCTAATAGTTTGTACAAATAGGAGAAATACTCAATTAAACTAAAATAGGAGAAACACTCATTACATAATCATATACTCACATAATCAAAGTGAAAGCATATTAATAGATTTTAAAATTAAGTAACCAACCAACTAACTTAGATGCCATGAACAAAATAGAAAAGACATTAATAAAATTTAATTAAAGATATATGAACAAAAATATCATCTGAAAAATAATTAAGAGTTTTAATATATAATTTTATTAAGTAAAAAAAAGAAAATAATACTTTCAAACAGATAAGTAATAACTTTCTAAGAGAAAATTGACTTTAACTTCTATCACAATAAAACAAGACCCAAAATTATACATTAATATGTCAATTTTTATAAATAATTATCATTTAACTTATTCAATTTCTACTAACAATAATTAGTACATATATGAATATATATTTCAAATATATACATGTTATATAGAAAGACAGATACACTTCTATAAACTTATAAAAAATTTAACTTACATCCTACAATAATTAGTACATATATGAATATATATTTTAAATATATGCATGTTATATAGAAAGACAGATACACTTCTATAAACCTATAAAAAAAATTCAACTTACATCCCACAATAATTAGTACATATATGAATATATATTTCAAATATATGCATGTTATATAGAAACACAGATATACTTCTATAAACCTATAAAAAAAATTCAACTTACATCCTACAATAATTAGTACATATATGAATATATATTTTAAATATATGCATGTTATATAGAAACACAGATATACTTCTATAAACCTATAAAAAAAATTCAACTTACATCCCACAATAATTAGTACATATATGAATATATATTTCAAATATATGCATGTTATATAAAAAGACAGATACACTTCTATAAACCTATAAAAAAAATTCAATTTACATCCCACAATAATTAGTACATATATGAATATATATTTTAAATATATGCATGTTATATAGAAAGATAGATACACTTCTATAAACCTATAAAAAAAATTCAACTTACATCCCACAATAATTAGTACATATATGAATATATATTTCAAATATATGCATGTTATATAGAAAGACAGATACACTTCTATAAACCTGTTAAAAAAATTCAACTTACATCCCACAATAATTAGTACATATATGAATATATATTTCAAATATATGCATGTTATATAGAAAGACAAATACACTTCTATAAACCTATAAAAAAAATTCAATTTACATCCCACTAACCTCAACCTAAATAAATACTATTTTGTATTTTTAAAATAATTATTGGGTTAGTAGAATCTTCATGAAACACTATTTTAATAATTAGTATATATATATATATAAAACATGAATATATATTAGAAGAGAAGAAGAAATCTAAACTAGTTTCAGGTCATGCACACCTAGAATGGAGAGAAAAAAAAAATCCAACCCATATGTGTTCAAAGAAAAAAATTAACTAATACCGCAACATATAAACACATAATACAAACAAAGGTGAGAATTAATACGATTTCAAACATTGAGTTGAGTTTTTTAGCATAGAGGAAGAAAAAGACTGTGATAAAATAATAAAGAGCTTCACAAAGCACACATAAATAAAGAAGTTTTGAATTTGGAGAAACAAAGGAGAAGATATTACTCGATACTGCAGAAACACAGGAGAAGAGATTATTACTGATTAGAGTTTATAACAAAAAGAAGAGATATTTGAAATTTTTAAAAAATGAATGAGAATAAAATAATCCAAAAAAATGATGTAGATCTATGTCCATCATTTAATATTCGTGTCTCACCATATTATTGAAACATAAAATACATGTATTTTATGTATATTTATGTGTAAATATATTCTTCTTATTTTTCTGTTTTACAAACTAAATAATAGACACATTCTACTATATCTATATTTTTGCGTGACATACACATCATACAAATGGGGTGTAAGAGTCTTCTAAGTCATATACAGGTATTTATCTTCTCACTACTATTTATTTATTTTTTTAAGGATAGTAGCGAGCATGGAATGTTAGAGGAGCATCTAAGAAGATGTCTTGTATACATTTTAAAAAAATTATTCGTAAATATCACCCATCATTTTCTATTGTTGTGGAGACTCATGTGATGTATGATAGAATGAATTTTTTTTTGGAATGGTTTGGGATACTCTTCTGTTAGCCTTTCTAAGGCTCAAGGGCACAATGATAGAATTTCGTTTCTTTCTTTTGTTGATATTAATCATTACAAATTCATGAGATCATGAAATAATGCATTACTGTTGAGATTTTGATGGGTAATACGTCTTGGGTTTGCAGTGCAGTTTGTTGATATCAATTTAGCCTTGTGTTGAAAGAGGGTAACATAATCGTTGACCTATTGACAAAGAAGAGAGATAGAAGGGAGGAAGATTAAGTTGAATGGATATCACCTTGACCAAAATTTCATAAAATCGTTTTGAGTAAGGCAGGGAGTTGCCTAAACTGAATCTTTTTTCTCTTGTTTTTTTTTTGTTTTTTATTTTCTTTTTTTTTAATATTAAAAATAAATTTAAAAACTTATTTCAAACGTTAACAAATAAAAATTGATTCAAATTAAATTTTAGTCATAATTTTAAAAAATTTTGAAAATTAAAATATAATTACTAATACAGCTAAATCCTAAAACAAATAAAAGTTAAGAAAAGAGTTATTAGATAATGAACAAAAATAAATTCTCTCAATTGTTATGTGTTTATTTATTTTCGTAAAACAATGAAAGAGATGACAAATGCTATTATAGTAGTTATAATCTGAATTTAATTTTTAAAATCTTCTGCTATATATTAAGATTTTAGATAAGTGACCTGATTTTACAAAATTTTTTAATCAAATAAGGTTATAATTTAAGGTTAATTTTTTTTATATAGATTAATATGTGTGTAATACTTTATTATTAGAAATTTAGGTATTTCTTTTTTATATGAAATTATTTTTTTAAAGTTGATATTAATCAAATCAAACCATTTGATTTGTTTAAAGAGAAAAATCTAACTATAAATCAAATGATTTGATTTTAAATTTTAAATCTTTTATTTTTAAAAACAAAATAATAGTATTTGATTTCAATGTTAATTTTTTCATTTTCAAAAACATAAATCGAACAATTCAAATTGTAATCCTTGTTAAAAAATTAAACAATATAAAAAAAATAGAGGCACCAAATCACCAATTCACATCAATATAAAACATTTTTTATCACATCCTTTTGTAATATACATAATTTTTTATTTTTAATATTAGATTAACAATGGTGTTTTTTTAAATTGTAATCTACTGTGATATTTTTTTTAAAATGTGGGATGATTTAACGTACGGAGTACAAATTAGATTTTGGATTTTTACGTTCCGATTTCTGTACTCGAACCGTCTGATTTGTGTTGAAAAATAAAAAAAATTTGGAGTACTCCAATTTGTGTACTTTAAAATTTTTTAATTTTTTCAACACAAATCGTTGGGTTCAATTTGTGTACTCTAAACTTTTAAAATTTTTTAAACACAAATCGAAAGATCCGATTTGTATACCTCTTATAATTTTAAAAAATACTAAAAATTATCATATTAAAATATAACACTCATTCTATTTCTATATCCAAATTTTTTAACCTAACATACACTCCTGAGACCTAGAAAAAATAATGAGCGACAATTTAAATCTTATTGCAGTATTATATTTTATATATTTAATTATTTTTTGAATTCAATTATTTTTGTACTACTAACGGAAAAAAATAAATGAAAATGATGGAAGTTGCGGGCAGAAGAAGGGACACGCAAGCCCTCCCGGGCAACGGGCAGCAGAAAGCGCCGTTTTATATACAGACTCCGATACAACAATAAAAAGGAAATCCTTCATCATTCACTTATTACTTATTAGTATTGCCCCCACTGATCCGAGCCTTAGGTTCGTGCCCTCGGCACCCAGGTTCGGACCCTAACAATACCGCACCCGAGCCTCTCTAAAGACGCCAAACCTGTGCCTCCGCGAAGAAAGAGCAAAGGAAATGGAAGACGACGAAGCAAAGCAAGAGGGAGAAAGCAGCACCTTCTAGAGAGAGAAACAAGAGAGAGAAATTGGTCTGATGGGTCAGATCGGGAGGAGGAAGAAGAAGGGAAGGCCATCGAAGGCGGATCTGGCACGACGCTCCGGAGAGTCTCAAGCGGCGGAGAAATCCGATATCCGGCGAAGTCTCCGGCGCCGGAATGTGAGGTACAACATCATTGACTACGATGACGATTACCTTGACGAGGATGAGGACGAGAGGAGGCGCGAGAAGAAGAAGCTGAAACTCGTTGACAAGCTCAACAGTGACGACGAGGAAGAAGAAGAAGAAGCAGCAGCAGCTCGAGGGGAAGGTGAAGATGACGCAGAAGAAGAAGAGGATGCGCGTGCCGATTCGCGTGCTGAACACGCGCTTGAAGAAGATGAAGAAGGAGGAGACGTTGACGAAATTGAAGGAGGAGAAGAGAACGAGGACGCAGAAGACGAAGAAGAAATGGTGAGTGATGTGAGTCAAAGTTGAAATGGAAAACGAAATATGCAAAAAATTCCACAGTTGCACTGAGAACTCACTCAACTCAGCGTGTAGCTAGCTATAAATAATCAATTCTCTCTCTCTCTCTCTCTCTCTCTCTCTCTATAGGTTTCTCTGTCTGTGTCGGGATTAAGGGGAGAGAGAGAGAAACTTACAAGTCAACTGTCAAAACTACCATCCACAACACCTGATTTCTCTCTCTCTCTCTCTCTCTCTCTCTCTCTCTCTCTAAATATATATAAGTTATGTCTGTCTCTGTCTTGAGAAAGCAGTGTATGTCTTTTGGTCCTTTGAATGGAGTTATTAATTGTGTTCGGTGTCTGTGTTTCTTTGTTATGATGACAGGTAAAAGGCAGAAAAGTGGATTTGAAAGGGCTCCACTGTGCTTCAGGTTTGTGTGATTTCAATTGGGTATTGTGGTTGTGGTTGGGGTTGTTGTTGGGGGTGCACTTGTTAATTCTCTCTTTTTCTTGTTTATAAGGGTGATTAGATTTGGGCACTGAAAAGGATACAATACACATGGTTCTGTTTCTGTCTAGTCCTTTGATTTTTCTCCCCCTCTTATTTTGCCTTGTTTTTCGGTCATTGGTGTTAGGAACTCCAACGAATCCTCCTTCTGGGATTCCACTGCCGGATAAGAGGACTCTGGAATTGATCCTTGACAAGCTTCAAAAGTATGGGTTCTCAGTTCTCTCTCTCTCTCTCTCTCTCTCTCTCTCTCTCTCTCTCGTTTTGGTTTATCATATGACTGCGTAGTGATCCTTCATTTTGGGTCTGTATGATGGCAGGAAGGACACTTACGGTGTGTTCGCAGAACCAGTTGATCCAGAAGAGGTGTGTGAAATTTTCTTCCTTTGAATTGGTAATCTTGCTATTGGAAGACACCTGCTGAATTGGAAGCTCAAATTCTATTTTGACATGCAGCTTCCCGATTATCACGATGTAATTGAGCATCCCATGGACTTTGCCACGGTCAGGAAGAAGTTGGCAAATGGATCCTATCCCACTTTGGAGCAATTTGAGGTACGTTAAAAACAAAGTTTTCTTGATTGTTTATGAATTGTATTTGGAGGAGTTTTTGTCTTTTGTTTGAGGTTTTTATTATTTTGCAATTTGGGATGTGATCTTGAGCCTGCTTACAATTCCTGGAATTGGGAGTTGAGATTGAATTATTTAAGGCACTGCTTTCTCTCTAGTTTTCTTCTTCTTTTTTTTTTTTTGTTACACTCTCCCCCGTCTTTTCATTTGGTGGATTCTGTAAGATTGAGTTTGTCAGCAAATGTCAGTAAAAAAATATTAATTCTTTGAAATTAGAATGCAAACCCTTTAGAATGGCTTATTTGTCAATTTATTGAACTGGTAGTCAAGGTTTGCATGCATGTCGGAAAGATGAGCAGATTTTTATGTTCCAATATGTAATATGTAATAAGTTTCTGCAGTATTAATTACCGGCAGCCATTGCAATATTATGTTATTATTGATATTGAAGATGTTCAATGTGTTGTGCTATTTTATTTTCTTCTTTTTTGATGCATCATGCCATCTTCATCGGATGGAGAATCTTCTGACTAATACATGCTCAAAATGGCCTAAAGTTAGAAGTTGTGTGTATATCTAAGATGGGGAATATGTGATACATCACGAGGTTTCTTGTATTATATAGTTGTGGTTTTTGCCTCAACATATGTGTGTTTCTGATTTGGGGATTATAAAATTACGTAGGATGTACTTTTATGTTGACCTAGAAGGAGGAAAAAATCTTTTTGTATTTGTTTGATTCTGTTCAGCAGTTAATTTGTTTGGCATCAAATTTTGATATCGTAACCTGGTGGTGAAATTGGAGATTTTTGTTTAGCGACTTTAACGCTAAAATATTGTATCCCCATAGTATGATAAGTGATGTCATTTTACCTATTTATTATACAGGCAAGGGTCATTAATTTGTATGGCTAAACTCACCTAGTAAGAAAAGCCCGCAGTTTTTAGCTTATGGTTTTTGTGTCTGGCTTCCATCTTTTCATGGATGCCACTCTATTTTTTATTTTTATTTTTGTTTATTTATTTTCGTGCAACAGTTTCAGCATGATATGATAGCCTAGATCTTAGTTTCAAAAGCTTTATTTACTAGGACAGCAGAGCATCTTCTTTACGGCAATGGTATACCAACCATATTATGCACTTCTTGGCCTCAAATCTTTAGTTAGCTTACAAAAATCTCCATTTAAAATTTGCTAGATAAAACAGTTTATGTTCCATGGACTATAATTTGATTGATGTTATTATCCAATGATCTCTAGTCACATGATGTTTACTACACACAGTCATGGGTGCACATTTATGTTCGTACTTTGTTTTTAACTTTGACTAACATGGATTTTCATTGCTATAGAATTTGTAGAATTTTCATAATCAATTATAATTGTTATGCAATATCCATTATATTCAAGAAACATGATAATGAACTTACTTTTCTACTAAGAGATCCCTCTGTTGCTTGAATTTTATTTCCTGATTGAGTAAAAAATTGCAAGACAACAAAAAAATAGTGTAACTTCACTGATCTGCGAATGAAATTGTTGGATGCAGAGTGATGTATTTTTAATCTGCTCAAATGCAATGCAATACAATGCACCAGAGACTATTTACCACAAACAGGTAATGGCTCAATACATACCCTGTTTTTCCTACCAACATGTGGCATCGCTTATCATTTTTGTGTATTTACTTTTGGACCTGTATCTGTTTTGCAGGCACGATCAATACAGGAACAAGGGCGGAAAAAGTTCGAGAAGTTAAGGATAGACTTTGAACGCTCCCAGGCTGAACTGAAACTAGAACAGAAAACAAGGGCTATTTCTTTGGTTAAAAAACAAGGAAAGAAGCCACTGGGTCGAGCCTCACAGGAACCCATTGGCTCTGATTTTTCCTCAGGGGCAACTCTTGCTACCATTAATGATGTACAGCCAACTTCTTTTCCAATGCAAGGCGGTAGCTGTGAGAGACCTGGACTAATTGATGGCATTCTGGAGGCAAATGCTTTCATGATTGATGCAACTCAAGAGAAAGCTGAAGATATTTTGCCAGGTATCTCAAACAAGGGATTGCGTTCTTGACTGTCTGTCCTTATACGATAGGGCTTCATTCTTCACTTCTATGCATCGTCGGAAAAGTATAATAATCACAACGTCATCTTCTTTTGCTTCATTCGATTCCTCTAATTTTTTCAGGGCGAGGTCTTCTCTCCAAGATGGGAAGGAGGTCATTAGCTCTTGATGAAGATCGCCGTGCATCTTATAATATGGCAAATCAACCAATTACACGATCAGATTCAATATTTATGACTTTTGAGAGTGAACCTAAGCATCTGGTTACTGTAAGTATCCATAGTTCTGATTTCAAATTTTTGAATTAATTTCAACTCATCTTTTTCATATCATTCTTCTCTTTTTGGATTTAGGTTGGACTTCATGCGGAGTATTCCTATGCTAGGAGTTTGGCTCGATTTAGTGCAAGTCTAGGACCTGTTGCTTGGAAAGTTGCTTCCCATAAGATTCAGCAGGCGCTGCCAGCTGGATGTAAATTTGGTCGTGGTTGGGTTGGAGAGTATGAACCTCTTCCAACCCCAGTATTAATGTTTGGCAATCGTATGCAAAAGGATGATAGTTTGGTTACGAGGTTGCATTGTAGTAGTGCATCTATAAAAGGTGACAAAAATTGTAGAAATGTGGAACCCACTATTGAGCATCATGGTGATCGGCAAGTTTTTCAGGGTAAGCAGATTCCAATTTGTCCTCCCAATGGGCTTGCATCAGAGGGAAAACCCTCATTGTTTGGTTCTGGTGGAATAAGACCCAATGCTCCTGTTGACCTCAATAATCAGCAGAAGAATGTTCCATCCAGGAATTTTGGTAAGTCTGAGAATCAGTTTTTGAAACAAGTGGAGTTGAACTCTGCACCTTCAATGAATGAAAATAATTCCAGTTCAGTTGCAAAGTTTCCAAGTAACGCTTCTCCAACTTTGTCTAAGCCCAGAGAAATGGTATCAAGGAACATGAATACCATTCCATCTGTATCATTCAAGCAGCCAGATACTAATGGAGTGGTTAGTGGAGAATTGCCAAATGGAAAAGTAATGAATCCTAATTCGAATAGACAGGTGACTTATCCATCATCTGAAAGTACATCAAACCAAGCAGGGAGAGCACCTCCTCTTGTCCATGGCAAGGAGCAGAGTGTCAGTGACCCAGTTCAGTTAATGAGAATGTTTGCCGAAAGGACTCAAAAACAGCAGGTTTCTAATCATTCCCCAGGTAATACTCCGCCAGTGACACCATCAGATCGATCTGTACAGAGAGATGACTCGGCCAATGCTTCAGCAGCAGCAGCAGCCGCTCGGGCATGGATGTCTGTAGGGGCAGGAGGGTTTAAACAAGTACCAGACAATTCGAGCTCACCCAAAAGTCAGATATCTGCATATTCATTGTACAATCCGACAAGAGAGCTGCATCAGCATATGTCCCAAATTCGGGGGAACTTTCCTCCTGGAGCAGCACCTTTCCAATCTGACAAGAACAATTTTCCATTCCAGGCATTTGTACCGCAAGCTGCTATTTCACCGTTTCCAAACAGACCTATGGTTATCCCTCAGTTAGCATCAGCTGATCTATCTAGATTTCAAATGCAGTCCCATTGGAGAGGTCCAAGCCCTCCTAGCCAACCAAGACAAAAACAGGAAACACTTCCTCCTGACTTGAATATTGGCTTCCAATCTCCGGGATCACCTGCGAAGCAGTCTTCAGGGGTCATTGACTCGCAGCAACCAGACCTAGCTTTGCAGCTATGATGTGGCATTGCTGTCTTTGGTGTTTTGGCAGGAATTTGACTGATCTGAACTCAGTCCCATCATCGGATGTTGAATTTTCATCCCCAGAAGCTTGCATAAATGTGAGCCAAAGTCTACCTTGGTTATGATTTGGTGCATGGTAATGCTGATTCAAAAATGTGCTTGCAAGTTTGGAAGGCTCGTGGTGTATTAATTAACTTAAAGGAGTTACTCTCTTAATGACCGACTTTCTGTGTTGAAGCCACAGAAGAAAATCTGCTGGTAATTGATTACTGAAGCAGCCAAAAGAATCCCATTGTTGCCTTTGTACATTGTTTACACATGAGATCCAGTTGCGTAGATATTAGTTCATTTAATGATTGCTTATGTATAATGTATCTGAATTGGTGTTAGGTCAAGTTCTTAGCTTCTCTATTATTTTGTACAATTAAATTTACATGTTATTTAGGCGAAACAGCTTGCTTCATTTTCCTTATCTAACTTGATAGGGTCGCTTCTTTGAACAAATTCTGGTTAAATGCGCGTCTTATTGACATGTCGTCTGTATTTCTTTTTCCAAAATTTTTCATCTTCTGTGAAGTTAACCATTTTTTACTCCATATATAAGTTTGCACTTTACAAAGACAAATTTAACTGTGTTTTTATTCCTACTCGGACGAAAGTACGAAATTAGTCATGGGATCCACTTGCTAGTTGTTGTGACAGTGTTCAGCGGGAAGATAAGAATTTATTTGGGAATCTATGTTTTGTTTTGTCTTGTTTTTTCCCCCTCTTTTAGTTCAAAACAACATGGCTCCACTCACCAAGAAGGTAAGGAGCAAGTATCGACAACAAAATACAACTTGAAAAAAGACACTCCAGCATGTGACAAATTTCAAAACTCATACATCCGTAAGTATAATACATCCCATCCCAACTATTCAATATGGCAACTATTGTAGACAATACAAAATACAAGACGACATTTGAATATATTTTTTGTAGTCTCCATTTTAGTATCTATTAAAATACTTGACAATTTTTTTGTCTAAACTATTTTATAATAATAAATGTGCAAGATGAATCGACATTTAAATATATCCACAAAATATGTTCATCGATGTATCAAAAACAAGCAAAGAAATCTTATATTTATCAAGGCTTTAGAGTAACCTCTCTAGTCTACCCTTCAACCCATACATTACCACAATGGGCCAGTTCACTTGAGTTTAGCTTAATCCCCAACGTTTTCTATCATAGGTGCTTTAGCAAAGGAGGCGTAATTAGGGATTAATATGATGAAAAAAAAAAAAAAGGCAGCATAGGAAGCCGAAACATAGTAATAAGTTATATAGTTTAATTTAGTGGGTCAGATATGGACACTATAATGTTAATCATTGATATTGTATTGTAGAGCCTATAAACTTGATTCTCAATTTCTCTTCCAAGATGAATGGTTAGAAACTTAGAACGTGGTATTCATGTTGGCACTAAAAGTTTTAGTATCATTATCCTTACACATACCTGGATCTAAGGACTGAACTATGGTGCACCATGCACCCAAACAACTTTGTCTCCACTCCCCACTGTCTTTGCTTACTACTAATAGCGGATACTACATGTGAATCCACTGCACCAACAAATCTGAAAATCCAAACAAATACACCATAGCAAGTTTCAGATGGCACCTTTTCCCAGCTCTGAATTTACACAAATATACATATCCATTTTTGAAATAGACAGGGATCAAGTGGTTAAGGTCTGCTAGTTCAACATGGTAGAAGTTAACATGATAGCTAAGCCAGTTCCATTATCTGATGAGGGTGGAACTGACAGAAGGGCGTTGTCTCACGGGAACAAGTCCGAAGTGGTCCCTTTGTTTTTTTGAGAGTTCGCATTGCAAGTCTGAAATAGTCCCTTTTTTTTTTGTTAGAGTTCGCATTGTCTTTTGTGAAAATGGACAGGGCTCGAGTTGACAGATTATCCACTGCCAAATGTAGCAATTAATTTCTTCATCGCGAGTTATCCATTAAGAAGCAAACAGATGACAGAATTTAATGTAAAATTTAAATTCCCAACCACTTGATTAATGAAACAAGTGATTATTAGCTGCCGAAGCACACCCACATGGTTGTCTAAATATTAATCATTGCGAATTTTTTTATTATTAAGGCCTTTCTTGACTTTTCTTTTTGATTTAGCCTTTTTCCCCCTCTTGCGATTCTTCTTGCTCCTCCGTTCGGCCAGATAGCAAACATCGCCATTACAAATCTGTATCAACTCTTTGGGCGCTGAGGATTTCACGTAGCAACAGAATATGTTTGTCCATGACAATGCTGTGAGGGCTTCTTTCATGCTTCAAGATTGGACAAGGCTCTTGATTTTTTCCCCACCTTTATTGTTTCTTCTTAATCACATTCCCCGCTCAAGATGATTTTATTGGTGAAGCCCAACGTAAGCGATTATCGGAACAACAATACATGGTGAATTCTGTTTAGAAAAAGATGTTGTTGTTTTGCTGAAATGTGTGTGAATTGGGAGGCACGGAATGCTTATGCTATAATAACGAAATACTCGGTGATTCGTTAGACGCTTTGGTAAATGAAGCATGAATTCATAAAAGTATAAAACAGTTAGGCAGGTTTGTGAGCGTTTTAAGTTGACAGGTGTTAGCCTGTTAAGAGTTAAGACAACAAAGATCTCCAAGTTATTCCCAATTTTCCTACTAGCAATCTACCATGGTTGTCACAAACAAAAATTTTAGGTGCACACGTGGATAAATACATGTAGTTTTATTTATTTATTTATTTTTTTTGGTGACTAAATAGAAAAGAAAGAAAAAAAAAAGAGACAAAACCAAATTAATTGGCTAGAGTCATCTAAATCTATTAGATGTTGAAACTCACTCCATGGTTAGTTCCAATTCGAGTGAATGTCCGCGACAGAAGCAGCTGCTTTAGCCATACAATCTGCAACACTATTTGCAGTCCTCTGAATTAAAAGAATAGAGACTCTCCAATTCCAATTCATAACCTCCTATATATGCTTTGCCAAATCCCATTCCGGAATATCCTTACCAAGCATTCTTTGGTTTACCAAGAAAAGAGCTTCTAAATAGTCTGTTTCACAAATAACCTCACGAAATCCACTCTCCCAAGCAAGAAGTAAACCTCTCCAAATTGCATACAATTCAGCAAAAAGAACACTGCACACTTCGACTTTCTCAGTGCAACCTTTCAACCAACATCCATCAGGATTGCGAATGATACAACCAAAACCAGCATAGCAAGAAGGAGCAAACTAACTAGCATCACAATTCAATTTAACAGAATGAACTGGAGGTGGAACCCAATGCAAACAAAGTGAAGGAGGAGATAGAGATTGATGCATAGCAAAAATAGTGTGAAACTCCCTTACTGAACTACGAATCAAACTCACCACTTTACTAGCACTCCATGAATCATCTATATTAAATAAGTCATGATTCCTGCTTCTCCAAATCCACCAGATGGTCGAAAAGAAAAGAAAAACATTTCCACTCCTTGCACATCTGTAGAGCCAATCATGTAAATTCGAGTTATCTGAATACAGGCCTAAAATGTTCCAGACCTCCTTGGCACTAGGGCACTCCCGAAGACAATGAAGAATGGATTTAGAACCATTCTGACACCGATGACAGGTGCTAGATAAAGCTAAACCACGACCCAAACGAAACTCTGCCGTAGGAATAGCATTATGAAGACTGAGCCAAATCAAGAACTTGTACTTCTCAGGAATATGCAGTCGCTATACCCGCAACCAATTATCATGCTCATTCCAGTCAAACTTTCTTTTGGCTAGCCAACTGTACCCACTCCTAGCTGAGTAGAGTCTAGAAGATGCCACACTCCACGACCAACCCGAACTCTCTCCAGCATTCAAATCCGGATTATAAGCATTCAAACGATGTTTGACATCTTCTGGAATGATAGAGAAAATATCATGGAGATTCCATTGACCATCTTTCCAAACGTCTCTAATAGTTAAATCAGAGTCAGATATATGTACAAAAGGGACATCTTGAGCAATTGGGCCCTCAATACTCCAATTGTCAAACCAAAAAGATTGATCAAGTGACCCAACGCACCAAGAGAAGGCATCCTTAAGAGCACCAAAAGCCTTTGAGATACTCTTCCAAACATGAGAAGCATTGCAAGGGACAGGGCCATCTAAAACTCCCTCATTCCTTAGATACTTCGCCCTCAATAGAGCAACCCAAGGCTTGTCCTGACAATAAAAAAGTTGCCACACCAATTTACCAAGTAAAGATATATTAACACATGCTGGATCTCTAACACCTAAGCCACCAAATTTTTTTGGAGTGATCACGGTCCTCCAATTAACAAGAGAAAGACCTCTACCATCAACTTGACCCTTCCAAAGGAACTGTCTCATCATAGAAGATAATTTATCGCAAACCCAATTTGAAAAAAAAGATACCTGCATATGATAGACAGGAATGGATGCTGCAACAGAATTGATCAGGCAAAGTCTCCCTGCTTTATTTAGAAGCCTTCCTTTCCAATTAGCTAATCTTCCCCTCACCTTTTCAATCACCGAATGAAAAGAATCCCTACTGGTACGGGAATGATTAAGGTTAACTCCAAGATATCTTCCTAAGTCCAAAGCAAAACGTATTGAAGAAACACTAGTAAAAATATCTCTTCTATGAGCAGTCACATTTTTAGAACAAAAAGCTTTAGACTTTTCAAGATTCACTTTCATGCCAGATGCCTTGCAAAAAATGTTAAGAGAATGCATGACCATTTGGACCCGACTCTTTGTAGCCTGACAGAAGAGTAAGAGATCATCTGCAAACATCAAATGAGAAAATTTTGGGCCACCCCTAGTGACAGAAACTGGTTTCCACACACCCTCGACCACCTTATGAGATATATAGCAAGCAAGTCTTTCCATACAAAGCACAAATAAGTAAGGAGACATTGGATTGCCCTGTCTAAGCCCCCTTCTAGGAGCAAAACTATCCAATCTATTCCCATTCCACATAATAGAAAGAGATGATGCACGGACACAAGTCATAATCAAATTAACAGTGATGATAGAAAAACCAAAAGCAATGAGAGTACTCTCCAAAAACCTCAAATCCACCCTATCATAAGCTTTTTCAAGATCAATTTTAAAAGCAAGAGTACCTTTCTTGGATTTTGTGTGCTTCATGAAATTCAGAATTTCTTGGGCCATAATAATATTATCAGGAGCACCACGACCCGGAATAAAACCTCCTTGTAAAGGACTAACAATATCTGGAAGAAAAGGCCGAAGTCGGTTAGTCAATACTTTGGTGATAATTTTATAAACAACATTACACAAGCTAATAGGCCTGAAATCCTTCATAAAGGTAGGGTTATCAATTTTAGGAATAAGCACAATCAGAGTTTCCATGATGCTAGGATTTAAGAACTCTCCCAAAAAAGCGCTCCGGACAATATTCCAAATCTCAGTGCCTACTATCTCCCAATATTCTTTAAAAAAATAAGCTTGAAAGCCATCTGGACCAGGAGCCTTAAAAGGGCTCATACTGAATACTGCTGACTTGACTTCCGCAAAAGAGACAGGTTCAATTAACCTAGCACAAGCCTCAGTGCTTAGAGTGGGCATCGGAACATCCCCTAAACAATCAACCTCAACCTCTTCCATTGTACCAAAGAGATTCTTGTAAAAAGAGAGGGCTTCTTCCTGGAGAATATCTGGATCAGTAGACCAAGACCCATCTCTAACATATAATCCATGTACTCTATTATGATTTCTACGCACCAAAGTCTGAAGATGAAAGAATTTAGTGTTTCTATCCCATACTTGACCCACTGCTCTCTAGATTTCTGGTACCAAAAAAGTTTCTCTTGCAATAAAAGCCTATTGTAATCTTCCCTCAGTTCAACTTCTTTAATTCTCAGAGATAACACATCAGTAACCTCCAAACGCCGTTGAATCTGATCAATCTGATATTCCAGCTTATTTTTTCGCACAAAAATATTTCAAAAAACTTTGAGTTGAAGTCCAAAGAAGCCTGTTGAACCATCTTAAGCCTTTCAGTAACGCCTCCAAACTCTTGATTCCAAGCCTTACTAATAACATGTTTATAAGAAGGATGTGTTGCCCACGCAGCTTGGAACCTAAAAGGACGAGAACCTTTCACTCTGGGGCTACCATGACAACGAACTAAAATAAGACAATGATCAGAATGAAGCCTGCTAAGAATTTCATAATAACCCTCAGGAAACATTGTCATCCACGCCTCATTAACTAGAGCTCTATCCAACCTTTTAGCCAAGTCCCTGCCAGCCTGAACTGCTCTATACCAAGTATATCTCCTACCAGTCACTTTAAGATCAAAGAGCTCACAGTCATCTAGAGTAGTAGCTAATAGACTAGCTCTGTGAGAAGAAAAATAAGCACCTGTACTCTCATTAAAATCACCAACGGCCATCCATGGTCTATTATGGCCTGAATTAATAGAACGCAAATGATCCCAAAGCATACATCTTTTTTCGAATTGAGGACTCTCATATACTGCACTAAAAAGCCAAACTAAGTTACCCACACTCACTTTCACTATGATACATTGGTCAATTTGATCAATAACCACACAAGAAGCATTAGCAATAGAAGATAGAAACCAAATGCCACCCCATTGTCCTACTGCTTCCTTAATACCAACACAACGAAAACTCAACTTATCCCAAAAATTCTTCAAATTATTAAACATGGTATGAGTCTCAAAGAGAAAGAAGAAAGATGGTTTATATATTCTCACCAAATTTTTGCAATACACACGGGCCATCTTGTTAGACGCACCCCTCACATTCCAGGCTATGATATTGAAACTATCCATAAAAACAGCAAAAAGGGAGCTCCAATAACAAACGCGAGACTCAACATGATGTCCCTGTCTTCGACGATCCTGCCTTTAATGGACTCTTAAGTTGCAGCCCAATTTTCTCCGTCGAAACTTGCACCATACCCGCCGTCGATGCTCCATCCTTATCTACTGGTGAATTCTGCAAAGAGTTTGGGCGAGGACGCTTTCGCATAGTGCCATTTGTTGTCTCACCTTGCTGCTGATGATGAACATTGTGCCAGGTCCCCGAAGAAGCCACACTAACCGATTTTCCAATATTGATGCCCCTGCTTAATTTTACTTTGGATCCAGTAGCATGTGTTGTACGTTGGTGATTAGGCCTTGTCCAAGTATTGGTAGCCTTGTTAGGAGTCTTCTTTGCTTTTGGTTGGACCTGATGGGTGCTAGGAGAAGGCTTTTGACCCATTTTGTACTTTCCTTTCCTAATCACTTGAGTCCAACCTTCTAAATCCTCATGTTGTGCATGGTCTACATGAACAGCATGCAAATCACTCTCCACCAAATCCGGGACAGTAACATTTACAGTCTCATCTCTAAGATTCTTGCCAAAATGAAAACTTGCCTTTTTCACATGTACTGGATTTTTTGAATTTGAGCTTTCTGGCTGCTTTGCTACATCGCTGATCACCTTGGCATTAGTTCCTCCTCCTGCATTGCTGTCAGTCTTGCACACTTTCATATCATGACTAAAATTGAGGCAGGAGCCACAAAAAATGTGAAGACTTTCATATTCAACCTCATATTCAACATCTTCAACAAGAATCTTCTTAGTCACTGGCAATCCTAAATCTATCTGAACACAGGCTCGAGCATATCATTCTCTTTCAGCTAATTTTGTTGCCAAATCAACCTTAACGGAAATGCCAACTGCAGCCGCAACACGGAGCATTGCATCTTCTTGGTAGCACCAAATTGGTAATCCAGAAATTCTAATCCACACTAAAGTTGCTCAAAAACAGTTTTCACTTGATCTAAACTCTTGATCCCAAGGCTTCATAGCCACATAATATCCCTCGATCATCCATGGACCTCCTAAGAGAATCTTTTCTCGCTCATTAGCCAAATCAAACTTCACAAGAAAGTAGTCAAATCCCACGTCCAATAAATCAAAATCTCCCTTAATCCTCCATACCGTTCGGAGTTTATGAGACAATGCAGTGTAGCTATAATGTTTACCTAGCACCTTAATCACTATAGCATCCTTATAAGGTTCTGCCAAGCAATTCTTAGCTTCTTAGGTAAATGTGACACTCGGTGGCAAGAGATATCCTTGCTTCCCAGAAACTACCGCAATGTTATCTCCTGATAAAGTTTCAACAAGTGAAAAAGCTTTAGCAATCTTGGAACCCACAACTTTGTCCCTGAAAGAAACCTTCAAAGGCTTAGAAACCCCTCCCAAAATATGATCCTCCTTTTTCCTTGATGCAATTCCTCCCCCGCTCTCCCCCTTATCTCTTCCACCGACATTATCGGCTGCCTCACCGTGTTTTATTTATTTTTAAGTATATCTGAATGTGTATTTTATATTGGTGATTAATTTTAATATATATTTAATATAATTAAATTATTAATTAAAAAAATTATCCCTAATAAATTTTGTATGTAAGATAATTTTTATTTTTTAACAATTTTTTGACAAATTGATATATGTCTTTTTAGAATATTAGATGGTTTAATTTTTAACAAAATACGTATATTAGTTTCTAATCTTTTAAAATTTGGATAGAAAAAACAACTATTTGTATTCATGAATTTTATGAATACTAATAAAAGTACCTATCAAATAAGAAAATTAATGTTGTATTCATGAAAGATGGATTCGGTGTAACAAAAGTACCCAAACTCTAATTTGACCCTGACCAACACCCTTTCCTCTTCTACCTAGAGGTCATTGCCGCCATCTCAGCCCTTAAGAAATTTAAGGCTGTCGACCTCATTTTCAGGAGTCTCGCCCACAACTTGGCTGCCAAAAGCCTCGTTCTTCAATCGCTGGAGCCTCCTGAGAGCATTGTAAGGACAAAGCTTCTGCAATACCAAAAGGAAAGGCTGTGGTGGCTCTTTAACAGAGAAGAAAGCAAGGAGCTTCTGCCGTTTTGGGAGGAGATAGAAGCAGAATAATTCTTCAACTTGATTAAAAGAGCACTTGCGTAAAACCAGAGCCTTTAAGGGGAGGGATCTTGGCCGATGAAATGAAGCTCAGAAAGACTCTCACTTTGCTCTCTCTTTAGGGCTGACAATAGAGCGGGTAGGGGTTGGTTTTCACCCTACCCGATCCCGCTCCACCCTACAATAGTTCGCATAGAATCCGTCTCGTTTCTACCTGCGAGTAGTAAAATGTTGAACCTTAATCCGCCCCGTTCTTATAATTATTAAAATCTAATAAATAAAATTTAATAATTTATATAACCATCATCATATACATAATATAAATTAAAGTAAATTTAAGGGTTAAGTACGATTTTGGTCCCTAACGTAGAGGCCAAAAATTTATTTTGTTTTTGGCTTTTTTACGTTACAAAATGGTCCTAAAGATTTCAGTTTGTTTTAAAATCGTCTTTTTCACCAATTTTTTTATTTTTATTACCATTTTACTCCTAATTAAAAAATTATAAAATAAAATTAAAAAAAAAGAAAGAAAGGAACGACTGGGGAGGAAGAAAGAGAAAATTAAAAAAAAAAGAAGAAAGAGAGTCGCGGGAGGGGGGGATGGGAAAGGTGGCCATCGCGCCGTCGTTTGTGATGGAGAGTGGGGAATCTCAACGCTGTCGCCGCTGCTTCCTCGCCGTTCTCGTTGCAATTCGCGGCATCGCCACCACTGCCACAACCCTTTTCATGCGATCCGCCACCACTATCGCATCTCTCCTCTCCTCGCGATTTGCAGTTCACCGCCGCAGCCCCTCTTCTCCCACCACCGCCGCAGTCCCTCCTCTCCTCTCTGCTTCTGGTTTTGCTTTTGTTGTTGCTTTGATTTCATTATCTATTATTGTTGTTGGTGTTGTTCTTCTAATTGTTATTGTTTCGTTGTTGTTGTTGTTGTTTCACTACTTCTGCTTTCTGCTTCTGCATGCTGCTTCTGCATTTTGCATTTTGGGGAAGATGGGGGAAGGACATTTTTGTCTGAAGGACGATTTTTAAACAAACTGAAACCTTAGGGACTATTTTGTAGTGAAAAAAGGCTGGGGACAAAATAAATTTTCGGCCTCTACGTTAGGGATTAAAATCGTATTTAATCCTAAATTTAAATATAATACAATGTTATTAATCATTTTACTAATTATTCTACATATATTATATATTAAAATTATATATATTATATGTATACCGGGGCAGGTATTACCTAATTCCGATTCTGTCCCGTTTCGCCTAAGATTCTGTCCCGCTAAAAATCCGCCTGGTGCGGGGTAGGTGATTATTTGCCCAAACGAGTAGAGACAGGGTGGGTACTTACAAGTTCGGATAGTGTTGTTATTCCTATCTCTCTTATTGCTCTTGATAAAGTTAAGAGACTTGAGGATGGTGATGGGGAGAGCAATGCAATGCTGGTTATGGTCCTGTCTTTGTGTTTTCGACATGGATTTCGCAATTGGAGGATCAGAGAGAGAGAGAATTGAGGATGAAGATAAATTACGGAGTAATTTAGGAATTTTATTAAAAAATTAATAAAAAATTAAGGTTAGATACTTTTGTCGAGTTAATACTCAATTTGGTCCTTAAACTTGCACGTGAGTCTCAATTTAGTCCCTGAAATTTTAATTACCTCTGTTTAGTCTCCAAATTTTATAAACGTGCCTCACATTAGTCACTGAGACGATTTTTAGTTCACAAATGTTAATCGAGTGTTGAAATGGACAATCAAATACCACACTAAAACCTGTAAAATGATATAGTTTTGGTTTTGGCATTCAAATAGTTCAAAAATGATGTCGCATCAGTTGTTTTGTAAGGTAAAGTGTCAATAAACACCACTTATGATATTATTTTTAGGTTATTTGAGTGTCAAAACCAAAACAACATCATTTTATAGAGTTTAGCGTGGCATCCGCCTGTCCATGATAGCGTTTTATTAACGTCTATACATTGAAAATTATTTCAAGGACTAACATGAGTCATAGTCGTAAAGTTTAGGGACTAAATAAAAACAATTAAAACTTCAGGGACTAAATTGAGATTCGTATACAAATTCAGGGACCGAATTGAGTATTATCTCACTTTTGTCACATAAAATTCATCTTTTATGACCACAATTTTAAATTTTTTTGTTTAATAAATATTTTTGTCAGCATAAATAAAATTCATGAGTATAAATAATTGTTTTTTCATTAGATACTATTCTTGTTCAGACTAAAATTGTATAAAGAATATACAAAGAAAAAGAATAAATAATAATTCAAGAAGATTCACCTTAAAATTTTATCGTTAAACATAACCACATTCTATATTTTCTGTATACAATTTACTATATATGTGAGAATTCACCTTAAAATTGTTGAAAACAAATTTGACATTTTTATATAATCACATCACTCAAATATTGTTATTCCTTTAAAGTCATATGCTACAATTAATAAAATGATTAGACTTTTTTACACAAATAAGATAAGTGATAATATATATTTTTTATTCTTAAAATTTAAAAAATTAATTTAATTTTACTTTTAATATTTAAAATAAATTTTAATTCTATTATTGTAATTTTTTAACATCATGAACATCATCATCCTCCTCCTCTCATCCCATCATCTTTCATCTTGGTCACTTCTCCTGTCTCTTCCTACTCAAGCTATATTTCAATTATATTATACTACTCATTAATTTTTACATAAGAAATAATCACTTTTTTTTAGTTTCAAAATTGTTTTGCCAATTATTGTTATTGTTTGTACAAAATATAAATATATTAAAATTAATTATCAAAATAAAATATTTTATTAAATTCGTAATATCAATAAGAAATCTATGATATTTACCAAATACGAATAATCTCCATTAATACTCATTTTGGCGATATTTTTTGACATTCCTAATTTTAATCTTTATAATAGAACTATATTTAATACAAAACAGTTTATATGGAGAATGCAAAACTATATTTAATTTAACACAATAACTAATTTAAGGATACAACTGACAATTTAAAGAAGTTCTACAATAAAAACGAAGAGAATGACAAAGTGACAAATAATTTTTTATTTTTAGTTCAAAAGTGAAAAAAATAATTTGAGACCAAGGAGAAAAAAAGAAAATAGGGGCAAAAAGAAAAGAAAAAGTTAATCACATGTCTTTAACTAGATATGCAAACACAACCATTTTTGCCACCATGCATGCTCCACACAATTACTAAAACATATTTAATCTATGTTGCTTCTCCCCACTTCCTTTGTAATTAGAATTTGTTTTTTCTTTTATACTATTTTTAGCATCCAGCCTCGGTTTCACACAACCATTTGTTTCTATTAGAAGTAAAGCATCCTGTTAAAAAACAACTGAGCAGTCACAAATTACAAGATTTTTTCACTGTGAATATGTAAGATATGGTTGTACAATTTTCCATCATTGGCTATGAAGGATTGAATTTTTCCTTTCAACTTCTTCACAATTTTATAGCTAATGTTCTTGTTTGCACCACCCAAAACCCATCATATCCATCACCACCACAACTGGCAGGTTTTCTCATTGAATTAATATTGCTTGATAAACATTATTAGTTTCCAAGCATTATTGATTCAAGGAAGGAGAGAACATACATCTAAGTAATTGCTTTATTTGCATATTTGAAACAAGATCGAGGTAATTGGGTAAGAGCTGATGGAAAACATGAATAAGGATGCAGAGAATGATGCAAACAGTTTCACTGCAATGGGGAAATGTGTGGGAGATGGTGGCAATAATAGCGGTGGCGAAGATGGTGGTGGGGCGACAGCGACAGGTGAGGTGGCTTTGAAAAAGGGTCCTTGGACGACAATAGAAGATGCAATTTTAGTTGATTACGTGACGAAGCACGGTGAAGGGAATTGGAATGCAGTGCAAAGGAACACAGGGTTGGCTCGATGTGGAAAAAGTTGTAGGCTCAGATGGACAAACCATTTGAGACCAAATCTGAAGAAAGGTGCTTTCTCACCTGAAGAAGAAAAGCTCATCATTGAATTCCATTCTCAGTTTGGCAACAAATGGGCTCGAATGGCTGCTTTGGTATATTTGCATCATTATTATCTTTTACGATTTTACCCTTATGTTAAAATATAAATACACGCTTAATAAATTCTTTTATTGTTGGTATAGTTGCCTGGAAGAACTGACAACGAAATAAAAAATTATTGGAACACAAGGGTGAAGCGAAGGCAAAGGCAAGGTCTTCCTCTATACTCAGATGACCCTAATCGTTCCATTACTACAAGTACACCCACCGCCACCACTGTAACCTATCTCGGTGAAAACTTCACCAACAACGCTCCCATAACCATGTTCGAGTTTATCAAACAGAGTTATCCTCATTCTCCATCTCCACGACATCATTCTCCTTTAACTTCTCCGCTACAACACAGGGCATCATCCTATTCTCATATGCTTTCCCCTCTATCCTCTCCAGCTCACTCCCCATTGTCCTCACCTGCAACTTCTTTACCTCTCTCCTTCACCTTCCAGAGACCTGCACCATTGTTGTACAACCCTCTTAGCTTCAAGCGTTACCGCTCAACCCCAAGTTGTAACCCTACTACGTCCCCTACCATGAATAATCCAACCCACTTATCTGACATTGATAATGGCTTCCAGTTCCCTATGCAGCTCAATTCGTCTTCTTTCTCCCACTTCTTTCAAAATCCGACGTTGTTGGATCTTGAAAGAAGTGGATCCTCGTTGACATCTTCTCCTTCTAATGCTCAAAGCAAGATGCAACTTCTTTCGAATCATATCCCATTGTCGTTGCAAACGCAACAAATGGAGCCATTGGAAGTTAATTACGATATTGAGTACAATGACCCTAATTCTTTGAGTGCAAGTAATAGGTTGTTTGGGGATTTTCTATCCGAAACTCAACCCTCGACTTCTGGCCATCAGATTTTAAAGAAACGAAATTATCTGGGCTTAGATGAACGAGACAATAATGTGTTTGATTGCTGCCAAAGCTTTGATGACTCTCCTCTTAGCTCCCTTTATGGCTCTTCTACTCCAGGTTTGTTTTTTTAAAGATAAAAACCTTTTAAATCTTGATGACGACATTTATTTAAGGAATTTGACAATATGTATTAATAATGTCCACATGTTTTTTATGATAAATAAGATAATACAATTTGCATGGTTTGTGAACTTTTTTTCAACTTTTGCTTGTTGAGGTCATTTTTAGAGGTAATTAAATTAAGATGGAAACTCAGGTACAGTTAACTTCACGTGAACATTTAATCAAAATCATTCAAATTATTTAACGGCTTTCAGCTATCAACTTAACTTGTGACTGCATATGAGTTTTCACCTTAAATTAATTCCAGAAGTTAGAACTAATAATATAGGACTACTATTAGCTAAGTTGGAATAAGAATGAATAATAACCTTCATGTTACAATGAGTAAAATATTTTTAATTTATTTCCTATGAATTGTTACATATCTATGATAATTTAAATGGAAAATAGTCACTTTAATATTACTACGTATTCATTATTAGAGAGTACCTCGTTCAAATTGTAATGCATATGATTGAAAAGGTTGATAATACGATAACTGATTCTAGTTTCATCATTTTTTGCAGTTCTAAAACAGAAGGAAGAAGCAACTAACCTAAACCAATCCATGAATGAGGATTTATCAACATTTCTCACTGTAGTGCCTTCAATCATGCAAGACCAACAAAATTGGCAATATAATTATGCAACAGAAGTTTCTGATAACGTCCAATCTTCTCATGTCATCATAGATGACAATTTTGGATTTGATATCAAGCCCAAACCTTCATTGTTTCCTCTTAGTATTGCTACAAACCATAACGATAATAGAGGATGTTACACATGGGATAATTTATCTAGCCAATGTTAACTTTTATTCAAATTAAAAAATAGTGACAATTTATGTACCATAAATTTTAGAAGCTATTTATTTTCTTGTTGAGTTCTCTTGATTGATGTATATGATATTTTTTTTATTGTTCAAAACATTACTTTCGTTTTAGGTATAATATGTTAGTGTTCAATGTTTGAATTACATCTTTATAATAATATTATTTTAATATTTTTATGAGGAGTTAATAGTTAAAATCGTTTGGAAAAAATACATCGATCTCTATTTTTGTCTAAAAAAATAAATTAACCAAATTTATCTTCAAAAAATAACAAAACTCGTTGCGTTACTTTTTCTATCATCTCCTTCGCTGAGCTTGTTGACGTGGCCTGTTAATTACGAGCATGGCACACAATCAAAACAATGTAGTTTTGATTTAAAGCTTTTCAAGTCTTAAAATGACACCATTTCGTATCCAAAAGGATATTTAAACGTCATAAAGCTTCAATGCCTCACCCCCTCTAATAACAATCATATCTCTATTTCACTCCAAAATGTCTCATCTCCCTTAAAATCTGCCCTCAAAGCTTTTCACTCAAGCTTTGAACCACCATATCTACATTCATCAGTGTTGGACAACGACTAAAACAGAACAGTTGACGCTATTGAATGCAAAATTGATAATCTTTTGGAGAAACATTGATAGTGGAGGAAGTCATTACAACGGTGAGAGATAAAGATGAAATTGTTTTCATCATTTTTGAGTTATTCTACGATGTGTTCTTAGTGTAGTGCTCTGAGTCTGCATGTTCCTCTAATTTAGTTTAGAGTTTAGAATGACCAAAAGTTTGTATGACTGTTGATGTATCATTTTAGAGTGTGAGAATACCTTACTTTTTTCTTATTTTGTGAAAAAATTTAGTTAGGGATGCTTGATTTTAATGACAGCGTTTAAAGTTTTTTGCATGTTCATTTTGGTTTTAGGGTAGGGTTTGTTATGATTAATGTGTACAAAATGGATTTAGCCTTTGGTGACTCAGACAAGATCTAGTGCACTCTATTTATGAATGATATTTTTATTTTTGATGTTGTAGATGGAGACTCCTTTCATGATATTTTTGTTTCACCATGGTGGGTTATTTAAAAAGTGTGAGGATGGAGCAATGATATATAAACCTGACAATTCAAAAGTGTTGATGAGTGATGAGGAAAACATATTGGATATGTTCTTTGTAAATGGTTACTATAAAGAGCTACGATATATTGAAGTTGGAGACTGTTGGTGAAAAGTTCCTAGAGTTTTCCTTACATCCAAGTAGGAGGAACCAGTATATGATCAATCTGTACTTTGAGAATTGCATTTCATAGCCATGTGTAGTGGACAATACGGAAGAGGATGTAGTTACTATGGAAGTACAAAGTAATAAGAAGAATTCTTCCCAAGTTAAGAAACATCATTTTCAACTCATTAAGTTACCCACTAAATTGCACCATTAGCCTAAAAAACCAACCTCTCAGTCCACTAAAGTAGCCTTACAACCTAGTAAGTCCACCTCTCAGTCTACTAAGTCAGCATATCATCCATTAAGACAATCTCTCACCCCACTAAACCATCATATCAGTCCATCGAGACTCTTTTGCTGCCTACAAAACCCTACTCTCAACCCACCAAGGCCACACTTTAGGTCAACAAAGTTCTAAGTCAGTCCAAAAGATCATCTCAACCTTTCAAGAACTCACAAGATAATAAGAATAAGGAAAATGACAGTGGCTGCACTCTCACAAGATTTGGAAGATGTGTAAAATAAACTCTCAATCAGTAAAAAGTGAACAGAGACTCTCATGACTCATGAGAGTGATGAAGATAAATTATACAAGTCTCCTAAAGTTCTAGGCGATAATCTTTATAGCAGTGATAATGACAGTGGATAAAGTGGTGCAAGAAAGAACAAAACATCTGTGGTCAGGGAGAAACATAGACCTCCTGAGTCTAGATTAGGGGATAAAGAGATAGACACAAATGACTCTAACTATGAGGGTTTTAAAGATGAGTAAAGCTCTGAATCTGGTAGGTTTATCTGCTTAGGGTTATTTATGTTTTAATTGATTTGGCAAATGTTTAGGGCAATTTATGTTTTAATTTTTTTTACAGATGTGGAAGAGGATGATGATGACCTTAATGGTGTGTTAGATGTTGAATCATGGCATTCGGAGGATTCTAGTAAGGAGTTGGACTCTAATGAGAAATCACCAACTGTGTATCTTTAGTTTAATGACAAGGCCAAGTTTAAAAATCTTAAAATTGAGGTTAGTATGATATTTAAGTCAAAGGCTGATTTTATGCAAGCTACTAGGGACTATACAATCTAGTAAAGTAGAAATATTTTATTTATAAAGATTGATGAAGTTAGGGTCAGAGTTGTTTGTAAGGCAGAGGATTGTCTTTGGGTAGTATATTATGCATGTAACAAGAAAGATGGGTCTTGGCCAATTAAAACTCTAGTTGATAGTCATATTTGTCCAAGAAGGAAGAAAACTAGAGTTTTTACCCAAATTTGGACACTAAGTAAACTAGTACCTAAGTTTAGGAAGCATCCAACTATGAAGCATCATGAGGTTTATGATTGGTTTGTAAGAAAGTGTAATGTGTATTACTAGGACTTTGAAAGCTACTAGAAAAATTGTGGAGGGTGATGAGATAGCTCAGTATGGGTTGGTGTGAGATTATGCTCATGAATTACTGACTAGCAATCCGAGATCCATAGTTAAGGTTGGTGTCATCCCCATGCCCGAGAGTCTCCTTCAGTTTTAGAGATTCTATGTTTGTCTTAATGCTTAAAAGAAGGGATTTAAGGCAGGTTGTTGACCTTTAATTGAGTTAAATAGTGCGTTTCTTAAGACATTGTATAGGTGACAAATTCTGACAGTATGCGGACAAGATGCTAATAATCACATCTTTTTTTTATTGTTTATGCAATTGTTGATGTGGAAAATAAGGATAACTAGAAGTAGTTTCTAGAAGTTCTTCACAATAAACTTGGAGACTACAAAGAGAATAGATGGTGCTTTATTTTAGATCTGCAGAAGGTAACACTCTTTTTTATTCACATTATGTGTTTCGAGGACTATATTGATTTAATGAATATTATTCAAGGACCTTTTTTATTTAATAAATTTTATTGAAGGACTATTTTGATTAACAATTTTTTTGGGTTTTGTATTTGGTGTAGGGATTAATTCTTGCCATGTAGAAAGTAATGCCAAGGATTCACCACCAATTTTGTGTGTGGCAGTTATGGCATAATTTTTCCAAGCAATGGTATAGCAATGAGTTAAAAGACTTGGAGTGAAAATGTGCTCAATCAAGGACAAGAAATGAGATTGATAGAAACATGAACATAGTTAAGTTGATCAATGAGAAGGCCTATGAGTATCTTAACAAATGGCCGAAGGATGCATAGATGAAAGCGTATTTTAGTGAATCTCTAAAGGTGGACAACATATGCAGCAACTCATGTGAGTCATTCAATGCAAAAATCAGGCATGAAAGGAGCAATCCCATCCTGACATTAGCTAAAGAAGTTAGAAGAATCATCATGAAGAGTATGATTGACAACAAGCAGAAGTTGATCAATTATCAAGGTTTCTCCTTCTATTCAACAAAGTAGACTGGAAGCAATGACAAAATTGTCTAGCCATTTAGCTTCTTAGTGGTCTGGTAATGAGAAGGAAGAATTGTATGAAGTGCATGACTAGCCAACAAATATGGTGGTTGACCTGAGAAAACACACATGTATCTATAGGTTCTGGTAACTCACAAGTAACCGCTTCAACTCTTATTTAATGATCAATTCAATCATGTAACCCATTTTAATTAATTATTTAATTGGTTTTGACAGGTATGCATGTATGCATGCAATATCATCCAT
This sequence comes from Arachis hypogaea, assembly GCF_003086295.3. Lineage (NCBI taxonomy): Eukaryota > Viridiplantae > Streptophyta > Magnoliopsida > Fabales > Fabaceae > Arachis > Arachis hypogaea. Next base: position 11,873,493 of record NC_092046.1, read on the forward strand.
ATAAAATAAGAATGACAAGAGGGCTAAAGATTACTGCCATGATTAGTTGAAGATGGATATGTATAGGAGAACTTGTCGTTTCAATATTAATCTGGTAAAGGGACATGATCTATGAAAAAAAAAATATCATCTTCAACTCCAGTCCGACCCTCAATTAACCAAAACCTAGAAAATCTACAAAAAAAAGGATAAGGGATAAAAATGAACAACCAATTGGGTCAAAAGCAAAATAAAGAGAAAGTACAACCTAGTGCATGTAATGTGGTGAGGTTGTGCACAACAAAAGAACTTGTGCAGAGAAGAAATATACAAATGTTAAGGAACAAACCACAAATGCAATTGCAACTTGCACTTGTTGTCCCTGGTGTCCTTGAAGTAAATAATGCTGCCCTTGCTGCAACTGATATTGCTCTAGAAGCAGTAGCAGTAGCAATAGCATCATTGCTTGCACTTCCACCTCCCATCCAGCCTCCAATAGAGATTGACATTAGCAAATCTGAAAATATTTCACCAACTCAAGAGACACAACAAGTTGTATCTTTACTACACAACTCTAACTTATATGTGAGTTTTATTTAATGATCTAACAAATTCATTTGGTATTAGATTATGTAGGATCAGGTGGTTGTTAGCCCACCTAAATTACAAGTGATTAAGGTAAAAGTAAGAGCAACTACCTCTCTCGCAAACCTACTACAGCTGCAACAGTGGTTATTTCTGTTGAAAAGGGACAAATTTTGCAACTGCTAAGAAGCTGGCCAACTTCATGACTTTTGTGCTTACTCCAAGATTTAAACACCCAAGGAAGAAGGATAAAAAAGTTGATTAGTTAGAAATGTGTTGTTGATTTTTTTGGTATGAGGCTACTTTCTATTTTTTAATTTGTATAAGGCAAACGAATACCACCTTAAACATTGCGGTAGGTTGCACTTCATTATTTTGTATGTCTATTTTTTTATGTAGCTCTTTTTATAGGTTTGCGGTGTTGTGAAAACTTTCTTATTTTCTGTGATATTATTTCGTAAGACAATGTTACAATCTTATATATTAGCCTTCAATGTCAAGACAATGTTATGATTATGAACTTTGTTTATGGCTTGATACATCTTGCAAGGATGATTTGTTTGCATTGTTTGAAAATTCATTGTGCATAATCAACAGATGCAGGTTGAACTTAATCTTAAACAATTGATTTCAAACAACTAATCTCATTAAGGAAATTCAATATGCCATTACATTTCAACACATTTTTGCACAAAATTCTATTAAATAAGGTTTCCTTCAATTTTGAACTTCTATTCTAATCGTACCCCTCAAAACCAAATAATATTGAAGTTAAAAAAAGCCTAATTAAAGAATTTATACTTGCATTTTTAAAAGAGACCATATGCAGATAATGAAGAACCATAAGACTGAATTACCTGGGAGGCTTGCACCCATAAGAAATCGCAGAGCCACCCATTAATGGCTGCATAATAGAATTTGGTTTACTTGGAAGTACATATCAAACAACAAAGTAATATACTAATTACAAATAACACAAACATAAAAATCATCAGCATTTTCATAGCTCTAACTTCAGCTTCTAAGCTGCCCAATCTCCATACCGTATTCACTCTCCATTCATCATAGGCACTCTCAACCTCTAAATCAATTCCTGCATCTGTTTTTGCGCCACCTTCAGCCACTTTTAGTAGTCTTTATCATCAACCCACTTAAAGTAATTGCAATGACTTTCCTTTTACAATTTTGAAAGAAAAAAAATTAAAAACACCCAAAAACAGAGAACAAGATGGAAAAGTATTAATTTTTTTTTGAAATCGCTCACCCGTTATCTTGGACAAGCTTGGAACAATCTATCTGAGTTCTCTACTATCCCATATTTTTTAATCACATTCTTCAACCCACAAAAATATGTTTCATCCTGAGTCTTCTTCCTCATTTGCATGGAAGAGCTAGAACCATGATTGTCATGTGACGGACATGATAACCCACCACGACGACCTCTATTTTCTATCCCCATCATCGTGGCAACCCAATAATTTCAACTTCTACCCAAGTATAGTGCCATCCAAGTGTTGAGGAAGTCTTATTTATGATTGAATTTAAAATTAGGGATCATTCACTTAGGAACGGATTTGAATTGATTTAACATTCTTATCTTGTCAGCAACAAGATGATGCTACTAAACATGTACCACACTGACAGTTAACGGGTCACGTCAACGAGCATTAGCCACCTCAACGAAGAAGATGACGGAAGGACTAGTGTGACTATCAGATCTGTTATCTTTCGAGGCCGGATTTGATTAATTTATTCTTTTGGGAATGAAAATAGAGATCGATGTATTTTTCAGAGATGATTTTGATTATTAACTCTTTTTATTAGTAGTAAAATTATATACTTTGATGATATTTGTATATAAAAAATGGAAATTTAAAATTCCTTCTCACTAGTTGAAGTTTTTCTAAGTGGCATGATATATAAGTCCATATTTTCCAAATTAATTCTTCAACAAAACTATATTAAGTCGTTTAATGGGGTTAACTATTGAACAATAATGATAGGTGCACAACTTTTTCTATATAGTTATTGTACACAAGTTTTTTATTTTTTAAAAAAATTAACAGATGAGATGCATAATGTGATCGGTAGAAGATTTATTAAATGTGAAGGTTGTAGAAGGCTTAGAGAAGGGGAGATTGAATCTATGACCTTCTTTTAAGTCAATAACCCTTTTAAAACAAACTTGCAATCTGAAACTGTTTGAACTCAGCAGCGAAAAATTTATGAGACAATTTCATTTTGTCTCATGAATATCAGAAAACAGAACAGAGCAGGGAAGAGAGAAGCTGACACCATCATGTATCCTGGTTCGGTTGCCTTATGCTATGCAACCTACGTCCAGTCTCCACCACAACAGTGGTGAAATTTCTACCAAAGTTAAAGTATTACATACACCAATTCCACAGGATTGACACAATCCTTTCACACTAAAGTTCTAACCTAACTTGACTTACTTATGCTAATACTTAATTATTCACTCTTAGTGCTAACCCAACTAAGAAAGGGATACCTCACAGGTACAAGATACAAGACACAGACTTAACCTAAAGAAATCTGAAATAACTCTAGGCTTTTCACTCATGTGTATCTCTCTGCCTTTTTCTCTCTTAGGCTCTTTCAATGACTCTCACATTCAGCCTTTTACCTCAAGAAATTACAGAAAGATAAACATTGAAAAGTAAATTACAATCAGTAAAACATGAAGGAGATTGACTCTACAACAGCCTCTTTGCTATGTGATAAACCAGATTTGCAAGCCTCTGATTCAGTTCTTCATTCTGGCGGAATGCTCCTTTGACTCAGAAGCACTGTCCAAGTTGATGAACTTCTTCAGAGAACTCTTCTCAGAACACAAAACCTCAGAACACTGGTTATCTCTCTTTGGCTTCTGAATGGTGAACCCACTTCTTTTGTATCTCCTTGCATGTTGCTCAGTTTCTCTTTCCTAGGTCAACCCTTGAGCTGTGTGCTTCATGATGAGCGGATATTTTATACGCTTTTTGGGGTTAATTTCATATAGTTTTTAGTATGTTTTAGTTAGTTTTTAGTTTATTTTCATTAGTTTTTAGGAAAAATTCATATTTCTGGACTTTACTATGAGTTGTGTGTTTTTCTGTAATTTCAGGTATTTTTCTGGCTGAAATTGAGGGAGCTGAGCAAAAATCTGATTCAGGCTGAAAAAGGACTACTGATGCTGTTGGATTCTGACCTCCCTGCACTCAAAGTGGATTTTCTGGAGCTACAGAACTCGAAATGGCATGCTTCCAATTGCGTTGGAAAGTAGACATCCAGGGCTTTCCAGCAATATATAATAGTCCATACTTTACACAAGGATAGACGATGTAAACTGGCGTTCAACGCCAGTTCTCTGCCCAATTCTGGCGTCCAGCGCCAGAAAAGGATCAAAAGCTGGAGTTGAACGCCCAAACTGGCACAAAAACTGGCGTTCAACTCCACAAATGGCCTCTGTATGTGAATTGCTTAAATCTCAGCCCCAGCACACACCAAGTGGGTCCCAGAAGTGGATCTCTGCATCATCCATCATAGTTTACTCATTTTTTGTAAACCTAGGCTACTAGTTTAGTATTTAAACAACTTTTAGAGACTTATTTTGCATCTCATGACATTTTAGATCTGAACTTTGTACTCTTTGACGGCATGAGTCTCTAAACTCCATTGTTGGGGGTGAGGAGCTCTGCTGTGTCTCGATGAATTAATGCAAGTATTTCTGTTTTCCATTCAAACACGCTTGTTCCTATCTAAGATGTTCATTCGCACTTAACTGTGATGGAGGTGATGATCTGTGACACTCATCACCTTCCTCAAACCATGAACGTGTGCCTGACAACCACCTCCGTTCTATATATGATTGAATGAGTATCTCTTAGATTCCTTAATCAGAATCTCCGTGGTATAAGCTAGAACTGATGGCGGCATTCATGAGAATCCGGAAAGTCTAAACCTTGTCTGTGGTATTCCGAGTAGGATTCAAGGATTGAATGACTGTGACGAGCTTCAAACTCCTGAAGGCTGGGCGTTAGTGACAAACGCAAAGGAATCAAGGGATTCTATTCCAACCGGATCGAGAACCAACCGGTGATTAGCCGTGCTGTGACAGAGCGCGTGAGCGTAGTTTTCACTGGAAGGATGGAAGGTAGCCATTGACAACGGTGATCCACCAACACACAGCTTGCCATAGGAGGACGTGCGTGCGTGAACAAGAAGACAGAGGAAAGCAGAGATTCAAAAGACAAAGCATCTCCAAAACTCCAACATATTCTCCATTACTGCATAACAAGTAACCTTTAATCCATGCTCTCTTATTTATTTGCAATTCAACTGATAAACATAATTGACTTCCTGACTAAGATTTACAAGATAACCATAGATTGCTTCAAACCAACAATCTCCGTGGGATTTGACCCTTACTCACGTGAGGTATTACTTGGACGACCCAATGCACTTGCTGGTCAGTGGTACGAGTTGTGAAAAGTGTGATTCACAATTTGTGCACCAAGTTTTTGGCGCCGTTGCCGGGGATTGTTCGTATTTGAACAACTGACGGTTTATTTTGGTTCTTAGATTAGGAAAATTTTTCTTTTTGGTTTAGAGTCTCTTATTATTGTTCTTGGTTAAAAAAAAATTAAAAAGAAAAAGATATATATATATATACTTCTTCAAAACAAGTGTTACATTCATAACTCATTTGGCTAGAGCGTTAATCTGTGTTCTTGGTAATTGGGTTAGAATCTTTTATATTCTTTTCAAAACCCTCTTTTTCATAAATAATAATTTCTCTATTAAATTGTGTGCCAAACTTTAAGTTTGGTGTTTTCTTGTTGATTTCCCTTTGGTTTTCGAAAATTTTGGTTTGGTTTTCTAAAAATTTTAAGTTTGGTGTTCTTTCTTCATGTTCTTGTGTTCTTGTGAGTCTTCAAGGTGTTCTTGAGTTTTCCTTGTATCTTGATCTTAAAATTTTTTAGTTTGGTGTTTCTTGGTGTTTTTCCTCCAAAATTTTCGAAAATAAGGAGCATTAGATCTAAAAATTTTAAATCTTGTGCTATCTTATTGTTTTTCTCTTTCCTCTTAAAAATCAAAAATATCTTTTCTCTCTATTTTAAAAGCAAATTTTCGAAATCTATTTCTAAAATTCAGATTTTTATTTCAAAATTTAAAACCTTTTTCAAAAATCATCATATCCTTTTCAAAATCTTCTAACCACTTTCTCTCTCCTCAATTTTTTTCGAAAATCTTTCACTCATTTTTATTTATTTTGTTTTGATTTATTTCGTTTTCGAACTAAATAAATAAATAAATAAATAAAAATATTTTTCCTATTTTACATCATCTCCCTTTCTCCATCATGGACCTAAGCGGAAATGAACAGTCCAAGAGGACTCTGGGGTCATATTCTAACCCCTCTACTGCTTCATATGAGAGTAGTATCTGCATACCCTCCATTGGAGTCAGTAGCTTTGAGTTGAATCCTCAGCTCATTATCATGGTGCAGCAAAATTGTCAGTATTCCGGTCTTCCACAGGAAGAACCTACAGAGTTTCTGGCACAGTTTTTACAAATTGCTGACACAGTACATGATAAGGAAATAAATCAGGATGTCTACAGACTATTACTGTTTCCATTTGCTGTGAAAGATCAAGCTAAGAGGTGGTTAAATAACCAACCTAAGGCCAGCATAAGGACATGGAAACAGCTGACAGAAAAATTCCTGAATCAATACTTTCCCCCAAAACGGATGACACAACTAAGGCTGGACATCCAAGGCTTTAAACAAGGAGATAATGAATCTCTTTATGATGCTTGGGAGAGATACAGAGAGATGCTACGAAAATGCCCCTCTGAAATGTTTTCAGAGTGGGTTCAGTTAGACATCTTCTACTATGGGCTTGCAGAAGGAGCTCAGATGTCTCTAGATTACTCAGCTGGTGGATCTATCCACATGAAAAAGACAATTGAAGAGGCTCAAGAGCTCATTGATACAGTTGCCAGGAATCAGCATCTGTACCTAAGCAGCAACCCTTCCATGAATGAAGAGGTTAAAACAGTAACTGCTGAACTCAGTCCTGTAAAACAAGCTGCTGAATTCAATCAGCAATTGGACTTTCTAACAAAGCAGCTAGCCGAATTTAAAGACAGGTTACAAGAGACAAGGATGGCTAATATACATATGGAAGAACAGTTTAAGCAAACAAAGCAGCAGCTGTCAAGACAAATAGCAGAAGAATGCCAAGCAGTTCAACTAAGAAGTGGAAAAACATTAAATACCCCACCTCAAGGCAGCTAAAAGCTAAGAAATGAGCAAACCACCCAAAATTCACCTGAGGACAGTAAGAGCCCAGGAAAAAGTAATTCTGGAACTAAAACGCCAGAAAATTGGTGAAAGGCTGGCGCTGAACGCCCAAACCATGCTCAGGACTGGCGTTCAACGCCAGAAACAAGGCAGGACTGGCGTTGAACGCCAGAAATGGGCAAGGATCTGGCGTTGAACGCCCAAAATGGGCAAGATCTGGCGCTGAACGCCCAAAATGGGCACAGTTCTGGCGTTCAGACGCCAGGAGCAGACAAGGAGCTGGCGTCCAGTTTCACTCCAGCTTCTAACTCTGGCACTCAATTGCCAGTGAGGGATCAGACACACACAAATGCTGATAACAACCCCTCTAAAAAGGCTTCTTCAACCACTTCTGTAGGCAATAAACCTGCAGCAACTAAGGTTGAAGAATATAAAGCCAAGATACTTTATCCTCAAAAACTCCGGAAAGAGGAGCAGGATAAGCAATTTGCTCACTTTGCGGATTATCTCAGGACTCTTGAAATAAAGATTCCATTTGCAGAAGCACTTGAGCAAATACCTTCTTATGCCAAGTTCATGAAAGAGATCTTGAGTCATAAAAAGGATTGGAGAGAAACAGAAAGAGTTCTCCTCACTGAAGAATGCAGTGCAGTCATTCTGAAGAGCTTTCCTGAAAAGCTTAAAGACCCTGGGAGCTTTCTGATACCATGCATATTAGAAGGTAATTGCATCAAGATAGCTTTATGCGACCTTGGGGCAAGCATCAACCTAATACCTGCATCCACTATCAGAAAGCTTGGCTTAACTGAAGAAGTTAAACCAACCCGGATATGTCTCCAACTTGCTGATGGTTCCACTAAATACCCATCAGGCGTGATTGAAGACATGATTGTCAGAGTTGGGCCATTCGCCTTTCCCACTGACTTTGTTGTGCTGGAAATGGAGGAGCACAAGAGTGCTACTCTCATTCTAGGAAGACCCTTCCTAACAACTGGACGATCCCTCATTGACGTCCAACAGGGGGAAATAACCCTGAGAGTCAATGATGATGAGTTCAAGTTGAACGCTGTCAAAGCCATGCAGCATCCAGACACATCAACAGACTGCATGAAAGTTGATCTTATTGACTCCTTGGTAGAAGAGATCAACATGGCTGAGAGTCTCGAATCAGAGTTGGAAAATATCTTTAAAGATGTTCAGCCTGATTTGGAGGACTCAGAGGACATGAAAGAGCCTCTGAAATTTCTTCTGGAAGAGGAAAAACCTCCTAAACCCGAGCTCAAGCCATTACCACCATCCTTGAAATATGCATTTTTGGGAGAAGGTGACACTTTTCCAGTGATCATAAGCTCTGCTTTAAATTCACAGGAAGAGGGAGCACTTATTCAAGTGCTGAGGACACACAAGACAGCTCTTGGGTGGTCCATAGGTGACCTTAAGGGCATAAGCCCAGCTAGATGCATGCACAAAATCTTATTGGAGGATAATGCCAAACCAGTGGTTCAACCACAGAGGCGGCTAAATCCAGCCATGAAAGAAGTGGTGCAGAAAGAGGTCACCAAATTACTAGAGGCTGGGATTATTTATCCTATTTCTGATAGCCCCTGGGTGAGTCCTGTCCAAGTCGTCCCAAAAAAGGGAGGCATGACAGTGATTCATAATGAAAAAAATGAACTGGTTCCTACAAGAACAGTTACAGGGTGGCGCATGTGTATTGACTATAGAAGGCTCAATACAGCCACCAGAAAGGATCATTTTCCTTTACCATTCATAGACCAGATGCTAGAAAGACTAGCAGGTCATGATTATTACTGCTTTTTGGATGGCTACTTAGGCTATAACCAGATTGCAGTAGATCCCCAGGATCAAGAGAAAACAGCATTCACATGTCCATCTGAAGTGTTTGCTTATAGAAGGATGCCATTTGGGCTATGTAATGCGCCTGCAACCTTCCAGAGATGCATGCTCTCTATTTTCTCTGATATGGTGGAAAAATTTCTGGAAGTCTTCATGGATGACTTCTCAGTATATGGAGACTTATTCAACTCCTGTCTTGATCACCTGAAACTTGTTCTGAAAAGATGCCAAGAGACCAACCTAGTTTTAAACTGGGAAAAGTGTCACTTCATGGTGACTGAAGGAATTGTTCTTGGGCATAAAATCTCAAACAAGGGAATAGAGGTGGATCAAGCAAAAATAGAGGTAATTGAAAAATTACCACCACCTGCCAATGTTAAGGCAATCAGAAGCTTTCAGGGGCATGCAGGATTCTATAGGAGGTTTATGAAGGATTTTTCAAAAATCGCAAAACCTCTAAGTAATCTGCTAGCTGCTGACACGTCATTTGTGTTTGACACAGAGTGCCTGCAGGCGTTTGAAACGCTGAAAGCTAAGCTGGTCACAGCACTAGTCATTTCTGCACCAGACTGGACGTTACCATTTGAGCTAATGTGTGATGCCAGTGATCATGCCATTGGTGCAGTATTGGGACAGAGGCATGACAAGCTTCTGCATGTCATTTATTATGCTAGTCGTGTTTTAAATGATGCCCAGAAAAATTACACAACCACAGAAAAAGAATTACTTGCAGTGGTTTACGCCATTGACAAGTTCAGATCATACTTAGTAGGATCAAAAGTGATTGTGTATACTGATCATGCTGCTCTTAAATATCTACTCACAAAGCAGGATTCAAAACCCAGGCTCATCAGATGGGTGTTGCTTCTGCAAGAGTTTGATATAGAAATAAGAGACAGAAAAGGGACAGAGAACCAAGTGGCTGATCATCTGTCCCGGATAGAGCCAGTAGAAGGGACGCCCCTCCCCTCTCTTGAGATCTCTGAGACTTTTCTGGATGAGCATTTATTTGCCATTCAGGAAACACCATGGTTTGCCGATATTGCAAACTATAAAGCTGCAAGGTTCATACCCAAGGAGTACAACAGGATACAAAAGAAGAAATTAATTACTGATGCAAAGTACTACTTGTGGGATGAACCCTATCTCTTTAAGAGATGTGCAGACGGAATAATTCGTAGGTGTGTGCCTAGAGAAGAAGCACAGAGGATCCTATGGCATTGCCATGGATCACAATATGGAGGCCATTTCGGAGGTGAGCGAACAACCACCAAGGTCCTCCAATGTGGCTTCTATTGGCCCACACTCTATAAAGATTCCCGAGAGTTTGTACGTAACTGTGACAGTTGCCAAAGAGCTGGCAATCTGCCTCATGGTTACGCCATGCCTCAACAAGGAATCTTGGAGATTGAATTGTTTGACGTATGGGGAATTGACTTCATGGGACCTTTCCCACCATCATACTCAAACACTTATATTCTGGTGGCAGTTGATTATGTATCAAAATGGGTTGAGGCCATTGCCACACCCACCAATGATACTAAGATAGTGCTGAAGTTCCTCCAGAAACATATCTTTAGCAGATTTGGTGTCCCTAGAGTACTAATCAGTGATGGGGGCACTCACTTCTGCAATAAACAGCTTTACTCCGCCATGGTTCGGTATGGAATTCGCCACAAGGTGGCTACTCCATATCATCCACAAACTAATGGGCAAGCTGAAGTCTCTAACAGAGAATTAAAGAGAATCCTGGAACGGACAGTAAATATCCGTAGAAAGGATTGGGCACGGAGCTTGGATGATGCTCTGTGGGCTTACAGAACAGCATTCAAGACCCCTATAGGGACCTCTCCATACCAACTCGTGTATGGTAAGGCATGTCACCTGCCCGTAGAACTGGAACATAAGGCCTACTGGGCAACCAGATTCCTAAACTTTGATGCCAAATTAGCAGGAGAAAAAAGATTGCTCCAGCTAAATGAGCTAGAGGAGTTCAGATTCACAGCTTTCGAAAATGCCAAGCTTTATAAAGAGAAATAAAAAAAGTGGCATGACAGAAAGCTGTCATCTAGAATCTTTGAACCAGGACAGAAGGTTCTACTGTTCAACTCTAGACTCAGGCTATTCCCCGGGAAATTGAAATCCCGGTGGAGGGGACCATACGTGATTACAAGCGTATCACCATATAGTTATGTAGAGCTTCAAGATATTGACTCTGATAAGAAGTTCATTGTTAATGGACAGAGAATCAAGCACTATCTTGAAGGCAATATTGAGCAAGAGTGCTCAAGGTTGAAGCTAGATTAAAAGCTCAGCAAGGTCCAACTAAGGACATTAAAGAAGCGCTTGTTGGGAGGCAACCCAATTTTTATTTATTTTCATGGTTTTTCATGTTTTATTAGGTTCATGATCATGTGGAGTCACAAAATAAATATTAAAAATTGAAAATGGAATCAAAAACAGCAGAAGAAAAATCACATCCTGGAGGAAGCACCTGTCTGGCGTTTAACGCCAGAACAGAGCATGGTTCTGGCGCTGAACGCCCAAATTGGGCAACATCCTGGCGCTGAACGCCCAGAACAAGCATGGTTCTGGCATTCAACGCCAGAAATGGCTAGTAAATGGGCGTTGAACGCCCAAAATGGGCACCAACCTGGCGCTGAACGCCCAGAGTTGTGTGCAAGGGCATTTTGCATGCCTAAATTGGTGCAGGGATGTAAATGCCTTGACACCTCAAGATCTGTGGACCTCACAGGATCATTTCAAGATCTGTGGACCCCACAGGATCCCCACCTTCCCTCCTCATAATCCTAGTTTTTTTTCCACATCTTCTTCTTCATCTATTCCTTCTTCTTTTGCTCGAGGGCGAGCAACATTCTAAGTTTGGTGTGGTAAAACAATTATGTGAAGGATCTATAGCTCAGTGGTAGAACATGTGGCTGCAAATCAAGAGATCCCTGAGATACCTCAGGGGATGCACTTCCCTCCACATAATTATTGGAAGCAACTGAGGATAGAAATACCAAAAATCACTAGGAATCAAGCCACAAAGGCAAGGAAGAAACATAAAAGAGCTCAAGAACATCATTGGTTCCTCAAGAAGGAAATGCCATCATCACTAAGGTGGACTCGTTCCTTGTTCTTACTTTCTCTATGTTAAGTGCTTATCTATGTTTGTGTCTTCATTACATGATCATTGGTAGTAATTAGTGTCTATTTTGATTTTATCCCCAATTAAGTTATAGTCTATTTTTCTCATCATCAGCAAACATGAATAAAATAGTAGATCTTTTGAATAAGAGGCAATAAAATTTCGAGTTTTTGATAAGAAAAATTCTAATTAGTAACATGTGGTGGCAATGCTTTCTGTCTTCTGAATGAATGCTTGAACAGTGCATATGTCTTTTGAATTTGTTGTTTAAGACTGTTAAATATGTTGGCTCTTGAAAGAATGATGAACGTGAGACATGTTATTGATAATCTGAAAAATCATAAAAATGATAATTGAAGCAAGAAAAAGCAGCAAAGAACAAAGCTTGCAGAAAGAAAATATATATATATATATAATAAAATAGGCGAAAAAAATAGAAAGAAAAAGAAAAAGCAAGCAGAAAAATCCAAAAGCTCTTAAAACCAAGAGGCAAGAGCAAAAAGCCAATAACCCTTAAAACCAAAAGGCAAGGGCAAATAAAAAGGATCCCAAGGCTTTGAGCATCAGTGGATAGGAGGGCCTAAAGGAATAAAATCCTGGTCTAAGCGGCTAAACCAAGCTGTCCCTAACCATGTGCTTATGGCGTGAAGGTGTCAAGTGAAAACTTGAGACTGAGCGGTTAAAGTCAAGGTCCAAAGCAAAAAGAAGAGTGTGCTTAAGAACCCTGGACACCTCTAATTGGGGGCTTTAGCAAAGCTGAGCCACAATCTGAAAATGTTCACCCAATTATGTGTCTGTGGCATTTATGTATCCGGTGGTAATACTGGAAAACAAAGTGCTTAGGGCCACGGCCAAGACTCATAAAATAGCTGTGTTCAAGAATCATCACACTAAAATAGGAGAATCAATAACACTATCTGAATTCTAAGTTCCTATAGATGCCAATCACTCTGAGCTTCAATGGATAAAGTGAGATGCCAAAACTGTTCAGAAGCAAAAAGCTACTAGTCCCGCTCATCTAATTAGAATCTGAGCTTCACTCAAAAACTCTGAAATATTATTGCTTCTCAACCTATTAGTCTTCTATTTTATTTGTCTAGTTGCTTGAGGACAAGCAACAGTTTAAGTTTGGTGTTGTGATGAGCGGATATTTTATACGCTTTTTGGGGTTAATTTCATATAGTTTTTAGTATGTTTTAGTTAGTTTTTAGTTTATTTTCATTAGTTTTTAGGAAAAATTCATATTTCTGGACTTTACTATGAGTTGTGTGTTTTTCTGTAATTTCAGGTATTTTTCTGGCTGAAATTGAAGGAGCTGAGCAAAAATCTGATTCAGGCTGAAAAAGGACTGCTGATGCTGTTGGATTCTGACCTCCCTGCACTCAAAGTGGATTTTCTGGAGCTAAAGAACTCGAAATGGCATGCTTCCAATTGCGTTGGAAAGTAGACATCCAGGGCTTTCCAACAATATATAATAGTCCATACTTTGCACAAGGATAGATGACATAAACTGGCGTTCAACGCCAGTTCTCTGCCCAATTCTGGCGTCCAGCGCCAGAAAAGGATCAAAAGCTGGAGTTGAACGCCCAAACTGGCACAAAAACTGGCGTTCAACTCCACAAATGGCCTCTGCACGTGAATTGCTTAAATCTCAGTCCCAGCACACACCAAGTGGGTCCCAGAAGTGGATCTCTGCATCATCCATCATAGTTTACTCATTTTTTGTAAACCTAGGCTACTAGTTTAGTATTTAAACAACTTTTAGAGACTTATTTTGCATCTCATGACATTTTAGATCTGAACTTTGTACTCTTTGATGGCATGAGTCTCTAAACTCCATTGTTGGGGGTGAGGAGCTCTGCTGTGTCTCGATGAATTAATGCAAGTATTTCTGTTTTCCATTCAAACACGCTTGTTCCTATCTAAGATGTTCATTTGCACTTAACTGTGATGGAAGTGATGATCTGTGACACTCATCACCTTCCTCAAACCATGAACGTGTGCCTGACAACCACCTCCGTTCTATATACGATTGAATGAGTATCTCTTAAATTCCTTAATCAGAATCTCCGTGGTATAAGCTAGAACTGATGGCGGCATTCATGAGAATCCGGAAAGTCTAAACCTTGTCTGTGGTATTCCGAGTAGGATTCAAGGATTGAATGACTGTGACGAGCTTCAAACTCCTGAAGGCTGGGCGTTAGTGACAAACGCAAAGGAATCAAGGGATTCCATTCCAACCGGATCGAGAACCAACCGGTGATTAGCCGTGCTGTGACAGAGCGCGTGAGCGTAGTTTTCACTGGAAGGATGGAAGGTAGCCATTGACAACGGTGATCCACCAACACACAGCTTGCCATAGGAGGACGTGCGTGCGTGAACAAGAAGACAGAGGAAAGCAGAGATTCAGAAGACAAAGCATCTCCAAAACTCCAACATATTCTCCATTACTGCATAACAAGTAACCTTTAATCCATGCTCTCTTGTTTATTTGCAATTCAACTGATAAACATAATTGATTTCCTGACTAAGATTTACAAGATAACCATAGATTGCTTCAAACCAACAATCTCCGTGGGATTCGACCCTTACTCACGTGAGGTATTACTTGGACGACCCAGTGCACTTGCTGGTCAGTGGTACGAGTTGTGAAAAGTGTGATTCACAATTTGTGCACCACTTCACCAACCCAGCCGTTCACTTTCTTCCATTAATCCTCAATTTAGGAACTTTTATTCTGACCTCCTTTGTTGACCGAAAGCCTCAAGACAGCAAACACAAAAAGTCTTTCAAAGGTGAACACAGATCTTGGCCATCGAAAAAACTACTTAGTCCCCAAGACATAATTTTAACCGTAGATGCACAGCAGTGAAGAACAGAGATCAACTTTCGCATGTATCCCATTTTTGGACTGGCAGAGAGATGGGAAGAAGAGAAGAAGGTAGAATGCATGCAATTGGAAATGGGTTACCTTTGACCGTTGCCTTATCTTGATTTGGTCTGATATGGTTGATTAGACCTCAACCCCTTTTTGCTTAACCTTCTCTTTCTTGCTTCTTTAGTGATTAGCTTAGGGAAGAAGCTCTCTCTCATTTTTGTTATTTCTGACCAAGATGAAAAGTGAACGTTGCTTTTGGTAAAAGCAAATGAGAGGGATCAGCTTGGAGTGATGGATACGGGCTTGGATTGGTTTTGATTCATGCAACCCAGTTGGCCCATCTGACTTCATTTCTTTGATTTCCTTGGGCTGTTGTTGTTTTTGTAGCCTACCAGCCTTGTTTATATTTTCCATTCACTTTGGGCTGCTACTTTGTTTATCAATTTTGGCCTGTAATATTTAATCATACATAATTAACACTAATTAGATAATTCCCCAAAAATAATGTTTGTCATTATTAATTAATTTAGTTAATTTCTTAACTCAATAATCTCCCCCTTGATGACAAACATAATTAAAACAATGATCAAAGGAAAAAATTATTTAAGTTAAGAAACTTGCCTTTGAATGATGTTACTTGCTTTTATGTTGCTCCCCCTTTCCTTTTCAAGAGTAGCTCTCCCTGGATTTGTGCTCTCCCTTTTTGTTCCTGTTTACATTGTACTTATAGAGAGCATAATAAAGAGCTACACAGCTTCATCTTGACTAAGGGAGTTTAAATAATCAATACCACAAATTCAGCCCAATGCTGAACATATCATGTTAGCAATAAAAACAAAACATCAAGTTTAGTCAAAGGTAAACTAGCAACATATCATATACAGCAAGTTCCAATTTCATGCCAAAAGAAAAAATAGCAGTAGCAAAAAATTGCAAATCAATTTTTCATGCCCAAACCATTGTGGCACCAGCAATTAAAAACACAAAAAATCCAGTAGCAGCAATAAAAAATTCACAATTAAAATCACATATTCACATGTTAATGCTACTCATGCTATTTATCATTCTATTTACTCCCCCTTTTGTCATCAAGGGCGGACAATAAGTAAGATCAATAAAAACAGCACCCTAAATCCTGCAAGAAAGTGTTAGAGCACATTCCAAAATATCAAATAAATTAAAAGTAAGTGCAGCAATAGTTAGAGTATTACAGTCATCCAAGACATCAAAAATTAAAAGTAACAAAAGAAATAGTTTTCATGAGACAAAAAGAGAGCAGACAGCAGCAGTTTCATGAGACAAATCTAGGCATCTGAACCATTCCCCTCTGAATCAGCTTCCTCTTCAGCATCAGTGGCAGGATCTTCATCTTGTTGAAGATTATCAATGAACTTCATAAATACAGCCACTCTATCCCTTGATTTTCGGAGGAAATTCTCATGCTTCCTTGCTAGCTTCCTTTGTTCCTTACTCATGGAAATCATGTGATTAGATTGGGAGACAAACTCCTAGACTACGTCTTTGATAATATTCAGCAGAGCAGATTTTTGTCCAGTGGAGATGGAAGTGCCCTCGGTGAAAGGAGGAGGAGAATCCTCAGGAATGAACTCATCATCTTCATCATCTAGAACCACTCTCTCAGATCGAGTAGGTCCCTTTTGCTGTTTCACTGCACCACCTCCCTTTAGATATGAATGTCTATTTTCATAATCCTCATTGGACAAGTCAACACCGAAATGCTCAAAAATACAAGTTAGAAATATGCCATAAGGAAGGGTTTTGTCTTTTTCACTTCTAACAGAGTCAAACATGTATCTAACCATCAAATAAGCAAATGAAATTTCTGTTTTAGTGAGCAGGGCATATAAAACAAGTGTGTATGTATAAGAAACCATTTGATATGAACCACTTTGAGGGAGAATGATGTGGTTGACAATACGGTGCAACTGAGTACGTTTATATCCTAGGGCTTTGTGAGTGGCTGTAATGCCATCAATCAAGGAAATATGTTCACAAAGATGAGCCAAAGCATCATTGAAAGAAATACCAACTCCTTCATCCCACTTAACAGAGGTATAAGCACAAGTACCAACATCAGTATATTTCAAGGAATCGCTGATTATTTCATTATTTAGCACAATATCTCTGCCCTTTACATAAGAATGAACAGTGCCCTCATGATATGTCATGTTTGCATAAAACTCTTTGACCAACAAAGGATAAACAGGTTTTTTGATATAAAAAAGGTGATTCCAATCTAAAAATTCCAGATTTTCAACAAATGGAAAACCTTTCCTTTTTAGGTTTGCCAAATCAGCAAGAAAAGATGGACATAGGGTACGGTACTTAATAACACCTTCATAAAAGTCATTGTTCATGGCAAACCTAAATTTAAAAGGATTATAGTTGGAGTGAGATGTCATGAAGTGGGATTTATGAGCAAAAGGATCAATGTCTGGTTCTCTAACTGATTTAAGGGGTATACGAAGATTACCTCTCTGTGAACGCAAGGGAACAGACCTTGTCCTAGGTTGTGTGGGCTCAGAGGTAGGTTCAGGTGCTGCTGGTCGTTTCCCTTTCGACGAGCTCGGCTTTAATGACCCAGGCTTTGATTGAGGTTCCCTTGGAGGTGGCGATGGCTTGGCTGAAGGTGGAACCCTGGAAGGATTCTTTGTGCGAGCCATAGGATCTGGACGAGGAGGTGAGGTTGGAGGAGAAGGAGAAGGAGTGAAGGTTCGGTCTTGGGAGCAAGGTAATGGTTTAGTAGGAAGCTTGTAAACCTTTTCACGCGGAGCTCTTTTAGCTATGGTTTTCTTCCTCATTTGGTTAGTTTCGGGTTTTTGAGGGAAAACTCAGAAGCAGTAAAGTTAGTGGGGAGAAACCGAAGGGTTTGAGGAGGAGTTATGGAGGGAAGAGAAGGAGTGTTGGTAACCATACTAAAAAAATATTTTCTAAAACCATGCAACTGCATTACCATCTGATTTGACATGAAATGACTTGACATCATAAAAGAGAAATATTTGATTTTATTTAAAAATTAAAAAGGAAATCAATTTTAAAATTTAAAACCCTTTTGGACTTAAATGAAAACAACAAAGCAAAAATAAAATAAAGCAAACAGGCCAACAAAAACCAAAATAAAACAAATGTAACATTCATATTGGGCCCAGAGGTGGTTTGGTTTAAGGAAACACATTGGACCACTCATGATCTGATTTTGAGGTTGGCTCAGATGATTCTGTACGTTCAACAAGCCCAGAGAACGCTGATTAGAGGGAGGGTTCTTCACTTGTCCAGAATTGTCTGATACCTATTTATGAGACAAAAACTCCAACAAACACATAAGCAACTTTCAAATAATGAATCATAGCTTAAAATTCCTAGGCTAGTCCTAAGCATGCAGAATTTGTCCTCAGCTAGTGGTTTAGTAAAAATATCTGCTAATTGTTCCTCAGATTTAACAAATTGAATACTAATATCCCCCTTTTAAACATGTTCTCTAATTGAGTGAAACTTCACTTCAATATGTTTAGTCCTAGAGTGAAAAACTGGATTTTTAGAGATATTAATGGCACTCATATTATCACACAACAGGAAAATATTTACAGCATTTAACTTGTAATCTGCAAGCTGTATTTTTAACCACATGAGCTGAGAATAACATGAAGAAGCAACTATATACTCAGCTTCTGCAGTGGATAGAGCCACTGTTGGCTGCTTCTTACTTGACCAAACATTCAAGGACTTTCCAAGGAAGCAACATAAGCCTGATGTGCTCCTTCTATCAACTCTATCACCGGCAAAATCTACATCACAATAACCAACTGCAGAAAAATCATCAATCTTAGGCTACCAAAGACCAAAATTGGATGTTCCATGAACATATCTAATGATCCTCTTAACTGCAGAAAGATGAGACTCTTTTGGTTTAGATTGGAATCTTGAACACATTCCAACACTTTGCACAATATCGGGTCTAGAGGAAGTTAAATACATAAGAGAGCCAATCATTCCTCTATACCTAGTCTCATCCATATCTTTCTCAGTTTCTCCCTTGTCTAATTTTGAATTAGGGTGCATGGGAGTTCCCATGGGTTTGACATTTTCCATACCAAATTTCTTAACTAGTTCTTTGGCATACTTCTCTTGATGAATGAAAATACCATTTTCAGTTTGTTTAATTTGTAGCCTAAGGAAAAAATTAAGTTCACCCATCATACTCATATCAAATTCACTTGTCATGAGATTTCCAAATTCAGTACAAAGGGATACATTGGCTGATCCAAAAATAATGTCATCAACATATATTTGGACTAGAATGAAAGAATCATTAAAATTTTTTATAAAGAGGGTAGTGTCTGTGGTGCCTCTTTGAAAATCATTTTTCAAAAGAAAAGTGCTAAGTCTCTCATACCAAGCTCTAGGAGCTTGTCTCAAACCATAGAGAGCTTTTGATAATTTGAAAACATGGTTGGAAAATTCTTTATTTTCAAAACGTGGTGGCTGCTCCACATACACTTCCCTATCTATCACACCATTTAAAAATGCACATTTCACATCCATTTGATATAATTTAAAACCACAAAACGCAGCATAAGCTAAGAGAAGTCTTATGGCTTCCGTTCGGGTAACAGGGGCAAAGGATTCATCAAAGTCTATTCCTTCTTCTTGGTCATATCCTTGTGCCACTAGCCTTGCTTTGTTTCTTGCAATGCTACCATCCTCTCCTAGCTTGTTCCGAAAAATATAATCCACTTGGTGCCAATCACTTTCTTTCTATTCGGCCTTGGAACCAATGTCCAAACTTAGTTCTTCTCAAACTCAAGAAGCTCATCTTCCATTGCCTTTATCCAAGAAGGATCATTAAGGGCTTCTTTGACATTCTGAGGCTCCATTTGAGAGAGAAGGGCAATGTTTGTTCCTTCATTTACCTTTCTAGTTGAAGACCAAGTTTTCACCCCATGAGAAACGTCCCCAATAACAAATTTCTCAGGATAATTCTTCAAGAATCTCCATTCACGAGGTTTGGTGGACTTGGAGGCAGATTTAGTTACCAAGGGATTCTGGAAATTACTGGTTTCAGGATCTCTTTCAGATTCATGAGACAAAATAGAATTGTCTCTTGAATTTTCAGTAGCTGCAGTTTCTGGTTCAGTTTCTCCAGAATTTTCTTTTTCATGATTTTGAGCAGTCTTATTGTCCTTTTGATCTTGATTCCCTGCATTACAGTCTTCCAAAATACTTTACACCAAGTTAGTATCACAAAATGTAACATGTATGGACTCCTCAATAATCCTAGCATCTTGATGATAAACTCTATATGCTTTACTAGTTGTGGAATATCCTACAAACAAGCACTCATACGCCTTTGGATCAAATTTACCCAAATTATCTTTGTTATTAAGAACAAAACATTTGCATCCAAAGATGTGCAAGTTGTCCAAGTTTGGTGGTAACCTTTCCAAAGTTCATAAGGGGTTTTCTTCAAAAATTTTCTTATGATGGTTCTATTTAAAATGTGGCAAGCTGTGTTAACTACTTCAGCCCAAAGGAATTTTGGAACATTGCTCTCACAAAGCATAGCTCTTGTCATTTCTTGAATGCTTCTATTTCTTCTTTTCACAACACCATTTTGTTGTGGTGTCCTTGGACAAGAGAAGTTGTGAGATATTCCAAATTCCCCACAAAAGGATTCAAATAAATTATTTTTCAAATTCAGTTCCATGATCACTTCTTATAGAAGAGATCTTTAAATCCTTTTCATTTTGAATTTTCTTGCAAAAGATTTCAAAGGCCGAAAAAGCTTCATTTTTGTGTGCAAAAAATAAAATCCAACCAAACCTAGAATAGTCATCCACAATCACTAAACCATAATGTTTACCACCTACGCTTTGAGTTCTTGTTGGACTAAATAAATCAATGTGTAGCAACTCAAGTGGCCTTTTAGTAGAGATGTCTTCCTTTGGTTTAAAAGAACTTTTTGTTTGTTTTCCCATTTGGCAAGCATCACAAGTGATGTCTTTGTCAAACCTTATCAAAGGAAGACCTCTTACTAACCCTTTTCTTTACAAGTTTGTTTATTTGAAACATACTTGCATGGCCCAATCTCTTGTGCCATAGCCACTTTTCATATTCTTTAGAATGAGAGAAAGCTACATTTTGATTCTTTAGTTCATCAAGGGTAAGTCCATACATATTATTACAATGCTTGGCTACAAAAAGCACTTCATTAGTCTTTTCATTTACAGCACAGCATTCAAGCCTTTTGAAAGTCACTAAATATCCTGAGTCACACAGCTGATTTATACTCAAAAGATTGTGCTTCAATCCACATACCAAAAATACATCATCAATGAAAGTAGAGTGTTCATTACCTACTTTTTCAACAGCAATTATTTTACCTACCATCATCTCTAAAGGTCACAAAACTTCCATCATACTTGTTTAGTTTGATGAAGTAAGTTGACCTTCCAGTCATGTGCCTTGAGCATCCATTATCCAAGTACCACATATCCTTTTTGTTCTTGGATACTAGGCAAATCTGCATGAAAACTTCAAGTAACCTTAGGTATCCAAATTAATTTGGATCCTTTGAAGTTAATCCATCTTGGTTGACCAAGTGCATTGAAATCACACACAACATTGTAAATTTGGTTTCCTACAATTCTTTTTTCAATGAAGCATTGTGAATATGAATGACCAAATTTTTTTCAATTAAAACAATGATTTCCTGATGCATGTCGCTGAAATTGAGATGAGTCACTATGCTGAAAATGATTAAAGGGTTGAAATTTTCTGGTTTTTAGAAGAGGTGCATTTCTTTTGACAAACTGGTTTTTGTTATAATTGTTCCTCTTTACAAAAGCATTTCCACCAGAATTTTTAAAAACTCTTGGATTTTTCGAAAATGAGGTTTTTTTTGTGAAATGGTGGTTTCTTGAAAGCAACCTCATTTTTTGAAATGTATCCCAGACCTGACCTATTTAAAGTAGGTTCGATTCTTGGTGAAGGCTCAGTTTCACTTGTGTAAACTTCATCAAATTTCTCCTCAAGTGTGGAGACATAACCAACACCAGATTTGTTGGATGTGGATTTAGTATTTGATGAAGAAGCCACAAATTTCATAGAGGAATCATTAAAAACTGCACTTTCCTTGGTTATATAACCTAAACTAGATTTTTCAAACAATGGTCTTTGGCTTGCAAGTAATTTGTCCAAGTTATTGAAACTTTGAGCAAATTTTGCTAAGTCACCATTCAGCCTTTTACTCATATCATTTAATCTTTCATTTTCAGCAATTAGCTCTTGAGAAGGATCCACAATGTGCTTTCCTTTTAATTTTTCAAGTTCAGATTTTAGAAATCTGTTTTCTTCAATAATGTTCAAAGCGCATTCAGTTTCCTTTACTTGTTCTTTTAAAAAATCATTTTCAGCTTTTAACACATCTTTTTCAGATCTGCATTTATTGTACTTGTCTAGCAGTTTTGAGGTGTTTAGAGTAAGATCATCAATAATATCATGTAAATCATCTATAGACAAGTCATAGTAATTTACCTCATCAAGATTATTATTTCCATCCATGAAGCAGTCTTTAGCTTCACCTTCAAAATCTTCTTCCTCATTGGAGTCGTTCTCAAGATCCTCCCAAGCTGCCATGAGCACTCTCTTCTTTTCTTTCTTTCCTTTGTTCTCCTTCTTAAGCTTTGGACAATTTAGCTTGAAGTGTCCAGCCTCCTTACAATGATGACACGACACTTTGCTCAAGTCCATCTTTTATTCCTTTGAGCTTGAACCCTTGTACTTGCCCTTGTTTTTCATCATCCTTCTAAATCTCCTAACAAAAAATATAAGCTTATCATTCAAAATACCATCACTAGACTCACTCTCTTTTTATTCTATTTTTGACTTGAGGGCTATTCCCTTTTTTTTTGAGTTCGGATTTTTGTGTGTGGTTTCATAGGCAAGGAGTTTTTCTCTCAGCTCATCATAGGTTATAGGGCTTAGGTTATTGCTCTCGGCTAGGACAGTGGCAGTGGTTTCCCATTCTTTTGTGAGGCTTCTAAGGAGTTTTCTCACTAGGGTTTGTTCTGAGTAGTTTGTACCCATAGCATCAAGGTTGTTGATTATGATTGAGAATCTCTCAAACACTTCATCAATACTTTCTCCATCCTTCATATTAAACATCTCATACTCTTTTTGCAGCATATCAATCCTCGTTTCTTTGACTTGTTTAGTGCCTTTGTGTGTGACCTAGAGTTTCTTCCAGATTTCTTTAGCTGTCTTGCATCTAGACACCTTTCGGTACTCTTCAAAGCTGATAGCACGGTGAAAAAGGTTAATGGCTTTAGCATTTAGCTCCATCTTCTTCTTATCGTCTTCATTCCACTCAGCTTTTTCTTTTGGAGTCACCACTCCATCAGTGCTTATTTTTGTTGGGATCTTGGAACCGCTTACAATAATCTTCCAAATGTTGTAGTCAATGGATTGGATGAAGATCATCATCCTCTCTTTCTAGTAGGCATAGTTCTTCCCATTGAAGAAAGGAGGTCGGTTGTTTGACTGGCCTTCAGTGAGGGTGTAGGCAACTGTGGTTGTGTCCAAGTTGTTTTCCATTGGATCTTTGCTCCAAGCGGTGAAGCTTGATTCTTGAAACCTGGCTCTGATACCAATTGAAAGTTGTAGAAGTATTAGAGAAAGGGGGGTTGAATCTATGACCTTCTTTTAAGTTACTGTAATAACCCTTTTAAAACAAACTTGCAATCTGAAACTGTTTGTACTCAGCAGCGGAAAATTTATGAGACAATTTCATTTTGTCTCATGAATATCAGAAAACAGAACAAAGCACGGAAGAGAGAAGCTGAAACCATCATGTATCCTGGTTCGGTTCTCTTGTGCTATACAACCTACGTCCACTATACTTAAAGTATTACATACACCAATTCCATAGGATTGACACAGTCCTTTCACACTCAAGTTCTAACCTAACTTGACTTGGTTATGCTAATACTTAACTATTCACTCTTAGTGCTAACCCAACTAAGAAAGGGATACCTCACAGGTACAAGATACAAGACACAGACTTAACCTAAAGAAATCTGAAATAACTCTAGGCTTTTCACTCATGTGTATCTCTCTGCCTTTTTCTCTCTTAGGCTCTTTCAATGACTCTCACATTCAGCCTTTTACCTCAAGAAATTACAGAAAGATAAACATTGAAAAGTAAATTACAATCAGTAAAACATGAAGGAGATTGACTCTACAACAGCCTCTTTGCTATGTGATAAATCAGATTTGCAAGCTTCTGATTCAGTTCTTCATTCTGGCGGAATGCTCCTTTGACTCGAAAGCACTGTCCAAGTTGATGAACTTCTTCAGAGAACTCTTCTCAGAACACAAAACCTCAGAACACTGGTTATCTCTCCTTGGCTTCTGAATGGTGAACCCACTTCTTTTGTATCTCCTTGCATGTTGCTCAGTTGCTCTTTCCTAGGTCAACCCTTGAGCTGTGTGCTTCACCATCCCAGCCGTTCACTTTCTTCCATTAGTCCTCAATTTAGGAACTTTTATTCTGACCTCCTTTGTTGACCGAAAGCCTCAAGACAGCAAACATAAAAAGTCTTTCAAAGGTGAACACAGATCTTGGCCATCGAAAAAACTACTTGGTCCCCAAGACATAATTTTAACCGTAGATGCACAGCAGTGAAGAACAGAGATCAACTTTCCCATGTATCCCATTTTTGGACTGGAAGAGAGATGGGAAGAAGAGAAGAAGGAAGAATACATGCAATTGGAAATGGGTTACCTTTGACCTTTGCCTTAGCTTGATTTGGTCTGATATGGTTGATTAGACCTCAACCCCTTTTTGCTTAACCTTCTCTTTCTTACTTCTTTAGTGATTAGCTTAGGAAAGAAGCTCTCTCTCACTTCTGTGATTTCTGACCGAGATGAAAAGCGAACGTTGCTTTTGGTAAAAGCAAATGAGAGGGATCAGCTTGGAGTGATGGATACGGGTTTGGATTGGTTTTGATTCATGCAACCCATTTGGCCCATCTGACTTCATTTTTTTTATTTTCTTGGGCTGTTGTTGTTTTTGTAGCCAACCAGCCTTGTTTATATTTTCCATTCACTTTGGGCTGCTGCTTTGTTTATCAATTTTGGCTTGCAACATTTAATCAGACATAATTAACATTAATTGGATAATTGTCCAAAAATAATATTTGTCATCATTAATTAATTTAGTTAATTTCTTAACTCAACAAAATGAAATAAAATTCTACGAGTGCATGAAAATAAAATTGGATAAAATATTGCATTTAATGAAAGATCCATAATCATGTAACTTAGGGAGGAAAATAGGGCAAGAGAAGCACAGGCTAGCCGTGCAAATGTAAGTTATAAAGACCCTGGGAATTATGAGTTTTTTGCTTAATAGGTGTTGGTACTTTGGATTTTTTTTTCTTTTCTTTTCTCTTACCACTTTCAAATGAATTTATAGCTTTTCTCTTTTCATGTAAAAATATTTTATACCTACATTCAGTTATATATTATCATAAAAAATAATTATTTTTGATATACATTATATAAATAATAATAAAAAAATATTTACAATTAAATAATTATAAAAAATATTTTATACTATTAGTATATTAAAATTAATTTTTTATTTAATTATTAATAATTTTGGTAAGTTATAATGGTTTATGTGAGATATATTAACTAGAGTTAGTTATCCTTGACTATAAAATAGTAAGGTTCAGAGTTAGCTAGGAGTTA
The DNA here is from genome assembly GCF_003086295.3 of Arachis hypogaea. Classification (NCBI taxonomy): domain Eukaryota; kingdom Viridiplantae; phylum Streptophyta; class Magnoliopsida; order Fabales; family Fabaceae; genus Arachis; species Arachis hypogaea. The sequence continues at coordinate 11,899,026 of NC_092046.1, forward strand.
GTTATCCTTAACTATAAAATAACAAGGTTCAGTATATGATTATGTAGAAAAAAAAGATTCTTTCAATAACACGTTTTTTCGGTTACATCAAATTCCTTCTCATCTTTTTCTCTTTTCCCTATTCTGCTATCTTGCTTCTCAGTTTCTCACCACAAGTCTTCTTACTCGCTTTCTCCAACAAGTCTCATATGGTATCAAGAGCCCAATTGGTTCATGGCTGACGACGTTGAATCTGTGGAGGATGACCCTACACCATCATCAGATCCTACACCTCCAATCATGAATGCAATAACACAAAATCAAAATAAACTATTTGCAGTTCCTTTTTTAGAAAAACTCTCAGAAGACAACTTCTTGACATGGCGTCACTTGGTCATGCTCACCATCTGTGGACAAGAAATGGAAGATCACCTTGACAAAGAAAAGGTCCCACACAGGTATGCTTCCACCGAAGATGCACATAATGGAATTGAATCAAAACAACACAAAGAATGGCGCATTGATGATTATAATGTCACATCTTAGCTTTTTACATCAATGGATGCATCTTTCAAGCACCGGATGATAGGATATAAATCTGCTCATGAATTCTGGGCACGAATTTATACATACTCTGCATCAAAAACCAAGGCTAAAGTTCGACAATTGAAGCTACAATTGAGATTTGTAAAGAAAGATGATTCTGCATTTGATTACTTACTCAAGATCAAGAAACTGGTTGACACTTTAGCTACTGTAGGATCACCAATTTCAGACTCAGAATACACAAATGTTATACTAGATGGCCTTAATGAAGATTATCACTCCTTCATTACACTGATTTCAGTAAAAGATCCACTTATGAAATTCCTGATCTTGAAGCATTACTTATGGCAGAAGAAGAAATCGTAGAAAGGTGCAAAAATCCTGATTCAACAATGGTGCATGTTCATGTTTCTCAAACAGCACCTTCACCCTATAAACCACCAGAGACAACCCCTTCTTATAGAACTAGCAGAGGCAACAACAATGAAATTTTGGAACGTGGACCTGGAGGAAGGTGTGGACGATGAGGAAGATTTGGTAGAGGTGGAAGAGGCTCCTTCAATAATCAAAATTGACCACAGTGCCAAATTTACAGCAAGCTGGGTCATGTAGCCAGCTATTGCTTCTTTCGCTTTAATCAAAATTTTAATCATGCTCAACAAAATAACCCCTCCACCTCCATGCACAATGCATTGCCACCCCCTCCATCATTTTGTAATCCACGTGCAATGATTGCAACTCCTACATTTGTAGCAGATTCTTCATGGTATGCTGACACAGGAGCAACACATCACTGCACATATGAACCACAAAATCTGTGATACTCTCAAGACTATCAAGGTCAAGAACAGGTATGTGTTGGCAACGGATCAGGTATGAATATCTCTAAAGTTGGACAATCTTTTTTACAATGTTGTGCAATAAGAAAACGTTATAAATTATACGATTTATTGCTAGTTCCATCTATAACTCAGAATCTGATCAGTGTATCTAGATTTGCTAAGGATAATCATGTATACTTCTCTTTTTGGCCTGAATTTTGTTTGGTAAAAATCACACGCTACCAAGGAGGTTATTCTCCGAGACAAGGCTGAAAACGGAATGTATAAGTTTGAGAAAGTTGAAATTCCAAAGAATATGACATCACCTTCTATTTTTTTTAGCTAAACATGCTTCCTTAGATACTTATCATATGAGATTTGGCCATCTTACTCTTCAAATTGTAAAGAATATAGTTACTAAATGTGAGTTACCTATTGCACATGAGAATACAAATTCATATTGCAAGCTTAATTGTGAATTCTGTTGCATGGCTAAGGCTCATTCTTTACTTTATTCTTTATCTAATCTCATTTATAATTCACCACTATCTCTAGTTGTTTCGGATGTTTGGTGTCCAGCCCCCATTTCATCTTTGCATGGCTTTAGGTACTATGTTTCATTTATAGATATTTTTCTAGACATACCAACATTTATCTCTTAACAAGTAAAACCCAAGTGTTTTCAGTTTTTAAACAATATAAGTCTTTCATGGAAAAGCAACTTGGTTATTCTTTAAAAGCTCTTCAAACTGACAATGGTAAGGAATATTTATCTAATGCTTTCTCACAGTATCTAAGAGAGGAAGGTATCGAACACAGATTATCATGTCCATATACCCCACAACAAAATGGTCTTGCTGAGTGAAAGCATAGACACATTGTGAAAACTGGCCTAATTCTCTTAGCTACTGCTTCTTTACCATTGCATCTTTGGAGTGAAACTTTTTCTACTGCTGTATACTTAATAAACAGAATGCCTTCTTATGTCACCTCATATAAATCTCCATTTGAAATTCTTTTTCATAATGTTCCAGACTATAGTTTTATTCGAGTATTTGGTTGCTTGTGTTTTCCTAACTTAAGACCTTATAATCAACATAAATTGGAACTATGATCACAACCGTGCATTTTTGTTGGATATTCTAGTACTAAAAAAGGATACAAATGCATGACCTCCATTGGCAAAATTATCACCTCTAGAGATGGGTTTCATGAGGATAAATTTCCTTCCAATAGTTTCTTTATTAAAAACAATCCTAGTTGTGATAGTACTACTGCTACAGGCACTACTACTGAGATGCTCCCAATTATTGCCACTCTTCCTCCCTCTCAATTGAACCCTTTTCATATCTCTACAACAACCCAATCAGATCCCATAGCTAGCCCACCTACGTCTACTTCTATTCTTCTAAGTGCTTTAATGAGTCATCAAGACATTAATTCAGCACCCGATAAAAATTCTCTTATTCATTCTTCACTTTCCACTAATCCAATCTCTATCTCACCAATTGAGATTGCTTTGTAGGAAGCTATGCTGGCAGAATATAGAGCATTAGTTCATCATAAGACTTGGAGTTTAGTAGAACTTCCACCAAATGAAAAGATAGTTGGTTGCAAATGAATATTTGCCTTGAAGAAAAATGCTCAGGGGCAGGTTGTGAGACATAAAGTTCATCTTGTGGCAAGAGGTTATACTCAAACTGCTCGGGTTGATTTCGATCAAGTATTCTCACCTGTAATTAAGCCTGTCACTATAAGAATCATACTCACTCTTGCATTATCAAATAGCTGGAGAGTCAAACAATATGACTTCCACAATGCTTTTTTAAATGGTATCCTCAATGAAACTATTTATATGTCTCAGCCTCCAGGTTTTACACACTCTCATCCCCATCTTGTATGTAAATTGCATAAAGCCATCTATGGCTTAAAACAAGCCCCTAAGGCTTGGTATCTCGCCATTACCGCTGCACTTAAACAATTCGAATTCACCTGTACTAAGTCTGATCTTTTCTTTTTTACAAAATTTTCTTCTAATTCTATTATCTATATACTTATATACGTTGATGATATGTTAGTGACAAGGAACAATGATACTGAAATCATTTTTGTCTTAAAGTAGCTTCATTCAACTTTTCTTCTAAAAGATTTAGGGGACTTAAACTTCTTTCTTAGTATTGAGGCTGTTGTAACACCCTCACTATCAGAAGTCACGCTTCCGACTGTGCCACTTTGATAGTAAGGAGTATTACGACTACTTTACATACTAAATACTAAAATAGGAGCCTGTGACTCGATTCTGTACCGCTGATTTTCTTTAAAACCGGAAATAAACACTTTATCTTAAGAAAAATGCAAACAGGCATAGATTCATATACAAGACTCCTTACATAATAACTCATAATATATTATACATATAAAACATACAATTCCTATCCTTCTTACAAACTTGTAATAACAAAGACGAGGGAAGAAAATAACCTAATTAATACAACAACATATCAACCAAACGCAGTATAACTCTTCTTAACGCTTCTTCATCCGGTTCCTGAAAAGGTAAAGCTGTAGGGGGTGAGAACCTAACCACACGGTCTCACCACGGAATTTCAAAGTTGTCATAAGAAGATATTCAATAAGAAAACTGTTTTCAGATTCTGTGACTATCATTGTCTTATGAATACTTCTAAAATCATATAGCTAATCGTTCAAAACCTGATTTAATTAGCTTTGATAAAATAATTTCTGAAAATAAAATTTCTAATGAATAAATAAATTGAAACAAACTCATAATAAGATTTATTTAAAATCTGGGTCTTACATCCTACCCACCTTATAAAAATTTTCGTCCTCGAAAATTAAAATAATATATAAGGTAACACATAGTCTTTGTACTCTAATTTTTAAACACTTTATAGAAAAGTATGAAATCTTAGTATGCATATATAAATGTTCAAAACTTTACAAAAGCTTGGAGGAACAAAATAGGGTGCAAATCAAGATAGGCGTTCACAAAATAAAACGGTAGCTTGTGTGGCAAAAGGGCTATAAAGCAGGCTGGTATAACACAACGGATATAATGCTTGCTCGCAGATCTCTTACCCATTTCAAAACTTCAACTCCCCAACTCCATCACTCACTTCACAACTGCATACCCTATCACAATCCTAACATCTGCAAACTTTTACAAGGAACAAACGGCTATACTCCTCATAACGTTGCATACTTACCACTCTATCTTTCACGTTTACAAACGGCATTTTAAAGTTTCGTTTGCTAGCTCTAAAAGTTGTACGTGATTCTAAGGCAATCCTCAAGTTTATTCAAAAGAATACAAGACCTTGGAAAAAGACAAGCGACAAAATCCGCCAGGGTTTGAAAGGATTTATTGAAATCTCAAGTAATCAGGAATGCATAAGAAATGAAGAGTGTCGGACAGAAAATTAGTTTGGCAATCTCAAGAGTGATTCCCGAATCAACAAAACCCGATAGAAATAATAAAAAGAAAAGTAGTGCAGTAGTTTGATGCAAGATTAAGTCGAGTCAAGGAATATGAGGTTTACAGAAAAAAAATGTCTAAGACCAGAGACAAAGTTCATAAATCTCGAGTAGAATTAAGAATACTTTTGAATGAATTGCTCATAGGGAATGAAAAACATTTCAAAAACTATTTCACATTTGTCAAAAGAAAAGTACACATCAAACACTTTGTAAAAGAAATAACAAAAGTATATTTGTGGCATGACGTTAATACAATTCCATGTTGAAATAGATTATGTATAATTTTAAAAGAAAATGAATACCGATTTGACTAAGAACAAAAATATTTCCTCACATATTTGAGAAAAATAGTTAGGTGCACCACTTAACCAAAAGTAGGCATAAAACTCAGAAGGAAATCAAATTGCCTCTTGTTAAAATAGTTTAAAAGTTAAAGACAAAATAGGTGAGGTTTGAAAAGGGAAAGTCAATTGGGTTAAGACCAAAATAATTTTTTCGAAAATCTTAAAAGACATTTAGGTATTCAATCAAATAAAAGTATGCAGTGAAATCGTGGGAAGGTTGTAAGAAAATCAAACATTTGTTTAAAAATTCTCAAGGTTTATATTCAATCAAGTGCGTATAAAAATTATAACAAATATGGAACAAGAAGTTAAACTTTATTTAGAAAAGAATTTCGAATTAAAAATTTGCTTATAAGTCGGTTTCAAAACTTTATTTAAAATAGCGAATGCCGACCTCAAAATAACTTTGTCAGTTTAAAGAATAGCTATGAATGCAATTTAAGCGAAAAAAATTGATTTAACTTTCTTAAGAAGAGAATCCAGAACTTATTTTTAAAAGTTCACATTAAAACGAAATTGCCATCACATAAGAACCTTCAAGAATATTAAGATGTATTTAAAAAGAAACCAGGCCATACGAAAAAGAATATTAAATCAGGGGAGTTCAAACAAGACCAACTAGACATAAGACATCAAACAAGCTTTTAATTGAGCTACTGAAAACTTAAACCTCCTCTTCTACTAGTCGCTCCCTAAAGAGCTAATACCTCGGTTTTTACCTCTAAGAATCACGTGTGACACTGAGATACGTACAAGTACGTTCAAAGAGACACAATTTGCAGGAAGAGAAAAATAAACGATAAAATTATATTTCTCATAAATTCGGAAGGTGTAAGATTGCAATCAAACAACGATGTATAAGCACGAGAACACGTTTCGAAAAGAGTCATTTTGCATCATAACAAGAAATATTTAATTTAGGAACTCTAAGAGGTACAAGAGAAGGGTAGTAGTAAATCAAATCAAAATAAAATAAAACCAAATCAGAGGAGTACAAGGTTCACAAAAATATGAATGAATGGTTGAAATGACCGACAAATAAGAATGATTAAAAGTCATGAAGTATGCCAGAAAGAAGAATCAAAATGCTAATAGAAAAGAATTTTGATTTCAAGGAGCTCTAATAGAAACTATAGAGGAAAACAGGACAATTGCTTTGCAAAATTCAAGAGAATCTTCAAAAACGTGAATATTGTGTCATGTTAAAACCAATTCAAGTCAAACTAAGTTATACAAGGTTTGTGAAATGAAGATTATCCAGGCTAAGGATGAAATGTTTTCTTGACAATCTTAAAAGGTACTTTACATAATCAATTAAGAATTTGCATAAAAACAAAGCGAGTTTGGTAGGAAATCAAGTTGTTTTTCACCAAAACTATTTCTAAAGTAAAGACAAAATATGTGAAATTTGAAAAATGGAATTTAATTGAATAAAGGATCAAAAGTAATTCCTTAGAAAACTTAATAAGATACTCAAGTATTTAGTCAATTAGGTGCATATAGTGAAATCACGGTGATATTGAAAGGAGTTCCAAATTTTGTTTAAAAAGAAAAATTTGAAGTATGGTTTCAAAAATACATATAAATAAAGACATGCCAAATTCAAAACACTTTTGCCAAAATTTAAAGAATGATTATAGGTACAATTAAGTAAGAGAGGATTGAGTTGAAATTTCTTCTAAGAAAATCGGAATCTCTTTTAAAAAGTTTAAAACTAAAATTCCAAATGTGTATATATATATATATATTTGAAATTTACAATCTCATAAAGATATTTAAGAAGACTGAAAGATGTAAGGAAGAAAATCCACTCACATTTTAGAAAAGAAATTTAAATCAAAGAATTCGAAAAGAATTCACAAAATATGACAAAAACAAATCCTCCAAGGAATTTAAACATAGACACTTAGGATTAAATGAAAATGCATTTCAACAAAAGATAAGGTTGAAGAATAATCAACTACTTTTCAAAAGAAATCTCAAGTAAGAATTTTCAAGGTACACTATGAAAGAACATATTACAAGTCATCGATAAAATTTTCAAGACACAAAAGAATATCCTCGAGAATTAACTCCTAACGTCCCCAAGCCGAGCGGTAAGTGTTATCTAATCAATTCTAATTCGCCTATGTTAACCCATTAACTTCTCGTTCACATAAGCCATCAACATTAAGTTGGCCAGACTCAATATCAACAGATATGCAATGATAAGCTAACAGTGTTAATTGATAGGCAGTCATGTGCATAAAATTCTAATTCTTGTTATTTGGACAAGACCTACAACATGACAGACACTCAGAGAATGCAATGAAGCATGGTCAGTCCCTCCCCAAGGCTCTAATTAGGATGAACTGCTCTGATACCATAATGTAACACCTTCACTATCAGAAGTCACGCTTCCGGCTGCGCCACTCTGATAGTAAGGAGTATTACGGCTACTTTACATACTAAATACTAAAATAGGAGCCTGTGACTCGATTCTGTACCGCTGATTTTCTTTAAAACCGGAAATAAACACTTTATCTTAAGAAAAATGCAAACAGGCATAGATTCATATACAAGACTCCTTACATAATAACTCATAATATATTATACATATAAAACATACAATTTCTATCCCTCTTACAAACTTGTAATAACAAAGACGAGGGAAGAAAATAACCTAATTAATACAACAACATATCAACCAAACGCAGTATAACTCTTCTTAACGCTTCTTCATCCGGTTCCTGAAAAGGTAAAGCTGTAGGGGGGTGAGAACCTAACCACACGGTCTCACCACGGAATTTCAAAGTTGTCATAAGAATATATTCAATAAGAAAACTGTTTTCAGATTCTGTGACTATCATTGTCTTATGAATACTTCTAAAATCATATAGCTAATCGTTCAAAACCTGATTTAATTAGCTTTGATAAAATAATTTCTGAAAATAAAATTTCTAATGAATAAATAAATTGAAACAAACTCATAATAAGATTTATTTAAAATCTGGGTCTTACAGCTGTCACTCACTCAACTGATTTAATTTCTTTCAATCAAAGTAAATACATAAAAGAATTATTATGTAGGGTTGGTATGCAAGATGCTAAACCGGTTAGCACTCTCATGATTAGCTCTTCAAAACTATCGGCAAATACATGTACTCCTTTTGAAGATCCCACATTGTTTAGATCAATTGTGGGGGGACTTCAATATGCCACTATCACAAGACCAGACATCATATTTGCAGTAAACAAGCTCAGCCAATTCATGTCAAAGCCGAGCTAAGATCATTGGATAGCGACAAAGCGTGTTCTTCAATATTTAACAGGTACAGTTGATCTTGCTCTTCAATTTCATAAGACTAATGATCTTTTCAGACTCGGATTGGGCTACTGATGTTGATGATAGAAGGTCTATATATGGGTACTGTGTGTGTACTTTGGAGCAAACTTGATTTCCTGAAAATGTTCAAAGCAACCCACTGTCAGCAAAAGCTCCACCAAGGCTGAATTCAGGGCGTTGGCAGCTACTTTGTGTGAGTTAATATGGATTCAAATCCTTCACTAAAGTAGCCTTGCACTTCATCTCCCACATTCTTTTGTGATAACATGTCCACCGTACTTACATGAGCGAACAAAATATTTTGAATTGAATCTGTATTTTGTAAGGATAAAGTGATTCAAGGACAGCTTGTTGTTACTCATATTCCAAACTTAGAACAAATAGTAGACATTATGACTAAACCCTTATCTCTTAGCAAGTTTAAGAGCAAACTTCGATTGGCACAAAAGCTTCCCTAAATTTGTAAGGGAGAGATGTGAGATATGTTAGCTAGAGTTAGTTACCCTTGACTATAAAATAGCAAGGTTCAGAGTTAGCTAGAAATTAGTTATTCTTGATTATAAATAGCAAGGTTCAATGTATGATTATGTAAAGAAAAAAAAAAACTTTCAATAACACATTTTTTCAATTACATCAAATTCTTTCTCATTTTTTTTCTCTTTTTCCTGTTCCACTTTTGCTTTCTTGCTTCTCAATTTCTCACGACAAGCCTTGTTACTCACTTTCTTTAACAAGTTTCATAATTTACATTTTTCGCCCTTCATAATTTGCGATAATTGTTATAATTTACGTCAAAATTAAAAAATATGGTTGTTTATCACAATTTATATATTAAAAGAAAGATACATATATTAAGTGCTCAAGCACCCATGACCAAAATTCACATAAATAATTTCGGGTTAATCACCCAAATCAAAATCTTGTAAAATCAGGAGATTTGTAAAGTGAAAACAAGTATTTAATTACTATTGAATTAAGATAGTGGAGTTTATATATAATAAAGATTACAAATTTAATAATAATTAATTTGTTATTTTATTACTTTTTATGTTAGAAGACTAGTAAAATTTATTATTTTTTGAATTATTAATATTTAAAAGTATAAGTTAAAAATATGTTGTCGGATATTAAGCTAAAAAAATTAGATTAATATCTAAAAGTGAGAATAAAAAATAATAAATTCTATTAGTTTTTGAATTTGTTTTAAAAAATGTTAGAGGGTCAATAGAATTTATTGTTTTTGGATAGTAAATCATCAATATTTAAAAGTGTTGACTAAAAGTATGTTATTGAATTACTAAACAAAAAAATTGGGCTAATTATTGAAATTATATACACAACAGAACAAAATGGTTAAAGTTTGTTAGAGTTATTGGAGTTTGTTATTTTATATAGGAGTCAGTTATGCTTATCACTGCACTGTAAATAATGCACAATCCCACTGTAAATGTGACCTTGACTGCATAATTCAATTTTCACAATTTCTCTCAATAATTTCATATTGTTCATTACTTCTTCTCTCAATCTATCTCTTTCTGAGTACTTATTTCCTGGCTTATGTTTGTCTCTAACTCATAAGTCTTTCATGGTATCTAAAACTTTTTTTTTTCTTTCTTAAAACTTTGAATTTGTTTAACAATGGCACTCACTTTATTAGACAATTCAACAAGGAAAATAGTTTCTACCATCACTGAGAAATTAGCTGAAAACAAACTTTTCACATGGAAATACGAAGTAATTTTCACAATTATCTAATGACCATTTCTTCTTTACTAGCTATCTAAATGCAGCCAACTATGAAATGAAGTACAAAAATGGTATAGAACATACATGGCAATACTCACATATAAAGTGAATATATAGAATGTTAATATATTTATAATTAGTAGTGAAACTTTATTTTATTTTAAAAAAAATGGTGGAACTCACACAAATAATTATTCATTCTTATTCTCACGTTGTATTCACTGCACAATTTTATTATCTGAGAATAAGCACGATTTTATATTTGACTAAGATTCAGCAGGTTTTTACGAAGTAGGTTTCCCATTAATACGATATACAAGTACTTTCATATTATTCTCTAACAATTTCTTTTATCAAATTTGATCCCTAACAAAAAATAAATAATATCTTTGATTCGGTAGAATATTAAATAAATTAGTCCTTAACAAAATAAATATACAAATATGTTTTTTTTCTTTTAAAATTTAGACAATTTAATCCCTCAATTTGTTTTTTTATTGTATCAGAAACGAATTTGCATAATATTTTAAAAGAAAAAGAACTACATTGTCATTTTTTGTTATTAAGAACTAACTTATTGCTTGTAAAAATTATTAGAGACCAATTTAGGATATATTACTCATAAAGTTATCTTCAAAAATAAAATGTTCTATCTATTGCAAATTAATTCACATGTTATTTTAATTTGTGCAAGTAAATGCACTTATATTAAGAATTTAAAATTAAAAATATTTTAAAAAATAAATTTACAAAACTGTCCCTATTTAAAAACATTTTATATCAATAACAAAAAATATATTTAATTTTTACTAAAATCATAAATAATTTAATGATACATTTGACAATTCAATAATGAACAATGAACAATATATACAAAAAAAATTAGAATATCTAACTAACAAATAATTTGAGAGAAAAAAAAAAACCATTTATTGCTAGCGTTCAAAACAAGCATGTAGATTGTAGAGTTACTCATATGTTCTCATGTAGTCAAAACAAGCATGCCACTTAGAATTTACTTTTTTGAGTATCCAAACTTGGATGCCAACAATCATTTGTTTCTATTGCCATTAAAACATGCTGTTAAAAAACAATTGAACAGGTACAATTTACAAGGCTCTTTCACTGTGCATAACACGTAAGATATAGTTGTACAATTTTTCACCATTGGTTATGAGGGTTACACGGAAGCGCAATCCTAGCATACCCTTCTAAATTTGTCTTTCCACTTTTTCACAAATCCCTTCAACAATTCACTTCATGCCTTTGGCTTTTGTTTGCACCTCCCAAAACCCATCATATCATTGTAGACTAGTAGAATCCCTTCATCTCCGTTCTTCGTCGTCGTCACCACCACCACGCTCAACCTCAATCACTACCACCACTCTCTCTCTCATATAGAGAATTTAAGAGTTTAGAGTTTAAAAAAATATAGTGGATCCAAGCATTATTGATTCAAAGTAGAAGAGAGAATTATGCTAAGGACAACGAAGAGAACATACAACTAAGTGATTACTATATTTAGATATGCACAAGAGGTAGGAGTTGGACTAGTGTGGCTATATTTGGATGAACAAGGAAATAAACAAATTTTCCTTGGCATGATGGAAAATATTAATAAAGATGCAGAGAACGATGCAAACAGTTTCACTGCAATGAGGGGAAGCATGGAAGCAGGTGACGGCTGCTGTGGCGATAGCGGTGGTGCGACGGCTGCGGGAGATGAGGTGGCTTTGAAAAAAGGTCCTTGGACAGCCGCAGAGGATGCAATTTTAGTTGATTACGTAACGAAACACGGTGAAGGGAACTGGAATGCTGTACAAAGAAACACAAAGTTGGCTCGATGTGGAAAGAGTTGTAGGCTAAGATGGGCTAACCATTTGAGACCAAATTTGAAGAAAGGTGCTTTCTCCCCTGAAGAAGAAAAGCTCATCATTGAACTCCATGCTCAGTTTGGAAACAAATGGGCTCGAATGGCTGCATTGGTATAACTCCGTCATCCCTTTTTCTTATGTCTTTTTCAGCCATATACAGTTAATAATTATATGAAATTTATGATTGAAAATCGCTAAATAATAATTTAATTAGACTTATCAAATTATTTAATAATTTTTAAATATAAACTTAAAATAAAGATAACTGGATATAATTATGTTATTCTTTTTCTTTTGGTGGTGCTGTAGTTACCTGGAAGAACTGACAACGAAATAAAGAATTATTGGAACACAAGGGTGAAGCGGAGGCAAAGGCAAGGGCTTCCTCTGTACTCAGATGACCCTGATCGTCCGACTATATCAAGCACACCCACGACCCCTATAACTCATCTAGGAACAAACTTCATGAACAATTCTCCCACAAGCAAGTTTGAGTTTCTCCACCACCAAAGTTATCTTCATTCTCCATCTCCACATCACCACCACCTGAACCATTCTCCTTTAACATCACCACTTCACAGAGCTCCGTCTTATTCCCCTCACACATTCTTGGATGCTACTACGCATTCCCCTTTATCCTCGTCATCACTTCACTCACCACTCTCCACTCCCATTTCATCTTCACCTCTCTCCTTCACCTTCCATAGACCTGCACCGTTGTTGTGCAACCCTCTTCGCTTTAAGCGTTACCGTTCAACTTCAACTGTGAATCCAACCACACCAACCACGCCAACCCACTTATCTGATCTTGATAACGGGTTTAGATTTCCAGTTCATCTCAACTCTTCTTCTTCTTTCTCCCACTTCTTTCAGAACCCATCCTTGTTGGATCCTGAAAGAAACATGGTATGTTCGACTTCTCCTTCTAGTTTCCTAAGCAAGATAGAGCTCCCTTCAAACCAATTTTCATTGTCATCGCAACCGCACCAAATAGAGCCATCAGAGTTTAAACTTGATGATGTTGAGTATAATAATGACCCTAACTGTTTAAATACAAGTAATGGGTTGGTTGGGGATATTCTATCTGAAGCTCAAACCATGGCTTCTAGCCATCAGAATTTAAAAAAGCGAAGCTACTTCGGCTTGAATGAAGGGCACGATGAAGTTTTTGAGGGTTGCCAAAGCTTTGATGACTCTCTTTATTGGTCTTCTAGTTCAGGTTGATAAAAAAACTTTTAAATCTTAGTTGTTTTTGTTTGATTTTCACTACTTCAATTAAGGTAAAAATTTAGGTGTAACTGACTTTATCGAAAGTTGATAGTTGAGAGTTGTTAGAAAATAATTTAGTCTAACCTATTAAATTATTTAACGAATTCTCAACTATCAACTACACCTCAGTTCTCACATTTAATCAATTACTCCTTTGTGTATGCATTTGAAAATTTAGCGTTATTGTTTTGAATAGTTGGATCTTCTTGGTTGCTTTTAGCAACCTAAGTTTATTTTATGTCACATAATTAAATCTGATTCTTTCATCTGAATATATTTTTCTAAATTATTTAGGAGTTTCCTTAGGTTTAGGAAGAAGAGTCTAAACTAAAATAAATTTGCATGGGTTGAAAATATTAGTATACAGTTTTTTCTTGTTATATTGATGCTTATGTACTAAATTTTTAATGTCTTTTGTCATAGTTTAATATGTCTCTCATAACAAATAACATAATATGAGTGCATTAATTTTTTATTTTGACCTCTTGGAGTTATTTTAATTCTAAAAATTGGAATGCTTCAAAATTCATTTCAAATATATACATTCTAATTGTATAATACTACTACATAGCATGTTCTAATTGCCACATACGTGTGATAAGTGTGATGAAAAAATAATGACTTTATTATAACTTAAGTAAACACATTTTGATGGAATAATAATAATAATAATAATAGTTCGAATTTTGACAAATAATAATAATAATTTTTGCAGGACTAAAACCAAAGGAAGAAGCAACAAACTTAGACAAATCCATGAATGAGGACTTGTCAACATTGCTCCCTGTAATGCCTTCAACCTTACAATGCCAACAGAATTGGCAGCATAATAATACAACAGAAGTCTCAAATAATGTCCAATCTTCTTGTCTTATGACAGATGACAATTTTGGACTTGATATAAAGCCTGTAGCTTCATTATTTCCTCTCAACAATGCCACGAACCATGATAATAATAATAATAACACAGGATGTTACTCATGGGACAATTTATCTGGGCTATGTTGACCTTGACTCAAATTATAAATAATGGTCACAATTTATGTATCATAATGACTTTAGAAGCTATTTATTTTGTTGTTGAAATCTCGTGATTGATGTAGATGATACTTATTATTGTTCAGAACATTGATTTTTCAGTTGTAATATGTTTAGTGTTTAACTATTAATTATAATTTGAAAAAGCTTCGGGAGACAATACAAATCCAACCCAAAGTATTCATTGATTCTAAATATAGCATAATTGATAATTCGGATATTGTATAAACATTAGCGGAAATGTTTGGTAATCAAAGAAAATCAGCCAAAAACAGTCATAACTTGCCTTATTTAGCATTCATTAATTGTTGCAATAAATAATTAATACTAAATAAGGCAAGTTCTGTCTGTTTTTTTTTTCTACCTTAGTTACTATTATGTATCAATTTATTACTCAATGATTGCAATAAATTACAATAAATTCAATATATATTAATTTGTTGGAAAGCAACTAACTATACATTTTTAATAATTTAACATTTAATTCACCACTAATTTGTTGGAAAGCAACTAATTTTCTTATATCTTTTTTTAAAAAAAAATATTTAAAAAAATATTTTAACATAATAAATAAATAAATAATATTTTTATATTATTGTACTCAAACATAATTAATAAATAAAAAAATATTTTTATATGAAATATCTAAATATAATATATTAATTTTATTTTTTTAAATTATTTAAAAAATATATTTTCTTAAGAAGTCACTCAAATAAGTCTAATGCATATTTTTCTAATATTTATGTACAATTTGAATGAGAAAAATAAGTATTTACAATTTGTGTGTTTTTAGATCGAATGATTTTTGTTGGAGTGTACCTAATTCTAGTGTTTAATGTATAATCCTTACTTACACAATTTCAGTTTAACATTAATCATGCATATTAATAGAAATTAACTAGAAATATTAGGCAGCTAAGCATTCTTTAATCAAGTCTGATCAATTTAAGCTGTACACTTATGTACGTGAGTATTCTTTTTCTGTATCTTCTTGGTACGCAATTTTCATCTGCGTTCATTTTTTTTTTTTCGTTGTGTATTTTTTTCATTCTTTTTCTTCTGCGTCTTCTTTGCTCCCTTTTTCTTCTTATGCATCATCGTCATGCATTTTTTTCTTTGTTCTGTTTATTTATTTTTGTCTTTCTTGAAAAAGAACAATAACAAAAAGAAGAGGAAAAAAATAATAATTCAACAATATTTAAGCCTTTATTATGGACAAAGTATCCACTATTAATTCAAAGATTCAATGGAATAAAAGGCAGATATATAAACTAAGAGAAAAGAATATATATGTATTTTGTCATAGATCTCATGGTCAAGAATTTTTCTAAGAAATTTTGGAATTTTTTTGTTTTTGATAACTTCTAATTGATTAAAAAATTTTGGTATTATATTTTTGTTTTATGTTTTTTTCAAACTCTTTCTCCTCCCTGTTTTTCTCATATTTTTTTTGTTTTATCCTCTCATAATTTTTGTTGTTTCTTCTTAGTAAAAAGAAAAAAAACTAAAAAAAATTCAAACAAAGAAAAAAAAAGAAATACTATAATAATACCAGGATAATAATAATAATAATAATAATAATAATAATAATAATAATAATAATAATAATAATAATAATAATAATAATAATAATAATAAAGCATATATATATATAGGAGAGAGAAAGAAACATGCACAAAGAATAAGAAACATAAAGAAGAAATAGGGGAGTGGATCCTCTCCAGTGAATAAAAAACTGGATGGTATGCAGTGTTTAATCTAACCATTCACCACATTCTCTCTCTTATTTATTTCTGGTCCCACTATTAAAATCAAAGGTGAGAGATTGCACTGTATTTTGTCAAGTGTTGAAAAAACTGGAGAGGATCCATTTCCAAGAAACAGTGCGCAAAAAACATGAAGAAGAAACAGTGCGCGATTTAACGTGTGTTGTGGGAGTGATTTTTATTAGGTTTGGACCAACTTTGTTAAACTTAATTATCAAAAATACTTATACATATAATAATACTGAAAATTAACATCCATAATACATTTTATTCAATTTGTAATTCTTATTTACTTTTAGAAACATTTTATTAACATCATTCATTGCAAAAATCTTAACATCCAATTTTTTTTATTAACCAGAAATGCTGCAATTAATATCGGATAATTTAAATTACTTATTTTGACATAAACACAACAATGTTTAAATTCTCCAACTCAATAACTTTTAAGAATACACTAAAATTATAAGCATCATAAATAACGTCTGAGATTCCACAATTATAACATTCAAAAACCTTCAATACTTGCATCCAAAACTAACATTTTGGTGACCTCAACTATGAATATATAATGATTGGCAATTAACAAATTCAAATAATTAAACACGAATACCGGGTTTGGTTTTGATAATAGAATAAAATAGGACAATAAAAATAAAATACAAAAAATAGAAATACAAAAATTAATATTTTATATTTTATTTGATGATCAACTAAATATAAAAAAAATTATAAAAATCTAATTTATTCTACTTTCTTTCATACAAAAACAATTAATAAGAAAAATGTAATGATAACAAACTGTAATTATGAAAAAATGGTAAGTACTGTTTTGGTCCTTAAAGTTGAGCGTGAAAATCGAAATCGTCCCTCATCTAATTTTCGATTTAGAATCGTCCTTAACGTTTTTTTTTTTCGAATTAAAATCGTCATTTTTAATAAATTTTTTAATTCAATTCCTAAACTACCCCTATTTTAATAAAAAAATAAAATTTAAAAAAAAAAATAAAAAAACGCGTTTTGGGGGAGGGGAAAGGAAACGTATTGGGGGTAGGGGGAGGAAACGCGGGAGGGACGAGAGGAGTCCATCGCTATAACCGCCGCCACCATCTGACACCTGCATCGTCGCCGGTCCGTCCACGAGCCGCCACCAGAACCACGACCAGAGGAAGACGTCGCCACCTTCCCTTCATGCATGCTTCTGCCGCCACCGTGGAGTGCGTCGCCGGGAAGGGGAACCCGAGCTGTCGATCTACCCAGCCGTGGAGTGTGTCGCCGCCGTTCATGCATGCTCCTGCCACCGCCGATCTACCCAGCCGCCGTCGCTCCGTCGCCCACGAGCTGCCGGTGGTCCTGCTTCGCCTTCTGCATCTGCTTCTTTGTGCTTTGAATTTCTGATTTGGCTTTGTACTTCTCTGTTGATTTGGCTTTGTGCTTGAATTTTCTGCTTCTGCTTCTCTTTCTTGTTGAATTTTCTGCTTTGTACTTGAGTTTCTGCTTCTGCTTCTCCATTGTTGAGTTTCTGCTTCTGTTTCTTCATTGTTGATTTGTTGCTTTCTGTTTCTACTTGTGTTAAATTTGTGTTGATTTGTTGATTTACTGCTTCTCTGTTGATGCTGTTATTCTTGGAGGTGTTGGTATTGGTGTTGGAGGTAAAGGTGCCAGTAATGATGAAGGGTATTTTTGTCCAGAAAAATTTTAAAATGACGATTTTAATACGAAAAAAAATGTTAAGGACATTTCTAAATCGAAAATTAGATGAGGGACGTTTTCGATTTTTACGCTCAACTTTAGAGACCAAAACAGTACTTAACCCTATGAAAAATGAATAAACATAATAAAAAAATAAATTTTATCTTTTGTTAATACTTTTGTGTTTTTTCTGTTAAAAAATATACAAAATATACTAATTTAGATTAAACATAATTTTGTATTTTTATGTTGTTGTCTTAGTGTTCCATACTTGTAAACGAAATCAGGCGTACAAAGTCTAGTTAGTTCAAATCACTTCAATATCAAGTGAGTTATCGTGTACTAACAACTCTGATCCCTTGTGAGTTGTGACGGTAACATAAAAAGTACAAGTCTTGCTATTTAGGCACCGGTTAGCAAAGGGAAGTAGGGAACTTTGAAACTTCATATTTTTTGGAAATGATACCATTGGAATTTTTAAAATGGAAAAAATAACCCTTGTCATCTTAAGAAATAAATAGAGCTTGTGTGTGAATCTGAGTGAAAGTTTGGACACTACAACTTATCAAACTACACAATCTCAAATATTTACACATCCTCCCAATAGAAATGTAAATTAAATTCTAAAGCCAGCTATTTTTCTAGAATCTCCCTTGGTCAAGTTTCATTGATAATTATATCATTTGTTTGTGTTGGTTTAATCCTCCTTGTCTCCAGCTTTATACTCATTGTTTTCAACTTCTGAAACAGAGCTCCTTGCTTGAGTAGCAGCCTGTACTTGATTTGAAACTCTCTGGTATTCATCACCTCCTTTAACAAAAAATGTCTGAAGAATCATCATTACTGCAACAATACCAACAAGAATGTACACCAATCTGACATCAAAAGATCGATGGAGATATCGCATAAATGAAGGGCCACTCATCTCTTTCTTTATGGTTTTTCCTTCTCGATATCCTTCTACAAATTTAGAGATCTGTGTTGCTTGATCCTCTTCTTCGATGCTTTCAAAACCAACAACCTGAAAATTGTTAAGAGAAATGTTATTGGCTTCAGCAGCAAAAAATTGAGGTATTTAATATGT
This sequence comes from Arachis hypogaea, assembly GCF_003086295.3. Taxonomy (NCBI): domain Eukaryota; kingdom Viridiplantae; phylum Streptophyta; class Magnoliopsida; order Fabales; family Fabaceae; genus Arachis; species Arachis hypogaea. Next base: position 11,918,011 of record NC_092046.1, read on the forward strand.
TTGCATATCCTCACTAGTAAGATACTCCATAGTCTGAAAGATCAGAATTGGAAAAATCCCATATCCAGTTATATATTGAAAGAATTTGTATATTCATATCAAACATATTTAAGTATTTAATAGTCAATGAGTACTCCACACAAAGCTACTGGTGTATATGATATGAACATCAACATATGAAACTTGCTTCTTCTAACTCAACTCAATCTCTCAAATACGCAAGCATAAACGCTGTCATATGAATACAGAATGCATATATGTAAACACAAATGATAGGATAACCTAAAATAACTTGTTTCAGGTAAAAGGCTAGACTTACTGAAAGGTACTCATCGCTGTTATCCCAAACGACCAGTTTTGGCAGTTTAGTGCCAATATCGAATTTTTCAGCAAATTCTTCCATCTGTCTAACTCCAACATAACCAAATATTAAGTCACGATTTGCAGATGCAGCAGCCTTCAATAACTTAACCAGCTCCTTTGATCTTTCTTCATCTTCATCGTCAACAATTGCCAAAACTGTCTTCCTACCATCAGCTTGAATCAACTTAAGTGTGTCACGGGATACAGGCACAGCCAAGGGAATCAGATTTTGTTTTACAAAATCTTCCAAAAATTCATCTGCAAGTGAAAACCAAAAGCATAAATTGTTAAAGGATTCCCATAATTATGTAACAAAATTAAAAACATATAAAGACATTAAGAATGTTGAACCAACATAACACCCCATGAGAAAAGAAAAGAATAAAATATTAAGTATAATTCAAGAAATACAGACAAGCTGAACAATAGAGTAATTGATTAGCAATCACTAATCAAAACTAAAGCTGATATTTCATTTATACACAAAAAAAAGAAAAAAAAAATACTAGAACTGTAGTATTTGTGGCCTCAAAGCTACATTAGTTCCTATCCTGAAACAAAAAAGACCTTTTAGAAGAACTTGCTATGTGTTAATAATCACTTAGTCTCAGATTTTGTCTCCAGTCAAGTTCTATAGCTAATTTTGTCATTAGCTTATTTAATTCAATAGTTAACTGGGTCTAAGCCATAGAATCATCCTAAAGAAACCGAGAGTTGAACTACGTAGGGGAACTGTAAAAATTGCCCTATCCGATAACAACTGCAAGGATGAAGAGACAGGGCTACAAGTTCCACAATTACAATCTAGCCAAATGCACCAAACATTTAAATAGAGCTCAGTTCTATAACCTGCCTCGCTATCTTCTAATTCCCAAAAAAAAAAAAATGGATGGTGAATAATGATACACTAACCTTCAAAGGGGCCATAGAATGTGCTCCGCTCATTGTATTTTAGATTAAGGGAAACCAATGCAGGAACCTTATCAAAGTCATACAACACCATGAGATCCTCTGAAAAATCTTTTGCCACAGAGAACCATGCATTTTTCTTATACTTTATGCCTAACTTCTCCATCATTGAGCTGTCCAACCCAAAACCTATAAATATGGGGAAAAATTCGCCAGCTTCTTCAACAAATGATTTGACAGCAGAATCTGAATCAAGAACAGCAACATCAGAAGCAGCAAATTTCTTCAGATAACGAACAAGTAATTCGGCTTTCCTTGGTCCACGGTACTCTACAGGGACGCCATGATTAAACAGCATAATGGTTGGATATGCACTGTACAGCAAAATAGAAGTTTCATCTAAGCTCATTCACAGTAATCACTTATATCAGAATGAAAAAACAAGGTACAGTGGCACAGAAACATACTCAACATCATATTTTTTCGCAAGGCCAGTATGCTTGTCCGCATCTACCTTCGCTATGACTATGGGATCCTTTAAGGTTGCAAGTACAGGTGCGGCAGCATCTAACTGCAAGGCAGATAATCACAAATTCTAAGGTCTTCAGGAACCAAAAGTTAAAGAATCACAGTGAGTACAGTTATTACAAGTACAATTCTATTCTATCCCAATACTCTTTGATAAATTTTGAGTGTAGATAATATGAATTTAATTTTGATGCATTGTAATTTTGTAAAGTAGTTTTACACGTCCGTCCAACTACATAATGTCACCTAAGCAAAAATAAATACTTTTTACATTGACAATGGTGAATGGTCATCCAAAAAATAGATGTATTTAGACGACTGTGTTTACCCTTTGTGTATCAAATTAAACTCTAGATAATACTGAAGTTTAAAAAGTTAAAACCACTACAATGATAAGATAGTTTATACGAATTTAATTTTGATGCACTTCTAGTGTTTATCCTTGCATCCAATCACAGAATGTCATGTCAACAAAAATAACTACTTTGAATAGTAGTTCCAAAGAACTTATGTGATCGAATGACTGTCTAAATCAATTTACATTCTAAAAATTAAACTCAATTTACATTTTACAATTATTATTATACAAAAGTGTTCATGCTCACTACAAGCTACTTTCCATATGAGTAACCCTTCATTAACTTGCATACAGCAACTTGAAAGATGCACCAATCAAATAAACAATAAAGTAATAAAACTAAATCTGAGATAGATTTCTTTCTAAGGGGAATACAAATAAAAATCGAAACCTGAAATTAAGAAAGAGGGGAAAAGGGGGTACCTCAGGTGAAAGGCGCTTGCAGTGACCGCACCAGGGAGCGTAGAAATCAACCAAGATGTGATCGAAGGAAGAGATGGCGGAATCGAAGTTGGATTCATCAAGAACCAGCACAGTCCCGTCCACCGCGAACTTCTCCCCTTTGCAAAACTGGATCCATAGCAGAACGGTGAAAGTAACCACAAGAATCCTCTTCATCTTCGTCGTCATCATCGCTCTGTGTTGGATTCCAACACCAAAGTGTATAATAGTTGTGACTTGTGACTTTTCCTCCTCGGAACTACTTAACCTTGATTCAGTTGATTCCTCCTCCTCTCTCTCTCTCTCTCTCTCTCTCTCTCTCTCTCTCTCTCTCTCTCTCTCTCTCTCTCTCTCTCTCTCTCTCTCGGGTTCCCGTGTTTTTGAACTTAAACAAAACTTCATAAATTTATTTAAAACCATTAATGCATGTATATCTTAGTTACCAACACAAATATTATAAAAAAAAAAAAATTAAACTACTTTTGTTTATATAACATTACTCATGTAAATATGAAAAATAAAAAATTATACTGTATTATTGACAAGTTCTAATCATGTTAAAGTCAATATGCCAATCCCAAATATGAAGGGTAAAACTTCTTTTATATATATATATATATATATATATATATTGTTCATACCTTGACCCAGTAATAATGGCCTAGGATCCAAGCAAAGAAGTCCAACCCAAAGGGTTGGCCTTCACCCAGTACCAGCCTTCATCCCAAGAAGTCGGTACTAAACACGACCTGCTCCAAAGAAGTCGGATACGAGGGTTAGCTGGCAGATAACACTCATTCAAATGAGTAACTGCCCCTAGAAACTCTCTAACCACTTCATAGAGCCATATCTTAATCTCCCTAAGATATGGGAGCGGTTATCCACCTAAAAAGGTGGCACTACTTCAGCGGTGGTTATTGGCTCACCACTATAAATACACTGACACCATTCAGGTATCTCGAAGTTCCAATACTCTCTAAACCTGCTCACACTCTTGCTAACTTAGGCATCGGAGTGTCCTTGCAGGTACCACCCCCCATTCTTTCACACGTACACGTCGGACGGAGGAACGCCGAGTAGCAGATCTACTCGAAAGCCACCTCCTTCATACATTTGGGCCAACCAACGCCATCCAGCCCATTAATCTCCGGTTACCCACCGTAACATTGGCGCCGTTGCCGGGGACCCGAGAGATCAACCAGTGATGGCGAATAGATCCCCTGAAGAGGGTCATGTGGAGACAGATTCTGAACAAGAGAATCTGAACACTGGAAATAATGAGGCCGACCAGACCCTTCACCAGGAAGCCAATGATCAACACAGGGAAGGCACCTCCGGAATCAAAAACCCGAAGGTAAATTCTTCAGAGGGGCGCGAATCAGAAAAAGAAGGACCATCCCACGCAACCGAGCTCATGGGATTAGTCCACAGTCGCCTCGAGCAGCTAGAACAGGAACGGGAGCGACAAAAGGAAACTGAAAAGAACCTAAAAGAGGAGATGGAGCGACGAAAAGAGTTAGAAAGAAAACTCTTAAAGTTAGAATCCTCCCTCAAAGGCCAAAACTCCCACGACGGTAGAGAAGATTCGCCCTTGGGGGGGAAGATCCTTTTAGTGAGGACATAATGAGGGCAAAAGTTCCGAGAAACTTTAGAAGCCCCGATATGGACCTCTATGACGGAACCACTGATCCAAAGCATCATCTGAGCAACTTTAAAAGTCGGATGTATCTGGCTGACGCTTCCGATGCCACGCGATGCAAAGTTTTTCCGACAACTTTGTCAAAAGCAGCGATGAAGTGGTTCGACAGCCTCCCTCCGAGGTCGATTACCAGTTTTGAAGACCTCTCAAGGAAATTCTTGATGAGGTTCTCTATCCAGAAAGACAAAGTAAAACATGCACCGAGTCTCCTGGGAATAAAACAGGAGGTCGGGGAGTCCTTACGAGCCTATATGGAAAGGTTCAACAAAGCATGTTTGGAGATTCAAGACCTGCCCACTGACAAACCCCAATTTGACGGTTTGTCTTGCATTGAATTTAGAGTATTTTGATAACCTTTTGTCACATTTAGCCTAGGAATTAGCATGATTTTGTTATCTCTCCCATATTTGTGCTTAAGTGTAAAAACATGCTTTTTAAGCCTTATTTTGATGAATTCTAGTTCTTCTTTGATTCCATAAGATGCCTTGATGTGTTTGCTAGTAATTCCAGGATTGAAATAGGCTAGGCATGGATCAAAGGAAGCAAGGAAGGAAGCATACAAGCGGAGAGAAGCATAAAAAGTCAAAGAAGCAAAGTCAGCCATGCACGCGCACGCGCACAAGGCGCTCGCGCGCACATCGCGGAATTAGCCAGGGACGCGCACGCGTACCGTGCGCGCACGCGTCGATGAGGGCACATGACCTCACTAATGCAACACGTGCCTGGCGATTTGAGAGGGTTTCTGAACCCATTTTTGGCGCCAAATTGCTAAGGGGAAGGAATCATCATCATCACTTTTGGACTAATCACTTTAGTTTTAGAGTTTTAGAGAGAGAAGCTCTCTCTTCTCTCTAGAATTAGGATTAGGAATTAGGGTTAGATTAGGATCTCATAGTTCTAGGTTTAATTCAAGTCTCCCTCTACTTCTACCTTCAATTGATGATTGCTACACTTTGGTTCTTTTCTCTATCCCTATTCTCTTGTTGTAATTTCTCTTATTTTGTTTCTAGGTTTTGTAATCATGATATTCTTGTTCTCTTTATTTTCTTTCAATAATGCAATTTGAGGTAATTCATGATAATTGTGATTTCCTTGATTGTTGTTGTTAATTCTTTACATTCAATTGTAGTTAGAATTCATTCTTGTTGTGATTGACTATACTTTTCTTTTGTGCCTTCCAAGTGTTTGATTAAATGCTTGGAAGAATTTTAGACTAGAATTTTATGTTCTTGGCTTGAGAAGGTAACTTAGGATTTCTTGAGTCACTAGTGTCCAATTGATTGATAGTTAATAGCCATTAACTCTAGCCTTCATTAATCCAATTAGTGGAAAGCTAGGACTTATGGACTAGGATTGATATAACTCAATTGACTTTCCTTTGTTAATCGATTTAAGGATGACTAAGTGGGATTAATCCTTGCAACTACCATACTTGTGGCTAGTGATAATGATGAAGACCCTTGACAACCAAACCTTGCCAAGACCATTTTGTGAATAAAGTTTTCCTACCATTTACTATTCACATTCCTCATCCAAAACCCCAAAATAAACAAGTCCATAACCAATAACAAGAACACTACCCTGCAAGTCCTTTGAGAGACAACCCGAGGTTTAAATACTTCGGTTTATAGATTTTAGGGGTTTGTACTTGTGACAAACAAATTTTTGCATGAAAGGATTATTGTTGGTTTAGAGACTATACTTCAACGAGATTTTATTTGTGAAATTCTAAACCGTCAAAAATCCATTCGTCACCCACCGAAGCAGTCATCATGGGGCTAGTCAATGGGCTTAGAGAAGGTCCCTTCTCACAGTCCATATCCAAAAGACACCCCACCTCCTTAAGTGATGTACAGCAGAGAGTTGAAAAGTACATCAACATGGAGGAAAATGCTAAGCTAAGAGACCTGAGTGGGCGACCTGGTCACCCTCCCTCAACAAAAGAAAGGGAGAGGGAAGCCAAGAAGAAGGAAGAACCCGGCCTCGATAGGCCAAGAAAATATCACTCTTATACTCCTCTAAAAGTTCCTGTAGTGGATGTGTATAGAGAAATTTGCAACACTGAAAGGCTGCCTCCCCCCAGGCCCATTAAAAATAAAAGAGGAGGGAGCCGCGGTGATTACTGTGAGTACCATAAGATATATGGGCACTCCACAAACGACTGTTACGACCTTAAAAATGTGATAGAAAAGCTGGCCAGAGAAGGTCGGCTTGACAGATATCTCATAGAAAGGTCGGACATTCATGGAAAAAGGAAGCGAGATGATATGGATAGAAGAGACCCACCACCACAAACTCCGGAGAGACATATCCATATGATCTCAGGAGGGTTTGCGGGAGGGGGACTCACAAAATCTTCTCGAAAAAGACATCTCAAGAGAGTTTACCAGGTCGGAGAGCAGTCATCCGACCTCCCTACCATTTCATTCACAAAGGAGGATGGGCAAGGAATAATCCCGGGGCACGATGACCCAGTGGTAATCACCATGATCCTGGCAAATGCCCATCTCCACAGAACACTAGTAGACCAAGGGAGTTCAGCGGACATCCTCTTTAAGCCCGCTTTTGACAAACTGGGATTAGATGAGAAAGAGTTAAGAGCCTACCCCGACACCTTGTACGGATTAGGCGACACACCCATAAAGCCACTAGGATTTTTGCCCCTCCACACCACCTTTGGAAAGGGGGAAAAATCAAAGACTCTGAGTATAGACTTCATAGTCATCGACGTGGGGTCAGCCTATAATGCTTTAATTGGCAGAGCTATCCTTAATCGACTCGGAGCGGTGGTATCGACGCCCCACCTCTGCATGAAATTCCCGACCTCAGCGGGGATAGCAACGGTGAGAGGAGATCAGAAGTTGGCAAGAAAATGCTACAATGAAAGCCTAAACCTGAGAGGAAAGAACAAAGAAATCCACACAATAGAGCTCGGTGGAGCAAGGATTAAAGAAGAGCTGCGACCACAGCCTGGGGGAAAAACCGAGGAGATTCAGGTCGGCGAAGAGAAAGGAAAAACCACCCACATAGGAGCCAACTTAGGGGAAACCCTAAGACAAGGGTTGACTAAGCTCCTAAGAGATAATTCCGATCTTTTCGCCTGGAAGGCCTCCGACATGCCTGGGATAGATCCCGAGCTCATGTCCCACAAACTCTCGGTCTACTCGGGGTCCCGACCTGTGCAAGCTCGGCCCAGAGCGAGCCCTAGTAGTGGAAGAGCAAGTACAGGCGCTCCTGGAAGCTGGCTTCATCAGAGAAGTAAAATACCCAACATGGCTAGCCAATGTAGTGCTAGTCAAAAAACAAAATGGCAAATGGAGGATGTGCGTCGACTATACCGACTTAAATAAGGCATGTCCCAAGGACCCTTATCCACTACCAAGCATTGATGCCCTAGTAGACTCTAGCTCGGGGTATCAATACTTGTCGTTCATGGACGCCTACTCGGGGCACAACCAAATCCCAATGTACGAGCCAGACCAAGAGAAGACATCATTCATCACACCCAGAGCCAACTTTTGCTACGTGGTCATGCCATTCGGATTAAAGAATGCAGGAGCCACCTACCAGAGGTTGATGAATAAGGTGTTTGCCTCTCACCTAGGGAGCTTAATGGAAGTATACGTCGACGATATGCTGGTAAAGACCAAGAAAGAAGTCGACCTCTTGCCTGACCTTTCACAAGTCTTTGACACCATAAGGTCGCACGGGATGAGACTAAATCCTGCAAAGTGCGCCTTCGCGGTGGAGGCAGGAAAATTTCTGGGATTCATGCTAACGCAAAGAGGGATCGAAGCCAATCCCGATAAGTGTAGAGCTATCCTGGAAATGAGAAGTCCGACTTGTTTAAGAGAAGTCCAACAACTTAACGGCCGACTTGCAGCTCTCTCCAGGTTTTTGGCAGGATCAGCACTAAGATCCCTTCCACTGTTCTCCCTCTTGAGAAAGGGACGCCAATTTGAATGGACTCCCGAATGCGAGGAGGCGTTCCAGGAGTTCAAAAAGTTTTTGAGCCAACCTCCTATTCTGACCCGACCTGTAGCCGGAAAAGATCTCGTCCTATACCTATCCGTGGCAGACAAGGCTGTCTCAGCAGCCTTGATAAAAGAAGATGAGGACGGTCAACACCCAATCTATTTCATCAGTAAAGTTCTACAGGGCCCTGAGCTAAGGTACCACAAACTAGAGAAGTTTGCCTACTCCTTAGTGTGTAGCCTCACGAAGGCTACGGCCTTACTTTCAAGCTCACACAGTAAGAGTCCGCACGAACCAGCCCATGAAGCAAATCCTCCAAAAGACGGATGTTGCAGGAAGAATGGTTCAATGGGCAATAGAGCTCTCTGAGTTCGACTTGAAGTATGAAGCTCGGACGACGATTAAAGCCCAGTGCCTCGCCGACTTTATTGCAGAATACGCAGAAGATCAAGAGGATAAACCAACTACATGGGAACTCTATGTAGATGGATCCTCCAACAAAACAGGAAGTGGTGCAGGCATAATATTGGTAGATGAAAGGGGAACCCAGATAGAGGTTTCCCTCAAGTTTGAATTCCCAGCTTCAAATAATCAGGCAGAGTATGAAGCCTTGATCACAGGATTGAAGCTGGCAGAAGAAGTCGGTGCTATGAAGGTGATGATATACAGCGACTCCCAAGTGGTGACCTCCCAAATAAGTGGAGAATATCAGGCAAAGGACCCAAACATGAAGAGGTACTTGGAAAAAACTTTGGAGCACCTGGGGCGCTTTGCAGAAACCGAGGTGAAACACATAACTCGGGATCTAAACAGCAGAGCAGACGCCCTATCCAAGTTAGCAAGTACCAAGCCAGGAGGAAATAACAGAAGCCTGATTCAAGAAACTCTCCAGGAACCTTCAGTGGTAAAAATGGAAGACAAACAAGAAGTCTTTGAAGTGGTCGGATTAAACCTCGGATGGATGAACCCCTTAGTCGAATACCTGAAATTCGACATCCTCCCCAAGGAGGAAAAGGAGGCCAAGAAAATCCGAAGGGAAGCACAACACTATACCTTGGTGAAAAATATTCTCTATAGAAGGGGGATATCAACACCATTGTTAAAATGTGTACCGACCTCAAGAACCACCGAGGTATTAAAGGAAGTACATAGTGGAATCTGCGGGAACCACCTCGGAGCCAGGTCATTAGCCAGAAAGGTGATCCGAGCTAGATTCTACTGGCCAACCTTGCAGAAAGATGCCACAGGCTTTGTGAAAAAGTACCAACCATGTCAAATGCATGCAAATTTCCACGTGGCCCCCCAGAGGAGCTCATTAGTATCACTTCTCCATGGCCCTTTGCAAAATGGGGAATGGATTTGTTAGGTCCTTTTCCCCAGGCGCCAGGACAAGTCAAGTACCTAATAGTGGGAATAGATTATTTCACAAAGTGGATAGAAGCAGAACCACTGGCCACCATCACCGCACAAAGAAGTCGGAGGTTCCTCTACAAAAATATCATCACAAGGTATGGGATACCTTATTCCATTACCACAGATAACGGAACCCAGTTCACCGACTCCACCTTTAGAAGCCTAGTAGCCAGTATGAACATCAAACACCAGTTCACCTCAGTGGAACACCCACAAGCCAATGGGCAATCCGAGGCAGCCAACAAAGTCATACTGGCAGGGCTGAAGAAAAGATTACAAGATGCAAAAGGAGCTTGGGCTGAAGAGCTCCCACAAGTACTATGGGCTTACAGAACAACCCCCCAATCCGCCACTGGAGAAACACCCTTCCGACTAGTTTATGGCGTAGAGGCCATGATCCCAATAGAGGTCAATGAGCAAAGCCCAAGAGTGATTTTCCACGACGAGATCGAGAATATACAGGGGCACAAAGAAGAGCTCGACTTGCTCCCCGAAGTCCGAGAAGAAGCCCAGATAAGAGAAGCAGCGTTGAAACAAAGAATGACTACAAGATACAACAAAAAAGTCATTCGAAGGAGTTTCACCCCAGACGACTTGGTCTTAATCAGAAACGACATTGGAGTCAACAAATCTGGGGAAGGAAAGCTCGCTGCTAACTGGAAAGGACCATACAAGATCAACGAGGTCTTAGGAACAGGCTATTATAGGGTAACCGACTTCGACAGCAACGAGTTACCATGGTCGTGGCATGCTTGTAATATGAAAAGGTACTACAGCTAAAAGCGAACCCTACTCCCTGATGTACTCTTTTCCCAATTTCATGATTTTTTCCCAAAATCAAAGGGTTTTTTCTGAAAAGGGTTTTTAACGAGGCATCATAGTAGGGGCTAAGGGAAAATAGATTGTCAAAAACCCTTAGTAGCAATAAGGTACCTCCTCAATTAATAAAGATCTCTTTCATTTTAATATCTCTTTTAAATTCCTTTTTTATTCTCTCTCTACGAAACGCGCCGATTTAAGCTCGACAAAACGTGAAAATCCCATGAACCGACCTAGGTGGTCGTCAGGATGAAACGACGAGGTACAAGTCGGTGTAAAGAGGCTATAGAAGTCGATCATGATAAACTCGGGAGCAGTCCGACTCATAAGTCGAAATGCGAAACCGAGTAAAATTAAAATGAATCGCAAAAGTAGCCTAAGTCACGAAAAGCTCAATGAAACAAAATTGAGTACTAGGAATAACGAAAAGAGATAGAAAAAAAAACTAAGAAAAGGTTATAAGGCTGCCTTGAAGATCAAAAAGATTCAGAAAAGCAGACAAGCCCAAAGAAAAGTTTTTTTTCCAGAAAAGATCAAAAATCAAAAGAACTACGAATAGAAAAGCATGCGCGCATAAGGTAACTCAAAACCCTTATCCAAAAAGGGCATTTATTTAAACGCTAAATTAAACCCCTATTAAAAAGGGTATCATAAATTGTTTCGTTTACGGCCCTAAAAGGCCAAAAATTGTTTCAACATCAACAAATAAATATAAAAGAGTTTTAAAAGAGGGGCCCACAGGCCGGGCCCCAATAGCCAAAATCAGTTCTTAGCAAGAGGAGTAGAAGGATCACCACCAGCAGAGTCGGAAGGAACGCCAGGAGCAGGGGCTGAAGAGGAAGTCGGAGGAGTGGTAGAAGAACCCGGAGTGTCCTTAGAGCGAGGAGGGGACTCTATGATCCTCTGCCCCCGAGTCTTCAAATCGGACTCGGACTCCACCACGGGGACAGGAGGATCCACGATGGCACCATCAATAACAATCTTATCAGAGTCCAAAGGAGAAAGGTCCAAGTCAGGAGCAATGACTCCGACCTGCTCCTTGAAAACCCTCCAAGCCTCATCAGCACCATCTGCAATAGAGTCCTCCAACTCGGTATAGGCCTTTTGGGCATTCAGCAAGTCATTCTTTACAGACACAAGATCATCAAATAAACTGTTGTAGCTGGCTTGCGCTGCCTTCCTCAAATCCACCTCCATGTTGCACTGGGCTTGCAACTTCCTCTCCCTCTCCCGGAGGTTATCTCTCTCCTCCCTCAGCTTGGCGACTTCCTCCTTCAACTTCCCATCATGCTCCTGATATATGAGAAGCCTTCCTTCCAGCTCTTCGACCCTCGAGGTCATCCCTAAAGAGCTGAGAGGAGCCTTCTCGAAAATATCCAAAAGTTTGCCACAAACCCCCGCCGCCTTCAGACTCTCCTCAACCAGAGTGATAAGGTGGCGCCGAACAGAAACATCATCCATGTTTATGCGAACATTGGGATAGATGTTCTTTTGGACGAATGCAAGAGCATCCGCCTTCGCCTCACCAGAAGAGCCAGACTCTAAGGTCTTGCGCTTCTTATTATCTGGTTCAGAAGAAGGTCGAGCAGAGGGGGGTGGCTGAGAGAAAGTTGAAGAAAAAATTACAATGGGCTGAGAAGGAGTCCCAACATTCCGAGGAGGAGGAGGAGGTGAGATAACCGCCCTGGTGCCACCAGTCCTGGCGCGAGACCTTGCTTTAGCCTCCTGGACCCTTTGGTAAGACTCCTGAGCGTTTGCCTTTACCATCTCTGAAAAAAGCAACAATTGATAGATTAGACAAGTCGGATAATTCAGTCAGACAAGTCGAAAATACAACAAACAAACAAAAGCTACCTAACTGTGCTTGGACAAAGGTCGGAGACCCCTGGAGAAACTTTTTTGTGTCCAAGTATGGGGCCCTCCCCCACACTTCTCGGAGGAACCCCACAATGGCTGCTTCTACCTCATTTAGGTCATCCAGACCATATTTCTCGCAGGGGGAGGCCTCCAGCCAATATAAAGGAAATCGGGGAGAAGAATTATCATCCAGGAAAAAAGGGGTGGTGACCCTCTACAGCTTGCACTTTGAAAAAATAGTTCTTGAAGTCATGAAAGGATTCGTCAAAAAGGGTGAAAATTCTCCGACCTTGTATGGCTCGGAACGACACCCACTGTTGTTTATTGTTTAGCCCACTGAAGGGTTTTGTCATATGAAAAAGATGGAAAAAATCTTTAAAGAAGTCGGGAACTCTAAAGCCTGGCTGATGAATTGATAAATTTTCAAAAAACCCCAAGAGTTGGGGTGAAGCTGGGTAGGAGCGACCCGACAGTGACGCAAAACGGATATCTCAAAATTTGAAAAAGGAAGAAAAACACCCAAACGGGTGATCATGCACTCATACATAAAGAAAAAATGAGGGGCCGCCTCATTGACTCTTCCAAAGCAAACCCGGTCTTCAGGACCCGGGACTACCAATTCATATTTTGGCTCGTCATCCTCAGAGGTGCAAATTCTGTGATGAGTGCGAAGGTTGGTAATAAACTCAGAATCGACTGAGGGCTCCTCCCCTAAGACCGTGACATCAACCCAGTGAGAGAGAGCATCTACAGAAGCCATTTCTTTTTCTAAAAAAGGGGTGACAAAACCTACAAGGGGAAAAGAAAAATCACCAACACGGTCTCTAAAGGGAGGAGGATACGAAACTAAAGTCTGCAATTCAAATTTATCTACAAGGGCATATTAAAGAACTAACCTTTATCTGGAAATAAGGATTGGAAGCAAAAGCCTTCGAAAACGCAAGAGTGCAACACGAACGAATGCAAGGGAAATTTTGAAAGATCGCAGAAACGAAACAATAAAAGAGGGGGAAAGCATTTATAAGAACGTTAGGGGCATAATGGTAAAATTGGAGCGATCATTAAAGATGCACCGTTACCAAGGCCATTAAATCCCTACGCACACCCCTAACGGACACGACGCTTGATTAGACGTAACTGTCAGAACCAAAAGGTCACGAAAAGTCACGTCGGTTTCAAAACCATCACGTCGGTCCTCTTACAAATCGGCTACGACCCCGAGTAGAATACTCGAACCCAAATCTTAAAAAGAAATTGGGCTCGAGTAGGGGCACTGTTCATACCCTGGCCCAGTAATAATGGCCCAGGATCCAAGCAAAGAAGCCCAACCCAAAGGGTTGGCCTTCACCCAGTACCAGCCTTCATCCCAAAAAGTCGGTACTAAACACGACCTGCTCCAAAGAAGTCGGATACGAGGGTTAGCTGGCAGATAACACTCATTCGAATGAGTAACTGCCCCTAGAAACTCTCTAACCACTTCATAGAGCCATATCTTAACCTCCCTAAGATATGGGAGCGGTTATCCACCTAAAAAGGTGGCACTACTTCAGCGGTGGTTATTGGCTCACCACTATAAATACACTGACACCATTCAGGTATCTCGAAGTTCCAATACTCTCTAAACCTGCTCACACTCTTGCTAACTTAGGCATCGGAGTGTCCTTGCAGGTACCACCCCCCATTCTTTCACACGTACACGTCGGACGGAGGAACGCCGAGTAGCAGATCCACTCGAAAGCCACCTCCTTCATACATTTGGGCCAACCAACGCCATTCAGCCCATTAATCTCCGGTTACCTACCGTAACATATATATATATATAAATATATATATATATATATATATATATATATATATATATATATATATATATATTATATGGTGAATATTCACCTATACACTTATGTTTATGTGAAATTAATAGTAGAGAATTGTTAAATAATACATAATTTAACATATTTGATTAAATTATTATCTAATGATTCTTAATTACCAATTTCATACGAAAACAATTTCATAGAATTCCCACTATTTTAGAGTTAATACTCAAAATAACTTCTGAAATTTGACCTTCAATTCAATTTAACCATCGAATTTTCAATTGATCCAAATTGTACCCTGAAATTTTAACGCGTGCCTCAAGTTGGCCCTTCCGTCCATTTTCGTCACTGAAAAGCTGACCTGGCACAATTAAACGACCTCGTTTTGCTATTTGTTTCAAAACGGCGTCGTTTTACTCTCCCTCTTCTTCTTCTTCCTCAAGCAGCCATGGCTTCTCTCCAACCCATTTTCAGTCATCAAGTAATCATCATCACCTTCATCTACACAGGCATGAGCAATTGCTTCATTCACAACAAACACAACCTCTTCTACTTCCTCTATTTCACTTCAAACTTATTCTTAATTATTATTATTATTATTATTATTATTATTATTATTATTATTATTATTATTATTATTATTATTATTGAAAAAGAATGAGGGATAGAGTTTCAGTGCAACACTACAACCTCAACTCACCCCCTTTCTTCATCAAGAGTCCCCTCCACGTTCTCAAAGCCATTGATGCCAGAACTAATGACCCTTCCCCCATTGACCACATTGCCGCCCCTACCTCGGACCCACTACCGTCGTGAGTGTGTCTCCACTTTTCTTCACTTTTTTTGCATTGCATTCACATATAGAAAATAAAAAAGTTTTTCATGTGATTGAAGTGGCTTATTCAGAGACTGATTATTCTGGCGTTGGTGGAAGGATGTTGCAGGAGCTTCTTGTTGGTTTGTTTGAATTTGGCACTATGGAAATTTGAAACCCCCCTATAGTGATGAAGGAATAGGGAATTAGGTTTTTGAAAAAATGACGTCGTTTTTCTTGTGTCACTATCAGGTGTCAAATAAATTTGCCACGTCATTTTTC
The DNA here is from genome assembly GCF_003086295.3 of Arachis hypogaea. Taxonomy (NCBI): domain Eukaryota; kingdom Viridiplantae; phylum Streptophyta; class Magnoliopsida; order Fabales; family Fabaceae; genus Arachis; species Arachis hypogaea. Next base: position 11,933,289 of record NC_092046.1, read on the forward strand.
CGATGACGGAAATGAACGGAAGGGCCAACTTGAGGCACGCGTTAAAATTTCAGGTATAATTTGGGTCAATTGAAAATTCGAGGGCTAAATTGAATCGGGGGTCAAATTTCAGGGATCATTTTGAGTATTAACTCCACCATTTTATATATATTATACCAAAGGCTAAACCTTTTTTAATAAACAACATAGTTGATCTTTTAAAATATAAGTCCCAATTTATTTATGGTTTATTTATTCTGCAGGTTCCTATAATTTCACCAAATTTTTAATTAGGTCCCTATGCTATTTTTCTTTTCAATTGGGTCCCTAGACGTTAATTTTTTTTCAATTTAGTCCCTGTTAACGTTAAATGTCAAAAAATATTAGTAAATTGTGAAATTACATGTATGCCTCTGTCTTCCACCTATAAACACTTCATATTTCTGATTTCTCTGAGATTTCTTTTCTTCCCCATTTTTCGTTCTTTTCAAATTTTCTCTTCCACAAATCTATGGATCAAAGTCATGGAACTTCTTTTTTTCTCTCTTCGGGAAGCTGTGTTTTGAGGAGCTCCAATCTGAAGGAGAAAAGGCACCTGTGTTTCTGTGGGGAGGCAGTAACTGTGCGCCCTTTATTGGCCGTTTCTGACCATAGTAAAAGGTATGTTGCTTGTTAGAAGATTCCAAAATGTAATTTTTTGAGTGGATTGGTGATGATGACGGTTCGAAGAATGGGTGGCCAAAGAAAAAGGAAAAGGGGGTTCACTATTTTTGTGGTGATACTCTAATTCTTTGAATTTCTGGAACAACAAAGAATCCTAATAGAAGATTTATTTCTTGCCCTAACAGAAGATGCAAATTTTTTTAATAGATTGATGAAGGTGGTAGAACAAGAAGCATATCTGCTATAGAGGGATTGATTGTTGAAGTTGGACAAATGGATGCTTGTGTGGGTAGATTATGTGATGACTTTAATATTGTCCAAAAACAAGTTGGAAGATTGGAAAACAATATGAAGAATAAGTGCAAAATGCAATATATGCTATTTATGTTTTTCATAGTCATAATAATTGCAATGTGATTTGTAAGGGTTTAAAGTTAATTGTGTTGTGAAATTTTAATGTAAGAAATTCTAAAATTTCAATTCAATTCCTGTTAATTATGTTTAGTTTCATTATATTTTGTATTAATATATTGTGTAATGTTTAGTTTGATTATATTTTGTCTGTATGACAATAAAACACAATTGAAGAAAACTTTAGAATTCAATATTTAAAGTTGCACCATATGTCCACAAGTTATAGAAAATAACTGGCCATATAACATGTCACATATCTAGAAGTTCATTAAAGAAGTATTTTTTTTATACCATATATCCACAATATATCACAAAATAAGTGGTCATATAGTATGCCACATACCTAATCCAAAATAAAGGTCCAAGAAGTACAACAATTAAAAGTAGTCCAAGCTTATAACAAAATATCAAAATAGTAGTCCTACATACATAATAAACATTGGCCACAGAGACAAAGCACTAACAATAAATCCTACACAATTCATCACAACATATACTATTTAATAGCAACTCCAACAACCCTAACTCTAAATATAATCATGCTTCAGTCTTCAGTTAGGTCTATTTGTAGATTTGGTTGCCCTGTTGGCTTCCTCACTCCTAACTTGAGTCGTCCACTCCTCTTCACACCAAATACTTTGTCTTTGGTAAAGTTTGAGAAGATGTTCTAAGTAATTGCTGAGAATCTGCAGCTGCAACAGGTAAAAGAGGCTAGGAGGTTGGATCCTAAGAATCTGAAGTAGCAACTATAGGAGGTGGTTGAATAGAGGTAGCAGTAGCTGTGGTGGGTTTAGATTGTGAAGATGCAGCAGTAGGTGTGGTAGGGAGTGGTTGTGAAGATGCAGCAGCATTCCTTCCTCTACTCCTTCCTTTGTTCCTTCCTCCACCCCTACCTATTCCTACTTGTCTTCTTCTTTTAGATCTACAGTTATTTACACCGAATCTAGTGTCAGTAGCAGTCGCAATGTCAGTAGCAGCCACAGTGTCAGCAGCAACCGTAGTGTCAGCAGCAGCTTCATTGGCAACGGCAGTAGCAACAACAGCTTCATCGGCAGCAGCATCTCCATTTAGGCCAGTCGCATAATCTCTGTTGGCTGCAGCAGTAGCAGCAGCATCAGACTTTGACACCAGGTATAACAGCATGTATTCTCAGAAAATGAATCACATACACTAGCTTAAATGCCATCTATGACAACAACCTATTCCGATCAACACATGAAACAAAAAATATTTCAACTAAAAAACAGTAAAACAGCAGCATATATGTTTCTAAAATACATCACATTCACTAGTTTAAATGCCTTATATAACAACATACTCCAATCAACACATGAAACACAAAATATTTCAACCAAAAAATAGTAAAACACATAATGGCAACTTAAAAGTACTAACTTTTTATTGGTCGAACATAAATAGCCACTTCCTTCTACTAACATGTCCAATATCATCCAATAGCAGGTTAATAAACCAACCCTAGTTGTCTCTGGTCAACCTCTACAGCAGCAACAACAATTGAAAAATAATTATCGTTCGAATCTCTTCCAACAGCCACCAAAAGTTGTTGACCATGATCACCCTTCATGTGGTAGTCATCTACCCCTATGATAGGACTGTAACTAGCCAAGAACCCTTGCATAATAGAATCAAGACACATGTACATCCTCATAAAACTTGGCTGGTGAGTAATTGAAGGGTTGTCAACCACAGTTTGAGTAGTAGACTCGGGATTTATCCTTATAATCTCTGTACAGTAATCTCTTAGCTTGCCATATTTTAGAATAGCCCTATCATGTACTTCTTCCATCACTTTTCTCCTCACCCAATAAGCCTTTGTAATTGGAATATTAGCCATGTATTTGTCCTGAATGGTATGAATTACTATTGCAATCTTTATCTTCTCTCCCCTGCTAATGTTGGTAACAATCTTCTGTGACACCCAACTACTTGATGCAAGCCTATCGCTGTAATTTCATCCATAAGTGCAATTTTCATTCAGGGTCTTCAGCCGAAAGCAATCGGAACCACCAACTTTAGATGCAAATACCATCCACCTACACTTTTCTTTCTTCCCTCTGCAACCCACTCTACATCTAACCCTATCATTCTTCATATACCTAATATCCCTTCCATTCAACAAAGCATGCTCTCTAATAGCATTCTTAAACTGAGCGAGTGACTTGAACTCCAACCCTACCTTAAACTCATAGTCCCTTCTCATCTCAGCCTCATTATATTTAGGGTATCTTCTCTTCTTAATCATATCGTCGGAATCTCCCTCAAAGCTATCAATATCTTCAGTTTCGTAACCCTCAGAAATTTCTCCAACTTTAACATCCTCCCCAACAACAACATCATGAACAGCAGCATCAACACTAGTAGCTTGACCATTGTCATCTTGATTTAATGGGCCACGGAACCCACAAAAAGCATTTAAAGTTCCTCCATCATTTCCATCTTCAACATCAAAACCAAAATGATTCTCGTGATCTCCATCATCAGTACTATCATCAAATCTATTCTCCTTACTAGATGGCTCTGATTCATCTTTAACTTCTACTTCTATTAACCCACTACCATTATACTCAGCTTTAGTTGACACATAATCTTTATCATTGGAAGATATCTCAACACCATTACTTTTCATGCAGCCATCAACAACATACACCAAGCAATGCTTAACAGTCTGTGACACTAATAATCTACTCATTCTCATGGCATCTCCATCACTCATCAACTCTCTAAGACCTGAGTTCAATTGATAGTCTGGTTTATAGTACCATATCATAGCATACCCTATGTACCCTAACTTCTTCAACTCACTAACTATTTCTTGAAAATTCCATTCATTAAGCTCAAAATACAGGTCTTCCAACACTCTTCCTCCCAAATATTCTAGCCCATGTCCTGTATCATGAAACTTGTCACCATGATGTATGTCTATGGTGAAATCTAAATCCCCTATCACTACATAAAAAAGGAAAATAGAACCCTAATAAATCATCATAATCACAGCAACAACAATCAATAATAAACAAAATTCCATGCTAGAGTATTAATTATTTAATTTTATTAACAAAATTCTCAGCTTTTTGTTGGTAGATATACATATACTAGTGATTTGTTTAGCTTGCACAACTAATTTATGATATGAAAAAAGAAAGAGCCATTATGTGTATTGCAATTTCACTCTATGTGCCTGTAGATACATTAATAAAATGACCCAAACTAATGGTATCATCAATTAGCTTAGTTTGTGAAATGTCCCCTAATTAAAGAACAAACAAACACATTAAGGGTAATAGGATTATGGATGTGCCATTAACTTGTAACTACATTTGATCATTCTCATCAATTCTTATTTAATTTATTAATATTGAGAAACTTCTCTACCAACCTTTTGTTTAATACTAACTTTTCTCTCCCCCCTTCACATTTTTATACCCTAGCATCTCACTCATTGTTCATCATAACATAGCAAGCCATCAATCAAATCTTCCAATTTTTAACTCCTTACTTGTTTTGGCAGATCAACTTCAGACAATAAGGTGAGGTGCGACCAAGCAAGGCGCGGCGCGGTGACACGAGGCGAGGCGAGGCGAGGCACGACGAGGGAATGCAACGAACAGAGAAAACACAATGCAGATCAGCACAGACCAAGGACGAATAGAGCAGAGCATTGCAATGCAGACCAAGGACAACGACGACCAACGCTCACGCCGCCAAGGACGACGACGATGCAGATGAACGGTGGAGAAACGCCAATGACTTTAGAGAATAAGCACTGGCTAGGGTTCTTTAATTTTGGGACAAAACGCCAAGGGTTGTTTTGGTATTTTGAAAAAACGGAGGTGGATTCAATTAGTTATTCTAACCCAATTATGAGAATATTCGATTTTTGAACAGAATATTCTGTTATCTCAAACGGTTTTGTCACGGCAGGGACTAAATTGAAAAAAAAAATTAACGTCTAGGAATCCAATTGAAAAGAAAAAAGTATAGTGACCTAATTGAAAATTTAGTGAAACTATAGAGACTTGCAGAGTAATTAAATCTTTATTTATTACTACACTATTATGTAAAATAAATAAATAAGTATAAGGAATCAAACTTTTAATTAGATAATATTATATAATTTTTATTATAAAATTATTTTTCAATTCTATTTTTTGAATGATATAGGATTTAAAGTTTAAAATTTAGAATTTAGAATTTAGAATTTAGAGTTTAGAATTTAAAATTTAGGATTTAGCAAAACTTCTAGGGAATAAGGATCCGCTTCCGCAAATAAATGGGATTAAGTGCAAAGATTGACTTATCCACCCACTGAGATCTGGAAAATTCTCGCAAAAAAGAATTTATTTAAATGTCTTTACACATATGTATATATATAATTAGTTATGTAATCTTAATTCATTCTTAGCATTTGTGAAAAATTTTTCTATTTCATTTTATTTTTATTTGTATGTTAAAGATTTTGTATGTATGTTGATTATGTTAAATTTGTGTATGGATTGTGTTTTAATTTAATATATTTGGTTGAATTGTATTATATTTTATTATGATTGTGTTAAATTTTTCTAAGACTTAACATCCATAGATATCCGTGGATATTTGCATCTCTGAGAAAGGAAATAAACGCGAATCTGTGACAAAAATAAAACAAGAACGGAGGCATTTTACTAAACGTGGACTACGACGTGGAAAAATCTCCGTTCTTGTGGAGATCCATGACCATCTTTATCCACAAAATAACTAGGATCATAAATATGAAGTACAACAGGTAGATGGTACAATAAATTTCCAATAATAACTATACACATTTTACATCTTTGTTCTTCAATTTGATAAAAAGTTGAGTAAGTCTTTTTGGTTCAATTTTCAAATTATAGTGTGGATAAGTTAGGTTACGAAGTTTCTTTACTATTGCATTAAAAAATTAGACACAAAACTAAAAAGTATTTTGACATTCTTCTAATTTTCTATGTGATAACAACAATAGTTTAGGAGGTATGTATAACTTCTTATTACGTTAAAATAAAAAAAAAACTCTAAGTCTATAAATATAAAAACTTAATTTAGTAATTAAATAAACAAAATTAAAATATATTAAATTAAATATTCTAAAAATATAAACTAATAAATTTTAAATAATATTTAATTTATTTATATCATAAATATTTGAAGTATTTATCAACAAAAGAGACAACGGTAACGATAAATATGATGAAGGGATGAGAAAGATTGGAATATGGAGGGAATGAAAAGTGAGGTGAAGAGGATCGAAAAAAATGATAAGAGCAACTCCAACCCCTGAAAGATGATAAATAGTCCCCATTGCACAGTTGGTAAAGAGAGATTGAGAGTTCTTGTACGCATATCGAGAGGAGAGAATTCTACTTCAGAAGAACTTTGACTTTGAATAGCCAATAATAACTTATTACATGGCAAATTATTTTAAAAATAAATAGTTATTTTAAATTATAATTAATTAAATAAAAACATAATAGATGAAGATGCGAGAAAATTCTCAAGAACACTTATTGAAACACTTTGAACATTGTTTATATTATTATAATAAATCATAATTAATTAATTTGTTTACATAAAAAAATAAACTTTTTTTTTACACAATACAAAATAATTTTTTACCGTTGCATATATATATATATATATATATATATATATATATATATATATATATATATATATATATATATATATATATGTTAAGGATGTATATATGACCGATGTATATATCTTATGTATAACATATATATTAATAAAAATATATTATTGTTGTTATTAATAAATTAATATTTTATTACTTTATATATACTATTTACATACACTTCTATTTTCAACATTTCTTCTACTCTTTTTTATTCTTCTTTCAAATTTACGAAGTCAAAGTTCTTTTGATATTAATTTTTGTTCAAAAAAATAATCCAAACCAATTCAACTCTTTTTTCAATTATTTACAAAATTTTTCTCAAACTTCAAATACTCAACCATCTCAAACTTCAAACTCTTAAATTTCAAATCAAAACTTCACAATACCAAATACATTTCAAAATCCAAATCCATAAAATCTTTCTAATTTTAATTTTCAAGCTCCTCATAGTAAGGACAATTTACTCAATAAATTGTTTATACAAAAACATTACCAGATTACAACTTTTCAAAGCATTAGAAGCAAATGCAACTTTTTCAATTATATATAAACCGCGATAGGGTACCACGGTTTAGGGTTGCACGTAAACTTCTACATCATATTGCGGTTTACGTTGAATGGTGCAAGTGCATAAACCGCTACACCCTGTAGCGGTTTATGAGTTAATTGGTTCCTGAAGAAACCGTGACACCCTCTAGCAGTTTCTTCGAAGTTGGCATCACTATAAAATCCGCTTGAGACAGTAGCGGATTATTCATTTCAAGATTTTGAAAGTGAGATAGAGAAAGTAGTGAGAAGGTAGAGACAAGAAGTTTGGTTTAGTTTGAGTTTCTTGGAGCAACCTCTTCAAGTGGAACCATGGTGGATGAAGGGTGCTTGTACCAACTCAACGGCGTTGCTCACATTGCCAGTGGTATCAATGAAGAGGTAAGTTTGTTTTCTTTTGATTGGATATTTACGTATATTTATGTAGTATTCAGGGTATATTAATTAGAAAACAGAACCTTAGTTTAGTTTAGAGTTTGAAAATTAAAATTTAAAATTTAAAAATAAATGTAGAGAATTTGAAGTTAGGTATTTAAAAATTAAGATCGGAATTTTAAATGTAAGATTTATGGCTTGTTGTTAGTTTTTGAAATTTTAAACTTAAAATTTTGAAGGTTTAGAGTTTACTATTTGAAATTTAAGATTTAAACTTGATGGTTATCAGTGGCTAAGAGAAGGGGGGGTTAAATCTTAGCCCCCTTTTTACTTGATAATACTTGCTGGCCTTTGAAATCACTTCTGGAAACTTTTTGTCTTTTTATCTCGTAATTAGCCACGAGACTTTTTCTTTTGTCTCGTCCCCAGCCACGAGACTTTTCTTTTTGTCTCGTCAGTCAGCACGAGATATTTTCAGTTTTATCTCCTGGGCAGCAGAAACAGAAATGGAGTAGAAGAAAGAGAGAATTACACTAAGATATATCCTGGTTCAGCTGCTAAGTGCAAGACAGCCTACATCTAGTCTCCATCACAACAATGATGGAATTTCACTATAATCATTCTTGATTACAAACACTAATTCTCCCTAGGAACTACCCTTCCTATCTGGGACAAGTCCAGAATCTAGACCCAAACTGAACTTGACTTGGTCACTGCCAAGCTTTCAACTGTAAAGTGCTAACCCAACTTACAAGGGAATTCCCACAGAATCATGAAATACAACACAGATGTACAAAGGAAATCTAAGGACATCTATGGATTTTTCTTTTAATTTTGCACTCTCTGCCTTTTTCCGCTCTATAGCTTTTTCATACAAACCTCACTGTTTGCCTTTTTCCATGAGACTCAAGACATGACAAAATTAAACAGAAAAATTACAAAATGAAGAACATTGAAGGAGAAGAAATTCTGTCAGCTCAGAGAGCTATGAGAACCCTGTGCTTTTGCACTCTCACTCCTTGAATCAACCCTAACTGTTCACCCATACTTATAGGGAGAAGCCTCCAAGGTTGAAACCAAACAAACCAAGCCAAGCTTCTTCTTCTTCTTCAAGTAGAACCGGTTCGGCCAGAGAGAGAGAAGAAGTAACCCATGCAAAACCCAACATGCAATTACCTCTAGTCCTTCCTTGGTCATCACTCTTCATCAATCCGAGCCCTTCATTCTTGCCTTGCTCTCCAAGATGAACTTCTGGCCCTTGATGCTTCATGATGATGATAGCTTCATCTACTCCAATCTCTGCCTCTTCCATCACGTAGCCACTCTAGCTACCTCCTGTGATAGTTGAGTAGAATCAGAGACAAGCCATCCTCTCTAAGGATCTTCTTCTCTGTTGGCCGAGATCTTGACTTCCATTTTTAGGTATGGAGGAGCCAAGATCTCATCACTAAATCTTACCACAAGTGTGAGAGGATCTTAGCCACAGCATACTTTTAATTTACTTTTTCTTCCCATCATTTGATGGTCTTTAGGCGTGCTTCTTCTTCTTTTCGGTAGCTTGCTATAGCTTCCATGGTTGGCTGAGTGATATGACCGAAAGAGATGAAGAAAGATGAGAGAGAGAGGAAAGAGAAATTTGAACATTAACTAATGGATTTTGACAAAGTAAATTAAATGTTCACTTCCCTTTGTTTCTCGGTGGCGTGTAGCAGTAAAGGAGCCATCAAATCAATTGTATAATCTCTCTCATATTTCCCATGCATTTATTAACTTCACTTAAATGAAATTTGAATTCCATTACATGGTGAAGCATGAGATCCGTTGGAGACATAAGGCAATAAAAATATTTGCTTTCCTTCTCAATTGGTTTCGGATCATGCATGAGGAATAATTTGGGCTTGTATCAATAATACTTAAAACTGGCCCAATTAAACAATTCAGCCACCATTTATTTCTTATAAGGCTGAATTTTGATTTCATACTGGGCTTTGGTTTTCCTTTTATATACGGCCCAAACAGAACCTGCATAGCAAAAATAATTTTCATCACATATATGAATTCATATTTTTGCATTTAATTAGATTAATAATGTTTAGTCATCATAAATTTTATTTTAGAGTTTTTCAAACTCATCAATCTCCCCCTTGATGACAAACATTATTAAAATTGAAATGGAAAGAAATTAAAGATTGAAGTATAGAATACTCCCTTTGAATATTTGAATTTCTCCCCCTTTCTAATTGTCACATGGCTCCCCCTTGATGTATGCTTATTTTACCAAGGGAAGCTTCATACCTGTAACAATTTTTATCAAGCCTAAGGCAACAATGTTATTCAACATATTCAGTATGCAATGTTGAATGGCTTGATTTATGAGCAGAAGTGAATGATAATCAAAACTCATTTGTTATCAATAATTTGATTTTCTGCTCAATCTTACAAAAGCAAACAGCATGATGTTTCCTGAATATTTTCTAATCAAAACAAGGCAGATTGATCATAGCAAAAGGAAGTTTTCTAATCATTCATGATCATTTCAAACCATAGTAAAATTCATATTTTTCAGCTTAAAGAAACTGCCAAAAATAAGTCCAAAATAGCAATCATTATATCAAGGTAAAACAAATGCTTCATAATTATAATCAACAATCAACCAAGCATTTTACCAAGATAAACATTACGCAATCAGCAGCAATCATGATAAAAACAAGTGCATTATCAACATACATTATCAAGCAAGCATAAACAAGGGTGATCATGAAATCTCAAAAGAGTTTCATCCCCTGTTTTTCGTTTTCAATTTTCAGAACCATTCATCCCCCTTTTGGCATCAAGGGGCACCTGCAAAAAGAATATGACATAGCAAGCAGAATATCCAAAATATTTCCAAAAGTGTCCACAGAGTATCACAGAGTTATAGTACTAACAGTAACAAGCCAAAACAGAGTATCAAATTGAGCCTAAGTGTGCCAATATCAAACACTAAACAGAAGTTTAATCATCAGAGAGATGAAAATCAGATGCTTCAACCCCTTCTTCACTTGCATTTTCTGGATCCTCATCAAGACTTTCTAGCATCAAACTGACTTTTTCTTTGCATCTTCCCCAAGCCTTCTCATTTTCATATGCTAACTTGCGTCCTGCTTTATGAAATTGTATCATGAGTTCTGACATATTTGAAAATTCAGTGAGGATTTCCCTAATGGATTCGGTTGCCTTGGAAGATTCAGGCCGACTCTCATAGTCACTCTCTGAAGCCCCAGATTTCTTGCCCTTTGTTCCCTTAACCGCTCCACCTCCCTTGATCATTGACACTTTGTTCTCTACAGCCTCATTCAAAAGGTCAACTTTAAAGTATTCAAAGATGCTGGTTAAGAACATACCATAGGGCAGATTTGCCTTTTTGGTGCTCTTTACCGATTCTCACATATGTCGGATCATAAGATAACCAAAAGATATTGGAGTAGATGTAGCAAGTGCAAAGATGATTAGAGAATCAGAGAGTGTTACTCTATTGTGGAAACCGCTTTGAGGAGTCAGAATATGTGTGATAATCTTGTGAAGCAAGGAGTTGGTTGGTCCGAGGGCTTTGTGGGTAGGAGTAGTGCCATCCAAACCAGAGTGATTCTCACAAATGTGTTGAAGAACAACTTTATAAGTGACGCCGACCTGTGAGTCCCACTTTTCGGCCATGTATGCTCTCGGCTCTTCCTCCTTGTAGCCCAAGGCCGTCCCAACGGTGGAAATGTCAAGAGTTATGTGAACTCTCTTCACATATGAATGGATGGTGCCATCAATAAGTCTCATGTTGGCGTAGAACTCTCGAACTAAACCTGGGTAAACTGGCTTCTAGATGTGAAGCAGAGGAGTCCATTGAAGTAGTTCAAAGAGAGGAGACACATTTATCCTCTTGCTGGTGAGAGAGTCCAGGTTAACAAGGTAGGTTGCACAGAGATGACACTTTTCTAGGACTTCTTTATAGAATTCATATGAAGCACAGGAGTTGAATCGGGCAGGGTCATAGTGAGAGTGTGTCTTGCTGAATTTGTTCTTGAAGTCCAAAGATTCCAGGTTTGCAGGTTCCTTGGTGTTGTGCAGAGCAAATCCTTTTGATTTCTGGCTACTCTTCCCGGGTGTGGCTTTCTTCTGTGGAGATGGTGGTGGAGACGAAATGGGTGATGTGTGAGACTCTTCCTCTTCTTCCACGGGAACTCTCTCTTTCTTCTTCCTTGAAGAAGTTTTTGTAGCTATGACCTTCCTACGCATGGTGTCGGTTTGCTTTGAGGAAGGTGAGGGAGAAGATGATGATGTAGAGTGAATATGGATGTGAGTATGAGATTGTGGAGTGGACGGTTTTTGAGAGAAGAGAATGCGTTCGCTTTTCCTGGGAGCAATTTTCTTTTTCATGGTAGTGAAAATGAAGAAGTGGAATATGAGGGGATTGTGGTAGAAACCGAATGGAGTGAGGGAGGAGGGGGGTTAGAGGAGCAATAAATGTGGAGTGGAGAGAGAATTGAGGGGAATTAAATGTCCATTAAGTGACGGTTAATACCCAATGAGTTTCTCTTTTATTTGAAATAAATTGAAAGGTGGTTTCCTAGAATCAAGGGATTAGGTGAAGAGAAGGATTTGATTTGACAATAACCACTTCCAATAAGATATGATGAGACAACAAAAAGACATTTTGATTTTCAGAGAGAGAAACTAACAAAACGGTTAGAATGGAGTCAAGGAAATTTGGTGGGGCCCATGAGAATTGAATTTTGGCGCTGTCTCCCCCTTGATCACAGCCCTTCCAACACACTTTATTTTTATCTCGTCCATTCCTACGAGACAAAACTGAGCAGAGTCAAAATTTCACAAGTTATCAATAGAACTTAAATCAAACATTCCCAAACTTTTTCTCAAAGTGCAGAATCTTTCTTCATAGAGGGGTTTTGTAAAAATATCAGCAAGTTGGTCTTCAGATTTTACAAATTGAATATCAATAGTACCCTTTTGCACATGTTCTCTAATGAAATGATATTTTATCTCAATGTGCTTGGTTCTTGAGTGCAGAACATAATTTTTTAAAATGTTTATAACATTCATATTATCACAAAATAAGGGTATACTATTGATCTTTAATTTGTAATCTTCCAACTGCGTTTTTAACCAAATTAATTGTGAACAACATGCAGATGCAGAAATATATTTAGCTTTAGCTGTGGATAGAACCACTGTGGCTTGTTTTTTGCTTGACCACATGTTGAGTGAGCTTCCAAGAAAGCAACACATGCCGGATGTGCTCCGTCTATCCACTCTATCTCCCGCATAATCTGCATCACAAAATCCTACTGCACAAAAGTCATCAGATTTAGGATACCACAAGCCATAATCACTAGTCCCCTTAATATATCTAATGATGCGCTTAATAGCCGAAAGATGGGATTCTTTTGGGTGAGATTGAAACCTTGAGCATACACCCACACTTTGAACAATATCCGGTCTAGAGGAGGTAAGGTACATAAGTGAACCTATCATTCCTCTATACCTTGTTTCATCCACATATTTGCCATCATCATCCTTTTCAAGTTTTGTGTTAGGATGCATTGGTGTACCCATTGGTTTGGAACTTTCTAGGCCAAAATTTTTGATAAGTTTTTTTGCATACTTTCCTTGGTGAATAAAAGTACCACTAAGAGTTTGTTTAATTTGGAGGCCAAGAAAGAAAGTTAGCTCTCCCATTAAACTCATCTCAAACTCACTAGTCATGAGTTTTCCAAAATCTTCACACAAGGTCTCATTGGCCAAACCAAACACAATGTCATCCACATAAACTTGAACTAGGAGAATATCATCATTAGATGCTTTAATAAATAAAGTAGTGTCGGTGGTACCCCTTTGAAATTGATTTTTCAACAAGAAGGCACTAAGCCTTTCATACCAAGCTCTTGGAGCTTGTCTAATACCATAAAGAGCCTTAGATAGTTTAAAAACATGATTTGGGAAATCTTTATGTTCGAAACCGGGGGGTTGTGCCACGTACACTTCTCTATTAATAAAGTCATTAAGGAAAGCACATTTAACATCTATTTGAAATATTTTGAAACCCTTATGGGCAGCATAGGCAAGAAGCAACCTAATTGCTTCTATTCTAGCTACTGGAGCAAAAGACTCATCAAAATCTATACCCTCTTCTTGATCGTAACCTTGGGCCACTAATCTAGCCTTGTTACGAACAACTTGTCCATCCTCACCAAGTTTATTTTTAAACACCCACTTAGTACCCGTAACTTTCTTACCATCCGGATGAGGTACTAGTGTCCAAACCTCATTCTTGTCAAATTGAGCAAGCTCTTCTTGCATTGCTTTGACCCATGATGGATCTTCAAGAGCTTGTTTGACATTGTTGGGCTCCATTTGTGACAAGAGTGCAAAATTGCTTGGTTCGGATTGCCTTTTGGTTGAGGATCTTGTTGTTACACCTTGAGAGGGATCACCAATTATAAAGTCATGAGGATAACCCCTCATAGACTTCCATTCTCTAGGCTTCCGGAGTGGTGTTGAGCTTTGATGAGTTTCTGGTGGTCTCACTATTTTAGTTTCTCGTGTCTGCTTAGGAGACAAAATGGAAATGTCTCCTTCAATCTGACGAGACAAAACTGGACTGGCAGATTCTTTATTTTGAGCAGATTTGGGATTTTCTTTACTTGTTCCAGCTTCTTCACAATCTGAATCATTATCTATCACAGTACTGGGAATTAAATTAGAATCACAAAAAGTAACATGTATGGATTCCTCTATGGTCCTATGCTCTTTGAGATAAATTCTATAGGCCTTGCTAGTAGTAGAGTATCCAGCAAACATCCCTTCATAGGATTTTGGATCAAATTTATCAAGATTTTCTTTATTGTTAAGTACAAAGCATTTGCATCCAAAAACAAGAAAATACTTAAGATTTGGAGGGGTTCCTTTCCATAGCTCATAAGGAGTTTTCTTCAACCCTTTTCTAATAATTGTCCTATTCAAAATATAACAAGTTGTATTTACAGCTTCAGCCCATAGAAATTTAGGAATCTCATTCTCACAAAGCATGCCCTAGTCATCTCTTGAAGGCTTCTATTCCTTCTCTCAACCACCCAATTTTATTGAAGGGTTCTAGGGCATGAAAAGTTATGAGCAATTCCAAAGTCATCACAAAATTTTTCAAAGTCTTGGTTTTCAAATTCTCTTCCATGATCACTTCTCAAGTGGGCAATTTTTAAATCTTTTTCATTTTGAATTTTCTTGCAAAGAGTTGAAAAAGCATGAAAAGCATCATTTTTATGAGCAAGAAAAAGTACCCAACCAAATCTAGAGTAATCATCTACCACCACAAGACCATAGTGTTTACCTCCTAAACTTTGAGTTCTTGTTGGACCGAAAAGATCAATGTGTAACATCTCTAATGGCCTTTTGGTTGAGATTCCATCTTTTGGTTTAAAAGAGGATTTTACTTGTTTGCCCAATTGGCAAGCGTCACAAGTAAGATCCTTATCAAATTTGATATTTGGAATTCCTCTAACCAATTTTTTCTTAACTAGCTTAGAAATTTGGTACATGCTAGCATGACCCAACTTTCTATGCCATAGCCATTTTTCAGATTCAAGAGAGGTAAAACATGTTATATTTTGTTCTTTCAAGTCCTCAAGAGTCAATCCATACACATTATTGCACCTTTTAGCTTCAAATAAAATATCCCCAGTTTTCTCACAAACAACCAAACACACAAACTTTCTAAAAATAACTTCAAAACCTAAATCACACAATTGGCTAACACTAAGTAAATTATGTTTCAAACCATTTATAAGAAGAACATCATTTATACAAGATGAAAAGCTTTTACCAACTTTCCCAATAGCCACTATTTTTCCTTTTGCATCATCACCAAAAGTGACAAGTCCTCCATCATATTCATCAAGCTTTATGAAGAAGGTTGTCTTTCCAGTCATATGCCTAGAGCATCCGCTGTCCATATACCACATATTCTCCTTCCGTTTGGATGCTAGGCACATCTACAAAACAAGCTCAAGTGACCTTAGGTATCCAAATTTTCTTGGATCCTTTCACGTTAAACCATCTCTTATGTCCTAAGCCATTATAATAAAAAACAACCTTGTAAACTTTATCACCTATCATCCTTTCACCAAAAAAACATTGTATGGGAAAGTGTCCAACTCGGTTACATAACCTACAAAATCTTGGAGTTGCTGTTTTGTTAAAGCTTCTTGGGTTTTGAAATCTTGTATCATTGGAAGATGAAGCAATATTTTCAAAATGAGATTTTTCAATAGATTTATAGAACCCCAAGCCAGCTTTATCATAAAGAGATTTTTGGCTAGCCAAGATTTGATTCAGATTTTCAGAACTTTGTGTGAACTTGGCTAAGTCTTCTTTAAGCCTTTTGACCTCTTTAAGCAACTCTTCATTCCTTTTAAAACAATCAACATATGCAACTACCGAATGATCACTTTCACAGCTCCTAAGTTGGGCTTTTAACTGCTTATTTTCTTCAACAAGATCACAAACAGTTTTGGCCTCCATTAGCTTTTCTTTTAGAAATCCATTTTCTGCTTTAAGGATGATAATTTGTTGTTCAAGTTCTTGATTATCCAGCAAAAAGCATCTTATTTTTTCAGAAAGATGATCTATCATAAGATGAAGAGATTCAGTGTCAGGGTTGGGA
Organism: Arachis hypogaea; assembly: GCF_003086295.3. Lineage (NCBI taxonomy): Eukaryota > Viridiplantae > Streptophyta > Magnoliopsida > Fabales > Fabaceae > Arachis > Arachis hypogaea. The sequence goes on from NC_092046.1 coordinate 11,949,647, forward strand.
ATGATTACCTATTCAACGTGGTCAGCCATAAGGCATGTTTGAGACTTTGTTTCAGATTCTTCATCATCTTCAGAATCATTTTCAAGATCTTCCCATGATGCCATTAGTCCCTTTTTCTTTCCTTTCTTCGGCTTTTCTTCCCTTTTCAACTTAGGGCAGTCAGATTTGAAATGCCCCGTTTCTTTACAGTTGTAGCAAGTCACCTTGCTGAGATCTTTCTTCTGTTTTCTTGAGCTGCCTCCTTTGCCTCTCTCCTTGAGCTTCACCATTTTCCTGAAGTTTTTTGCAAACAACACAAATTCATTTTCAGATGAGTTATCACTGGATTCATCATCCAGAGGGTTAGTAACAGATGAGAAAGCTATTCCTTTTTTTTTTTTGAATCTTTTTTCAAATAGGTGTTTTCAAAAGCAAGTAAATTTCCTCTCAAATCATCATAAGTCATGGAGTCAAGACCACTACTCTCAGAAATAATTAAAGCTTTTGTTTCCCACTCTTTTGTGAGACATCTCAACACTCTTCTCACTAGTACAGATTCAGGATACTTGATTCCCATAGCATCCAAGCCAACAATAATGGTGTTGAAGCGCTCAAACAGCTCATCAATGGATTCTCATTCCTTTATTGCAAACATTTCATATTCTCTGTTTAACATATATATCCTGGTCTTCTTTACAATGGTGGTTCCTTCATGAGTGACTAGGAGTTTGTCCCAGATTTCCTTTGCTGTTGTGCATCGTGATACCCGTCGGTACTCCTCAAAGCTGATAGCACAGTTGAGTAAGTTGATAGCCTTGGCATTGAGCTCAACCTTCTTTCTGTCTTCTTCGGTCTAGCTTGCTTCTGGTTTAGGAGTGACAACTCCTTCGGCACTTGTGACGGTTAGATATTGAGGACCTTCAAGGATAATCTTTCAGAGTCTGTAGTCCACTGCTTGCACAAAGATCTTCATTCTCTCCTTCCAATAGGTATAGTTTTTTCCATTGAAAAGAGGAGGTCTGTTGCTTGATTGTCCTTCAGCCAGGTTGTAGGACACCAGATTTGAGCCACCGTTTTCCGCCATCAGGATATTTTCTCCAAGCTGCAAAGCTTGATCTCTTTGAGACCAAGCTCTGATACCAATTGATGGTTATCAGTGGCTAAGAGAAGGGGGGGTTGAATCTTAGCCCCTTTTTTACTTGATAATACTTGCTGGCCTTTGAAATCACTTCTGGAAACTTTTTGTCTTTTTATCTCGTAACTAGCCACGAAACTTTTTCTTTTGTCTCATCCCCAGCCACGAGACTTTTCTTTTTGTCTCGTCAGTTAGCATAAGATATTTTCAGTTTTATCTCCTGGACAGCAGAAACAGAAATGGAGTAGAAGAAAGAGAGAATTAAACCAAGATATATCCTGGTTCAGCTGCTAAGTGCAAGGCAGCCTACATCCAGTCTCCATCACAACAAAGATGGAATTTCACTATAATCATTCTTGATTACAAACACTAATTCTCCCTAGGAACTACTCTTCCTATCTGGGACAAGTCCAGAATCTAGACCCAAACTGAACTTGACTTGGTCACTGCCAAGCTTTCAACTGTAAAATGCTAACCCAACTTACAAGGGAATTCCCACAGAATCATGAAACACAACACAGATGTACAAAGAAACTCTAAGGACATCTATGGCTTTTTCTTTTAATTTTGCACTCTCTGCCTTTTTTCGCTCTATGGCTTTTTCATACAAACCTCACTGTTTTCCTTTTTCCATGAGACTCAAGACATGACAAAATTAAACAGAAAAATTACAAAATGAAGAACATTGAAGGAGAAGAAATTCTGTCAGCTCAGAGAGCTATGAGAACCCTGTGCTTTTGCACTCTCACTCCTTGAATCAAACCCTAACTGTTCACCCATACTTATAGGGAGAAGCCTCCAAGGTTGAAACCAAACAAACCAAGCCAATCTTCTTCTTCTTCTTCAAGTAGAACCGGTTCGGCCAGAGAGAGAGAGAAGAAGTAACCCATGCAAAACCCAACATGCAATTACCTCTAGTCCTTCCTTGGTCACCACTCTTCATCAATCCGAGCCCTTTATCCTTGCCTTGCTTTCCAAGATGAACTTCTGGCCCTTGATGCTTCATGATGATGATAGTTTCATCTGCTCCAATCTCTGCCTCTTCTATCACGTAGCCACTCTAGCTACCTCCTGTGATAGTTGAGCATAATCAGAGACAAGACATCCTCTCCAAGGATCTTCTTCTCTGTTGGCCGAGATCTTCACTTCCATTTTTGGGTATGGAGGAGCCAAGATCTCATCACTAAATCTTACCACAAGTGTGAGAGGATCTTAGCCACCGCATACTTTTAGTTTGCTTTTTCTTGCCATCATTTTGATGGTCTTTAGGTGTGCTTCTTCTTCTTTTCGGTAGCTTGCTATAGCTTCCATGGTTGGCTGAGTGATATGACTGAAAGAGATGAAGAAAGCTGAGAGAGAGAGGAAAGAGAAATTTGAACATTAACTAATGGATTTTGACAAAGTAAATTAAATGTTCACTTCCCTTTGTTTCTCGGTGGCGTGTAGCAGTAAAGGAGCCATCAAATCAATTGTATAATCTCTCTCATATTTCCCATGCATTTATTAACTTCACTTAAATCAAATTTGAATTCCATTACATGGTGAAGCATGAGATCCGTTGGAGACATAAGGCAATAAAAATATTTGCTTTCCTTCTCAATTGGTTTCGGATCATGCATGAGGAATAATTTGGGCTTGTATCAATAATACTTAAAACTGGCCCAATTAAATAATTCAGCCACCATTTATTTCCTATAAGGCTAAATTTTGATTTCATACTGGGCTTTGGTTTTCCTTTTATATACGGCCCAAACAGAACCTGCATAGCAAAGATAATTTTCATCACATATATGAATTAATATTTTTGCATTTAATTAGATTAATAATGTTTAGTCATCATAAATGTTATTTTAGAGTTTTCCAAACTCATCAAAACTTTAAGTAAATAATGTAGGTTTGTTGATTCGTAGTTGAAATTTAAGAAGTAGATCTTAAACTTTAAATTTTAAATTTTAGAACCTAGGACTTATGGATGCTAAAGTTGGACATTCGTTAGTTGCTGTAATGTTCATATGTTCGTTGTATAGTTTCATATAAATGATTATACCTGTTTCTCTTTTTGAACAAAATTTATATTAATAGTGATTATAAGAGAACTATATTTAACATTTTAGTTAACTAATTCGAGACATTAGGCAACCGTAGCTTTTGTTTTAAAATACAAATTATGATTTAGATCTGTAAGTGTTAGAAATTTATCAGGTTTTGGTTATGTTTCTCATAACATGCAGCCAAATCGGTGTATTTATAGCGTTCGGAGGCAACAAAATATGTCGTTGCATGATAGAATCATACCTTATTTGGAGAGGGCTGGTTTGTACCACTTGGCTAGGTTGAACACGCGTTAGTTCTGGCTGGATGTGCCTCTGGTCAGTGCATTTATTGAGAGGTGGTGGCCTGAGACCCACACTTTCCATATGTCATTCGGAGAGTGCACCATCACGCTTCAGGATGTAGCATATCAGCTGGGGCTGTCCGTGGATGGAAAGGCTATTTCTGGGTACCTGACAGACTTCCACCTGCATATTGCGAGGGACAGACCGGCTTGGGAGTGATTCCAGGAGTTATTTGGTGAGCTTCCGCCCCCCCCCCCGAAAAAGGTGAAGCAGTACACAGTCCACTTCACATAGTTCCATGAGAGGTTTAGGGTATTACCGGCTGATGCGAGTGAGGAGACCGTGTGCATATACGCACGTGCATATATTATGATGTTGCTGTTGACCCAGCTGTTTGGTGAGAAGAGTGGGAATCAGGTCCATATTCGATGGTTGACATTTGTGGTGAGACTTGATGACATGGGCAGCTATAGTTGGGGTTCAGCTGTGTTGGCATGGTTATACTGATGCATGTGTCGGGTGGCCAACAGAAACATGACCAACTTGGCTAGTCCCCAACATTTGCTACAGTCATGAATCTTTTAGTGGTTCCCCATACTAAGGCCGCATGGGTTTGACGACTTTTCTTTTCCGTTGGCATCCAGGTATCCGTTAATATACTTAGTCTTTCATTCTTCGTTGCAAGTTATTAACGTTCTAGATCCCAAATTAAATATTGATGTGATATTATTATCCTCCAGGTGGGCCACTTATTTACCTACGTCTGATGGGAAGGAACAAAGAATGATTAAGTTTCGCCTTGCATTAGACCGACTGGGTGGTCGAGATGTAAGTTGTTTTTTGTGTTTTTTATGCTTTATTAGCTCTTCACCAACATATTTGTATATAGTGTTACAATGCTGCATGCTCTTCTCACTTTCAGATTGTGTGGGAGCCTTATGCTTCATTGGATGTATTTGCCGCCATTCATCCTGAGATACTGACTGAGGAGAATAGTCGGTTATGGCGGGCGGTCATTAGCCTGATATATTTTGCCGTTTTAGAGTGGCATCAAGTAGACAGGGTATTTCCATAGTTCGGTGGCGTACAACATGTACCTGACGCAGTCCTGAATATAGACTATCTTCATAGTAAGAACAGCAGGGGCGGAGATAGATGGTTCCCCTCTTACTATCAGACATGGCATGAGCATTGGGAACAACGAGTTAGTTTTGTGCTGAGTATCTAGAGAGTGGCTGATCCAGGTCCGTCAGCTGAGTACCTGAACTGGTGGTACTGTGTAGCACATAGGATTCTTTCACCGGAGAATGCATTTGCAGATCCTAGACCCGTTGAGATTCTGGAGGTTGGTCAGAAAGAAAGACCACGACTCCACATTTTCCCCTTCGACAAGGGCAAAACCAATTGGCAATATGTTCGAGTTTCCATCTTGCACGATAGCTAGAAGCAAAATGCTACCATACTTTCCATACAGATGAGTACCGTCTATGCTTACCAGAGGCTTGCAATGTCGAAATGCCTCAACACAAGGAGAAAATGTCCAAAAAGGATAATGAAAGTACACAGTAGAATCGTCAACCTGATCACCGACTCGAACCGGAGAAGTCTTCAACAACGCAATGGTTCCCTCCATGGTAGACTGCACACCAAGGATCCAACAGGACAGCTTGGCATAGGACTCATTCCAATCCCCGTAGATCTGTGCTACTACCTTCTGTTTCGTTATCCAGGCCTTCCTGTAACTAGGCCTAAACCCGTACGTTGCTTCAGTAGCTTTCTGCAACACCTTTATCAAAACTGCCTCATCGGCTTTAACCAAAGGAAAGATAGCACAAATTACATGATAATCAAGCTATCGGTGATCACTTGATATTGATGTAGCCAAGCAAGTGTGTGGTTCATTGTACCATCTAACCTCCTAGGTACTCTTTCGCTGCCAAAGTGTGATGCGAATTATCCACGTGCAACCTTTACTGAAATCCTTGCACCTCCCATGATACTTAAGATGATCCGAATCTATCACCCTATACTTAACCCCACGGCGAATGCTGTAATCCTTTACACTCAAAACAGCTTCCTCCTTACTTTAGAAAGATTGACCAATCTGAAATTCAACTGCAGCATTTCTCTCGTGCAAACCTTGACCCCCAAAGGTAGGAACTATGTCCGACAGTTGGCCGATGTCTTCCAAGTTCAGGGTTGAGAAATGTGGAGGTTGTTGCTGTGTGCCGGAACTTGACGGTCCCTGATGTGTAGTTGGGTTTGTCGGAATATCCTCATCACTGTCCCCACCAATGTCAGCAGGCTCTTCATCCGAATCATCCTTTCGCATCGCATTTTCAATCCGATCCAGTTCACCCTCACGTACAATATCCGGAATCGGATGGCTTGACGTACCTACCCCAATTACACCAGATGGACAATTAGCCAACAGGCAATCAGGTGCAACGACAGGCATAGGGGTAGAAGCACCCCCATCATAGTTGACTGAGGATTCGGAGCCGATTCCCCAGAACTATCGACGCCATGTTCCAAATTGGCATACAACTCGTGTATTCTTACTTCCAGAAAACTCCGCCGATAATGAAACAAAACCTGCATATCCTCGTCAGACCCTATCACGAATGTTTCATACTTCACGCCAGATGACACAACTGCAACAGGAATCTTGTAGAACATCTTCTTCACCCACTTTGTCCCGCACACGCCCAATTTTTGCAATATACTGGTTTTCAGATCTAACAGCGTATTCGACGACCGGATAAAAATACTCAGTGGTTCTCTATCGGTAAACTTTACACCGTGCCTTTTGCTTTTTTTAAATTTTTTCAGAGCAATGCACTAGAACTAAAAAGCTCTCCTCACTCTCCTTCCTAAAAATTTTGAATGAAAATGACACTCTACACATCATTCTCTCTTGTTGGGTATATATAGGCATTATCCAAGCAGCCATATTGTGAACAAACTACTATAGGGTATCGTGGTTTTTTCATGCTCGCCATTTCTTCAGAAACCGCTACAGGGTGTAGGGGATTCTATAGTCACGCAAATCAACGTAAACCGCTACACCCTTTAGTGGTTAACGTGCAACCCTATACCGTGGTACCCTATCACGGTTTACATATAATTGGAAAAGTTGCATTTGCATCTGGTGCTTTGAAATGTTGTAATCTGGTAACCTTTTGTATAAACAATTTAAATGAGTAAATTACCCTTATAATGATCAATTTCCTATTTTTCAACCACATAATCAAAATTCACAAATACCACATTATCCATTTTCATCCATATTTAACCACTCTCTCGAAAATGTTACTCCAATATCCTTGCCGTTTCCAACTCAATTCAGTGCATCGAGATATGACTCATCTGGTGGCTCTTCTAACTCATCCCTTCAGATTCTGATATAATCTAATCCAAATTTATAATATTAAGATTTTGTCAACCCTCATGGATTAGATGCTATCGACCTTAATAATGATGACATTGAAAATCATAAGCAAGATAGTAATCAACATTGACAATAAAAAGAGGATGAAATGTTGATTAGTGCATGGTTGAATGTTTCAACTGATCTTATAGTTGGTATCGACTAAAAGGACGAAACATTTTGGAATTAAATTCATAACTATTATGTAGAATTTAGCATTTACATGAAAAAAGGGAGCAATTTCATGTAAGAAACGATGGTATAAGATCAACAAGGCCGTTGCACAATTTACTAGTTTTTATGATCAAGCTAGTCGAAATATAAGGAGTGGTTCGAACGCTGATGATATAAAGGAGTTAGCCTATAAACTTTATTCCACAAATTATGGTAAAAAATTTACTTTTGAGAGGCATTAGAATATACTTCATTTGAAACAAAAATGGAGAATTCAACTACCAATACAAAGTGGTTATCGTAGAATTGCAACTATAGTACTTGAGGTTGTAACATCTTTAGACCTTTGGATATGGCATGCATTCTTTGGAGTTTCTAATTAAAATAACGATATCAACGTATTAGATTGTTCACTAGCATTTGATGATATTCTAAATGACCGTGCTCCGAACTTAAATTACACTATCAATGGTAATAATTATGGGATATTATTTAGTAAATAGTATTTATCCTGAATAGACCTCATTTGTCAAATCAATATTAAAGTCATAGAAGAAACATAAGTTATTTGCATATTACCAAGAAGGACAAAGAAAAGACATGGAGTGAGCATTCGGAGTGTTGCAAGCACGGTTTATAATTATATGTGGTCCAGTGCGCTTTTGGAAAATGAAAAAACTTGCAAACATAATGAGAACTTGTATTATATTGCATAATATGATTGTTGAGGATGAAAGAAATATTTTTACAGAAAATTTTGCTCAAAGTCTAAAGTATGACAATACCAAAAATGGCTTATCAGTTATCACAACCTTGGTTGGAAGAGGAAGATTTTACACCATACCATCAATTTCTCCAAAGAAATGCCCAACTTTGGAATGGCAGCAACATCAACAATTAAAAGAGGACTTGATTAAACACATATGACAATTTCACAATACTTGTCATCAACTATAGAGGTTAACTATGCTTTTTTTTATATTCAGTAATTTTTTTTAAGATTAATATTTTTTTAATAGTAAATTATTTTTGAATTTATAAATTTTAATAATATTATTGTAAAAAAATAATAACTACATTAATTTTAATTACTTCAATTAATTAATTAAGTAGAATGACAATAGGGACTAAACTTAGTTCTTCTTAGTGGAGAAGAGGAGTTAAGCCCCACTTTGGTCTATGAGATTGGCGAGTTGTACTGATTTAGTCCATGACTTTTCAATTGCTACAATTTGTTCTGCCAGATTAAAAAAAGTGCATCAATATAATTTCTTGTGTATTTTTCATTACCGGAACTCAATGGTGTTAGTGACGTGGCTCAAACCTTGCCACGCTGTCACGCTGGACATATTAAAACGATGTCGTGTGCGTTTTGGTGCTAAAAAAGCCATTAAACAACGTCGTTTGAGGGTTATGACAAAGAACTTGGTTATGATAAGATTATTCAAATCCTCAAACGATGTCATTTAATACCTTTTTTAACATCAAAATGCGTACGACGTCGTTTTAATATATCCAGCGTGGCAAGGTTTGAGCCACGTCACTAATGGTATTGAGCTCCGGTGACGGAAAATACACAAAAGACTATATTAGTGCACTTTTTTTTATATAGAGGACTAAATTATAGTAATTGAAATGTCAAGGACTAAATCAGTGTAACTCGCCAATCTCAGGGATCAGTGGGACTTAACTCGAAGAAGAGAGACACTTTAAATTCCTATTTACTGTTTATGATGCAAAAATTGATGTGGAGTTATTTTTTTATGACAAATAGACCATAAAAAAATTGGGATGAGTTTAGGGGTAGCAAGCGAGGAAGGCCGCCCCGCTCCGCCCCGCCTAGTGAGGCGGTCCTAGAATCCCACCCCGCCCTGCCTAACTGCGGGCTAGCGGACTAAGCCTACCAAAGTTTCTCTTTATTTTTTTACTATTAACTACTAAATAGAATATATAATTTCACAACCATATTAATAAATTTATAATTTCTAAAGGCATAAAAAATTATATTTTTTACATTCACAAACATTAAAATCTTTGTAATTATAAATATCTAATAAACATAATTATAAACCAAGTTTCCATCCAAAACATAATTATAAATATTGTCTCCAAAATAAAATAAACATAATCCAAAACATAATTATAAATATTGGAGTAATTACCCAAATCAGTCTCCAAGAATTTTAGAATAGGACATTTTAGTCCCAAGAAAAATTAATACACAGATCAATCCCTAAGGTTTTACTCTGGCAGACAAATCAGTCCCCAGTTCATTTTTCGGCAGAGTAATTACACAGATCGGTCCCCAAAGATTTAAAAAACGGATATTTTAGTCCCAAGAAAAATTAATGTACAAATCAATCCCTAACGTTTCTCTCTGTTAGACATAATAGTCCTCCGTCTAAAAATAAAATAAAATAAAATAATAATTATTATTAATTGCACAATAATATTGTACTATATTTTTTTTATTTTTCAGACAAAAATAATGATAAATTTATTCATTAAATTCTTATATATATATATATACTCCCTCAATAATAATAATAATAATAATAATAATAATAATAATAATAATAATAATAATAATAATAATAATAATAATAATAATAAAATTATTAGAGATTATTTTACAAGAAATTCAAGGTTAAGACCATTTGATATTTTTGTATTTAATATAATCAAAAATGTCCTATGTAAAAAAAATGTTTATATTAAAAAATATGTATTAAAAATTTATTTTAAGTTGCATTTATATTAAATACATATTTTTTTAATACAAATATTTTTTAAAATAGTACATCTTTTGATTATATTAAATACAAAAATATCAAATAGTTTTAACCTTGAATTTCTTGTAAAATAATCTCTAATAATTTTATTTATTATTATTATTATTATTATTATTATTATTATTATTATTGAGTGACTATATATATATATATATATATATTTAATGAATAAATTTATCAATATTTTGTCCAAAACATACAAACAATATAGTACAATATTATTGTACAATTAATAATAATAATTATTTTATTTTATTTTATTTTTGGATGGAGGACTATTATGTCTAACAGAGAGAAACGTTGGGGATTGATTTGTACATTAGTTTTTTTTGGGGACTAAAATGTCCGTTTTTTAAATCTTTGGGGACTGATCTGGGTAATTACTCTGCCGAAAATGAACTGGGGATTGATTTATCTGCCGGAGTAAAACTTTGGAGATTGATCTGTGTATTAATTTTTCTTGGGGACTAAAATGTCCAATTCTAAAATTCTCGGAGACTGATTTAGATAATTACTCTAAATATTATCTCCAAAGCAACATAAACATAATCCAATGGGTTCCGATCCACTTTTTTTGACGGGTTACGTGAACCGACTCGACGGGTTGAGCCCCGTTTGCTACCCTTAGATGAGTTCCTCTTAAAAATAATCTTAAAATAAAAAAAACATTTTGTTTTAAAATATTTTGTGCTTATATACCTATTAGGGTAGTAACTGATTGTTAACTTCAATCTATGTTGTTGTTAAAATAATATTTTTTAAATATAATATTAAAAATTAATATTTATTTAATTAATAAAAAATATAATATTTTTTATTTAATAAAAATATTTAAAATGAATTAAAAAGTATTTTAAGAATAAAAATTTATTTTCAATCCTTAACAAAGGATGAGAGTTGATAAGAGACCACTCCCACTTTTTCTTCCTTTCTCTTATCACATATCATTAGATAATAAGCTCTGTTCTTTTCCATAATAATTAAAGACGATCATGTTGGTGGCACGTCTCTGTCAATTTCCCAAGCCATCAATAATTGTAGAAGCTTAATAATAATAATACAGTTATAAGTTAGGTGAATTTTATGGTGTAGAAATAAAAAAATTTTTACACCTATAAAATATTGGTGTCATATTTTTAGACTAATATGTGACGGACTGAACCATTCTAAAATTTTAGAATTGATGTAGACATGGTATGATTTATAAGTATTTTTATTTTTTGCAGATTAATTAATAGCTTCATTAAAAAAAGTATAATAGTATTTTATAATAATTGATTATATGTTGGATTTACTATATTGGGTCAATATGTTATTTCATGTAGTTGTGGGCTTATAAAAAAGAATAAACATAAAATTAATTTATTATTATTGTTCAAAAAAAAGTTATCATTAATTCTAATTCTTTTTTTCGACTTTTGTAACTCTTTTACTAATGTGCTATTTTTTTAAAAAATTATTATTAAAATATTTTTTTTAAAATTAATTATTTAAATATTATTTTTATTAAGGTGATAATAGATTTATTATTTATTTTTAGTTATAATTAATTATTATAATATACGAAATGATATCTGAATAATTAATTAAAAAAAATGACATTTTGATATTAAATTTTAAAATAAACACACAACAATAAAATTATCGGTCTTTGTCACATAAATATATAGGCGTAAGAAAACTAATTAATTTGGCTAAATATTTTAATTTGTCTAACACAAACTATCAATTTAACCACAACGATAAACTGGATAAGATCGAATCAATATTAATTTATTTTCATAATTTTAGATATGTGATTGTTGATTTTTTTTTTTTTGTAACTCTTTATAAAAAAAATGAATTAATATTGATTCTATCTTATCCAGTTTATCGTTGTGATTAAACTGATAGTTTGTATTAGACAAATTAAAATACTTAGCCAAGTAAATTGATTTTCTTATTCCTATATATTTATGTGACAAAGATGGATAATTTTATTGTTGTGCATCTATTTTAAAATTTAGTTTTAAAATGTTACTTTTTTTTTAATTAATTATTCAAATGTCATTTCGTATATTATGATAATTAATTATAACTAAAAATAAATAATAAATCTGTCACCTTAATAAAAGTAATATTTTTAAATAATTAATTTAAAAAATAATATTTTAATAATAATTTTTTTAAAAAATAGCACATTAGTAAAAGAGTTACAAAAGCCGAAAAAAATAGAATTAATGATAACTTTTTTTTGAACAATGATAATAAATTAATTTATATTTCACAAATATCATTTTTTTTAAATATATGATAAATTAATTTTATATTTATTCTTTTTTATAATCCCACAACTACATTAAAAAATATATTGACCCAATATAGTAAGCCCAATATATAATCAATTATTATAAAATACTATCATACTTTCTTTTAATGAAGCTGTTAATCTATCTGCAAAAAATGAAAGTACTTATGAATTATACCATGTCTACAACAATTCTGAAATTTTAGAATGGTTCAGTCCGCCACATGTTGGTCTAGAAATTTTTTATTTCTACACCATAGAATTCACCTATAAGTTATTATGTATGAATACTGACATAAATATAGGATACGATACGACACAGGATATGCACATACACAAATTTATAATTCTCAAAAGAAACGGGAATAGGGCATATATATAAAATATAAAGTATTTTTTAGATAAATTATAATAATATTTTGATATTTGATTGATATTAAAATATAAATTAATTTTTTAATTATTTTTATTATCTTTTTTAATTATATAAACATTTAAAACATTTTGTTTTAATAATTAATAATATACTATTTTTAAATTGGGTTAAATACAATTTTGGTCCCTAAGGTAGGGGTTGAAATTTTTTTTCATTTTCGGTCTTTTTTTGCCTACAAAATGATCCCGAAGGTTTACCTTAGTTCTAAAATTGTCCTTCGAACGAAAATACCTCTCTCCCTTCTTCCCCAAAATCAACGAGAAGCAGAAGCAGACCCAGAAACTCAGAAAATCATCATCTGCATCACCCCCCCTCCCGCCCCCGAACTCAGAAAACTACCACCTCCCACCTACTACCACTTCATCACTATCTGTATCATCCCACCCAGAACTCAAAAAATCATCATCATTGTCATCATCATCAAAATTCAGAAAGCGGAACTCAAAACTCCAAAAAACAAGAAAATCATCCTCATCATCATTGAAACTCAGAAATATTAACAAAACTCAGAACTAAAATTCTTCCTCTTTCATTAACAAAACTCAGATGCAATTACAATAATAAAAAATTTCTAAATTCATCTTCAATTACAAGAACAAAAAATTCATAAATATAATTACCAAAAATCCCTCTAGAGGACTCTGCTGGAGGACGCGAGGAACACGAGGGCGACCACCACCTCTTCGACGACAACGAGGAACACGAGGGCACAGACCAGACGCGTCGCGTCGCGGCGAGGCGAGGGTGGGTTGCGGAGAGGCTAGGGCTCAAGTCACTGCACTGCGAGGTCGAGGTGCGGCGAGATGAGGGCAATAGCAAGGCGAGGACTGAACAACGAGGAGCAGGAGCGGTGGTGGCGAGGATCAGCGGCAGTGCCCCTTCCCCTTCCTATTCCCCTTCCCTTCCTCCTCTTCTTCCTGAACCCAACCCCTCCCCCCCCCCCCAAAGCGTGGGATTTGGCTCCTCTGAAGTTGTTCATTTACTTTAGAGAGAAAAGTAACACAATCTAAGCCATTGATAATATAAATGGTTCTGATCATCTTAAATAAATAAATGCATTAAAAGAATCAAAACGTTAACTATTAAAAAAATAAAAAGAAAAAAACGCATCACTTTACAAAGATAGCGCGCAGAATTAATTTTCTGTAAAACTGAATGCCTATGACAATAAAATTTGTATTGAGTAAAAAATGATGAAGAGCACCGTACAAACAGTGAAGATGCTGTTAGATACTGAACAGAAAAATGGTAATTACACAGAAGACGGAATTATTAAGTGAAACGAGCATGCTGGTTCCATCTATGGACACTACGATGATGGTGTCCCCAATGGAGACGAGCAAGCCAAACATGGAGATGTTACTTCCTGAAACTAAAATGGTAGATTTATCAGAAGAAACAAATGAGTTGATGATCACAATGATACCTCCATGGAAAGGTAATTTTTTATTGAATAATTTTAAATTTTACCGCAACATATTTGATAATATTTTACTCAATATATTATTTTTTTTATATTTGCAGAAGATTGTCAATTGATTTCTCAAAACATAGAAAAAACCCAAATTGCACAACACAATTCTACATTAATTACTTTTTCCAGGTATGTTTATAACAATTATATTTAAAATTTTATTATTTATTTTGTTCAGGCCAATGATAGCAAAAAAAATACCAAAATTAGGCATGGAATTTGACACAGTACTAGAAGCTAAAGACTTCTGGAGAAGTTATGGTGGAATGATGGGTTTTGATGTTTGACAATTATATGTAAATAAATGCAAGGTTGATAATTCTGTAAGTAGTTTTAGACTTGTTTGTGCAAAGAAAGGCCAACGAAGACCAGATAAACGTGATCATTTAACACAGCAACCTCGCGCCGAGATTAGAACAAGTTGCCAAGTAAGAATGTCACTCAAGTTTGCTCGAGATATAAAAAAAATATGTGATTTGTGACCTTGAGTTAAATCACAATCATATTTTGCAAATTCTGAAAACCATTCATATGATGCCATCACAAAGAAAGATTTCAGAAGTACAAGCATTGCAAATAGATTTGGCAGATGAAGCTGGCATAAGACCAAAAGAAACACATGAACTGACAAGTTTACAAGCTGGTGGTAAAGATGTCCTTGGATATACCAAACAAGACCAAAAGAAGCAGGTAGTTTATTAAAGTATTTTCATCGGCAACTACTTGATAATCCCTCGTTTCAATATGCTATACAGTTAGATAATGAAGAGAAAATAACAAATATTTTTTGGGCTGATGCAAGAATGGTTATTGATTATGCTATCTTTGGTGATGTAATCACATTTGACACTACATACTGCACAAACAAAGAAAATAGACCATTGGGTGTTTTTTGTGGATTCAATCACTTCCGAGAAATAGTAATATTTGGTGCTGCTCTTTTGTATGACGAATCAAAAGAATCTTTTATGTGGTTATTTGAATCATTTTTGGAAGCTCACATGCAAAAAAAGCCTAAAACTATTTTCACTGATCAAGATCCTGCTATGGCAAGTGCTTTGGTAGAAAAAATGCCTGAAACATATCATGGATTATGTGTCTGGCATATTATGCAAAATGCTATTCGACATTTAGGAAATAAGTTGAAAGATGGTTCTTTTATCTTGAGAGATTTCAAAGCTTGTATGTATAATTCTGAAGATCAGTTTCAATTTCAAAAGACATGGGATGCATTGCTTCAAAGATACAAAGTGGAAGACAATTCTTGGTTGAATAGTATTTATAAAGTGAAGGAAAAATGAGCTCATTGCTATATGAAGAAGGTGTATACTATTGGAATGCGAAGTACTCAACTTAGTGAAAGTTTTAACAGTGATTTGAAAGATTTTATGCGATCAAGTTTAGACATAATACATTTTCTCAAACAGTTTGAGCGAGCTGTTGGTGGCAAGCGATACAAGGAGCTACAAGCTGAATACAATGCAAGACAAAAGCTTCCTAGACTTAAGATGATTCACTCGTCATTATTGAAGCATGCTGCACAGGTATATACTCCTAATGCATTTGATTTATTTCAAAATGAGTTTGATTGGAGTTCTACTGCATATATTGTTTCTCGTACAGAGAACAATCAAATGTCTGAATATCAAGTTGCCATTTTTGAAAAAGATGGAGAATACACTGTATCCAGCAATGTGAAAGATATGATTATTTCTTGTAGTTGTGGAATGTTTGAAACAATGGGATTCTTATGTTGTCATAGTTTAAAAGTTTTAAATGTTTGGGATGTGAAGCAAATTCCGGCTCAATACATTATGAAAAGATGGGCTAGAGAAGCAAGAGAGATAATTGTTTATGACTCAGATGAAAAAGTTGTTCAAAATGATACTAGAGTGGATGCTACAGCACGGTATAAGAATATATGTTCTAAAGCAATCAAATTAGCTGCTCGATCATCAGATTTTGAAGTAACATCTAATTTTGTTGAGCAAGTTATAGAAGAGGCATATAAGAAGGTAGATTCTTTTTGTAGACACAATTAAGGTGATGATGTTTCAAATATTTTGAATGCAAAAGAAATCGTTAATAGCTATTCAGATGGAGATGCGTTAGAAAAATTACTTGAAAATGTGAAAGGGTTGAAAAAAAAGAAAAGACGAAAAGGCATAAAAAGACTCAAGAGTTGGGTTGAAAAACAATCAAACAAGAGAATGGCATCAACAAAAAAAATTCCACCCAAAATTGTCAGGTTGTAATATTTTTCATTCTTTATTATCATTTTTTTAATATTTTTAAAACTTATTGAAGTTCTTCTTTATTATTATTTTTCTTATAATAGTGTTTATATTGCAGGCTGAAATTTTTACTTCAAATATTGAAAATCAAGCTATTTTGCCACTTCAATCATGGAATCCATCAAGTTACAACATCAAATGGAGTGAAGTTACAACACCAAATTTAGATAACTAAATGATAGAATGAAAAACTATTTATTTAAACTTTGTAATTTTTCTTTTTGAATTTATAACGAATGACTTTAAGAGATTCCAGATGATTGTTTTGTTTATATTTTTTGTTATTTGTCTGTGATAATATGTTTTCTTTAACCAGTCATACATTTAAATTTAAACTACAGCATTAGACATGAAACAAGCATCGTAAACACATAAAAACACATAAAAATATAAATAAATTAATTTAATATATATCAATATAAATTTATTAGAGATCTATTAAACCAACATCACATCATTAGTTATTCTAAACACTCTTTAGTTTGTTCTTAATTAGATTCTTATTTTAAGTATAAACAAAAAAATTTGAGTACATTTGTCTAAAAAAGATTTAGTACATTTACAAGAGTATTTTTTTTATATTAAAATAAAAAAAAACATTTCTTGATCCAATTTAAATTAATTATTTTTATTTTTTTATCAGATTTTTTAAAAAATTATTCAGGATTAAAAAAGAACAGAAAGATTACTAGTGATCACCATTAATCTCTTTTATGACAAAACTTTAAATGTAAGTTATAGAAGACAAAAATAAAAAAAAAAAGAAGATAACCAAAATAACAATAATATCATGGAAGAACATGATAATAAAACATAAAAAGAGAATTAAATATTGTGAAAAAATAGAATTGAAAATAATTTTTTTTGTTGAAGAAAAAGAAAGAAAAAAACTAAATAAAATAAAAAGAAGATGAAATAAAAAGAAAAAATCACGCGGTCTTAGAAGCTGCTGTTCGCACGATTTTCAAAGTTCTTTTAGGCTTCGTTTGGTTTGTGTATACATTGGGACATAGACATTAAGACATAGACACTTGAGACATAGACATAAAATATTTGTGTTTGTGTATAGTGTTTGGAAATAATAAACATGACACTAGTGTAGTGTCTAATATTATGTTTGGTTGCAAAACACAAGAACACTACATAACTAAAAATGACTATTTTGTCCTCATAAATTAAATTAAAAATAATTAATATTAAAAGTAAAAAAAAAAGAGGGAGATAAAAACCCCTATTCTTCACTGTTTATCGTCAGTTATCCCTACCCAAAACACTTTCTTCTCCTTAGTTGCTCTCCTCCTTCGTGGATGTCTTCACCTTGCACGCTGGCCGCATCTATCCTAAATCCTCTCCTCCATCTCCACTGCCAGGTATAATGTTCTTCTTCCCATCAATTTCTTGCTCTTCCAAAGTTTAATTGAGAATCAGTGGAGAAAAGCTGCTTAATTTTTTTGGTTATGCTCAAAAAATCAAGAATTGGTGACATTGAATGAGTGTTAATTGTGTTAGATTGCTAAACATATATGTAAATTAGATAACATTTGAAGCCTTTAAGCCCTTGATCCAGTGTTTTTTTAAATAGGTATTGCTTTGACACTTCAAATTTTGTATCTTTTTAGTTGAAAATGATATGGGCGTTAAATGTAGTAGTAAAATGAAATTTATTTTGGCTCACCAATTTCTTACTCAACTTATTAATTGTTCATTTCTTCGTAGCTTCCATTCTAGGTTTGATGAAATGTTGTAGTCAATCTTTTTCTAGTATGTGAGCTGGCTATAAGCATGTTTTACAATTACTATCCTATGTATATTAATGAGTACCTTTTATACATCATCAATGTTGTTGTACTTTTTAAATTCCAGTTGAGTTTCTTATGTTATTGTATCAAAGAATTGAATTCTAGTACTCCAGTTGAGATCTCATATTTTAGATATATTGTTCAATTTACATATAGGAAAAGAATCAAACTTTAGTCGAGTAATTAGAGTTGACCTCTACTTGGTGGCTTGGAAGAAGTAAACAATAAGGAGCAAAGTTGGAAGAACCAAATAATAAAGCTATAAGTTGTGAGAAAAAAGTGCTAGTAGTTGTTGATGGCTCTTGGGATAACAAAGACTTTTTCCTTTGTATTTTTGTTGTTATGTTAGTTGACAATGTATTTATACAATGAAGCATGACAACTAATAGTATTTGATGTACTCCACATTATTATACAATGTATTTTTACAATGTATTTATACAATGTATTTAGTTTATTGTTTCCTTTTAGGTAACAGTATTTGGTGTACTCTACATTTAATTTATATTGGTTTGCCCAAATATAATAAAGTGCAGAATTTTAAAACCAAAGCTATTACAATCAGCATGCATGATCTCTAAGGCTTATAATTTTTTTTGTCTTTCATAATTATAAAAATGCACATTATTAAAGTTTAAGATAATAAATATGTAAATCAACAAAGAGAATGCAAAATTTGATTGTAAATATGCAACACTAAATAACTTTAAGAATAAAATTACATAATACATTCAAAAATCGATACAGAATTACACAATTTGATTCCAATAATGCATAATTGCACAATATGAAGTATAAATTTGCATAATATAATTAATAAATACTAGAGGCATAACTTAGGTGCATAAACTAAAAAATAAACACATAGAATTACAGATTACAACTAAAAGTCAGTTCATGCATAAATTAGGTGCATATATAACTATTACACTTTAATAATATAACAATTACTTAAACCCTTATAGATAATAGCAAAGTACCCATAGTATGTTTAGCAAATAGACCATAACAAACTAACAACTAATTAAACCAACTACACCAATAATTGCTAAAAGTTAACAAACTACACCAATAATTGCTAAAAGTTATCCATTATATCTCGTACAAATGCCGCCTTTTCCTCGTCCAAGCTCCAAAAAGTTGCCTTCAATTCTGGATTTTGCACAAATTTCTTTGCAATTTGTACTATCTCCATTGTGTCAAAGCCAAGACTCTTCAATGTTCGGCCCAGATTCACTTGGTCATTTACCCCACTCATTGCATTTGCTAGTACTTGCACATGCTTTCCTTGATCTTCTACTACAGACTTAAAAGTTTCAGCCAAGTTTAATAGGATTGCAGCATCATTGGTTTTTTTTAGTTGCAGATTGCCGTCCTTGATTTTTCTCACTTGATGAAGCAAAAGAGGTTGAAAAGGTGTTGGGTAATTCATTCTCAGCAGCAGCTAAATCCTCCATGTCAACATCCTCGCTACCTAATCCCAAGCCATCAGTTGTGGCCGCAGCAAATATAGACCCCGGAGTTACATCTTCTTCAGCATCTTTTTCACTACATGCTTCAACACCGATAGCCCTATCCTTACCAAAAATATTGCCAAGACGTTCAAACAAGGGAAATGGCTTGCCGGGAGTGTAGAGTGTGATATTGCGACCCTAAAGCATAAAACAAAGTCGACATTAATAAATATAGAAAAAGTGAAATTCACATGAAAGTTAAAAATGAAAATAATACCTTTCCCCAAGCTTCCAATACTTGCTTGCTATCTACTTCAACGCACATCTTTTCCGAATTCCATCCAAAGCCGCTACAACCCAACATCTCAGCCACATACATATATTTTTCTTTTAATCGCTTGTGTTTATTTCTGATGTGCTTCACAGTGAGGCCACATCTAGGAAACTTCTCATTCATCTTATCTGCAAGCTTTTGAAATGCTCCCGGTTTAAATTGACCGGCATCCGCCCTCTTGCCTTCAACAACCAATTCCTCCATGAAGACCACAAATTGTTCAATTTCTTGTTCAGTCCACTGACGTGGTATGGAAGCCATTGATGCTGGATAATATAGTTGCACAATAATGAAAAAAGAGGAATTACTATAATAGCAACAACACAATAAATATCAAATCACTAGCAGAATTTTAGTATAGCAATAGTTACTAGCATATTAGTAACAGAGGAACACTACAACAAATTAACAATTGCAATAGAATTTAAATAATTACTAATAGAATAATTCACCAATTTCAATAAAATTAGAAACAATCAAATCGTACAATAATAAAACCAACTGTATCTTTAATTAGAATACAACTAATTAACCCGAGTATGCAAATACATTATGCCTAAAAAAAATTCAAATAATTTCTAGTACAACAATTTATAGTCCACGATAATTGCAGATATAATAAAACTAGGAAAAATTTGAAACTTTACGTGTCATGTTCTGCTCTCCATATTTCCCACATTTCAGTTGCTAAGTCCTCACGCCATTGTGTCCACTCATAGCTACTTTCCACAACATCAATTATGTCGGCTTCATCAACAATTGTGTCATCTCCTACGGGTATATGCTCTGGTAAAAGAGTTGCATCTTCCTCGGGATCAACATCCATGTTCATCCAAATAAAATTTTGTAACAAACAACACGCAATAATAATGTGGTTTTGAATTCTAATTGGATAGAATGAGGGGCTTCGTAGAATTGCCCATCTCTTCTTAAGCAACCCAAAGCACCGCTCAATCACATTTCTAGCCGAAGAGTGCTTCTTATTAAATAACTCTAGACGATTTTGTGGTGCACGGTGACCTTGAGCCCACACATTCACATGATACCTGACATTTCTATAAGGAGATAAAAATCCTCTACCATTGGTATAGCCAGCGTCCACTAAATAATAAGACCCTAAAATTGAAGGATGGAAAAATTATAACGGGTATATTGTAATTCTTTAATAGATAGCTAATTTACTTATCAAAAGATTAATTTAAACATACCAACAGGTATTTTCAGGCCATTACGTCGAGTAATTGCATCTCTAAGTACCCTTGAATCAGATGCCGATCCTTCCCAACCGCTAAGGACATAGACGAAATTCATATTCCGATTGCAAACTCCTAAGACATTGGTGGATATTCTAGATTTCCTTGTCCAATACCTAGATTTATCACTCGTGGGGACTGTGACATCTATGTAAGTGCCATCTAATACTCCTAGACAACCCTATCAAATGGACAAAATAAAATAGTTATTACATACAAGTAAACTTGACCAATAAAAATTTAAACTTTATGCAACACCTTACCTTAAACCATTTCCATCTGGGATCTATACAATCCTCTGGTACAGGGTCTGCCTTTGTAAATAACACACTTTGGACACGCAAAACCGAACCTAATACCTTATGAAAATACCTACTAATAGTTTCACCAGACCTATAAAACCTAACTTGTACGCTGCGATTTTTGGTATGATGAGCTAATATGATCAAGAAAGTTGCTACTTGCTCGCCTATGCCAACATGACCATCTTCATCTAACCCACCTTGAACTTGTAGCAATTCACACAAATTTGCAAATGTATTCAAACTCATTCTTAACTCCCATATGCAATTTCTATCTCCGTCTGCCCCAATGATGTTATCTAATGCATCTCACCTTAATGCCAATGTGTTCACTCTTCGCCCAATTGAAGAATGACCCAACCTTCTATTCCTAATATACATATATAAAGTAACTAAAAAAACAACATCAACGTGTCAAATTGCATTCTCATGATCCAGTAATATCCAACACATAGCTTAATTTTTTCAGAACGATCCATCATCACTTCCTAACAAACAATAAAAAGTAAATGTATAAAAATAAAATAAATTCTAATATCCAGTTTGACAACACTAAAAAATAAGCTTTTCTTTATCATTTCAATTAAACTTCAAATAGAGAAAAGACTCATTATATAATCACATACTCATATTATCAGGCTAATAGTTTTTGATACATAAATGGAGAACTCTTAATTTAGTTACCATCACCTATAATCTATTTTATTGACCAAAACAGAGAAAATAAGATAACCCAACATAATACTCCAACCAAATCCCATTAAAAATATAATCATTTCAGATATTTAAAACTATAAATTTGCATGCCTAGAACAGGGAGAACAGAAGAGTACCTAACACATATGTGCTCAAAAAGAAAAAAAGAATATCCAATCTAACAACATACAAATACAACATACAAACAAACAAAAATATTATAATTATGTCAAATCTTGAGTTGAGTTTTCTAGCACAGATGAAAGAGAAAGATTGTGATAGAACAATAAAAAACTTCAGAAAAATGGCAGCACACACAAGTGGAGAAGACACAAAGCTGCAGAAAGCCAGAAACAGAGGAGAGGAGATTAGAATTAGTTAAAGTTTGTGAAAAGAAGAAGGAGATTGTCTTAGAATAATAAAAAGTTTCACAAAATCAACCAACACATACCCACAATGAAGAACACACGAAGCTTCAGAAAACAGAAGACAAGAGCTCAGAATTGATTAGGGTTTGTAAAAAGAGAAGGAGAAATTTGGAATTTAAAAAAATCAATGAGGATAAAATTGTCCAAAAAAAAGGTTTTAGATCCATGTCCATGGCTTCAATTCCGTGTCTCACCATTTAGAAGAGACACAAAATACACGTATTTCATGTACTCTTGTGTGTAACCGTGTCTCTCATTTTTTTGTGTCTCATACAACAAATACTGGACGTGTGTCACCGTGTCTATGTCTTTGATGGACATGGACAATAACCAAACGGGCCGTTAATGCATTTACTTATTATTTATTTATTTAAGATGATCAGAACTATTTATACTATCAATGGCTTAAATTGCGTTACTTTTCTCTCTAAAGTAAATGAACAACTTCAGAGGAGCCAAATCCCAAAGCGTGATACCCTACCCCATTAACCCGTTTTCTTTTTTTTCTTTTTATTTTTTATTTTTTTAGTTAGGGGTATTTTCGGAATAAAAATTAAAAATTTGATAAAAAGAACGATTTTAAAACTAAATTAAACCTTCGGAATCATTTTGTAGGTAAAAAAAGGCCGGAGACGAAAAAAATTTTCAGCCTCTACCTTAGGACCAAAATCGTACTTAACCCTTCTAAATTCATTTCGAAAATACATATTAAGAATACGGCTGGATATACTGACATGTGATGATATTTAGGTGTATCTAAGTATGTTCAAAAAAGAATTTTTTATTTTTTATTAAGACACGATTAAATACAAAAGACACATATATTAAATGAGTATCGATGAGTATCATATCTAAAATGTATCTGACACACAAATACAAAAAATTAAAAAAAAGTATCCGTACTTCATATCTTATAAGTTTAATTTGCATAGTTAGTGATGGGCGCTTTGTCTAAATTATTAGCTCCATTTACACTTAGCTAATGCTATTTGAATGAAATTTTCACTTGGTCGAGATTTTCTTTTGGTCGCATGTTCTTGTATAATATAATAATGTTAAATAAAAATAACAGTTCCACCTTCATTGTAATTTTTTAAGAATTTATATTATACATTTTTTAAGATTTTATTTAATATATTTTCTTAAAAATCTCATGAATCAACTCTATAATTTTCTAAAATCTACTCATGTTGTTATTACTCTACATTGATAACTAATAAGCAAAAAGACATTTTGGAATAACTTAGGTTAGAACATTAAAGAATTATCGTATGTTCATAACACGCAGTGGAAGAAAAAAATTTTTAAAGATTTATTTTGTGCTTAAAATTTATTCGAATAAATAATATATAGATCAAATTTAAATACCTGTATACGCTAGTAAAAATTATTTTTTTTTCTTTGATGGTTCGAAGGCTCTATGCGTATCCACACTGAGACCAACTTTTGCTGTCAACTCCTTGACTAATAAACCTCTGCTCTAAATTGAAAAACCTCTTACAACTCTTTGCACGCCATAAAATTCTTTTCCAAGAATTAGGCTCACATACATTTATGTGTGTAGAAGTAAAGGAATAAAACTCTTGTGTTTTATTTTCAAGTTTTCTCTACTCTTGGTATACATATATAGTATGAGATTTGTTACTGATTTTAAATTTGAATCTCAATTCAAATTTAAATCATATCGTAATTTCAAATCTGAATCCTTCAAATTTTATGAATCACATCATAACAATTTAAAATAGAATCCGTTAGGATATCATCCAAACTTAGAATTTAAATTTAGAAATAGAATAACTAATTATTCTCAATTCTCATTTAATATTCTCAATTATCATATTATTATTATTATTATTATTATTATTATTATTATTATTATTATTATTATTATTATTATTATTATTATTATTATTGTTTATTTTTTGTGCAAGCAAAAAATATAATAATATTCTATTTAAATTAATATAATTATTTATTTGATCGAATCAAAATAATAATTAAATAATTATACAGCAAAGGTTGGAACACTTGTTAGTGTGTGACCCATAGGTTCAATATTAAGCGGGTAGTAAATTAGTCATACTCAATTTACTAATTAAGGTTGGCGCTAGCAACACTCCGCAATGACCCAATAGTATGAAGTAATATATTTTTACTAAGAATCCAAGAAAAATAAAGTATAATTCCTTCCATCTTTCTAACTCTTGGTTAACCCTTAGGTAGCATTTGGTGGAGAGACAAAGACTGAGAGACAGGGACTAAGAGACAGAGACTAAAATAAATCTCAGTATTCTTTTTGGTGCAAAGTGGGAGACAAAAATTGAAACAAGAATGAAACTCTAATTTAATTTGTACAAAGGATAAAATTGAAATTAATTAATTGAAATGAGGATATTTTAGGTATAAAATGTTATTATAGTTTCAGTCTCTATCTCTAAAAATTTTAGTCCTCTGTGTCCTACTTTTTGGAGGTACTGAAATATTGAAATTTTAGGGACAGAGACAGAAATTTTAGTACCAATCTCTGAACCAACAAACATGATATTGAGTCTTAGTTTCTCAGTCTCTGTCTTAGTACCGCAAAACAAACGCTATTTTAGAGTATGGTTTAATTGTCAAACTCTAATTTGTTACTATTATTATAATGAACTGTGAATGACCTAAGAAACTCATTTCTTCATTCATTCAATTTCTTTTACCAAAGTTTTATTCATCTCAGTCATTATAATCATAGAGCTCAAACTCTTTACCGAGAGTTGACGGATTCTTTACTGACTAATCATTAATTTTACAAGTATTTAAATCATACCTAATATCCATTCAATTAGCACTTTAGGCCCTAGTGTATTAGGTATCTGGAATCAAAGTATAATAAATACATTGTTAATTACTATGACAGTCGCAGGACAAAGAAAACTATATTACCGTGTTTATCTTGAGAATATCCTATTGACAAATATGCGGTAATTATAACCATTGAACATTCTCAAATTGAGTCAGTTCAATGGTCATATCTCTATATGCACCATATATATATAATTTAATAAATGAGATCTATTAATTTTCATCCAATGAAGACCATATATATATATATATAGATTTTTTCAGATTATTAATGTCCTTTTAATAATCCTATGACCAAGAACAATTTAGATTAAATTATAAAAGATTTATCTCTTAATATTATAATCACTATCACAATGATAAATCCCTAAATTTAATCAAGGACCTTATTATATTGATATTTTAATATTATAATAATAACAAATTATTTGACACATGATTGATTGGATTGTGGTCATACTATTTATTCCTAACAGACATCTCTTGTGATATTAAGTCCCAAACATATGTACTTTGACGAGTAAATAGTCAAATTCATTTTTGAAAGATCACTCATTCTCTAAATTGATCACCAAAATTTTTTTAATTAAATTTATCCTTTAAAGATTTTAAGCTGATCATATTAGTCCTTTCATCACTTTCGTTGCTCATAGCGTCAAAGTTTACTGATATAGTACATTAAATGACACTACAGTACATACATGACATTCCTAATTAGCTGTTAACATGATAAGTTTATGAAATTAAATTAAATCAACCTCAAATTGAGGAATTTGATTGC
This sequence comes from Arachis hypogaea, assembly GCF_003086295.3. NCBI lineage: Eukaryota > Viridiplantae > Streptophyta > Magnoliopsida > Fabales > Fabaceae > Arachis > Arachis hypogaea. The sequence continues at coordinate 11,975,875 of NC_092046.1, forward strand.
CTCAAAATCTCTTTAATTTGGTGTAAATTTAATCTAATTGCACAAATTTATCATGTTAGCAACCAATTAGGACTATCAAATGTAGGGATGGCAACGGGACAGGGCGAGGACAGAGAATATCTCCCTGCTCGCCATCTCTGCTCCCATATTTGCTCTCCGTCCCTGCCCTTGATCTCTGCTATGGGAGAATATTGTCTCCCATCCCCATTCTCTGCAGGAAATAATTTTTTTGATAGTTTTGACTGATTATTAATTTCCATAGAAGAAAAGCTACAAGTATCTATCCTATACAAAAATAAAAATATTTTATACAATAATGCTAAATGGCAGATGACAACTTCTTTCAAACTGACACAATGAGAGAACGCGATGGCGAAGCAGAGCACATAGCAGCGAATGAGGTGGGGGACGCAGAAGCGGGTAGGAGAATAGACACGACGATAGAGTTATAGAGAGGAGTACGGACGCACCGTTGAAGAGGAGAAAGAATGTCGTAAATAGAGAAAACGGTGCAGTAACGGTGATGGTGTGGTAAGAAGAGACAGTGGCGAGGGAGTGGCTGCAAAGAGGTTGGTTGGATGGAGTATGGACGATGCTAGGAATTTCTAAATTAAAGAAGGGTTATACAAATTAGAATTAGGAATTTAGGCTTTCTATATATATATATATGAGAAATTAACTAAAAAGCATATATGAAAAATAAACTATTAAGGTGAATGCTACCTTACCCTTTCTAAAGTAACATGTAAGTTATCTATTTTGATGTGTCACATTCTAATTCGATGTTTATTTTAATACATTTGTTATATATTTATTAAAATATATATTTAAAAATTTTCTTATATTAACTAAATTTTAAACTAAAATATTGATGTGACAAATTAGTGTCACCGTGCAAATTTTCAATTTAAAAAGTTTATTGTGTCAAGTAGATCTTTAAATTTAGAAATTTATTCATTACAATTTGGTTTCGAACTATATGAAAAAAAAAAAGGAAAAAATTGAAACACTTTATATCTTGTTTTTTAAAAATTAATGTAGCTAGTTTGCAATTATTTTTTATGAAGGTCTGGATTTTTATTTAATTTTTGTTAGAAATAAGAGATTTTGTGTGAAAAATAAAAGAGTAATATATAAAATTATTTTTCAAATATTTTGTTAAATTTCTAACAAATTTTAATGATCCAAAATCAATTTCTTATTTTTTATTTTATTAGATAAATTAGTCATCCAACAAATTCTACTAAAAATTTAAAATAAATAAACACCCATTAAAATATAATACATTAGAGAGGGTAACTTACATGTTATTTTAGAGATGGTAGGATAGCATTTACCAACTATTAAGGACATTTAAGTAAATTTATAAATTTCGAGTATCAGTGAAGACGGGGTGGAGATCCCCACTCAAGTTTTCGCGCTTGCCTCGTGAGAATTTTGCCCCCATCCCCGTCCCTGCGAAGAAAATTTTCCATAGTCGGATCTCCATTCGAGGCGGTCCCCGTAGGATCGCCGTTTCTCAAAGAGTTTTGTCATCCTAGTCAAGTGTGTGTTGTGGTTCGTGTGGTGTCACTTAACATGTCACATCAGTAAATTTTGATGTTAACAACGGAGGTAACAGAAAGCTTAATATGACTAATATAAAATTTTTGAAAAATGAATTTGATTAAAAAAATATTTAGAGGACCAATTTAAAAAATGAGTGATCTTTTAAGAACGAATTTGACCATTAACACTTATCAGGACACAAAGAAACAGTTGGAAATGAAAAAATAAGAAAAGAGGAACTATGGACGCATATTTTTGTAGCTAATTTTTTTAAAAAATGGAAGAAGATTGTTTGTAATTGAGTGTAGTGATTAATTAGTGTGTTTTTCTCTTATATGGATTTTATTTTTATTTTTTTTTTTTGAATTTTAAATAACAAGTCGGATCTTTAGATTTGAGGAATAATAAAATTTGTAGAAAAATTCGCGGATCAGATTTTATAGAGCACAAATTGAAAAATTCAATTTGTATTAAAATACATTTTTTTTCACGGTAAAATAGATGAAAGATCTGATTTGCATATTTAAAAATTTTTTAATACTAAAATACAAATCTGATCCTGAAAAAATTAAAGAAAAAAAAATAAATATGACACTTAGGTTTACATGTTTTAAAAGAAATAAAAGTCATAAATTTGAATGTGAGATTTGTGTTCTCCACATAAAAAAACACAATGAATTTTAACATTAATAAAAAAATACCACCGAAAGAATAACACTAAAATTAAAAAATGCATTTTTGTTCATGTTTTATGTGGATACTTTTTACTTTAGTATTAAAAGTGAGTAATAACAAATAAAAAAATTATAAAAAAGTATGTAATATATATATATATATATATATATATATATATATAATAAATAGTATAAATATTATTTTTTATAAAAAACAAAAAAAAAAGAAAGAGAATTATTTACCAAAAACCAAAAACATGGTAAATCGCATTCAATGAGAAGATTTATAGAATAGAAAATAGAAGCAAAAACTGGGGCACTTTTATACTTTCAAAATCCAAATATGATTTATTAGAGTAAATACCCATAGTAGTCCCTGAGATTCACGCAATTACTCATAGTAATCCCTAAGATCTCGATTCCCTATTGTAGTCCTTCAGATAGAGCTCCGAGCACTCAAACTAGTCCCTGGCCATATTTCAGGTGATGACTCATCACCGGAGCGCTGATGTGGCCTTGGATTGCCACGTGAGACATGTCCAAAACGACGTCGTTTTGGGTTTGGTGCCCTTGAAAGCCAAAAACGACGCCGTATAGTTACTTATTATGAAAAACAGTTTTCTCCATGAACACAAACACTTCGTCTCTTCTTCTTCCACCCTCTGAGTTCTTCTTCATCTCCCCATCAATGGCGTAGCCATAGGGTTGTATTTGCTGGGTTTACAAAAATTTGAGAGAAGAAGTCATCTGATCAGAAGTTGTTGTCGCTCTTCCCTTCCCTTCCTTCACCACAAAGACGAGGTTCTGACGTTGTGATCGGACTCAAGGTACCTTTTTTTTTTAATTGTGTTTATGCATTTTACTTTCTTCAACCATAACTATCATCATGGTTCATCTCAATGTTTGGCACCTGCAGGTATCCCGTGTGTGCACGCTTGTGCTGCCCTGTCTCGTGTGAATAAACAGCCAGAAGACTTCTGTCACAGATGGCTGACTATGGACTCATACAAGGAAACTTATAACCACCACATTAATCCAATTCCGGGTCAACCAATGTGGGAAAAAGTAGAGGACTGTAACAGGCCACATGCCCCTAAGATCAAGACAAAACCTGGAAAACTAAAGATGAAGAGGAGGATGGATGCGGACGAGAAGAGTGGTTTTGGAACTAAGAAGCCTAAAGTTGACCCAAAACTCTCAGGCAACACTGCAGATGGTGTACACCTAAAGAGACAGCTGGGTGCCTTTACATGCAGTTAATGTGGTGATAAGGGGCATACAAAGAGAGGCTGCAAAAAGAAAAGAGATGCTGATGCTGCTACTGCTGCTTCTACAGAAGCAGCCGCTGCCGCTGCCGCCGAGGCGGCTGAGAAGAAGAAAAATGATGAAGTTCATACTGTGCCTGAGAAGCCTGTTCAGCAGTCCCAAGACGTTTCTGGCCAAGCAGATTTGGGAAGCAATCCCCAGGAGATCGAATTAACTCAGCCTTTTGCTTCTGAGCAAGAGGATTCTGAAAAGGTAACTAAAATTTTACATTTGAGTATGTTGTTATTTCCATGCATAAATAATAATTAATGCCACTTATTTCTCCTATAGGATCCTGCACCAAAAAGACCTTCGAAGCTGTCACCATGAAGACGATCCTCTAATCAGCCAACCGCACCAACAGTGAATCCCTTGCAGGGTGCATCTTCAGCAACATCTTCAAAGTTTGCCAACTTGATGCAGTTCATTCCAACGCCAGGATTTAGGCCCCCAAGAAAGAAGAATTGAATACTTTAGATATATGTACTTAGGAGTTTCTGTTTTGTGTTTTGTAATTAGTCTTTTCCATCGTATAATGACTAGATGGTGAACTGTGATGCAAAGGCCTTTTTGGTATGCCTTGGCCTTGCTTTTGATGAAACTACAGATAGCAGCAACATGGTTTCTAGGCTGCCTTTTATAGTCAACTTTTGTTGTTTCTTGATAAACAATGGAATTTATGTTAATATACTATGCTATGTGGTTTACCATTCAAGAAGCAGTTTCTTTATCTTTTTTCATACACAATGGAATTTAAATTAACAACAATTTCATAGTTAATAGCACTTTTCATTCCATCAAGAAGCAGATTTTTACAAATGTTGATAACAACGAACCCAAAACCACCAATTTATTCATCATTTACAATACAGGATCACCAACAACACTGTCAATACACACACAGCTAACACTAACAACTGGGTCATCACTTTTTGCATCTGGACATCCTCCTCCAACCTTCGAAGCCTCCAATCAACGTTGATCTTCACTTCATCACCACACGATTCTGACTTTTCAACCTGTTCCTCATTCACAGAATCTGCCCACACAAAAAGCCCGCACCATCTCTTCCCACTTGTATGCAACCAATAAAGGATCAAAGTTTAGAGAGGAACAGCTCAAGAACAGTCAGGGGAGGCATAACAACACAAGAACAGTCAGGGGAGGAGAATAACAACAACACAAGTGATTATTCTAACCTACATTATTATTGTGGCAGCCATAGAACGGTTTATTCGGATTCGAATCTGTGCTAGACCATCTGAGAACTGGCCTACAGCCACAGCCGCACCATTCTGGCAGGGCTGATCTTTTGCTCTTCGTTTGCGTTCTACTCCGGTTCCAGCTAGATGGGGAACGAACAGAGCTTCCACCTGCAGTGCTACCTCCACCCATCATCGACATGAGTAGCAGCCCCGGATGAGAGTGCATGAACAGGAACAAGTGTATGGAAGAAGAAGAAGAAGAGGTGAACAAGACGAAGAGGGGAGGTGTATGAGAATTTGGGGATTTAGGGTTAATTATACTAGGAGGGACCAATCTGAGTAAAAATTGGAACTTAGCCAGCTCAGCTAGCCATTGGCAGCACTCCAGCGTGCCAATCCTAGGCCACGTCAGCGCTCCGGTGATGAGTCATCACCTGAAATATGGCCAGGGACTAGTTTGAGTGCTCGGAGCTCTATCTAGAGGACTACAATAGGGAAATCGGGATCTTAAGGATTACTATGAGTAATTGCGTGAATCTCAGGGACTACTATGGGTATTTACTCGATTTATTATGAACAATTATGCTACACATACAAATTTTTTTTAGCAATTAAATCCAACTAAATTGGTTCAACCACAATAAAAACCAACTTCACAATAGGAAGTGTGTAAACACGCGCTCGTGCAACTGTTCAGTAGCGCAAATATTAATATGAAAATGCTTTGTCTCTTTCAATGAAAACTGAAACGATCAACTTCAAACGACACTCAAAATCTTTGCGAAAACTCAAAGAAATCTCGAAGCTACTTTCGACTAAGAAACACAGAAAGAGAACTAGAAAGATTATTGAAGGTATTGTTCACTAATTGTCCAGTTTTTTCACATTTCTCTTTCGCATTTTCGATTGTGAAACACTTGATAGTCATATTTTTGTTTATTTAGTAGATTCATTTTGTGTTTTTCTGTAAAACCTGAATAAATAATAAATAATTAATTAATAAATTAAAAGTAAGCTCACGACCAGTAGGACAGACATGCATCATACTGTATTCGTTTGAAATTGCTTGGGTCTACATAACTGTTTTAGTTTTCCTAACTGTATATTTTTATTTAATTGCTAATTATAATACTTGCAACACATGCTCTCTACTTGTGATTTTCTTGTAATTGAATATTGTATGTGATTGATCCTACTGAACTGAGAAATCTTGTGATGGATATTACTAAACTGAATATTGAACTAAGAAATTTGAATATTGGGGTATAGATGACGATGTATTGAGAATGATCGAGGCAAGAGGTAATTGATAGAGCTAAGACTTTAGCAAATAAACCATGTTGGGATTAGTTAAGACCCTAGGTTTAAAATTTTGTGATATTGGAGATTTAGGATTGCCTAGTGAGTTCATGTCTCTTTATATAGTCTTTATTTGGAACTATTACACTACTGGGAACCTTCGGGTTCTCACCCATAGTGAATTTTGTATTTTTCAGATGCAGGGCATGATGCACCTCGCTGAGTGTGCTGGATTTTGTTTGGCGAAGCAAAGAAGACTTTTTTGAAGTTTATTTTGAGTTATTTAAACTTTCTCCACTTTTGAGATCTTTGTTATATACTCCTCTTAGAGGTTTTTATTTTGGAGAAACAACATCTTATTTTGTATAATTTCTAGTTTGTAATATTCTAGTTGTCATTGTTTTCACGGGTTGAGACTAGCAATTATTATGTATCTTATTTTCAAACATATATATATATATATATATATATATATATTGCTTCTGTATATGACGATCACTTGCGTTAACGTGGTTCAAGTGTGACTAACGGCTGTCAATTGTTTAAAAATATTTTTTTTCACGGGCTCTTAGTTACATTATTATCCTTTGGATATTACGTATGTATTTTTCTTTTAGGTATCGTAATACCTCACCACATTTGATTTACGGCTTAAGCATAAAGCTCTGTATGGTAGGGTGTTACATTACGGTATTAGAGCAGTTCGTTCCTGTAGAGCCTGAGGAATAGACTGATTATGCTTCTGAGCATCCTCTGGATTGTGTTTATATGCTATTTAGGATATCTGTTTGATGAGTATAGCAGAATTGTTCATGAGCATACTTTTGGAAATTTGAAGTATTAAACTTGAGATATTGAGACTAATCACCTTAATATCAATTGTTTGGTATGGACAAGACCCAAATGGTGTCTCATGGATGTGAGTGCAGTCGATGACGAGATCGGAGAATCAAGTTTGTTAGGTCCCGAACTAGTGGCAGAGACCACGGAACAGATTAAGAAAATCTGGCATTCCAAGTTGTCCCGATCAAAATTGATGACATTAGTGTCAAGAGACTCCGTGAAAAGGAAGTTATATTGGTGAATGTGCCTGGGAGTCAGGGCGGAGTGAAAGGATTATCCCTACTCTGTTATAGGAGACTAAATTTTGAGGGCGAAAGTTCTTTTAAGGTGGGTAGGATTTAAAATTCGGATAAATAATAAATAAATAATTAATTAAAAGTAAGCTCACGACTAGTAGGATAGGCATGCATCATACTGTATTTGTTTGAAATTGCTTGGGTCTGCATAACTGTTTTGGTTTGCGTAACTGTATATTTCTCTTTAATTGCTAATTGTAATACTTGCCATACATACTCTCTACTTGTGATTGCCTTATAATTGAATATTGTCTGTGATTGATCCTACTGAACTGAGAAATCTTGTGATGGATATTATTGAACTGAGAAATTTGAATATTGGGGGTACAGATGACGATGTATTGAGAATGATTGAGGCTAAAGGTAATTTATAGAGCTGAGATTTTAGCAAATTAACCCTGTTGGGATTAGTTAAGATCCTAAACTTGAACTTTTGTGATATTGGAGATTTAGAATTGCCTAGCGGGTTCATGTCTCTTTATATAGTTTTTATTTGGAACTATTACCCTACTGGGAACCTTCGGGTTCTCATCTGTCGTGGATTTTCTATTTTTTTTTCTGATGCAGGGTATGATGCACCTCGCTGAGTGTGCTGGATTTTGTTTGGCAAAGCGAAGAAGACTCTTTTGAAGTTTATTTTGAGTTATTTAGACTTTCTTCACTTTTGAGATCTTTGTTATATATTTATCTTAGAGGTTTTTATTTTGGAGAAATAGGATCTTGTTTTATACATTTTTTGGTTTGTAATATTTTAGTCGGCCTTGTCTTCGCGGGTTGAGACTAGCAATTATTATGTATCTTATTTCCGAACTTATGTGTGTATATAATATATAGAGTAAAGTATCGTTTTTGTCCCAACGTTTGGGGTAAATTCTATTTGTGTCCCTAACATTTAACTTGTCCTATTTGTATCCCTAACGTTTGTAAAAGTGATTCAATGTTATCCTGCCGTCAATTACACATCATGAGCGCTTTAGTTTCAGTTTTAAAAATCTCTTCTTAAAGTTAGAATACAAATGTCTGGGATAGAATTGATGATCTACTCCGAAAAATAGCTCATCAAATGTTGAAACTAATTCCTACAACATTTACATAATTCACTTTTCTAGGGACATAATTGAATTTAAACACAAATAGAGGGTATAATATTAAAATCGAACACATCCAAGTGAGACCTAATTGAGAATCAATACATTCAAGTGAGAATAATTGAAAAATATAATCTGATTTGTTAGTATAATTGATAGTAGAATAACATTGAGTCACTTTTATAAACATTAAGGATACAAATAGGACGATTTAAACGTTGGGGACAAAAATAGGACTTACCCCAAATGTTGGGGACAAAAACGATACTTTACTCTAATATATATATATATATATATATATATATATATATATATATATATATATATATATATATATATATATATATATATATTGCTTCTATATACAATGATCACTTACATTAATGTGATTCGAGTGTGACTAACGGCTGTCAATTGTTTAAAAAAATTTTCACGGGCTCCTAGTTATATTATCCGTTGGATATTACGTATGTATTTTTCTTTTAGGTGTCGTAATACCTCATCACCTTGATTTACGACTTAAGCATACCTGTGTGGTAGGATGTTACATCTTGCGTTAAAGTAGATATTATTGTTCTCATTATACTGTTCATTTGGTGATAACTGTGTTAGGTCGGTGTAAAAATGTTATTGTAGTATTTCTCGTATAGTTTAACCTATGTTTGCATGTATTTGAGGGATTTGAATGTGTTTTTGTGCATGGTTCAGTGTTTGCATGTTTTGAACTAAGTTTGTGTGTAGTAATAAGTAACAACTTTTGGTGCATTTTGTCTGCATAGAGGTGCAATTAGTGTTGTTGTCCTCTTTTTGTTGTAACTAGGTAACAAAATGTTGTTGTAGTGCTTCTGGTGTTATTTTGTGCATGTTTAAGTAATTTGCATGTATTTTGGTCTATGTTTGAGGGATTTTCATGTTTTGAAATTAAATTTAAGGGATTTGTTGTAACTAGCCCATAAAATGTTGTTGTAGTGCTTCTGGTGTCATTTTGTGCATATTTGATTGATTTACATGTCTTTTTAGACTGAGATTGTGTGATGTAATCAAAAAATACTTTCAATGCATTTGATGTGACTTTCAGTGCATTTCATGTGAATTAAGGTGTATTTGGTGTTGTTGTTACCTATTAACCTAATTTTTTATTCCTTATAGAACAGAAGATAATCAAGAGAGTTGCTGAGAGGAGCACCACAAAGAAGAAAAAACCAAAATATCAAATAAGGATATATATGTTAAAACAATCCATTTTTGTTTTATAAATATAGTTATGTAACATAATTTTCATTTCTTTACAAAAAAACTCATTATTTTAGGTGCTCCACAAGATCCATTTCTGATATATTCAGCAAGATGAGCAATGACAAGAATGCTATTGTTGAAGAATTGGGATTTGCTACTATGTGGCATATCCCAGCCATAAATGTGCCATATAAGCTCCTGAAAGAATTGGCATATTCATTTTATTTGTACAATAGCACGCTGGACAAGCGGTATGGTGTAATCAAGATCACCCCTGAAAAGATAGGGAATGCTCTTGGCTTGAATGCATCTGGTAAAAATCCATTTTATAATCTATTCTGTCAGTCAAATTTTAGTGTTTTTTAACGTTACTTCTGTGTTATTGAAATATTTTTGCTGTTGTTGTAGGGGAGTGCTATCCAAACAAATATGTCTATAAAGAGATTAATGAGGAGCAGAAGGAAGTTGTTGAAAGCTCCAAAGGTTGTTCTTTGTCACTTTTGACAAAGTCTTTGCTTGACATGAATGTTGAGGGACCAAAAAATCAACTGAAATTCAAGAGCACATTCATCCTCTTCATCTAGAAGTGCTTCTTGTTGCCAACAACAATAAGCAAAATTTCTCCGATTCACATGCCACCCATTCTTTATGTGGTCACAATACATGAATAGAATTAGGCTGCTCATGTGCTCAACTTCCTCATCAATGGCATCAGAGTTCACAAATTGGAAAACAAATTTGCAATTGATGGTTGTCTTTTTGCACTGATGATCGTATATTTTTATGAATCCACATACAAGAATAGGCCAGTGGATAGAACTCTTGGACCACCGTGGATGCAATATTGGACTAGGAAGAAGCTGGTTAAAAGAATAGAAAGTGAGGTAAAGGATGAAATGGTAATTCAACAAAAATCATTCCCTTTAATTTCGATGCATTTGTTTGAAATATATTATGCTAATTAAATATTTTTCTGTTTTAGAGCCTCATAAGAAGAGCACAGCTGAGGGACCAATCAAAAAAAGAAAAGAAAGAAAAAAGCAAGAAAAAAGAAGCAACAAAAGAGGAAGACTATTATATTTGACTCATATTCATAAAGTGAAAGTGATTCTAAGTATGAATCTGATTCTGAATATGAATCTGAGGAGACACCGAAGAGAAGAAAATAACCCCAAAGATTGGAAAAGATGTAAGTGTTACTTTTCACTGTATTTTGTAAATATTTATTCTGTTTATTTACCTCATGTGTTTGTACTTTCCTAGGATGGAATCCAAAAAGAAGAAGCGCGTTATTGTGGATTTATCTTCCAAATCAGAGACTGAATCTGATGATGAGTAAGATTCAAAAACTATTATTCTAAAACTAAGTTCTATTTTTTAATCAAAATTTTGTTTATAAATAAAATTTTTTGTATGTATTGTCAGAAGCGAAGAAATCCAAGAAAAAACAGAAAGAAGGTCAAAGAAAAAAAAATGATAAGCATGCAGAGTTTGTGTTAATTTCGGTATTTTTTGTCAATATTTATTATGTTTATTTGCCTGATGATTCTTTTCTTTTCTAGGATGCATGCCAAAACCAAAAATACTCCAAACAAGGCCACACCTGTGAAAAAAAGAAAGTTTATTCGGCCAGAACAACCAAAAAATGGACACGACTCGACAGAAGCTCACTATGATTCTTCGCAAACATAAGATTCAATATATTATATTGTTTCTTTTTTTTAAATTTCCTGAAAGCTGATGTAATTACTCTAGTTTTACTGAATAATATTTATTTAGAATACAATATGTAAATCCTCGAGTGAAAATGATCCTGTGTTTAATACACAGTCAAGCTTTCAGGGATCTATAAATACACCAAATGATCCCATGTAATTTCTCTTTCTCTTACCATTTCTTTATTTCTTGTACTACAATAATATCTCTTTAATTTCATATGTTTTTTTAGAAAAAAACCCTCTAAAATTTTTTTCAAGAAAAAAAGGCATGAAAAAAAAACAAAAAAAAAAGTTTGCTACCTGCACCTATATAAGTTCACACACAGCAAAATTTTGTTATTGTTCAATGATTGTGGTGCTTTTTGACATAATTTTGATGCATTTGAGGTTCAACGTATAGGAAGACACAATGGATGATGCCAACCCTGTCCAGGAAGATGTCCTAGTTAAACAAGCAATAATAGAGAAACAATTTCAACTACAGCAAAGGATGGAAGATTACCAAAATCTAACAAGTGAGTAAAGTATTCAACTATATTATTGACTTAATTTTATTTCATTTAATTTTATTGACTTAAATGACACCGAATTTTATTTAGTATGAGTAGTGAAACTGTTAATCTTAGAACTGATCCTAACAATCAAATGCTTGTGGTGCGAAAACAAACTCAATCAGAATCTGAACCGTTAAATATGTGAGTTTTCCAATTTAGTTTCCTTTCCCAATCATTGAGTTAATGGTTTGTACCGAAATTTGTTAATGTTTACTGCATATTAATTTTTTTTTATTGTTTGCCATCATTAGAGTGACACTACAAGCAATTGCACTTTTAATACAAACCCTGTCTCTAGCCTTCCATATACTGAACAAGAATTTTTTTTTTTAAAGTAAGAGCTCAACACGCAAGTGGAGCAAAGTAAGGCTAAGACAATAACAAAAAAACCATAACAACTCCTATGTCATCTCCGGCATAGCCATTAACAACATGAGTTATTTACAACACCACTCCGTAGCACATGAAAATGATTGCTCCACACAGTCGCCAATTCCTGTTGTCTTGCTGTGAAATATGGCATCGTTTCGTTGTAACCAAATAATCCATATAACTGAGAAGAATCCAAGTAACCAATACTTGCGCCTCTCTTTTCTCATTGGCACAGCTCTCCAACTCTCAAAATGCTCTTTCAAGGTACCAGGGACAACCCACATCTGTCCAAACACCGAAGTCCAAGCACACCACACCTGCCAAGAGTACTCACAAGTAATAAATAAATGTTGTATATTTTCAACATCTTTCTTACACATCACGCACAAAACATCATTCTGTCGTATGACCCCCAACCTACTTAGCCGGTCCTTTGTATTGACTCGGCCTACCAATACAAACCAAGAGAATAACTCTACTCGAGGCAAAACTAGGCCTTTCCAGAAGCTCCTCATCCAAAATCTTTTCCTGCAAAACATGCACAAATGAGTTAGTAGAATAAATGCCTTCCTTATCAAATTTCCACACCACTCTATCTTGCACATCTGCTATTAGTCTAACAGATTGCAAGAAATGAAACAGTTGGTTCAATGTATCTGTCTCCCATTGTCGTAGTTCTCTCCTCTATTGGAAGTGCCAAACCCACTCTATCCCATCCCAGAACCCACACTCCCCAATTACTAATCCTTTTTGGTTTGAAAGCAAGAAGAGTCTCGGAAAGGAGTTTTTCAGTTTCCCCACTTGTAGCCATGTATCCTCCCAAAATCTGGTGGATCTTCCATCTCCTACTTCCATAGCAAGGCCATCAATCATCTTTTGCCTGACATGTTCCTCCCTTATTTGCACTTGACATATGTCTCTCTACAGTCCCCCTCTCTTCGGCAATGTCTGAGTTGACAACAATTGATTTGGGTTCAAGCTATTGCAGGAGCATACAATCTTCTTCCATAGCGGGCAATCCTCCTTAGAGAACCGCCACCACCATTTAAACAGCAGAGCTGTATTTCGGACTACCGCATCACCCACTCCCAATCCTCCTAACTTCTTTGGTACCTGGACCAGCTCCCACTTCACCAGGGCCATACCAGGCTGGCCATCATCCTTCCCCCAAAAGAACCTCCTCTGTAAGTATATAATTCTTCGTGCAACCGCATTAGGCATCTTGTATAAACTCAGGTAATAAATAGGTAGGCTGTTAATTACTGACTTAATAAGTACTAGCTTACCAGCCTTACTAAGGACCTTTGCTTTTCACAGGCTGAGTTTCTCTTCCACCTTATCTATAACCGGCTTCCAAGTTTTTACCAACCGCGGATTTTCTCCCAAGCTAATACCAAGGTACCTCACCGGTAGAACTGCCTCTTGACAACCTAGTAGCTGGCACATCCGATTAACCCACTCCGAGCTGCAGTTCATTGGAATCAAGTTAGACTTCTCAAAGTTAATGCTCAAACCAGACATCATTTCAAAGCACCTCAGAAGCCTCTTATAGTTTCTCAGTGTCTTCTCCTCCGGCGGACAGAATAATATAGTGTCATCAGCAAATTGTAAGTGTGATTAACTCTATATTATCCCTACCGACTAACAGTGGAGATATCCAACCATTTCTAACAGCCTCCCCGATCATCCTGTTAAGCACATCAACCACTAGAACAAACAAAAACGGTGATAATGGGTCACCTTGATGTAGTCCCCTCTCCATTTTGAATGGTTTCGATGGTGACCCATTAACCAGAATAGAGATAGAAGCCGATGTAACACACTCCTTAACCCACGCCCTCCATGTTCTTCCGAAGCCCATCTTCTCTAGTACAGTATCAACAAAGCACCATTTGACTCTGTCATAGGCTTTTTGGAAGTCGAGTTTAATAATAGATGATGCCTTCTTCTTTAGTTTCAACCATTGCACAGTTTCACAAGCGATTAACGCGCCATCATGTATCTTTCTCCCCTTCACAAAAGCACTCTGTGATTCTCCAACTAAGCCTGGCATAACACTCCTCATTCTTCGTGTCAACACTTTGAATATAATTTTATAGACACACCCAACCATACTGATAGGTCTGAGATCTTTTATCTCCTTAGCCCCAACGAAATATGTTGCGTAGTCTCCAACGCAAAAATCTCTACCATAAGAACCTATTAATGCATAAGTTCTAGTTAAATTACTTTTTTGCATAATTCTTTTTTTATGCTTTCTTAAGCAATTTTATATCTCATTTTGTAGTCCTCCATAACCACATCAAGAAGCTTCTAAGGAAGCTCTGCCAAAGGTAATTCAGCATAAAGTTCTCCCTAATGCGTAATTTCTAATTAATACATTTTTGTTATAATAATTTTGGTGCATTATTAAACTATTTCGGTGCATCCTGCAGTCCTTCCCCGGCTCGAGATTTGAAAGCTGGCTTGTTGATGGTTGCTAATATTGCATTGGATAATGACTTTGGTGCACCATCCTTTGACCTTGGCGTTGGTCAATCAAGCAGCAGAGCTACACTCACCCAAGAAGATCAATCACCAACCAACAGGGAAAAATCTCAAAAAATTGGAAGCCAAGAGAACCCACTATTGGTTGAAGAGTTGGAAGAATTGGTTGAGGTTATGGATGCTAGCTTGGAAGTAGCATTGAAATTTGCTAAGGAGACAACTCCAGAATCAGTTGTGCAGTCAAGTCTCAGCTTCCTTAAAAAGTTCTAGACTCCGATCAAGAAAAAAAAAATTACAGAGGAGCTTAGGGAAAAATGCTATCAATGGGCGACAAATGTCAAGACTTATAAAGATGGAAGTACAAATGAATGGGAGGTCAACCATAAAGCTCTTTTGGAGGGATGTAGAATGCACTTTGCATCTTTAAGACTACAAGAATATACAGAAAATATGGTAATTTATTACATATATATATATATATATATATATATATATATATATATATATATATATATATATATGTAATAAATTTGTGTCCTTTGTTTTCATAGGTAGTCTCCGCAATGTGCCAAATTCTCAACAAGAAGAACAGATATATATACTGTGCCTCATCTGATATGGTGATAAGCTCTACTACCATTAAACTTTAACTTCAATTTTGGTGCATTTTGAAAATATATTGTGTGTTAAAAGTTATTATTTCGGTACAGAATAACATGTTGATGAAGTATGAGCGCAACTACATTGATCCTGCAACTAACAAAGCCTACAGCATCAATGTATATAAGGAGTACCTCCCTTTTCTGGACAAGAAGAAGCTAGTATCTCATCCATTTGTAAGTTTTCATTTCTTAAATAATTCTTTCATTCGGTTTTATTTAGACTAAAAAATTATTCTCTTTGCCCAAACTTCATCTATTTGCTCCAGTTTGCCATAGTAGACATTAGTGGCTGTGGATTGCAGATGTGTAAAAGAAATTGTTTTATGTGCTTGACCCCTCCATTCACAATCTTCCCATGAAAAAAGAACAAAAATAAATAAATTTGTTGAAAGTTGTTTACTATTTATCAATTCTCTTGTTTGAGTGATTGTTTTGAACTTTTGCTTGTGTATTGCAATCATTAAATAATTTCAGTGCAATTCTGTGTCAAATAATGTATACCTCTTTTAATTGGCTTTTCTTCATTAAATAATTGATTTTCTGTGTTTTTCAGAGCTTGATAATATCTGAAATGATGGTTTATGCTGGAGCAAAACTATTGGTGGAAGTAGACAATAAAGAGGGCACTGAACTCCCATATATTACTATCAGTGATCAATGAATAAAGTATTGATCTTATTATTATTTTTTCCAATTGTATTGTTATTTTTGTTATTGTCGTATTAAACCTATTTTGTTGTGTTATTTCATTTTGTTTATCAGTTGAGACTGCGTAATATATGTGATGAAATGGCTGGAGATTATCAATCCTAAAAAGATAAAAAAAAAAAGGTAATATAAATGGAAAAATTAGAAACAGGTATATATCAATAAATATAGTTGGTTTCTTTACTTCTAAATTAACACAGACTAATAAATTTGTTTTAATTGTAGGAAGAAGTTGATATTTTCAGGCGGGAATATGCTCCGATTATTCTCTTTCATGAAATAATTCAGTTGAGAGATAAAGCAATTGCTGAATCTGAAGCTATAAGACTCTTGAAGCTTTCCGCTACCTTGTCAAGTCCTTTCGGTAAATTTTTATCAGGAGATATTGATAGTAGATAGTTTGAATGTTGTAAATTGTTGTGAATTCTATACTGGTGGAGTACTAAATTGTCTGTGTAATGTATAGTTAAAATAAACATATCATTTGCATCTTTGTAAGTATTCAATCTAATCTTTTGATAAATTTCTTTGCCAAATTAAACTTCTATAAACCTGTCTGTAATGTATTGAAATCCTATTAAACTGAATAAATCCAGGTTCACAAAATTGTAGGAAAGAAGAACATTACTTAAATTTCACCGAATGCTTACAAAAAAAAACACCAAATTAATTCAAATAAATATCGACAATGCTTACAATTTTCATCAGGAAATATAGAAACAATATAGGTTGAATGCTATAAATTGTTAAGAATTTCTAAATAGTCTATGCACTATTTAGTTAAAACAAATATATCATTTACATCTTTGTAAATATTCATTACAAAGCTTTTGATAAAATTCTATGGACCTGTCTTTAATCTGAATGAATCCAAGTTCATAAAATTACAGAAAAGAAGAACATTATCTAAAGTGCACCAAAAACTGTATAACAAAACACCTAATTTAATTCAAATAACACCGAGGTATCTATTTCATTGCCCTGAATCTCTGAATTAATAATTTATAATTTGTCCATGATAAAGGCTAAAATTTGACTGCATCACTAATCAAACGTCTAAAAGGTTCAACTGCATAAAGTAAATCATATATTATCACAACTATTAACATGCACAAAGACAATTTTTCCTACTTAAAGCACATCAATTTTACCTCACTTAGAGCTTTCTTTTTCTTTTTCTTTGAAGCATTTGCAATCTATTTTTCTGTATTTGATCCCAATCTATTTTTGGGACGTCTTCTTGTTCTCACGTGTGGCGAGCTTTGAAGCTCGTTAATATCTTCGAAGGAAGTATCTTCGTGAGATAATGAACATTTTCCTTTACTTTTGGCTTTATATTCTTGCATCTCATCCATCGTATTATCATAAGCGCAGTGCAAAATCGTAGTCAACTCCTCAGATTCTGATGTAAATTCACAAATATTGTCACCGAAACACCAAATCATCAAATCTCCTACTTCTTGGCTCCAATAAAGGCTCGTTGTGGCTCCTCTTGATATATGTGTGCCTCCTCTTTACGTTCTTACTCCATCGTTCCAATATATATCTTGGTGCAACTTTATCTACTTGCTCAAAGCTTAATGCACTCAGAGAATAACGGCACAATATCTCTCTTGACCCGAATAATAAGCATTTGCATATTACTTTCTGTGATATCATGTCATATGTAACCACAAACTTGTTTAATGTTGAGTTAGAAACCTTTTTTATAATTTCATATGCCGTAAAACCTAGAACAAACTCCACTACAAGAAAAATTCTGAGTACCATCGGATTTACCGTCAGAAACAATCAGACGGTATAAATCTCGTCGGTAAATTATTACCGTCGGATTTTGCGACAGATTATCAGCTCGGAAAACCAATTGGTTACCAGCGGATTTTTCTGACAGTTTTGTTGGTGCCAAAAAAATATTATTTTGCACACTATTATCATCGGATTATTTCTACGGTAATTCCGACGGTAATGTCAATTTTTTTTTAAATTTGAAATAAATGGTCAATTTAAATTTTAAATTTAAATTTTTTCATACAATTATTGGTCCATTCATAAATAATGAAAAAATTTTATTTAAAATAAATAATACAATGTTCAAATAAATTAAAACTCAAGTACATTAAATAAATGTAATGAAACAATAAAACGAAAAACTAATAACTATAGATCCAAGTAGTCATAATCGTTGTCGATCCCGTGGCCCTGAGCCCCTGAGTCGGCGGCGCAGAAGGGGGTGATGTCCGTATGCCACCAGCAGCGGTGTTACCACTAGCAAGGTTGATACCAGCGGCATGCATCTAGGCCTGGTAAACCTCCATCTGAGCCTCCATACGTTGCATCCGCTCCAACGACTCCCTCCACTCCAACTTGAGTTCATCCGTAGATGTCACACGGGTGAGGATCCCTTGATACCTCTCCCGATAATCATTAAGCTCATGAGCCTACTGCTGAAGGCTGCATTGGAGCTCCTGCAATTGCAGCCTCAAATCCACACATTCCTCTGGCTCGACTGGTGGCGGAGCTTGACAACGACCTCAACGTGGAGGTGCAGAGGCTGCTGGTGAAGAACCACCCCACCCCGTATACGCAGTTCTTGTACGGCGCTAAGGCGGTCTTGCACCAAACTACATCAGGATCAACGACTGAAGCTGCAGAGCCATCGGTGGCATCCTCCCTACCTTACTGAGACTGCCGAGTCGCGGACTCTAGTCTCTGTGTGTAGGACTCCTGTGTAAATAACACAAGTTATTGTAATTAGTACAACAGATATATATTTAGTGTCTAATAATTTTATAGCAGAAGATAATCATATGTATGTTTTTCATATTATGGTCTTGAGACTGCTGATCAGCAAATGTCTCTTTGTTCTCCTTCAGCGCGTGGGTGTACTTGAACGTCTCCGTCAATGTCGCCTCGGGATCCAATGACTTCGACTACACATGTTGTATTGAAACAATATGATTATGATTCCTAGTAATGATATGCAGAAGAATATAACTAAGTTATTAACAAAATTAAAGTCACTTTACATACTAGCCTGACCTTAGTCTTCATGAAGGTCGCTAAGCTGCCAGTATACTTGGATGACTTCCGAGGCCTGTTAGCTCTGTTGGTGAGACACCGATGCTGGAACCCCTCATCGGTCTCCCAATGAACATACAGAGCCATCATTATGTCTAGTTGGAGCCAGGTCGTTCGGTGGTCCTGCCCCTGACGAACATCATTCAGCATCTGCTTGAGCCGCCGACCCATTCTATGGTCGAATATCTTCTTGATGGTAAGATCATGCTCAGCATCCCACCTAAAGTGCAGCTGAAACAAAGAAACTTTAAAATTAGTTAAGCAAGATAGAAGATATAAACTATCTTAAAAGGTTTGAAACTAAAATAAAAAGTAATTACCCCCCATTTTTGAAACCATCACTCCCTGTTCTCAGCGGGATCTTTGTGTAGCTAGGTCAGGGATGGTCGTTCATCAGTTTGATGACATTGATCATCTCTTGAGTACATACATTGTTGTTCGGCGCAAACCCAACAACTTACAAACAAGAATCAACGTAAATCCACTAAACAGGAATCATAATCATTGAAACTTAAAATAATAACCAGACAATCAAATCAACCTAAATTCACTAAACAAAAATTAATTTTCAAGAACTTTCAGCAATAAAGTTAATCATAATCATTGAAACTTAAAACACTAACCTGCTAACGAAATCAACCTAAATCCACTAAATAGGAATCAATTTTCAAAAACTTTCAGCAACAAAGTTAATCATAATCATTGAAACTTAAAACAATAACCAGGCAACCATTTCAACCTAAATCTAGGAATCAATTTTCAAGAAATTTCAGCAATAAAGTTAATCATAATCATTGAAACTTAAAACAATAACCAGGCAACCATTTCAACCTAAATCCACTAAACAAAAATCAATTTTCAAGAACTTTTAGCAATAAAGTTAATCATAATCATTGAAACTTAAAATAATAACCAAGCAACCAAATTAATCTAAATCCACTAAACATGAATCAATTTTCAAGAACTTTTAACAATAAAGTTAATCATAATCATTGAAACTTAAAAACACTAACTAGCCAACCAAATCAACCTAAATCCATTAAACAGGAATCAATTTTCAGGAATTTTCAATAACAACCATAATCATTGAAACAGGAAACACTAACCAGGCAACAAATCAACCTAAATCCACTAGATAGGAATCAATTTTCAGCAATAAAGTTAATCATAATCGTTGAAACTTAAAAATACTAACCATCCAACCAAATCAAACTAAATCCACTAAATATGAATCAATTTTCAAGAATTTTCAGCAATAAAGTTAATCATAATCATTGAAACTTAAATACACTAACCAGACAGCCAAATCAACCTAAATCCATTAAACAGGAATCAATTTTTCAGGAACTTTTAGTAATAACCATAATCATTGAAACAAGAAACACTAACCAGGCTACCAAATCAAGCTAAATCCATTAGACAGGAATCCATTTTCAAGAACTTTAATTTCAGCAATAAAGTTAATCATAATCGTTGAAACTTAAAAATACTAACCAGCCAACCAAATCAACCTAAATCTACTAAATAGGAATCAATTTTTAGAAACTTTCAGCAACAACCATAATCATTGAAATAGGAAACACTAACCAAGCAACCAAATTAACGTAAATCCACTAGACATGAATCAATTTTTAGGAACTTTTAGCAATAAAGTTAATCATAATCATTAAAACTTAAAAATACTAACCAGTATTCAAACCTAAATCCGCTAAACTAGAATCAATTTTCAGGCATTTTCAGCGATAACTATAAACAGGAAATACATGAGACTCAACGTGACACTTACCTTATGCAGCCATTAGGCCAAATCTTCAACCGTACAATGGGAGGTAGTGGAGGGGCATCAGCTGCTGCCTCACTTTTGTGGCTGGACTCCTGGTTCGAAGCATCATGGATGCAGGCTGCTAAGAGGTAGGAGGCAATGTCGTCACCGTAGACGAAGGCACGTAGTTGGGGTTAGGGACCATTATGAACGGCTAGTCTGCTAAATTAGCAACCTGTGGCATCACCGGGGTGGTTGGAGTAGAGAGAGAGGATCCAAAAGTCCCGGGGGTACTGGAAGAAATCCTCCCTCTACCCCGACCATGGCTACGACCACGACCAGCAGTCTGATTCGCAGCACCTCTACCTTTCGACATGTCTGCAAATATCAAATTATCAAACAATCTCAGCAACAATTTCTCAGCAAAACAGTCATCAACGCATCAATTAATGCAATTAGACAATTCCAAACACTTCAACAATTCAAAACCTAATGTATTGAATCTAACCTAACTTAATCAACCTAAATCCACTAAGATTAGAAAACTAAACTAAACTAACTTTGAAACTGATTCAAAATTGAAATTGAAATTCTAATCAAACCTAAACTAAATTAAACTAAAATTAAACAATTATCAAACAATCTCAGCAATAATTTCTCAGCAAAATAGTCATCAACACAATAATTAACATAATTAGACAATCCAAATATTTCAACAATTCAAAACCTAATGTATTGAATCTAACATAACTTAATCAACTTAAATCCGCTAAGATTAGAAAAAACTAAACTGAACTAACTTTGAAATTTTTTCAAAATTAAAATTGAAATTCTAATCAAATCTAAACTAAATTAAACTAAAATTAAATAATTAGCAAACAATCTCATCAAAACAGTCATCAACACAGAAAATAATAAAATTAGAGAATTTCAAACACTTCAACAACTCAAAACCTAATGTGTTAAATCTAATCTAAATTAATCAACCTAAATCTACTAAGATTAGAAAACTATATTAAACTAACTTTGAAACTGATTCAAAATTAAAATTGAAATTATACTCAAACCTAAACTAAATTAAACTAAAATTAAAAGAATTCAAAAAGAGTTGCTCAAGAACCTGTAATGAAGAACAGAGAAAGAAATAAGGGAAGAGGTGCATGTTGTAGCCTTGGTCGCCAAAGTTACGGTGGTGGCAGATGATGGTGACGGCAGACGGTGGTGACGGCGAAGGGGGGGAGAGGGAGGGGAAGAAAGAGAAGAAGGAGGCATCAGCATAAAGGGTTGACGGCGATGGAAAGGGGTGGTGACGGTGGTGGTCTCGGCGGCGGCGGCAGATGATGGTGACGGCAGTTGGAATGCGAGAGAGAGGTTACTGCCGGTAAATCCAATAGTACTCAACATTTTTTTTGTAGTGTTCTGTTGATCTTGTGATGCAATTCACCTTTCCTCTAAATTGTGCTTGAAATTTCTTGAACTTCTCGTGAGTATACACATGATGAAATTGAGCTTCTATTGATGATTTTGTTGCACATGGTATGACAGTATAAAAATCTGCAGCATCGAATTCTCTCTCTCTTTGCTCTCTACCTTATAGGCAATTATCATATTGTTTGACGAATTGGATCCCTGAGTTATTGCGCGTAATAAACTTGTTAAAAAAAGCATGCATGCTCTCGCTACTTTGTTTGTTTCTCATCCCGACCCAGAAGTGGTGATCAAGATAAATCAAGATCCATAAATGACGATCTTCGAAAAGTTCTAAAAGAATGATAAAATACGTGAATCATAACAAACTGCACCGAAAAGTGTAAGGGTTCGCAACGTTATCAGAGAAGCAAAACACATAAATATCCAAACACTAAAAATAATAGCATTAGCTAATTCTAATAAAGACACCTTTACCTAAAAGTCACTTATTGTCTCCAACACCATACTTCATAAGAAAATCGTTCTAATTTCTATCAAATGCATCTTTTGTAAAAGAGTTCTAAATAACATGATTCATCTCTTGTTCAATTTATTTGTGTCTCTTGTAGCCATTTAATTTCCGTAGAATCTTCTTCATAATATGTCAAATACACTACATATGAATAGTTGTGGGCATACAAGTCTCAATAGCCCTTTGCATTGATGCACTTGATTAGTAAGAATGCCTTTTGGAGCATTTTCTCCTATGCAACAAAGCCAACATTCAAACAACTATTTGAATGATTGAATATCCTCATTTTTTATTAAGCACATCCTAGAAGTGTAAAATGACCATAGTGATTGACACCAACAAAAGAACCAAAAATCAAATTATACCTGAATTAACAACACAAAAACAAAATAAGATGTGCACTGAAAGAAGAGTCTCATATGCACCCAAAGTTGTTTCACAAAACACATAAACCAAACAACAAATTACTTATTTGTATTGTAAGTGGTATCAAATGAAATAACATCTCCAAAATACTCACAAGCAGCCTGCTTCTTGCATAAACCTAAAAAGTAATTTTGATTGAGTGATCAATCTCAAGTTCAAGCTCGAAAAAGAAATTATGATTCTTCTCTTTCATTCTTAATAAACATTTCTCAAATTCTTTGTCATTGTCTAGTTCGGGAACATTACGGACTTCTCTCGTAATATAATTTTTCATATCTTTTTCAATAAAACTTAATTCACGATGATCCCCTGCTGCTGCGACAAATGATTGATATGTTTTGCTTAGCCTGATTCCAGCTTCGTCGCTATTCTCAATTGTACGACGTACAAACATGCTTAACTGTCTGTGTTGTTTAAGTGTCTCTGCTTGATTTGGACAGCATGGATGTGAATGATGCAAAATAACTTTCAAAATAATCCAAACATCAACGTCCTCCAATATATGCAAATAGATTCTTGGAGGATAATTTAATCAAGTTGAGAGATTTATTTTCTGAGTTGGAGATATATTCGATTTCCATTTTTCCTCTCTATTACATGTAATCAATTAGTTCTTAATTTCATTTTCCTTCTTATTTGTATTCCAAATTTTCGTAGAAAAATGTGCAAGTTTAGAATAATCTTTGTAGAATGTTTCAGCTTCTTCAAGTGTGTTAAAAGTCATCCCCACCTTTGGCACAAACTGCTCATCAGCATAACAGAAAAACTGAAAAAACACCGAAAACTGTTCCTGATTAAACCAAAATATCTTTCCAAATGTACCGAAACTAGGAACAAAACCAAACTCAATGGGAAAAAAAAATTCAAAAATCCTACATTACATTCAAATTCAAACATTTAATCATGAACTCCAATTTTCACAAATAAAAATAAAATTATTCAACTACAGGAGATCAAATACTAACGAACTATATTAACGAGGTTTGAACCAAACTTCATCCACTTGATTCGTTTCAAAACAATAATCCAATTCGCTCTAGTTCAACTCACAGTCTAAACTTGCATTCTTTATTGTCTTCGAAAACGAAATATCTGTTTAAACTTGATTTCATCACAGCTTGATTAAAAAATGATCCAAATCTTCAAATCACATCAAAGAGCATTGATCGTGAACGAAAAGAAGGAAGAAAACGCAGAGAAGGAAGAGAACGCAGAGAAGAAAGAGAATACAGAGAACATAGAAAATGCTGAAAAATTTGGAAAAAAAAAACACAAAATTCACATCTATATATAGTCGTGTGTTAAGTCAAAAAATTATTAAAAATAGTGGTGTGTGGAGTTGAATTAGGTTATAACAATTTAATTGGTTAAATGACTTGAATATAGAACTTGATTGTATTATGAATATACTTGATTCAATTTCATTGCTACTAATTATTAATTAACTTGGGACATCCATCAATTCTATACAATATCCCAAGATCCAATAAACTTCACATAGCAGTTATCAAATTGAATTCACTTGGAGCTGCCACCCCGAATTTTGATTCTTTGCTTTCCCATAATAAATGCCCAAAGGAATCATTTGATACCCTCCTAAAGAAAGAAGGTGCGCGTGATTTGTACAATATTTTCACATTTTTAAGTTTTTTTTTTTTTTTTTTACATGGAAGTTGCTTTGTATTAACTATTAGGACCTAGAGTGTCCTTATAAACCAAATTACAAACTTCAGCAAGTATCTCTTCCAGCCATATTAAGTTTTTTTTCAAGATTAAATTATAAAAATTAAAAAAATAATACTATTCTGCAAACCATAAAACCACCCAAAAAAAATGAACACAATCTCCATAGATAAATCAACCACGGACAACAAAACCACCACATACATCATAAAACGTCCAAACAGGTACCCAAAAAATTTTCAGATCAGTCACATTAATCTCTAATAAATTTTTATTTTTTAAAAACTTTCAAAAATTATTTTCATTAGACAAATTGGTCCTCATTCATTTTGAAAAAAAAAATTATCTTAAAATATATTTTTTAAAGATCTAATTATATTATAAAAAAATTTATTAAAAATTTATTTGTCTAGTACATATTAAAAATTTGATTGAAAACGATAGAAGACCAATATGTTAATGAGGATAATTTTCAAAAAATTTTAAAAGATAAAAGTTTTTCTAAGACCAAAGTGTTCAATCTAAAATTTTTTAAAGTCTAATTTGACTATTTATTTTGAACTGTGGTTTCTTTCTTTCTAAAAATAAAAAATAAAAATAAAAATAAAAAACTTCAAAGTGATTCAAGAAAACCTGTTTTTGTGAGAACAGCATTCCTAACTTTACTAAGGTCCCTACCTTTGAGGGTCCTCCCAACACCTTCAAATACTGAAAATGATGAAATCTGAGTCCTTGCAAGCCTCCTTGCAATGATTTCATGTGGTGGTAGCTTTGGATCATACTCATCATCATCATCATCAATTTCCTCTTCATCATCATCACTATTAACTTCATCATTGTTTTCTTCTTCATCATCAAAAGAAACACAAAATCTTTTATTATTATTATTATTATTATTTTGCTTCTTGTTGTTCCTATAAATCGTTGACCAATCAGGAACGTTGACCGGGGCTGATTGCTGATGAAGAACGTTGACCTCATGTGAAGAACTCGCACAGCTGCTGCTGGTGTTGCTGTGGTCCCTCGGAATCATTCTTGCTGCAGATGGCAGTTTTCTTGGAACAGGAAGAGGAGGAGAAGAAGGCGTATCCATGCACCTCTTCAGTGCTGAACCACTATAATAATCTCCTGTCTCTTTCATAACTGACCAAACCTCTTCTTCTTCAAATTCTCCATCTCTTAAAGATCTCCATATCCCACTGTATTTATCATCCATTAATTAATTACTACCTGCATACACAAATTCAGAAGAAAATTCTTTCACTCTCAGAATTAATTAGAATTTTGGGTGTTTAAGAAAAAAAAAATAACAGGAGAGGATTTTAGGATGTGAAAAATGGTAACTGATATTTCTTCAAGCAAGGAAAAACTAAAGAAAAAAAAATTAAAATGTATACCTTTTTTTGGAATCAGGAACTCAGCTCCAAATTCTTATGTTGATTCTAGACACAGTTTATTCCTGAAATAATTAGTGAAAAAAAATTGGAATGAAGATGATAAAATCACATATAATAACTTTATGTTATATATTATGTGTGTGTCAATTATAATTGTGATACAGGAATTTCTATGTTGATGAGAATCCAGTAGATTCCAAAAGTTTTGCTTACCTCTCAATATGTTTGAAGGAGTGAAGCATATTATTATGATATGAATAATATTTATGGAGAGCAAGAAACACAGCAACAGGAGCTTAAAGGGCACAGCAACAAAGCAACCAAATTAAAGAGCAAGAATAAGACACACCTAACTTGTGTCCCTAGATATATCATGAATATAGCTAAATGATGAAAAGGAATATATTTTTTGTATAATCTTTTAATGTTATTTATATGAATTTAATTTTAATGTATTGTATGTGTAAAATAATTTTGTACATGTATCTAATTATATAATATTATGTCAGTAAAAATAATTATTTTTTTTATTAATTATGTGAAAAATATCATAAAAAAACAGATATAATTAAATAATAATATAAAATATTTTACATTATCAGTGTATTAAAATTAAATTCTATTTATATTATGCCTACCTTTTAGTTGATAATTCCTGCAAATAATTAGTTCATTTAAAAGGAGATACAAAAAATTGGAATAAAATTTGATAACTAGATCCCTTATTTTATTTTTCTAAAAACATTCGGCCATTTGTGTACATCATTAAAAAAATCCACTTGGCATGATAAACAAAATTTTAAGGATAAAAAAATTTGTTTTCTAAACATGTTTATAAAATAATCTTGCTGAAATTATATTTCTAAAGTTTTTTGAAAGTATATCTCTCGATAATGTTAGGAAGACAAAAAATAACCAACTTAAATAATCTAAACTTATTTTATTGCAAGATGCATTAAATAAAACTAAAAATAATAAATTTTTGTCTTTTTAGTTAATAGGGTTTAATTTTTTTATTTGGTTTATATAGTTTCACAAAATTTTTAATTAGGTTCCTATATTTTTTTTCTTTTTAATTGAGTCCTTGTACCAATTTTTTTTTCAATTAGGTCTCTCTTAACAGTAATTGGTTTAATTATATAGGGACCCAATTAAAAAAAAATTAGTGCAATGACCCAAATAAAAAAAAAGTATAAGGATTCAATTAAAAATAAAATTTGGTGCAATGACTCAATTAAAATAAAAAAAAATATAAATACCTAATTAAAAATTTTGCAAAACTATAAGGACCAACAGAATAATTAAACCATATTTTTGTTTACCAAATATTTTCGGTACTTTATTTTGTATAATATAAATCTTTTGTGATTATTTTTTGAATTTACTCACTTTTCGCCAAAACAACGCCTAATGGTACCTAGGATTTAGGAAGATTAACTTTTGAAAAGGAAATTAAAGGTAGAGGGGAAGATGCAAATCTCTTTTATAACTATCTTCATTTGACAATGCATCTAATGGAATCAGGAATCTTTGATGCCCAACAGAGGAAAAAGAAACAAAGGATGTTGAATTTCATGTGACACAGTCATTGATAGTGGATGCTTAGTTGTTTTTTTCTTCCCTCCATTTCAATTAAATAAAAAGTTATGCATCTTCGTCTTTTCCAAATTGTGGCATTTCAGGGCACAGAGTTTTCCTTTTCTATCATCCCCATTTATAGCTATCACAAGGCCACTTGCAATTACTATTTTCAATTTTCTGCCATTTGATTTGATGATTTTAATATAGGTATTTGGTATGATATCTAAAAATTGATGTCTAATTATCAAAAAAGATTAAATAATCAATATTTAAATTAAAATTAATAAAATTTATTAAGATTTATTATAAAAAATAAATTAGGCAAAAGTTAGACAATAAACAAAAAGTATCATAAAAGTGACTTTGAATATTTTCTTTAAATGAGAATCTTTGTGATAAAATTATGAGTTGTATTATGGCTTGTACTATGCAGTATGCAGAACATCATTTACTCTCTCCATTCTAAATTATTAATATATTAAAAACATAAACATGCCAATTAATTCGAAATTCAAAGTGTGTCATTTATTTAGCTATAAATTCTAGCTAAGGAGCACAGAAATTTTAATATATTAATGGACGGCTAATAGATAAAGATTAGTTATTGTCAAGGAAAGAGACAAAAAGTGTCAAAGTTTTCATTATAAAAATACAAAAATGCACTTAATTTTAACACACAAAATAAATAAATATTTAACTATTTTATATTTTAAGAGTATATATTTATAATATAATAATATAAAAAATTTAAACTTTTAATAAATTTAATGTATACAAATATAAAAACAATTAATAACTTTAATAAAATATTTATTTTTATGATATTTTTAAAATATATTATTAAAACACGTATTCATAAATTCAATGAATAAATAAAATCATATATCCACAACTAGCTTTTTTTTTCTACTCTCGTTTGATTTCTTTATATTATGTGGTACTTCAGCGTATATCTCAAATGAATGGTACATATTTACTATTTGTTTATTAAGATATAAATTTTTAATATATATAATGATATATAAATACACATAAAATATATATATTTTTGTATCCCGTTTTAAAAGTGATAGATCTAGAAAAATTTAGTGATAGAGACAAAAATATATAAAAATAAAATTTAAATATAAATATATTTATAATTTAAAATTAAATCTAGAATTATATAAAAAAAACATACATATATATTAATTAAGTTTAAATTTCTAATAAATTAATTAACCGATAAAAGATATATATATTAATATAAAATAATAAAAAAATAATTATAATGATTCTCTCTTTAGACATAATTAAATATTTTTAGTTTATATATGTTCTAAAATAATTATTTAACTATTTACTATTTCCTTTTCATTTGCAAAATTTCACTTGTTATAATATTCATGGTATAAATAGTTTTTTTTTAAATAAAAACAATTACCATAGACAAGATCATTTCAATAAAAAATATAATATATTAATATATAGATAATATGCATTTTAATCTTAAACAACTTTTAAAAATATTACTAATAATTTGTTATATTTAGAAACTAAGTTTCAATTTGATTATTAACTACTTGGCTAGTAATAAAAATTAACTATCACTATTTATTATTTTTTATTGAGTTACTTGATTTATTTATTTTTTGTTTCCATGCCAGAAATTAAATTGAATAAGATAATTATAATTTTTTTTTTCATAAAACTCAAAATATTTATATATAATTTTATTTCTTTTCCAAGATGTTTGTGGGGCAAGTGCTCCCTCTACCTTCTTCTTGGATCCTTGCCTATCCTTAAAATTGATATTAATTAAGACACAATATATAAACACAAATTTTGATAATTATACTCCTGATTATTTTTCAAATTGTTAATTTTATCCTAATTTTAGTGCATTTTTTTTACCATTTTTTCATCTTCATTTCTTTATCACTGTTATCTTCTTCCATCACCTTTTCTCTGCCATTGCCAATGGCACAATTGTGCCCTCCTTTTTTATGTCCTCTTCTTTTCTCACTCTTCGTTCTGCCATTTTTTTTCCTTTGCTTTTTGTCTAAATTTAAAAAATAAAAAATAAAAAAAGTGAGATTGAATTTTGCTTCCATTTTTCCTATACTTTTTAAATAGTTATTTAAATTTATCACAAAAATTCGAATTAAATACACAAATTGTTTGGTAAATATAAAATTTTTTTATTATTTATAAAAATTATAATATTTTTAATTATTTTTATTATATTTTTAAATTATTCAAAAATTTATTTGTCGTTTTTATTTTTAAATGTTATTTTTATTAGCGGTATAAACTTTCGAATACTAATTTTTGTCTTGTGATTTAACCCTCTAATTTATAATGAATGGCTTTTTAATACATAAAAGTACAAAAGACACTAATTCTTTGAGTCCTTAGGAATTAATCATTTAATATCTATTACTCGGAAGCCAGTAGCTAAACATTAATACGACGACATTTATCGTTTGAGAAATGTATTAATAGTCATATTAGGTCCTAAAGATAAGCTATTCTCTAAATTTATTTTTAATAGATTTTATCAATTAAAATTAATTTTTTAAAAATTATAAATTAATCATATTTATTTTTCTGTCAATCTATTAATAGTTTTGTCAATAATTGATGATATAAAATATTAACTGATAATATATATGACACATATATTTTATCTAATTAGATGTTGTTCAAGTATATTTATGAAAATTTATCAATTTTAGTTTTTAGGTTATATTGAGATTAAAGTTTATAAAATTGAAAAAATTGACTAAATTAATAAATTGTTATAAATTTATTATATTCGTGTCAATTAGACATGTCAAATATTATGTAAGTTATTAATTAACGTTTTATATTATTAATCGTTAATAGAAATTGTTAATGAAATGAAAAAAAGACAAATGTGATTAATTTCGAATATTTGAATCACTAATTTAATTAATAAAATTTTTAAAACTAAATTTAAAGAATAATTAATTTTTTAGAGATACTAATTTAACGGTTAACCTTTTAATGAATGGAAGATTAGACAAGAATCCTATTATATACATATTGTCTCAGCGATAAGATAAACATTTCAAACGGTTATTATTTGTATTGGGTCTCTTATTAGAGAAGATATTCATGATTCTAAATTAGAAAGATAGAGTATATCATTACTCAAACTTAAAATTATAATATAAACCTTAACCGAAGGAATTCTTCTTGGATGATGCCTGAGCACAACAACGTGACTGCAAGTACAGAGTCCAGAGTGCACAACTGCACGAGTCGGATTGGAATCGGGTTAATTAAACCTAGATTTGACATTAATATTTTATCGGTTATAATTTAAAAATTTTAACTCGATCTTAAATTAGTTTAAAATAAATCATTAGACTGATTCAATATATAATCAATGTATGTAATTATATAAATTTTATATAACAAATAATAAAATTTTATTTTTAAAAATTAAGTTTGATAAATATTATATAATGTTTAACTAAAATAAATTATTTTAAAAGAATGACATCGTATAATACACAAAATATAATTAAAATAAAAATATAATATTTAATTATTAATTTACTGTAAAATATATGTTTTTAAGATTTAGTTATCATGGACATATAATAAGATTTTTTAATAAATAAAATAAATATATTAATTATCGAAATATGTATTTTTTAGGATTTTTATTGAAAAATATCACATCACTTATTTTGTTTATAGTGTAAACAAAATAAGTTAACACGTATCTCATTTACACTGTAAACAAGATAAACCTTGAGAAGACGTAGTCGTATTACGTTTATACACGTGTTGTGTAACGGTATTATCTCGTTTACAGTGTAAACGAGACTGTAAACGAGATATGTGTTAACTTATTTCGTTTACACTGTAAACAAGATAAGTGGAGCGGAAGCCTATATATGTATGTCGTCTATATGGGTCATTTTTATCCTGTGACTTTTCTTTTTTGGCCTTTTTTCTCACTTTTAACCCTTTTTAGTCATATTTCTGAGTTACTCGAAGAATATGGCACATGCTGATAACCATGACGAAGATATTAACAGACTCAACACGACTTGACACATTGAAGGGACAAAGGACTTTGAGATTAGTATCATTTTCTCTTTTATGGTTATGTTAAAGCATATATGTTACTCCCTAATTAAGTAGGGTAATTTTACGTAGGTAGTATGCAGTACATGTTAGAATCGATTTAAATGTTAGGACATGATATTAGGTACGCGTCAAATTAGATGTTATTGCTTTAGTTATTAATTAGGGTTACTAAGTGAGGCTAAAATTTGTTTAAATGAAGGGATACAATGTTAGGTTTAAATGCTATGGGATTAACAATTTGTGATAAACCCATAAGTTATCTTATGAGACATTATTTATATTTATTAAAATGTCTCTGAATAAATTTATTTAAATTAATTAAAATAGATGTTTATTAGTGTAGTTATTAGTTATTTTATGAGACATTTTCATGTACATTATACTATACTACAGAGATGTTAAAGCTAATTAACTTTTGTGACATTTTGATTATTCAAGTAAATTAATTGATGTAAATAAATTCATAAATTAAGTGTTTGTACTTGTTTGATTGAGTAGTTTAGTTATAAGCCAAATTAATTTTTGATCCGGTATTTTTTAATGTTTACCAGAGGCTTCGCTTACTTCTTCTGAGGAGGGTGAGTCACACACTCCCACCGCCGGATTCATTGTCCCGTACTTGAGAGAGGCAAGGTTCGATGATGCGTTGTCGCTCAGGGATTTTGTGTTCGACAACTCCTTGATCACGGTATTCTCGAGCGTTGGCGGTCAGAGATCCACACCTTCCACATACCGTGGGTGAGTGTACGATCACCCTACAAGATGTCGCATACCACCTCGGGCAGCGCGCCAATAGAGAGCCCGTGGGCTATCTGCAACATACTCCTCGTCCGACTCCTCAACGTCGACCTTCATGTCTTCCATTGGACTGGCGACATGAATTGGTGGTGGTGTGAGAGGTGGGTCATCTTGGATGAAGTCTAATGACCCAGATCCATTGCCACCAACGTCGCCAACCTCTGCAGAAAGCTCCATCACTTGTTCTGCCATGATTCTCCCATGGATGTCAAACATCAGCCGCACATGCTCGTCTCCATGGAGCCAAAACAGATGGAACCAAAAAACTCCATTTTCCATCGTTGCTAACAACTTATATCCTACCCTTCCGATTTCTTTTCTCCCACTCCCACCGACGTTAACCAATAACAGACTCTTCAATTCCGCCAACGAGCTTACTGGCCGAGTACGCAACAGAATGAGATTCTCACACTCAAATGTTACCCATTATTATTATTTCTCATACGACAATTGTGATATACACTTACAACCAAGAAACCACCACTACTAGACATTTTGACTTATTTTCGGGAGAAATAGATAACAAAGAAGTAGTGAAATATTTGTGGAAGATACTAAGAGTTGCACATCCTTTTATAGCCGCTGGAAATTTATCTTAACGTATTTCGTTTACATTGTAAACGAAATAAGTGATGTGATGTTTTTCTGTAAAAACGCTGGAAAATACATATTTTGATAATTAATTTATTTATTTTATTTATTTAAAAAAATCTCACATAATAAGCTTATCATTCTTAAAAAAGTTTAAATGTTTTCATTTAATAAAGATAAAACAAATGTATTAAAAACTTGAATTTTTTTTATATTTTTAATAAAAATCTTTTACTAATGACAAACTTATCATGGACTCTTAGAGTACATATTAGTTAAATCTAAATTTTTATTATAAAATTCAAATCTATTAAATCATAATTGAAACTCAATTAAAAAGTCACGTTTAATAAATTTTAAATTCGAAAAAATATACTTTTAAATCTCTATTGAGTTTTGAGCTAAATCAGATCTTGTAGACCCGTCCACCAAATTATGAAGCCGTCAGCCGTCATTCAATGCATTTGGGATACTTGTGTTACCAAATCTTGAGAAGAAAAAACCAATCTTGTCAGTGAGAATTGTCAAGGTCTTAACCAAATCAATCTTCTTAATTAAGATTCTAAGTGAAACAAACCAGAGTTAACTTTTCTGGAAAAGGTATCTTCAAAAATTTTAACCGTGAGGAATTGCATCATATGATAGTGCATTAAAGTGGCGGCTGTAAAAGTGAAGAGAGTGGATCCCACAAAGTAGTGTTGCGAGTTGCGACAATTATTTGTGACGTTAATGCAGTATCAGCACAAATGCACAATTAAATAGTCATCATAGGCAAATATCATTTGTTAATCGTGCAACTAAAGTTTGCCACTTTTTCTTTTGTGATCTTCAACTTTAATCAACGAAAAGATTAGTGCCACCTTTGACTCATGTTTCTATTTTTTTTCTCCTTTTTTTCCTGCAAGTTGTATTGTAGGTGTTTTTCTTTCTTATTTTTAGGATATGTTTGGGAGATTAAAATTGAGGATTAGATTTTCTTTTGGTGTCCAAAATTTTCATTTTCAAAACTACCTTTTTATATGTTTTTTTTTTTGGACAAAATAGAATATTAAATACAATTCTGCTATACATACAAGTCTTTTTGGTCAAGTTCAAGTCCAACAAAAACCAACTTCAAATTAGAGTGTGCATAAATACGCACTCCCCCAATTGTTGAATAGCGTGAATGTCATTATGAAAAACGGTTCTTCTCCTTTGATCAAAACCGTAACGCTCAAAATTCAAACCAGACTTAAAATCTCTCAAAATTGTCGCGAAAAGTCAAGGAAATTTCAAAGCTAAATTCGAAATCTTCACCAAAAAACACAGAAAGAGAACACGAAAGATTATTGAAGGTACTGTTTAAGTATTGAATTTCTACACTGCTTAGGTATTGAATTGTCTCTGTATTGTATATTTAAAACAAACAAATCTCATCAAATAATTAAAGAAACTAATTTCAAAACAACCAGCAACATGGTAAAATCGAACAAAACAAGAAAATATAAAAACTAAACCTCATTTCCATTAAAAAAAAAACATTACCTAGATTACACTGAAATTGTGTCAAAAAACAACAAAATAGATTCATAAAAACACCGAAAATCTATCTTATTCTCTTGAATATCTGAATTGATAATTCATAAGATGCCCATGATAATGGCTGAAATTTGACTGCACCACTGAACCACCATAAAAAAAAGATTGAACTACAAAAAGTAAATCATATATTTGCAAAACTATTAATATGCACAAACTCAATTTCCCCTATTTAAAGAATATCACTTTTACCTCACTTAGAGCTTTTTTTGTCTTTTTTTTTTGAAGCATTTACAATCTGTTTTTCCATGTTCGATCTCAATCTATTTTTCGGACATCCTCTTGTTCTCACTCGTGGAGGGCTTTGAAACTCGTTAATATCTTCCAACGAAGTATCATCGTGAGATAACTAACAATTTTCTTTGCTTTTGCCTTTGTATTCTTGCATCTCCACCATAGAATTATCATAAGCGCGGTGCAGAATCACAATCAACTCCTTAGATTCTGATGTAAATTCACATATATTTTGTGACCGAAACACCAAATTGTCAAATCTCCTACTTCTTCGCTCTGATAGAGGCTTGTTGTGGCTGCTTTTGATATGTGTGTGCCTCCTCTTTACGTTCTTACTCCATCGTTCCAATATATATCTTGGTGACACTTTATTTACTCGCTTAAAACTTAACGTGCTCAAAGCTTAATGCACTCAAAGAGTAACGGCACAATATCCCTCTTAACTCGAATAATAAGCACTGGTATTTAACTTCAGATGATAAGGCGTCATATGTAACCGCAAACTTGTTGAATGTTAAGTTAGAAACTTTTTCTACAACTTCATATACCGTATAACTTAGAGTGAACTGCGTTGATCTTGTGATGAAATTCACCTTTCCTCTAAATTATGCTTGGACTTCTCTGAACTTCTTGTGAGTATACACATGTTCAAATTGAGCTTCTATTGAGGATTTTGTTGCACACGGTATGACGGTATAAAAATCTGCAGCATCTGATTCTCTCTCTCTACTCTTTACTTCCTAGACAATTATCATATTTTTTGATGAATTGGATAAGTGAGATGTTGCGCGTAATAAACTTGTTAAAAAAAGTATGCATACTCTCGCTCTTTTGTGTGCTTCTCATCTCGGCCCAGAAATGGTGATAAAAATAAATGGGAATCCATAAATGACGATCTTCGAAAAGCTCTGAAAAAATCAGAAAATACTTAAACCAAAATACACCGAAAAACATACAGTTTGACACCTCTACTGCACAAGCAAAACACATAAATATCCACACACTAAAAGTAACAACATCAGTTAATTCTAATAAAGACATCATTACTTGAAAGCCACTTGATGTCTCCAACACTATACTTCATCAGAAATCATTTCAATTCCTATCAAATGATTCTTTTGTAAAAGAGTTCCAAACAACATGACTCATCTCGTGTTCAATTTCTTCATGTCTCTTGTAGCCATTTAATTTACTTGGGATCTTCTTCATAATATGCCAAATACACCACCGGTGAATTGTTGTGGGCATACAAGCCTCAATAGCCTTTTGCATCGATGCACATTGATCTGTAAGAATGCCTTTCGCAGCATTTTCTCCCATGCAAGGAAGCCAACATTTAAATAACAATTTGAATAATTGAATGTCCTCGTTTTTCATCAAAGCACATCCCAGAAGTATTGACTGACCGTGGTGATTCTCCCCGACAAAAGAACCAAAAATCAGATTATACCTAAATACAACGACACAAAAAAAAATCATATATACACCGAAAGTGTTTCAAAATACACATAAACTAAAACAACGTATTACCTGTTTGTATTGTAAGTAGTATCGAATGAAATAACATCTCCAAAATACTCACAGGTAGCCCTGCTTCTTGCGTTTGCCCAAAAAGCAATCTTAATTGACTGATCAACCTTAAGTTTAAGCTCAAAAAAGAAATTCTGATTCTTCTCTTTCATTCTTAATAAGTATTTTCCAAATTCTTTTGCATCATCTAGTTCCGAAATATTCCGCACTTCTCTCGTGATGTAATTTCTCACATCTTTTTCAATAAAACTTAATTCACGATGACTCTCTGCTGTTGCGACAAATGATTGATATGTTTTGCTTGGTCTGATTCCAACTTTCTCGTTATTCTCTATTGTACCTCGTATATATAGACATGCTTAATTGCCTCCTGTGTTGTTTAAGCATCTCTGCTTGATTTGGACAGCACGGATGTGAATGATGCAACACAACTTCGAAATGATCTAAACACCAACATCTTTCAATATATGTATATAAATTCATGCAGGACAATTTAATCCAGCTGAGGGATTTGTCTTCTCGGTTGGAGATATGTTCGATTTTTATTTTTCCTCTCGGTACATGTAATAAATTGGTTCTTAATTTCATTTTCCTTCTTATTTGTGTTCCAGATTTTCGTAGAAAAACTTGCAAGTTTAGAATAATCTTTATAGAATTTTTTAGCTTTTTCAAGTATGTTAAAAGTCATCCTAACCTTTGGAAATACTGCTCATCAATATCACATAAAAACTGAAAATACACCGAAATCGTTCCAAAATAAATCATATTAGTATCTAAAATATACCAAAACTTTGAACGAAATAGATTCATCAAAAATAATAAAATCAGATTCAGAACTCGTACATTACATTCAATTCAAACCATCAACCATGAACAGAAATTTTCAGAAATAAAAACAAAATTATTCAACTATAGAATCATGAACAACTAACAAACTACATTAACTAGATTCAAACCACACCTCACCACTTGATTCGATTTAAAACAATAATATAATTTGCCCTGGTTCAATTGAAAGTCTTAACCAAAAAATACACCAAAATATTTTCAAAATACACCAATTTATAATAAAAATATACCGAAATAAGAACGGGACAGATTTATCACAATAATAATTCAAAGTTAGAACTCCTACATTATATTCAATTCAAACCATCAACCATGAACAATAATTTTCAAAGACAAAAACAACAGTATTCACCTACAGAATCATAAACTATTAATGAACTACATTAACTATAATCGAACCACACCTCAGCCACTTGATTCATTTAAAATAATAATCCACTTCACTCTGGTTCAATTGATAGTCTGAACTTGAATCATTCATTATCTTCGACAACGAAATACCTGTTCAAACTTGATTTCGTAGCTTGATTTTAAAAATTTTGATCCAAATATTCAAATCAGATAAAAGAGCATTGAACTTGAATGAAGAGAACACAGAAAATGAAGAGAATATAGAGAAGGAAGAGAAACAGAGAGAACAAGGATGGAACAAAACATAGAGTCGCAAAAAACATTGAGAAAATTCGAAAGAGGAAACAAAATATGCATGAAAAAGGCAGTTATATATATTCGCGCGTTGAGTCAAAAGTTTGTTATTAGAAGTAATAGTGCGTAGAGGTGAATTAGGTCAAAGCTACTTGGTTGGACTTGGTTGGTTAAATGATTTGGATGTAGAAGATTAATTGTATTAGATATATAATATTATTTATTAAAATTTTAAAAATAAGTTAAAAGACCAAGAATAATTAAAAAGTTAAAAAATAAAAGAGTAAAATTATCAAAATGGTATCTGAAAGTTCACAATGCTGACAAAAATAACCCTAAAAAATATTACGACAAATAAATTTTTGAAAGATTTAAAAATACGACATAAATAATTAGATATTAAATATATATTCTAAAAAAGACTTTAGAGATAATATTTTGATACAATTTTTTGCAAATATCATTATAAGAATAATATATTTCTATCCTTAAAATTTGATAATTTTATTTTATCAAATAAATTTTTATAAAATACCTTTCAAGTAGAAATTATTTCATATTCATTTTCATTAACTTAATAGCTAATTTAAACATTAAAGTTTCTTTTAATCATCTCTTCTTCCTCAATGATTGAAGTAGAGAGTTCTCACAACACATCCTCAAATTTCTCGTTAACATCATTTGCATCAATTCCCATACTTCTATGAAATTCAAAATGGCTCTTTATTCACTCATTGTGTCTACTACATTATTAATCTTAACATGAGATGCAAAGTTTTCGGCTTGAATTCTATAGCCACTCATTTCAGTTTTGCCGACTATACTTAATCTAATGAACCATTTTATTTTCTTCCTATAGCAACGTGTTGAGTATGAAATCCTTGTGTTCATTTTCTGACAAATATTCTTGAAGATATGCTTTAATTTATATTATGGTCCTGAAGGAATAATGTCACTCCAACATACATATAAGAAAATTTTGGAATTAAGGTATATGACAAAGCAGCTGAAACCATCCCCATGTTATGCCAAAGTTTCACATCCTCGATTATTAGGATAAAAAACCGCACCACATGAATCAAGGAGGATGTAGATTTGTTTCAAGCTGAACCCTTATCATATTAATTGAGTCAATTTTGGAAGGATTGGTAGTAAAAGTAATCTACATGCAGAGAATCTGTTTCCATATACTTTTAAAAAAAATAAAAAAATTATATATTGATATATAATTTGACTTATTTCCCTAGATTTTGATTGCATTTAGTTTAATGTGTAGACCAAACTTATCACTTGACCGGTTTCATCAGTTTTTTTTAATGTATCGACTAATTCGATTCGATTTTGATAACTACGATTGAAATGAGTCCTACTCGTTTAACGTATGAAAAACCAATACAAACTAATCTCACCAAAATATTAATATTTGTTTAAGTCCCCTTTTTTCTTTTGTATTGTTTATATTTTTGGAAAAAACATGTCCAATTTAGTCCATTACTCTAAGCAACGTTTGGTTAGTATCTCATAGATGAATACAAACACAAATACATAAATGGTGGATATTTTCCTACCGTGTGCATGTCTCACATGATTACATGAACAATAAGAACAAAACATTGCCCTAGATTCTAAGTTGTACCAGCGATGTGAAATTGTAGCAGCAGAGGAACGCAAAGTGCGGAATGTGGGTCAAGGATCTCTCTTGATATTGACAGCGAAACACCAAAGGCACGCGTGAACTTCTTTTGCCATCTCTCATGGTAGACCATATTTCGAATAATCAATTAATATTATGGGACCAAAGCACACCTTTCTTCATCGAAATGGTTAGCTTTTCTTTATCAATACATTAATCTCAATTTCATGCTCGTGTCATTAATAAAGTTTTTTTTTTTTTTTTAAAGAAAGAACCTGTATTTTTAGTTTGTTAATAAGTTAACGGTAGAAATTCACATATATAGTCTTCACATAAAATTGCTAGTTAAGAACTGTTAAATAATAATTTAGCTAAACATATATCTCAAATCATCTAACAATTCTCAACTAATAATTTCGTACGAAAATAATTGTACGTGAGTTTTCTTAAGTTAATATTATGTTAAGAGTAAATATATACTATTTTGGTATTTTAAATGTGAATTATAAATTTCTCATTATTTATTACCTTAAAAGTTTTAGATCAAAATATGGTATCTAATCATGTTCATGTTATTCCTTTAATATATTAAGTAGAATATTCTATCTATAACGTTATGATTTTGGACACACTTTATCGTTCGATATCATTTGATTTTTGAAGTCATTTAACTTCTTGAATTAAGATTAAGAAAGTCTAATTTTTAATATTTTGCAAAAAAACTAAAACGAAAGAATAAAAAAAAAGAATTTTTGATAAAAAAAAATACTTCACTACATAAGCATTTATTACAAATAATTTACACACTCTAATTTAACTCTCATTTTTATTTATAATCATTCACTTACTAAATGAACGATTAAGATTAAATTTAATCAACAAAATCAATGGTCCAAATCAAGTAATTGCTTTTATTAGTATAGAAAAATATGTTATTTAATTTAATATCTTTATTTTAAAATACTTGTAAAAAAAACACATATATGTTTATTATCATTTTAAATTTTTAAAGTATTTTTTATATTTGCATTACGTAGTTACATCATTTATCTAGTAATCTATTTGAGTTATCAATATATACCAATTAAATCTTTAGCGATTAAACAAACTTTATATACCAAACAAATATCCATTTACAATTAATTGGTTTCACACCTTTAGGTAATTCTACAAAATCTCAAACACCATTGTTTTTTATAGATTTTATCTCTTCTTCCATGGTATCGATCCACTTTTCATAATTAGAACTTTGACACTACAACAAAACAGCATTTTGACGACGGTTTTTTTTAATGCTTGGTGACGGTTTTAATTGTCACTAAATGGTTTTGCGACGACTAAAAAAAGCGTCACAGATTTGAGCGTCGCCAGTTGGCATAGTGACGGTTTTGGACCACCGTTGGTAAGGAGTGTCGCTAAATTGTTTGTGACGGTTTTTAAAGTATAAAATCGTCACTAATTTGTAACACTTGTAAAGGTGTTTTTTATACTATATTTCGCGACGTTTTAAAACTGTCGTTAAATTACTAAATCTTGTGACAGTTTTTAGGCATATTTAGTGACTATTTAAACCATCACTAAGTTAGTAGTTTTTATGACAATTTTTAGGCATATTTAGTGACTATTTAAACCGTCACAATATTTTTAGGGATAGTTTTTCGATTTAAAACCGCTACTAAGTTATTTATTCCTGTGACAGATTAGTGACCGTTTTAAACTGTCATAATCTCTCCAACATCAAAATTTCTATTATCAAAAGTTGAATTCTCCATAAATGACATTGTTTTTCAACAAATCCAAATTCAATCCCGCAAGTTTTACAAAAATAGCAACAATGTATTTCAAAAACTGAATTCTACAAGTTTTAATTACATAGTCATAATCCATATGTAAATTTAAAAAATTCCAACTTAATCCAAACTTGTAAACCTAACAATGCATCTTCAGCTCCTCTATCCGTGCAGTTCGAACCTCTTGATCAATCAGGGCACCAGAAATCATTCGTTGTTTACGCGCTTGCACCACCTCCATTCTCTCCTCAACTATCCCCTGCAATGTGATACATAAGAGCAAGTAAACCACTCAGGTCAGTCAGTTGAAACTAATGGATCAACCTCAACTGATGGCTTTGCTGCCAAACTCTATGCTAGTTCATTACCAAATATTAAATTAGCATAATATTCCACATTTCCAACCATACAACATCATCAAAATATGAAAATACGTACGTAAATTTCATTGATATCATATCTTGATCTCAGATTTTCTAGTACACCAGGTTCGTGTAGGTATGCAAGCTTTGTCATATCGTCTACTCCACTTGGCAGAACTTCAGTGTCTTTATGATAAATACAGGACACTTTAATAATAATTTGAATTTCAAGGGAAATTAAAGCATGGGCACATTGCAATACAAGAACAATAGTTTCATTAAGCTAAAATCAGAGGACCCTCACCGTCTTCCCTGAAGTGCAAGAGACTTTAACTTCTTCTCCATTAACCTCCAAGACTTCACTATCTATCCATGCTACTTCAGAATCCTCAACCCAAGCATGGGACCCAACTATAGGAGTGGTAGCAGCAACCTACAGTGCAGAAAGTGTCCAACTTTGCTTAACTAATCATAGTAGGATTCATTTGCCCCTCTAAATAAATTTATGCATAATTAAGCAACTAAAACAAAAGGCATTCACAGAAGAGTTTATAATTTTTTTCTTTCAAAAAAAAAAGGAAAGATTCCAAATTCTGTTTTCTATGCAACAAAGAAAAACCACAGCCGCCAATATCAAAAACTTCATCTCACACCAAGACTTGGAATTGACTCGAGCAAGATGAGAAAAGACCAAGAAATAGATACCATTTTGAGAATGGGGATGGGATCAAGAACTGAGCTTGCAACTGGAATAGTGAACTGGGCTAATGGTCAAATCTGCAGCTTTCACCTCCTACACCTGAATAAATAAATAAGATAATACATGATCAGAAGTATTCCCTACAAGTTAAATTGCGATATAACACTATACTTAAGGAAATATAGTTTAAGTACTACTTATCAATGACATATAGTACACTAACAGAAAATGACCTCATATATTCCAATAATCAAGAGGCAAACGACAACTCATTGACAGAACTAAAGAACAAGAACAAAATTACCAAGGGCATACAACACTCTTACCTCACTAGCTTCAAGCCAGACATCAGGCTTC
Source organism: Arachis hypogaea (assembly GCF_003086295.3). Lineage (NCBI taxonomy): Eukaryota > Viridiplantae > Streptophyta > Magnoliopsida > Fabales > Fabaceae > Arachis > Arachis hypogaea. The sequence continues at coordinate 12,018,913 of NC_092046.1, forward strand.
ATTGTATCTCCATATCGATAGTATAACTGAAAATCACTAGTAATATTAGGCAGGATTCAAACCAGGTTCAAAGAGGAACAAGAAATGGAAGTACCTTTGGCTCTGGAATCACTTGAGAACCAAGACTTTTAGAACGCGGTTCGAGCACGTCTTCAGTAAATCCCGTTCCTACTCAGAGTAAAAATTTCAAAATATAAGACAATTAATTTTAAGAAACAAAAGAACTCAACAGTTACTTAACAACATCCGATCACTCACCAATCTTACAAATACTCTGAAATTCTTCGTTATTGTAGTCATAGCAAGCAAGAAGAAAAGCAATATGCTTTTGCAATTCAATCAATTCATGCTTCACTTCTACTGCCTCTCAAGATATCCTACAGAGTCAATAACAAAAGGGAAACTATCTTGAATCAATAGTCTTTCTTGTCAAAGTAATCATCTTTCTTTATTATTATTATTCTAATTAGTCAACAAATATACATATTAATAAGGAATAAGAAACAGTGCAAACTCGATCAAAGTTGAAGAGGAAAGAAAGAGAAAGTAGTAACAACTTCATGAATGCACATAAGGGAAAGTAGCACAGCATTCAGAGAAGGAGAATAAGAATTCCACTAAAAAAGAGAGAAAAACTTTTACCTCAGGGAAGTTGTGAATGCCCACATCTTGAAAACTGAAAGCATTAATAGATAAAAAAACACGGAAGGTAAGGTTAGATGCAGTAAGAAACACTTTAGCATAGCTTATTAGTTTACACAAATATTATTCACGAATTATTTCAAACTAAAACGAGGAGGAAGGAAAATAGAGTACTATAATAAATTAGGGATGAACTTATTAAAAGTAAAAAGACAAGGTCACCAAAGATAGAAACAGGTAATATAAGTTATATTCGTTGTATAAATCATGATAACATTGATTTATTATCAAAATAAAACTTTGTAATCAGACAAATACTAAATGCTATGAAGTATAAAAAAAACAGGAAGCCTAATCATGTAAAGTCTGAAAAGTTTAAATGAAAAATAAACTTGGCTTAATTAGCTAATGTCTAAAACCCAAGTTTTAGAGAAATACCTGTCCAAATTGTGCCTCCGGAATTTAGATAGTAAAGCTCATTCATAAGGGTTTAGAGAAATACCTGTCCAAATTTTAGGGTACCTGCACAACTCTGAATGCTTCAGAAATTAGAAAGTATAAGATAGTGAATAAAAAATTGAGCACTACCACTTAAGAAGTCTCTTGTCTTCAAGGATTGGTCTTTGTCAGTCTCCAATCCGAGCCTCCCATTATCGGTGCCCTATGTCACCAATTGATAGAAGCTTTAGTAGGTTATTAATAAAGTCTATTAGGCTATTAGCAATTGATAGAATTGTACATCTGCATCCTTATCACTACAAAAATTTCAGCGTCCTTTGTTCTAGTGGAAAGGAAAATGACAAACATCAAACCAAAAAGGAATAGAAAGGTGAATTTTCACATTAGAAATTTACTGATAACACGTTAACACTAACAAGTAGATTGAGAATTAAGATATCTAATCTTATACATTATTGAGCTTTGTGCATTATTGCCAAAGAATTATGAAGAACATGTATGAAATGAAAGTAATAACTGAGCATCAGGATCAAAAGTAAATCACGTTAGCACAAAAGTAAATTAATTGAAAAGTAAACAACTTTTAACCAAACAACCACATCATCGAACACACACTGCACTGTTATTGCCACAACAGATTTGTCTTCCTTTTAGTTTTGCTTAATTAACGTTAAAGAGAAATGTAATTGCCTACTTGAAGAAGCACAAGTAAGAGCATGATTTTCTGTTTTAATTTATTTCTAGAGACGTCTAGGAAGCTTCTATTATAACCTACGTTTAACTTAAAATATGTTAATCCAAATATAACTTAAAGTAATGAAGAAAGAATGCTACTCTTACTAACCATTTTTCTAGAAGAGGAGACACCACCTTGTAACTTAGGAATGCCATCAATTTGCTCAACATAGCAAGCATTGTTTCCGGTACCTAAAATGATAACAACAGCAACATCATTGTCCCATAGCATCACTCACCTATATATTAGGAAATAGGCATTTACTTCAACCATACTACCATTGTATTGATTTAAGCTTTTACAATTTTACAATAATTATTAAAAGAAGAAATAAGAATCAGAGCATTCAAAGAAATCTAGTTGAAGCATTTCATCGAACATGTTGAGTGTTAGTAAAATTAAAAGGAAATAAGAGATTTCAAAATAAAAACTGCAAATATCAATGAGCATATAATCATTATGATAAATTGCAGCAAAATAGAGCACCAAGAATAAACAATTGCAACAACTTCAGCACAACAAACGCTAATAAGCAAAAACAAAGAAATTGCAGAGGGAAAAAGTAGAAGAACATTCAAATACTCACTATCGGTGTTGAGTTTAAAGAGAAGAAAAAGTCGCTGGAAGGGGAATTAGGGTTCGCACTCATGAAAGAGGGGAGGGGAAGGGACGGCCAGGGGACAGAAAACAGCGAACAGTGACCGGCGAATGGCGGTAATGGCGATCGGCGAACGGTGGGCGAACGGTGAATACGAACTAGTGAAGGCTGTGACGCTACTTTCTCTTCTCTTCGCTTTGCTTCGTTCGCTTCTCATCTTCAAATGACTTTGGAAAAAATAAAACATAAACGAAGGAGGAGAGAGATTTTTACTGATGGCTAAAAAATTAGTTGCATAAGTGTCACAGTATTATTAAATGGAGACACTTAAAATAAGTGTCATAAAATAAGTGTGGCTATATAGTCTATTTGGCGTAGTGTGAATGGCTTGGTAAAAATTGATTGGATCATTTTCTGCTAAACCAATGTCATCTTCATGTTCTTGAAGATAGACTACAATATATTTATCCGAAATTGCACTTTTCTTTTATCTGTTGGATCTTTTTAATAGCACTTATTGAGGTTGTTGAGCTTGTTGTATGGGTTGGGGTTGAGGAGGATTCTCGTTATTATCCTGTACTGTAGCAGTATCTTGAGCAATAACAATATTATCATTGTTTTCTTGTATTGTAACTGGATCTACAGTAAGATTCTCATTGTTCTCTTATAATGTAACTGTATTTTGGACAATAATAGGTATAAAAATCTGATCATTATTAGTTACAGAATCCTTATCAAAAGCAACATTCCTAATATTTTCTTCCTCCAAACTCAACCTCCTCAAGAAATCTCGCATTTCCCATTTCAAAAATAGACCTTGATGCAGGATTGTAAAACTTGTACCCTTATGAACGCTCAGCATAACCAACAAAGTAGCAACTAATTGTTCTTGAGTCCAATTTTTTTTTCATGTGGCCTATAAGGTCGTGCCTCAGCTAGACATCTCTAAATGTGTAAATGCTTTATACTAAGTCTTTTCCTAGTCCAAATTTCATAAGGGATTTTGTTAACTACTTTGCATAGCACCCTATTAAGGATGTACACTGTGGTCTTTAAGGCTTCTCTCTAGAGTGATTCTGTTAAGAAAGAATGACTAATCATACTTTTCATCATGTCCTTAAGAATTCAGTTTTTTTGCTCTGCAACACCATTCATACTAGGTTTTTCTGGCATGGTGTATTGCGGAATAATACTGCATTCTTCTGGAAAAAGTGAAAAAGGCCTAAGACGTTATTCACCTGAATCATCATATCATTCGTAGTATTCACCACCACGATCAGATTTGACAGCTTTAATTTTCTTTCCAAGTTGAAGTTCAACTTCAACTTTGAAAGACTTGAAAGCATCCAAGACTTGTGACTTTTCATGAATTAAATATAAATACCTATAACGAGAATAATCATCTATGAACGTAATAAAATACCGTTGTCCGTTCCAAGAGACAGTAAGAAATGGGCCACATATATTAGTATGTATCAGTTTTAAGACATTTTTAGCTCTCTCGGCACATAATTTCCTTTCGTTTCTCTTTTCTTTTTCTTCATGCATTCAATGCAGACTTCAAAATCTGCCAAATTTAGGGGTCCAAGAATTTCATCTAACACGAGCCTCTGAATTCTCTGTTTAGAGATATGATCTAAGCGTTTGTGCCATAATAATACCAAATTTTCATTTAGTTTTCATTTTGCACTTGTTTGCAGTATTTCATTATTATAGAAATTCAAATCAAGTCTATATAGATTATCCGTCAAATGATTAGAGCAAATATTATTCGAATTATAAAAGAGACTGACATTATTGTTTTCGAACGAACAAAAAGTAATATGATTTATCCAAACAAGAAACAGAAACTAAAATTCCGTCTAAACAATGGTACATAAAATGTCTCAAACAAATCCAAGTAAAATCTACTCGTGGAATATAATCTAAAAGTTCTTATAGTTTCGACTGAAATTATAATGCCGTCTGCCACACAGATGTATCTTTCAGCATCACTTGGCGGTCGGCTCCACAAGCAACCCTACATAGTAATACTTACATGAGTAACAGCAGAATCTATCCACCAAATATCAACAGGTACATACCTTAAATTAGTTTCAGAACAAACAAAAGTAAGAATCATACCCTTCTATGCACGCTAAGTGGCATATTTAATACAATCCTTTTTCATCTGTCCCACCTTCTTACAGAAGAAACAGGTTGAAACTTGATCCTGTTTCTTAGCCTTTTCCTGCTGAGAAGGTGCATCCGCAGTAGTATCACACTTTCTTTTATACAATAAAATGAAATCATATGAGCACTTTCAGTGTTATCTCGCTGTAACCTCTCTTCTTCTTGCACACAGTGAGATATAAGCTCATTTAGAGATCAAGTATCCTTTAAAGTGTTATAACTCACTTTGAATTGCCTAAATTGTGCAGGAAAAGAAATCAAAATAAAATGCACGAATAAATTTTCAGACAATTCTAACTTTAGTGTTTTCAATTCAGAAGCAAGATAAGACATTTCCATAATATACTTCCTTATGTTCCTTTTGCCTTTATACGTCATGGAGACAAGTTTGCTCAAAAGGTTATTTGCCAATGTCTTTTTATTTTTAGCAAAAAATTTTCAACATTTTTCAAGAACATTTTGGCATCTTTTGGTAATTGAGTCCCAAAACGCTTCAGGAATTGAGCGTTTCATAATCATAATGCTCATTCGATTAGATCTCTCTCACTTCTCTATTTTAACCTCATTGGGATTTTCTAGAGTGGAAGCGGATTTCTCTTCTTGAAGAGTTATATCCAGATCCATACAACTGAGGATAATTTCCACGGTATCCTTCCAAACCTTAAAATTTGTACCATTTAGCATAGGAATACTGCTAACTTGTGCAGAAATATTGGTAACTGAAGTTATAGTAACTAGATTAGAATAAAAAAATATGCAATAAACATTAGTTAAATAATGGGAAAAAATCCATATTAAGATATCTAGAACAATATTAATTTTTAATTTTTGGATAGAAAAATTAACTATAAGTAATACTCTCATTACAATAATCAAATATTGTTAAAAATTCTTGTCGAACATTAAGCATTTTTTTCTACCGACTAAATATGCACATAAAAACTTAAACTTTGCAACCTATTTATTATCGTATATGTTTTTCATTAATTGGCCAAAACAACAACCTTCATTTGAGCCTATTATTAATTGCATAATTAATAAAAATAAATAAATAAAAGTGTGTACCGTTTATTATTTGGTCAAACAAAAAATTTTCTTTGGGTCGATTATTGTTCGCATAAATAATGAATATCAATTTATTCCTAATTTTTTATTATTCAAATATTATTAATGTGTACATATAACTTGGTCAAATATAAATTTTTTTTGAGATAGATTAATATTTGCATCTATAACCTATACAATAATCTTTATATCTAAAAAAATAATTAAATAATTTTACACCAAATTAATAGAACATACAATTAAATTCGAGACAATCAAATTTTAGCAATACTCCATTAATATTTTAGAATAAATCAATTTATTATTTACTATATCAAAAACAATTTTACCAAACTAAATAAAAGGAAGACTGTCTCATATAATATATGTACTGTGTACATATACCTTAATATATAACCAAATAATGATAATATATAAGTGCAATGATTTGATTAAAAAGAATATGCTGTATGCATTATAAGTGCACGACAATGTATATATAAATATTCATAGATGATAATACAGATACATATAAAGAATTGCAATCCACTGCATTAGTATTAAGAGGATTAAACTTTATGTTCGTGCAACAATACTAGTTATATATGACACGCGCACACACACACACACACATATATATATATATATAGATGGATCGAAAATTTACGGGTCGAAGCGGATATCGGATTATCTGACTGGAGCAATGAGGGTGGGTACCTGCAAAGACACTCCGACACTCGAGTCAGAATGAATCTAAGAGGTATAAGGTGTGAGGAATGAATGAATACCTAGAGGGACCTGAGTCCTCTATTTATAGGTGATGGTAGCTATCTTATCTTATCTTGTTTGGCTAAGATAAGGGAGCCATTTGAATTCGAAAGTTGGTTAGGAGCTCTAGAGGGCCGGTTCCGGGCCTTCTAGAAGGGCGAAGCGGGTTGGACCCGGGTAACCGGGTTCGAAGACCATTCCGGGCGTAGGATCCGTGGGTCGGATCCGTAACAGTTGCCCCCGGAGCGAGAGAGTGAGGGTGCTCGGTCTCATCGCTGGAGGAACCTTTTCCTCGCCGTTTGTGGTTTGGCAAGGAGATCGTTATTTGGTTTTTCCGGTCGAGGTCGAGGATTTGGGGAGTTCCTGGCCATTTCATGGTCAGGCGAGGAGCACGTTGTTTGGGCGTCTCATCACATGCCGGGTTTGATGACCGTTCTGAAGAAGGGCCCGGAGATCGGGTCTGGAACAGTTGCCCTGGAGCATGAGAGTATGCTTTCTTGGTCTCAATGCTAAGTCGTTGGGGAGTCCGATTCTCTGTAGTTTGGGAGACTGTGAGGGACCTAGAAAGGGCGTGACACCATCCTACATTTATTGGTAGGATGTTGGTCAGTCTGGCCTTCTGCAAGTTGGAAGATCGTCAGCTCATGCTTGTTTTGTGTGGCCTTTTTTGGACTGTTATTGTGAACTTATTTTAGGCCTCTTGGTGGGCTGATTTCAAGACTTTGTTTATTTAGCTTATTTGGATTTCCGTTTTGTTGGCTTTGCGGGTGATCGATTCACGAGTCACTATTTTTGTTATTTGGATATCCGTTTTATTATTTGAATATCCGTTTTATTGGCTTCGGGGTGATCGATTCCCGAGTAGCCGTTCACTTAATTGGATATCCATTTTATTATTTGGATATCCGTTTTGTTGGCCTCGGGGTAATCGATTCCCGTATAGCCGTTTACTTATTTGGATATCCGTTTTGTTATTCGGATATCCGTTCTATTGGCTTCTGGGTGATCGATTCCCGGGTAGCCGTTCACTTATTTGGATATCCGTTTTATTATTTGGGTATCCGTTTTGTTGGCCTCGGGGTAATCGATTCCCGTGTAGCTGTTTACTTATTTAGATATCCGTTTTGTTGGCCTCGGGGTAATCGATTCCCGTGTAGCCGTTTACTTATTTGGATATACGTTTTGTTATTCGGATATCCGTTCTATTGGCTTCTGGGTGATCGATTCCCAGGTAGCCTTTTCACTTATTTGGATATCCGTTTTATTATTTGGATATCCGTTTTGTTAGCCTCAGGGTAATCGATTCTCGTGTAGCCGTTTACTTATTTGGATATCCGTTTTGTTGGCCTCGAGGTGATCGATTCCTGTGTAGTCGTTTACTTATTTGGATATCCGTTTTATTAGCTTCAAGGTGATCGATTCGCGGGTAGCCGCGTTTGGTTCATGCCGTCGGACGGGGCAATGCTTTTGAAAAAATGAATTCCATTTATGGTTTGGGCCTCGTTAAAACCTCCCAATTTGGGTAGGAAAGAGTGCCCAGTAAGAAAATATACGATTAAACGACTTAAGCAATAAATGCAAGTAAAGAAGGCAAAATATAAAGGGTAAAGAGATAGTCTTACACGACCTCGATCTTGTTGCTTTGGAAGGATGTTTCTACATATAGTAGCACCGTAAGTTGGTGGAATTTCAGGATCTTGGAAGCTTGGTCCCGTCTAGTCTTCGAGCCTGTAGGCTCTTTTTTCGATTACCGTCTTGATTTGGTAGGGACCCTCCCAGTTGGGCGTGAGCATCCCTTCTCCCGGAGTGGGTGGACCGATATCGTTTTGTCATAAGACGAGGTCTCCTGGTCTAAAGTCTCATTGTACCGTGCTGCCGTTGTACCTTAGACTTATTCTTTGTTTTAGGGCTAGCTCCCGTAGGTGTGTTATGCTCCTGATTTTGTCTGCAAGGTCCCACTCTGCTTCTTTGTCGTTTTCTCGCACGGTTCTGCGCGGACTTTGGTCTTGGCGTGCATCGAGGTTGGCGAGGAAGAAGCCTGCCGCATCTCAGGATCTCTTGCGGAGGGTCGAGCTGGTCTTCTCACACTCTATCGCGACTTCCCGGACTCCGTGTATTGTGCTGATAGTGCTGTCGTCGGCTTAGAACTTCATGAGTAAGAATTTGGTGAAGATGACCGCCAAGAGGTTGTTAATGATCTTTCTCCCGAGGATGATGTTTGTAGGTGGTGGAGTTATTGAGGATGACAAATTCGGAGAGGATGGTCTTTCTTTGGTTCCCGGCTCCGATGGTGAGGGGAAGTGTGATGGTGCCGTCTGGTTGAAGGAAGTTATCCCCGAGCCCGGTTACCCCATTATGGTGGGTTTGTAGGTTTTCATTTCGGAGCCCGAGTTTGTCGAAGGCTCCCTTGAAGAGGATGTTGGAATCTGCTCCTGTGTCAAGCAGTAATCTTTTGACCAGCCCGGTTCCTATCTTTGCGGAGATAACGAAGGGGGCATCTTTTGCCGAGGTGCCGTATTGGCAGTCCTCGGGGGAGAATGTTATTGCATTATTGGTGATGATTTTCGAGGTTTGGTTTCTGACTGCCAGGACCTTGAGGTCCTTTTTTAGTGCCGATTTCGACTTTTCTGGCTTATCCTTGCTTGTTATGACGTTGACGACTATGGTTGGGTCTGTTTCCGGACTTTCCCGGGGGGGCTTGTCTTTGTGTCCTTGGATTGCGTCCTTCCCTCTCTGGTGATCTGTCTCTTTCTGTGCGCTTCGACTCCCTAATGATCTTGGTGAACTCGGAGAGCTTGCCGTCTCGTATGGCTTGCTCCAGAGCGTCTTTTAAGTCGATGCAGTGTTGTGTTCTATGCCCGTATCCTCGGTGGTAGTCGCAATATAAACTCTTGTTGCCGCCCGTTCTTTCTTTAAGTGGCCGGGCCTTCGGAAGGACGCCTCGGTTAGCTATTTAGTGGTAGATCTCGGTGATGGGAGCTAACAAGAGGGTGTAATTTGAGCATTTGTCGATTTGGAATGTTCCTTTTGGTTTTCTCTTGGTGGGGGGTTTTGGCGAGGTGTCGTACTGCCGTTCTGCCGTTTATTGGCCGCCATGACTTGGCTCACCTCCTCATCGTTTATGTAATCCTTAGCGACGCTCTGAATCTCGTGCATAGTCCAGACTGGCTTCGTGGTGAGATACTTTCAGAAGTCCTCATTCATAAGCCCATTGGTCAGGTAGAAGCTCGCGACTGAGTCTGTGAGTCCGTCGACCGTCAGGCATTCGTCATTGAATCTGTCCAGGTATTTTCCCATAGATTCATCTTGTCTTTGGGTGATTCCGAGCAAGCTCATAAGGTGTTTAGCTTTGGTGATTTTGGTGGTGAACTGGGCCATGAACTTTCTGGTGATATTGTGGAAGCTGGCTATGGACCCGTTTGGGAGGGCGTTGAACCATTTGATCGTAGGGCCGGCTAAGGTTATCGAGAAGGCCTTACACCGGATCATGTCGGCTGCTCCTTCCAGGTTCATTCTGACCTCGAAGGATGTTAGGTGTTCCTGGAGATCGTTGGTCCCGTCGTATTTCATGTCAGTGGGCTTGTTGAAGTCCTTCAGGAGTTTGGCTCTCAAGAATTTTTCTGTGAACGGGATGGCTTCCATTATCATGTGCATGTTTCCTGCTCGTTTGGCCTCCAGATGGTGTCGTCGGTCGTCTTCTCCGCGTCGGTGTTTCGGGTCTAGGGAAACGCTGCGATCGTGTTGTCTGCAGTGTCGTTGCTCAGGGGGCCTGGTGTTCCTGGTATCGCGATGAGATCAGGTCCTGGAGGTCGCTTGGCTTGTATGCTCCGGGTGGTACCGTTCTTTGGGTGTAACTTGGCCTTTGAGGTTTTGCACCCTGAGGCACAACTCTTGGATTATCTGGACCGCCTTCTCTCCCAGGCCGTCGGGTGGCCAGGCTTCAGTGGGAGGACGGTTGTCCTCTCTTGGTTGTTGCTGGGTTGGGGTTGGCTGGCGATGTGCCGCGCTTATTATCTTCCCGTGGGTGGGAAGAGTGTTAGCTTGGAGTTCGGGAGTTGGGCTTTGTGGGTTTGAATTGGGGTGTTGGGTGGAGGATTGCTCCTCGAGGTTCTCCGTCATGCCGCCACGATTTGGATGTCCCCCGCATCTGTGCAAGAACCTTGAGAACTTTCTTGATCTATTGGCTCCTGAGAGGTCTGAGCTTGGCCACGGTGGTAGCATTTAAGGAGGTCGTTCATGATGAGCTTCCTTATGAATTTTCAATAAGGTCCGAAGGGGGATCATGGCGACAGAGTTGTCATAGGTGAGGCGGCGGATGGCAGAGGTTTGGAACCTAGTGTTGAAGGAGGTGACCTCGTGGGTTTGGAGGAAGAGCTTGAAGAGTTCAAAAGAAGAAGCAACCTCGGTGGGCATGGAGCCAAAGTAGAGAGAGAAGATGGGGCCATGGCGCTTGGAGAGACGGATGAGGGAGTGGTGAATGAGAGGGTCCAAGAGGTGGAGGTGTCCCACTAAAGGGAGGCGAGACTTTGGGCTCGGAGGATTTGAAATTTCACCGTTGGAGTAGGGCAAAGGTGCATAAAGAGTGTTATCACTAAAAAGGTGATTGCAAGTCAAAGAAACATTGTTCCTTTGGAATTTCGCCGTTGGAGTAGGGCGAAGGTGTGTTATCACTGCAAAGGTGATGCAAGTTAAAAAAACATTATTCATTTTTGCTCTCAGTTACAAGCAAAAAATCAAGTGAGTGAGTTTGAGGATTGCTCTTCTGGGTTATCCGCCATGCCACCACAACGTTGCAAAGTTCCCACAGACGGCGCCAATGTACTGGATGTCTCCGGTACGGGTTGAGAGATGGTCGGGAACTTGCGGGTCGAGGCGGATGCCGGATTATATGACTGGAGCAATGAGGGTGGGTACCTGCAAAGACATTTCGACGCTCAAGTCAGAATGGATCTAAGAGGTATAAGGTGTGAGGAATGAATGAATACCTGGAGGGACCTGAGTCTTCTATTTATAGGTGATGGTAGCTATCTTATCTTATCTTGTTTGGCTAAGATAAGAGGAATGTTTGAATTCGAAAGTTGGTTAGGAGCTCTAGAGGGCCGGTTCCGGGCCTTCTAGAAGGGCAAAGCGGGTCGGACCCAGGTAACCGGGTTCGGGGACCATTCTGGGCGTAGGATCCGTGGGTCGGATCCGTAATAGTTAATCATATTATATGTGTAACAACAATGAACAAAATCACATAATACTATTCATAATACACAATTTTGCTGTGCAACAATACTCGAGATAAACAACGCATACATATACATATTTTGATCCAAAATAATAATAAAATTAAATATTTTTTATGATTAAATTATAGATAATTCTAATATCATTTGTTAGAATAAATTATTTTATAATTCAAATCATCTATATTAAATCACCAAAAATATATATCATAGTATAAAAGCATATTTGTATTCACAAAAATGACTGAATTGTAACTGAAAAAGAGTGACAAAGGCAATTTTAGATGTATTGGGACCAAAACCTGAAGTCACTAATTCTAAATCAAAAGTAATGATGACTTATTTAATTTAATAATAATAATAATAATAAAAATTGAGATCACCGTTATATAAGTCATTTATTATGAAATAGTTTAACTTATGATTATAATTAATATATAGGGAAAATCACCATAATAAGTCAAGGAGAACAAAATTTTACACAAATCCGCCAAATCAAAATCTAGCTCAAGAATCCACCAATGCACGTCTCTATGTAGTTCGAACCAGGTCAATTCGAACTCAAAATTTATATAATTCGAATCATAGTCATTCAAACTATGTACACATGCACACACCCATGTAATTCGAATCCACCTGATTCGAATTACTTCCCAGCACGCAATCCCAAGTAAATCGAAACTGGTTGATTCGAACTACACAATGTATAGTTCGAATTAGGCCGGTTCGAATTATAAAGGGCCAGACATTTATAAATATGTTGTGAATGTAATTGATCTCAGTAGAGTGAAAAAATGGCTAGTGATAAGAGTTTTGTAGTACTGGTTCATCACAGAGGATCGATTAAGAGGAAAACATGATCCAGTGTGAAGTTCACTGATAAGGATCCTCTTAGTATATTTATGAGGCCTACGACGAGCTATGGTGACCTGGTTAATTCTGTGTTGCAGAAACTTGGTTTGGAAGGCGTCAAACGGGTTAAGAAGTTTTTCTATCGGATTCCAATCTCGGTGCTACAGGAAATCGTGAAGTATGATTGTTTCACGATCGGGAGTGATGAGGACTTGCAGGTCCTGTTTCATTGTCGTCGGCAGTTTTCCGAAGTTAGGACACCTGAACTGTTGGCGAAGTTGGTTGATGTTGTATCCAGCTCAGGGGTTCGAACCGGAATACCCACACCGTAGGCACGGTAGCCGGTTCTAGCTCCAGACCTATTGGTGCATGTTCGTCCACCCCTGTGTATGAACCTTCGGTCGAGCTTGTCGCCTCCCCTTCGTTCGCTGTTGATCTCAACTGTAGTGGAGGCGGGGAGGTTGGAATAGGGGATATTGTGCCGACCTCTTTACAGTGCTGCACCGGCTGCTCTGGGCGATGCATTGTTGGCCGATGTAGACGATGATGATGTGGAGCCGGATATCATTGCTGATGACAGTGGCGATGATATTGGAGCGAGTGAGCCAGCTGGGGCGGGAGCTGGTTCTAGCTCTGACACACAGCAGTACCCTCCGCACTTTTCAGCTTTAGACTTGGATGCCATGAGACAAGAGAGGGTTCCTGGGGAGCCTGCTGGCTTTGGTGCTAGAGATGCCGAAGGGTCTTCAGGTCTGACAGAGTTTCAGGTTGGCCAGCATTTCAGGATAAAGATGAGGATGTGTTAAGTGTAAAGACGTACAGCATCCGACGCGGGGTACTGTACAAGGTGGTGGAGTCTAACTATCGCTAGTATGTTGGGAAGTGTTCTGAGTTTGGGAATGGGTGCACATGGTTGATTAGGCTTAGTCTCCGACAGTGCAAGGGCACTTGGGAGGTCAAACGGTACAATGGACCACATACGTGTCTCGCGACGTCCATCTTCAGTGACCACAGGAGTCTGGATTATCATGTGATCTCGGCATTCATCATGCCAATGGTTAGAGCCGATGCATCCGTCAACATCAAGGTGCTTCTGAATGCGACGACAGCATACTTTGGGTTCTGGCCGACGTACAGGAGAGTTTGGTTGGCGAAGCAGAAGGCTGTTGCCCATATCTATGGTGATTAGGATGAGTCGTACAACAAGCTCCCTAGGTGTGTGTTAGGAGTTCAGCTGACGATGCCTGGTACTGTTGCAGTCCTTAAGACGAGCCCAGTCTGAGTTGAGGGCGAGGTGGACGACTCACAAGCTTATTTTCACTGACTGTTCTGGACGTTTTCACCGTGTATTGAGGCATTCCGTCATTGCAAGCCCTTGGTGAGTATTGACGGCACCCATCTTTATGGCAAGTAGGGGGGTACGTTGCTCGTCGCAATAGCATAGGACGGTAACTCCAACATTCTGCCTGTAGCATTTGCACTGGTTGAAAGTGAGAATGCTGAGTCTTGGTCCTTCTTTCTGTCCTATCTCTGTCAGCACGTGACCCCGCAACAAGGTTTACTGGTTATATCAGATAGGCATAACGACATAAAGGCTGCGCTTGAGGCTCCAGACGGAGGATGGCTACCTCCAGCTGCCTACCGTGCATTCTGTATTCGACATGTGGCAGCAAATTTTGCCATGACCTTCAAGGGCAAGGACGCTAGGAGGCTTCTTGTGAATGCAGCCTATGCTAAGACTGAGGTGGAATTTGACTACTGGTTTGATATATTACGGTCTAAAGACCCTGCCATGTGTAAGTGGGCGAACCGGATCGAGTATCCATTGTGGACTCAGCATCGGGATGAGGGTCGTAGATTTGGTCACATGACGACAAATATATCCGAGTGTGTTAACTCAATCCTAAAGGGGGTCAGGAATCTCCCTATGTGCTCGCTGGTGAAGGCAACTTACGGGAGGTTGGCAAAACTATTCGTTCGGAAGGGGAGAGAGGCTGAGGCCCAGCTGGGAACCGGACAACACTTCAGTCAACATCTGGTGAAGTGTATAGAGGCCAATCTGAAGAGGTGCTTCACCGTGACTTTGTATGACAGAGATAACTCGGAGTTCACCGTCTCAGAGACGACTCCTATTGGTTCTTTCTCGCTAGGTAGCTATAGGGTCTCACTCGGGTCTCAGACTTGTGACTGCGGATACTTTCAGGCACTTCATTTCCCGTGTCCTCACGCCCTGGCATGCTGTGCCTATTGGTGCACGAAATTGTGATCATCAATGGCGCCAACAACTTGGTACGCATAATTATAATCTCAACTCTTTATCACAACTTTGCACAACTAACCAGCAAGTGCACTGGGTCGTCCAAGTAATAAACCTTACGTGAGTAAGGGTCGATCCCACGGAGATTGTCGGCTGGTCACCTTGTAAATCTCAGTCAGGCGGATTCAAATGGTTATGGTGAATTGATAATAAAAACATAAATAAAATATAAACTGGGATAGAGATACTAATGTAATTCATTGGTGACAATTTCAGATAAGCGTATAGAGATGCTTTCGTTCCTCCTAAACCTCTGCTTTCCTGCTGTCTTCATCCAATCATTCCTACTCCTTTCCATGGCAAGCTTTATGTAGGGCATCACCGTTGTCAATGGCTACATCCCATCCTCTCTGTGAAAATGGTCCAATGCGCTGTCACTGCATGGCTAATCATCTGTCGGTTCTCGATCATACTGGAATAGGATTTACTATCCTTTTGCGTCTGTCACTACGCCCAGCACTCGCGAGTTTGAAGCTCGTCACAGCCATCCCTTCCCAGATCCTACTCGAAATACCACAGACAAGGTTTAGACTTTTCAGATCTCAAGAATGGCAGTCCATGGGTTCTAAGTTATACCACGAAGATTCTAATATCTCAGACTCGGTCCTCTGTATTAGATATCTAAGAGATACTCATTCTAGCTTGTTTGCATGTAGAACGGAAGTGTTTGCCAGGCACGCGTTCATAGGTGAGAATGATGATGAGCGTCACATAATCATCACATTCAGCATGTTCTTGGGTCCGAATGGATATCTTAGAGAAGGAATAAGCTTGAATTGAATAGAAAAATAGTAGTACTTTGTATTAATTCATGAGGAACAGCAGAGCTCCACACCTTAATCTATGGAGTGTAGAAACTCTACCGTTGAGAATACATGAGTGATAAGGTCCAGGCATGGCCGAATGGCCAGCCCCCTAAACGTGATCTAAAGATAAAACTAAAGATGTAAATACAATAGTAAAAAGTCCTATTTATACTAAATTAGTTACTAGGGTTTACAGAGATAAGTAAATGATGCAGAAATCCACTTCCGGGGCCCACTTGGTGTGTGCTTGGGCTGAGCATTGAGCTTTACACGTGTAGAGGCTTCTCTTGGAGTTGAATGCCAGTTTGTAACCTGTTTCTGGCGTTTAACTCCAGAATGCAGCATGGAACTGGCGTTGAACGCCAGTTTGCGCCATCTAAACTCGGGCAAAGTATAGACTATTATATATTGCTGGAAAGCCCTGGATGTCTACTTTCCAACGCAATTAAAAGCGCGCCATTTGGAGTTCTTCAACTCCAGAAAATCCACTTTGAGTGCAGGGAGGTCAGATTCCAACAGCATCTGCAGTCCTTCTTCAACCTCTGAATCTGATTTTTGCTCAAGTCCCTCAATTTCAGCCAGAAAATACCTGTAATCACAGAAAAACATACGAACTCATAGAAAAGTCCAGAAATTTGAATTTTAATTAAAAAATAATAAAAATATACTAAAAACTAATTAAATTATACTGAAAACTATGTAAAAATAATGCCAAAAAGCGTATAAATTATCCGCTCATTACAACACCAAACTTAAATTGTTGCTTGTCCCCAAGCAACTAAAAATCAAATAGGATAAAAAAAAAAGAGAATATACTATAAATTCCAAAATATCAATGAAACTTAGCTCCAATCAGATGAGCGGGACTTGTAGCTTTTTGCCTCTTGAATAGTTTTGGCATCTCACTTTATCCATTGAAGTTCAGAATGATTGGCATCTATAGGAACTTAGAATTTAGATAGTGTTATTGATTCTCCCAGTTCAGTATGTTGATTCTTGAACACAGCTACTTTATGAGTCTTGGCCGTGGCCCTAAGCACTTTGTTTTCCAGTATTACCACCGGATACATAAATGCCACAGACACATAACTGGGTGAACCTTTTTCAGATTGTGACTCAGCTTTGCTAAAGTCCCCAATTAGAGGTGTCCAGGGTTCTTAAGCACACTCTTTTTTTGCTTTGGACCTTGACTTTAACCACTCAGTCTCAAGCTTTCACTTGACACCTTCACGCCACAAGCACATGGTTAGGGACAGCTTGGTTTAGCCACTTAGGCCAGGATTTTATTCCTTTAGGCCCTCCTATCCATTGATGCTCAAAGCCTTGGATCCTTTTTATTACCCTTGCCTTTTGGTTTTAAGGGCTATTGGCTTTTTGCTCTTGCCTTTTGGTTTTAAGAGCTTTTGGCTTTTTTTTTTTTTTGCTTTTTCGTTTTTTTTTTTGCCTTTTTTTTTCTGCAAACTTTTGTATTCACTGCTTTTTCTTGCTTCAAGAATCATTTTTATGATTTTTCAGATTATCAAATAACATTTCTCTTTTTTCATCATTCTTTCAAGAGCCAACATATTTAACATTCATAAACAACAACTTCAAAAGACATATGCACTGTTCAAGCATTCATTCAGAAAACAAAAAGTATTGCCACCACATCAAAATAATTAAACTAGTTTCAAGGATGAATTCGAAATCATGTACTTCTTGTTCTTTTATTTTTAGAATAGTTTTCATTTAAGAGAGGTGATGGATTCATATTCATAACTTTAAGGCATAGACACTTAGACACTAATGATCATATAGTAAAGACACAAACATAATTAAACATGAAGCATGGAAACCGAAAACAGAAAATAAATAGAAAAGGAGATTAAGGAATGAGTCCACCTTTGTGAGGGTGGCGTCTTCCTCTTCTTGAAGAACCAATGGTGCTTTTGAGCTCCTCTATGTCTCTTCCTTGTCTTTGTTGCTCCTCCCTCATAGCTCTTTGATCTTCTCTAATTTCATGGAGGATGATGGAATGCTCTTGGTGCTCCACCCTTAGTTGTCCCATATTGGAACTTAATTCTCCTAGGGAGGTGTTGATTTGCTCCCAATAGTTTTATGGAGGAAAGTGCATCCCCTGAGGCATCTCAGGGATTTCATGGTGAGGAATTTCCTCATACTCTTGCTGAGGTCCATGATCTCTTGTTTGCTCCATCCTTTTCTTAGTGATGGGCTTGTCCTTTTCAATGAGAATGTCTCTGGCCTTAGGTGCCCTAGATGGTTATGAAAAAACAAAAAAAATGCTTTTACCACACCAAACTTAGAAGGTTTACTCGTCCTCGAGCAAAAGAAGAAAGAAGTGAGTAGAAGAAGAAGAAAATGAAGGAGATGGAGGTGTGTGAATGGTTCGGTCAAGGGGGTTTAGGTGGTTATGATGTGTGAAAAGGAAGGATTAATGGAGGTATTGGTGGAGGTTAATTGAGGAAGAATGTTATGAAAATGTGTGAAGATGAAAAAAGAAGTGGTAGGAATCCTGTGGGGCCAAGGACTTAACATCCCTGCTCCAATTAGGCGTGTAAAACACCCTTGCTGTGCAATCCTGGCATTTAACGCCAGACTGCTGCTTGTTTCTGGCGTTAAACGCCCAAATGTAGCTTGTTTCTGGCGTTAAACGCCAGCTTGGTGCCTGTTTCTGGCGTTAAACGCCAGACAGATGCTTGTTTCTGGCGTTTAAACGCCAGACTGCTCTCCTCCAGGGTGTGCTGTTTTCAATGCTGTTTTTCATTCTGTTTTTTATTTTTCAATAGTTTTTGTGACTTCACATGATCATCAACCTAATAAAACACGGAACAATAAAGAGAAAATAAAATAGATATGATTAAATAACATTGGGTTGCCTCCCAATAAGCGCTTCTTTAATGTCAATAGCTTGACAGTGAGCTCTCATGGAGCCTCACAAATAATCAGAGCAAGGTTGGAATCTCCCAACACCAAACTTAAAGTTTGAATGTGGAGGTTCAACACCAAACTTAGAGTTTGGTTGTGGCCTCCCAACACCAAACTTAGAGTTTGACTGTGGGGGTTTTGGTTGACTCTACAGTGAGATAAGCTTTTCATGCTTCCTCTCCATGGTTACAGAAGGAGATCCTTGAGTTTCAAACACAAGGTTGTCCTCATTCAGTTGAAGGACCAACTCTCCTCTGTCCACATCAATTACATCTCTTACTATGGCTAGGAAGGGTCTTCCAAGGATGATGGATTCATCCTCTTCCTTCCCGGTGTCTAGGATTATGAAATCAGTAGGGATGTAAAGGCCTTCAACCTTTACTAGCACGTCCTCTACTAGTCCATAAGCATATTTTCTTGAGTTGTCAGCCATCTCTAATGAGATTCTGGCAGCTTGCACCTCAAAGATTCCCAGTTTCTCCATTACAGAGAGTGGCATGAGGTTTATCCCTGACCCAAGGTCACATAGAGCCTTCTCAAAAGTCATGGTGCCTATGGTACAAGGTATTAAGAACTTTCCAGGATCCTGTTTCTTCTGAGGCAATGTCAGTTAATCCAGATCACTCAGTTCATTGATGAGCAAGGGAGGTTCATCTTCCCAAGTCTCATTACCAAATAACTTAACATTCAGCTTCATGATTGCACCAAGGTACTTGGCAACTTGCTCTTCAGTAACATCCTCATTCTCTTCAGAAGAAGAATACTCATCAGCGCTCATAAAGGGTAGAAGGAGGTTCAATGGAATCTCTATGGTCTCTAATTGAGCCTCAGATTCCTTTGGTTCCTCAAAGGGAAACTTCTTATTGGTCACTGGACGTCCCAGGAGGTCTTCCTCACTAGGATTCACGTTCTCCTCCTCCCTTGTAGGTTCGGCCATGATGGTTAAATCAATGGCCTTGCGCTCTCTCTTTGGATTTTCTTCTGTATTGCTTGGGAGAGTACTAGGAGGAATTTCAGTGACTCTTTTACTCAGCTGGCCCACTTGTACCTCCAAATTCCTAATAGAGGACCGTGTTTCATTCATGAAACTTACAGTGGCCTTAGATAGATCAGAGACTATATTTGCTAAGCTAGATGGATTCTGCTCAGAACTCTCTGTCTGTTGCTGAGTGGATGATGGAAAAGGCTTGCTATTGCTAAACCTGTTTCTTCCACCATTCTTAAAGCCTTGTTGAGGCTTTTGTTGATCCTTCCATGAGAAATTTAGATGATTTCTCCATGAGGGATTATAGGTGTTTCCATAGGGTTCACCCATGTAATTTACCTCTGCTATTGTAGGGTTCTCAGGATCATAAGCTTCTCCTTCAGAAGATGCCTCTATAGTACTGTTGGATGATTCCTTCAATCCGTTCAGACTCTGAGAGATCATATTGACTTGCTGAGTCAATATTTTGTTCTGAGCCAATATGGCATTCAGAGTATCAATTTCAAGAACTCCCTTCCTCATAGGCATCCCATTACTCACAGGATTCCTTTCAGAAGTGTACATGAACTGGTTATTTGCAACCATGTCAATGAGTTCTTGAGCTTCTGCAGGCATTTTCTTAAGGTGAATGGATCCACCTGCAGAGTGGTCCAATGACATCTTTGATAGCTCAGACAGACCATCATAGAATATATACAGGATGGTCCATTCTGAAAGCATGTCAGAAGGACATTTTTTGGTCAGTTCCTTGTATCTCTCCTAAGCTTCATAGAGGGACTCACCTTCCTTTTGTTTGAAGGTTTGAACATCCAGTCTAAGCTTGCTAAGCTTTTGAGGAGGAAAGAACTTGGCTAAGAAAGCCGTGACCAGCTTATCCCAAGAGTTCAGGCTATCTTTAGGTTGAGAGTCCAACCATACTCTAGCTCTGTCTCTTACAGCAAATGGGAAAAGCATAAGCCTGTAGACCTTGGGATCAACCCCATTGGTCTTAACAGTATCACAGATTTACAAGAATTCAGTTAAGAACTGAAAAGGATCTTCTGATGGAAGTCCATGGAACTTGCAGTTCTGTTGCATTAGAGAAACTAATTGAGGTTTAAGCTCAAAGTTGTTTGCTCCAATGGCAGGAATTGAGATGCTTCTTCCATGTAAATTGGAATTAGGTGCAGTAAAGTCACCAAGCATCTTCCTTGCATTGTTATTATTTTCGGCCATGTCTCCTTCTTTTTCGAAAATTTCTGTCAGATTTTCTCCAGAGTTGTGCTTTAGCTTCCCTTAGCTTCCTCTTCAGAGTCCTTTCAGGTTCAGGATCAGCCTCAACAAGAATATTCTTATCCTTGTTCCTGCTCATATGACAAAGAAGGAAATAACAAAGAAAATATGAAATCTTCTATGTCACAATATAGAGATTCCTTTATGTGAGTAGAAGAAAAGAAATTCGAACACCAGGAGGAAGAGAGGGTTCGAATTTTTAGATGAAGAGAAGTGTTAGTAACTAAATAAAATAATTAGAAAGAGATGAGGGGGAGAGAATTTCAAAAATTAAATAAAAAGAAAATAAAAATATTTTTGTTTTTAATTAAAATTAGAATTAAAATTCAAAAATTAAAAAGAAAGATGAAATTAAATTAAATTTAAAACAATTAATTAATTAAAAAGGAATTTTTGAAAAAGAGGAAGGGATTTTCGCAAATTAGAGAGAGTTAGTTAGGTAGTTTTGAAAAAGATATGGTTAAAACAAAAAGATAGGATTACAAAAAAAAGGATTTGAAAATTAATTTTGAAAAGATAAGAAGTTAGAAAAAATTTTGAAATTAATTTTGAAAAAGATATGATTGAAACTTAATTTGAAAAAGATTTGAAAAAGAAATTTAAAAAGATTTGATTTTGAAATCAAAGTTGATTACCTGACTAACAAGAAACTAAAAAGATATGATTCTAGAGTTTAAAGGTTGAATCTTTCTTACTAGGCAAGTAACAAACTAAAAAGTTTTTGAATCAATCATATTAATTGTTAGCATTAATTTCGAAAATATGAAATAAAAATAAGAAAAAGATTTTGAAAATCAATCATAAAGTTTTCGAAAATATGAAGGAAAAATAAAAAAAGGATTTGATTTTTGAAAAAGATTTGAAAAAGATAGAATTTTTAAAATTGAAAATTTGATTTGACTCATAAGAAACAACTAAATTTTAAAAAGTTTTGAAAAAGTCAACTAAAATTTTCGAAAATTTTGAGTAACATAAGGAAAAGATATATTTTTTTATTTTTGAATTTTTAATGATGAGAGAGAAAAACACAAATATGACCCAAAATATTAAGATTTTGGATCAAAACCAATGATGCATGTAAGAACACTATGAATGTCAAGATGAATACCAAGAATACTTTGAAGATCAAGATGAACATCAAGAACTTATTTTTGAAAATTTTTTAAGAGAAGAAAAACATGCAAGACACCAAACTTAGAAATTTTCAAACTTTAGACACTAATAATTCAAGAATGCATATGAAAAACAAGAAAAGACACAAAACATTAAAATTTAAAGATCAAACAAGAAGACTTACCAAGAACAACTTGAAGATCATGAAGAACATATGCATGAGTTTTCGAAACATGCAAGAAAGAGATAAACATGCAATTGACACCAAACTTAAAACTTGACACAAGACTCAAACAAGAAACATAAAATTATTTTTGATTTTATGATTTTAAAGATTTTTTTGGATTTTTCGAAAATTCTTTTGAAAAGGAAAATAAGGATTTCAAAATTTTTAATAGGAATTCTAGGAATCTTGCAATGTTAGTCTAAAGCTCCAGTCCAGGAATTAGACATGGCTTACTAGCCAGCCAAGCTTTCAGTGAAAGCTCCGGTCCAAAACACTAGACATGGCCAATGGCCAGCCAAGCTTCAGCAGATACAAATCAGACATACAACAGCTGATACTTCATCCAACTTCATATGCTGATAAATGGAAGCCTCGGTCCAAATAAATTAGACATGGCTTTACAGCCAGCCAGGCTTCAACGTGCTTCATGAAACACTAGAATTCATTCTTAAAATTTTTTGAATAAAAATATATTTTTTTTATTTTTTCGAAAATAAGAATAATAAAAACAAAAAGGTTAAAATTAAAATAAAGTTACCTAATCTGAGCAACAAGATGAACCGTCAGTTGTCCAAACTCGAACAATCCCCGGCAACGGCGCCAAAAACTTGGTGCACGAAATTGTAATCATCAATGGCGCCAACAACTTGGTACGCACAATTGTAATCTCAACTCTTTATCACAACTTCGCACAACTAACCAGCAAGTGCACTGGGTCGTCCAAGTAATAAACCTTACGTGAGTAAGGTCGATCCCACGGAGATTGTCGGCCTGAAGCAAGCTATGGTCACCTTGTAAATCTCAGTCAGGCGGATTCAAATGGTTATGGTGAATTGATAATAAAAACATAAATAAAATATAAACTGGGATAGAGATACTAATGTAATTCATTGGTGAGACTTTCAGATAAGCGTATAGAGATGCTTTCGTTCCTCCTAAACCTCTGCTTTCCTGCTGTCTTCATCCAATCATTCCTACTCCTTTCCATGGCAAGCTTTATGTAGGGCATCACCGTTGTCAATGGCTACATTCCATCCTCTCTGTGAAAATAGTCCAATGCGCTGTCACTGTATGGCTAATCATCTGTCGGTTCTCGATCATACTGGAATAGGATTTACTATCCTTTTGCGTCTATCACTATGCCCAGCACTCGCGAGTTTGAAGCTCATCACAGCCATCCCTTCCCAGATCCTGCTCGAAATACCACAGACAAGGTTTAGACTTTCCAGATCTCAAGAATGGCCGTCCATGGGTTCTAACTTATACCACGAAGATTCTAATATCTCGGACTCGGTCCTCTGTATTAGATATCTAAGAGATACACATTCTAGCTTGTTTGCATGTAGAACGGAAGTGTTTGCCAGGCACGCGTTCTTAGGTGAGAATGATGATGAGCGTCACATAATCATCACATTCATCATGTTCTTGGGTGCGAATGGATATCTTAGAGAAGGAATAAGCTTGAATTGAATAGAAAAACAGTAGAAACTCTACTGTTGAGAATAAATGAGTGATAAGGTCCAGGCATGGCCGAATGGCCAGCCCCCTAAACGTGATCTAAAGATGTAAATACAATAGTAAAAAGTCCTATTTATACTAAACTAGTTACTAGGGTTTACAGAGATAAGTAAATAATGCAGAAATCCACTTCCGAGACCCACTTGGTGTGTTCTTGGGCTGAGCATTGAGCTTTACACGTGTAGAGGCTTCTCTTGGAGTTGAACGCCAGTTTGTAACCTGTTTCTAGCGTTTAACTCCAGAATACAGCATGGAACTGGCGTTGAACGCCAGTTTGCGTCGTCTAAACTCGAGCAAAGTATGGACTATTATATATTGCTGGAAAGTCCTAGATGTCTACTTTTCAACGCAATTAAGAGCGTGCCATTTGAAGTTCTGTAGCTCCAGAAAATCCACTTTGAGTGCAGGGAGGTCAGATTCCAACAGCATCTGCAGTCCTTCTTCAACCTCTGAATCTGATTTTTGCTCAAGTCTCTCAATTTCAGCCAGAAAATACCTAAAATCACAAAAAAACACACAAACTCATAGTAAAGTCCAGAAATGTGAATTTTAATTAAAAACTAATAAAAATATACTAAAAACTAATTAAATTATACTGAAAACTATGTAAAAACAATGGCAAAAAGCGTATAAATTATCCGCTCATCACCTATTCACGGCTTACTTGGGAACCGTATGTCCACCACGTGTATCGTCTTAGCTCCGTGTTCAGTGTGTACTGGATGGGGTTCACACCGCCCATTCCTGAGGGTTTTTGGCCACCGTATGATGGGTCCACAGTGATACCAGACCCCAACAAGAGGCGTGTGAGTGAGGGACGTCCTAGGTGCACGAGGATACAGACTACTATGGACGAGGCGGATCTGAACAGGCCCAAGAGATGTGGGCTGTGTCGGCAACCAGGATACACACGTCGGAGTTGTCCACAGGTCGGAGGACCAAGTCAAGCGGGGGGAAGATGAGTAGGTGTATTGTTAGCTTTATTATTACGTTGTTAAGACTTTTGACATTTAGAGTCCACTATTTTACGATTGTTAATTGAAATTGTTACGGGAAAAACTTGGTTTAAGTTAATGTGGTCTATTTGACGTGCGTTATTAATTAATTTATGTTAACCATTTCTTTAGCAAAATATCATAATAACTTAATTAAACAAGGCAAGAATGCAAAATAACTTAAATAAAGAAGAAACTATTGCAACTCTCAAAGTTACCGATAAACGATAAGCAAAATAGAAAAATAACATAAATAAACAAGGCACACCAAATTGCAAAGTAACTGATACACGATCTAGAAATACGGTACGTAACATACATAAGAAAATACAACTCAGATCCTACACATACATAACTTAAGTAAACAAAGTAATCTAACATATAACACTGATCATAAACATACATCATACACAGAAACAGATCATCCAAATAGATGTGAACCGGTGAAGCAACGATGGGGCACCCATGTCCTGTGGCCTCTCCTGACGAGGGGCTCCTTGTCCTCGATGTCATCGTCGTCATCATCCGGGTCTGCCTGTGGAGGTGGCCTAGGCTAGACTGGTAAAGGATGTGAGGAAGACCCTGAAGGAGCTAACTCTCCGCGGATGGGTGCCCTGGACGGTCCGGCAACTGAAGGTGACCCACAAGCATAAGCAGAAGGAGGGGTACCACCCAGTGCAAAATAGTCATGAGCAGGCACGGAAGGAGGCTCGTTCAGATTGACACCTAAGGGTGCCTGTGTCCGCGTCATCTGACCCCGCCGACATGCCGTATCATCCCCTGCATAATGGCACTGATCTCATCCAGGAAGTGGCTACTGCCGAAGTTCGCATCAAGATCATCACTAGCCAGCAAGTCTGAAAATAGCGTCCCCGGGCTAACCCATGGCTGACTCTCATGAAGTGTGTGGTCGTCAGCGGGGACACCAACGAAGTAATCGCCAAGCGGCCCTGATCCAAGTCCACCATCACCCTGGGCCGAACCATCTCCCACACCGGAGCCATACCACTCTCTATCATGACCTCCATGACGAGGACTCACACCCCCTATCCCAGCAGGGACCCCCCCCAAACCCTCCACCAAGATGGCCTCCAGGATCTCTCCCACCAAGCCCGCCCTGATCACCACCGTCGTCATCGTCACCATGACCACCGTGGTCGTCCACTCTAGCACGCCCCCTGCGTCAGCCTCCACGCCCTCGTCGTCGGCCTCCATCCCTAACCACCGCGTCATCCTCCTCCATGGCTTGGTCGAGCCACCTCCACTCACGCTGGCTCCGTCGTGTCCCCACACGCGCTCTCCGCTCTACCCGACGCCTATCCAGAACATCGTCAACAAGGTCTATGTCAGGCACTCGTCCAGCACCCCTCTGCGTTGCCTCGACAGGAATAGGCACGGCTCTGGGATCCCCAAGGTACATCTCTGGTGACAGGAATCTCTTACCATGCTGACCCCACCACTCCAAGAAGTCATGTGAGGGACCTGGGTCTGCGACAACATCAAACCGGAGAACATGGTTCGCACGGCTATCCCAATAAAGATGCCAGAACTGCAAATTGTATGGAAACCAACGATCTCTGCCTCTGCCGTCTTTCGACATCAAGAAGTCGATGTTTAGGGCGGGTTGGGGGCGGGGCTGTACTCTGCCGAACTGGGGTAGAACCCGATCAATCTGATGCCACTCTATGACGGCGAAATATATCAATGCCGTGTGACGTGACTCCAACACCTCCGGATGCAAAACCTGAAGGATGTCGGGAGAGTTATACGGCATCCAAATAAACTGCAAATACATATCAACAACGTTTGACCATATCGTGATGCGAAGCATGAAAGGTTACTTAATTAAAAGTAAGCGGTTAGTATACTCACATCCCTAGCCTGTAACAGGTCTATCCTCAGCCTCCACATCTGCACTCGAGGTCCCTTCTCGCTAGCAGAAGGATTGTGACCTGCCCATCTGCAACTCAGATCGGTTGTTATAACAAAAGAAATGTATGACAAAATAGTATAACATTATAAGCAGAGATTGTTTTAAAATAAATTAAGTCGAAATAGAGAAGTCCAACAACAGTACCTCGAGGCCAAGGGCCAGCTGAACGTATCATACCCAGCAGCTCTAAACCCCGGAAAGCGCCAAAAGATCCAAGACTGAAGCAACTGTAACGGGCCAGCCAACTTGACCACATGTGTGTTTGCAACTCGGCACATGCACCTGTACAACCACGCTAGTGCTGCCGACCCCCAGTTATAGGAACCCATCTCCTCAAGCCTAGCTACGTAGGGTAGCCACCTAATGTGAATATGGTTGCCGGACTTGTCGGCAAACAGCTGAGTGCCCAACAGCATCATGATATACGCACAAGCATAGCGCCTGACTGTCTCCTCGTCGGCTCCCTCGGGGCACTCTCCAAAAGCCTCCTGGAACCATGTGCAGTTCACTGCAAACTTCTGAATTTGGTTCGCAAGAGGTAACACACCTAGCAACTCCTGGAACCACACCCAAGCTGGGCAGCCACCTGTATGTATATCTGGAAATCCGTCAAGCAACCACTGACATAACGTCTGTCGACCGGCAACCCCAATTGGTATGTCACATCCTGTAGTGTGATCGTGCACTCTCCAAACGGCATGTAGAATGTGTGCGTCTCTGGATGCCACCGCTCTACGAAAGCACTGACAAGGGGCTCATCCAATCTGAACCATCTATCGTTCAGTCTCGCAAGATGGTATAATCTGGACATCTGCAAGTACGGAACATACTTCTCATCGAGTCGCATGCCCTGCTGCCGCCGCATGCTCGCGATGCATCGCTGGGGCTACACATACGATGGACCGCATATTTAAAACCACTTACAAAACCACTAAAAGAAATGACTAACAACATAAATCACTAACAAAAACTACTAGCAGATAATACTAACATAAACCAGTAACAAAAACCGCATACAAAACCACTAACAAAACCGCTAATATAAACCAGCAACAAAACCACAAACAAAATTACTAAAATAAACCACTAACAAAACCACTAACATAAACCACATGTAAAACCACTAACAAAACCACTTGCAGAACCACTAACGTAAACCACTAACATAAACCACAAAGAAAACTGCAAACAAAACCACTAAAATAAATCACATGCAATACCACCAACATAAACCACTTGCAAAACCACAAAAATAAACCACTAAAAAAATCGTAACTACTAACCTCGTCGTTAATGACCCCGGCTATATGAGCCACTCCATCCAAACGATATAGTCTAACTGGATCGTCCCCCATCAGCTAAGTATTCTACTCGAGCCTTTGTCGGAGCGAATCTAGGTCATTTACTCTGGGATTTGGTGGGGTATGAGAGTGGAGAAGTGATTCGAATGAGGTGGGTTTGAACTCCTTTTATAGCCAAATCCAGTGTAATTCGAAAACAGCCCAATTCGAATTACTACTAGAGGCAAAATGGGAGTAATTTGAATCAGCCAGATTCAAACTACTTGAGGTTTCGTGCACAAACGTAAATCGAATCAGCCTGATTCGAATTAAGCTATGTCTAATTCGAATCAGCTTACTTCGAATTATAGTAATTCGAATCACTTTGTTTCTAATTACATGTGATTCTAGTTCGATACATACTGATTCGAACTACATAGTTATGTGCATTGGTGGATTCATAAAATAGTATTCCATTTGATTGATTTGTGTAAAATTTCGTTCTCCTTGACTTATTATAGTGTTTTGCATGTATTGCCATAACAATATTTACATGAATTAATGATTTCGTCAACAAATTTGAATTAATTATATCTATTTTGGTTCCACAAAACAAAGCTAAAAAAATGACCAATTTTCTTTTGTTTTTTGCTTGAATTTATTCAAATATAAGATAAAAAGATAGGTGGTAAGTTTTTGGATTGAGAGAAATTGTCAACCACTCTTTTAGCTTTTTTAACATTTATTTTGAACACATTTAAAGCCACTTATTCTAATTTACAATACAAAAAAGTATATAAAAATTAAAAAATAAATCGTTATAATAACATGAACTAAATTATCTTTTAATTAAGAATATATAAAAGTCCTACCTTTTTCAATTTTAAAAAATATATTATACTTGTTCTTTTTTTGTCTATTACTTCGACTAAATGTAGGTTTATTTGAAAACCTGAAAATAAAAAATAGTCTAAAAAATAGAGTTAATATTCAATTGAAGTAATTGAAATTTCAAAGGCTAATTTAAAATTTGAGGCAAATTTTAGAGGCCAATTTGAGTATTAAGTCCTAAAAAATATAATTAAATAAACTTTAATTGAAAATGAAAAAAGAAAGTATTTAAGTAATTCTAAATGGATTTATTAATGATTAATAATATAGTTCATATTTCAATTACATATATTGTATAAAAGAAGGATTTGGATCCTCTAAATTTTGAATTTTACTTTAGAGAGTAAAGTGTGATCTCTCACTGTTTATTTTATAAGTGGGACCAAGAGAAAATATGAGAGAGAAATCATTTAAGGGTGAGAGATCACACTTTATTCTCTAAAGAAAAAATTCAAAATTTAGAGTATCCAAATTCATAAAAGAATGGCAAAAGCTAGTGCACTCCAGGTAAAGTAGAGAGTGCAACACTCTTTAAAAGTTAACCTACTATCAAAAGTTATCAGGTAAATTAAATTTATTTATTATTATTATTATTGTTTTCTTTTTTTTTCATGGGCTGAATAAACAAATTAACACTGACAAAAAAAAACTAATTTTCTCTTTTAACACAGACCTTTACACCACAAAAAGTACTCATGAAAATTTGATCGAATTCTTTCATTACCCTGTTATTGTCGATGCGATGTCTTCAAGCATCTTCATTGTTTTGTTTGCTGGCGGTACTTTTACTGTCCTTCTGGCTAGTCACAAATTTTGACGCTCTTGAACCCACTCCTTTCCACTTCTGTCATGAATAACCTTCAAAGCCTGAAAAATCGCTGCCATAGAAGAGAAAGAAGTAATCACACTTGAGCAATAAAGTGTTCTTCCACCAAAACTTCCTTTCTCTTGTGTTCTCTTGTATTCTTAGCTTTCTTGCTAAGTATTGAGGGTCAGGCTGACTTGGTCTTAGCTCAAGAGGTTGAGTAAGTCCGAGTGCCGGCACGATAGCATTGGAGTGTGTCCAAGGCCGTGACAAAATGTCACGATAAATTTTAGAAGGTTAGATTTAACAGTGTTTGTATAGTTTTCTGGAGTGTTTGAGAATACTCTAGATGGTTCCGGAACGTTCTAGAATGTCCTAGAAGGTCTCGGAATACCCTAGAAGGTTCTAGAAGACTCTGGAAGGTTATAGAGTATTCTAGAAGAGTGTAGATGTATATAGAAGTATAAAGAGTGGTATGGAATAATCTAGAAACATTTAGAGAATTGTAGTAGGATAGATATTTCTGGACCGTTGATTAGATTTAATTATAGCCATCCATCTGTTGCCGCTGCTGGTTGGCTAACTCCAAATACAAAACCGATTCTGTAGAAGAACCTCGGTCTCCATGAAGGCGCCTTAATTCTCAGATGACGACGCAGTCAAAGCACAAAATACAGTTACAATAAGTCCATTATCTTTTATTTCAAATTATCTTCAACGTGTACGTAATAGAATGAAAAATTAAAATATAATTATATTTAAATAATTATTTGTATTAATTTTTTATTAATTTATTCAAAAAATAATTAAACTTTAAACTAATTGGTATAAAATATTACAGATATAAAATTAAAAGAAACTTTTATTTGTATAAAAATAAGCTTAATAAATAATTATTCTATTTAATATATAATTAAGAGTATTGATTTCTTTGCCAACGAGTTATAATTCAAATGACATACTCTTTTCATACTCACCTAAAAGATCGTGGATTTAATTCTTCCTATTTTTGGTAAAAAAAAAAATGAATACTTCTTTCTTTTATTAACTTATATAATATTTATTGAATAGTCGCGTAAAATTTTTTTGTCATAGTATTTGAACAAAAATAAAAGAAAATGTTATTTTAAGAAAAACTAATAATATATTTTTAATAATATTTTTAATATAAAATAATAAATTTTAAATATAGTAAAGTAACATATTTCTATAAAAAAGATTGTTAATAAAAAAATTATATAAATATTTTTATATGAATTTTTGTTTCGCATAAAATAAAATTATTATATGTTTGTTTATTTCTTACGTTATATATATATTTTAAATTAAATTTATATAATACAAAATTTTTTATCATTCACTTCATATTTAATGTTATAATTTTGTTTCACACAAAATAAAATTGTATATATATGTATTAATTAAATTTATATAACACAAATTTTTTTATTATTGTATTTATATTTAATATTATAATTTTATTTTACACAAAACAAAATTTATTTAAATTTTAATATTATATACATAATATATATTTAATATTATTTTTTTAAGATTCTAATATATCTTTTTTTCTGAATTTAGTACATGGATTTTTAACTTATTTTTTATGTATTATTTATTTTAATTTTAAAGTCCAATAACTTTTTTTGTTGTACAGATATGTTGCCTTTAATATTTATATACTATTTTTTTTTTTTTGGACTTTAGCCCAATATCTGAAACTTATAGAAAAATTTAAAATTTATAAAAAAATGGTTAACCTGATTAATTCAGATTTAACGAATTAATAAAGTATACAACACTCTATACTTAGTAAGGAGCGTTTAAGGATGAACCTAAAAGAATCAGAGTGAGAGATACAAATGGAGTATATATTACGCAAATAATATATAATTTCTTTTCATTTTGAAATAATTGTCCAAAACAAAAAAAAACACACATATATTAGCGAAAGAAAGAAATGAGTGGACAATATCACAGAAACGAAAAAAGAAAATTTGCTGATAATAAAAGAAAAATGAAGTATGCACATTTATAATATAGTTTAATATCTTTATTCTAAAATATTTATCCAAAAAGTAAAAAAAAAAATATATATTATCTATTATATATCTCTAATTTTATAATTAAAATGTGGTATATGTCACTTTTTTATTGTAATTAGAATCAAATCTTTTTCTCTAAAATTAAAGAATTCTTCTCTCCTCCTTATTAATTTTACAACCAAAATGTGTTACATGTCACTCTCTCATTGTAATTGAAATTAAATCTTTTCCTCTTAATTGTGTACTAAACATATAAACATTTTTTGTACATAAATAATTTTTATAATGACCTAAAAATATGGTCAAAAAAGAGTCAAATTCCTCCTAAATATATTGGGTAAAAGGATGGAACCCAAAAGAGCACCTTAAGGAGTTGAATTTCTCTTAAGTGAAAACTATATTAGTGGAAGTGAATTGGTTGGATTTGGAGTGTAAAAGTTTCATCTAGTTAAAAGAAAACCAAACTAGATGTCCCTTCACTAATGTCAAATGTCATGAACTTTAATTTAACTTGTGGAAATCAACTTCTTACTTTTTCAATTAAAAAGACTTGAGGTGACACGAATATCTAAAGATATTTGGGATAAAAGGAGTATCAGACTAAAAACTATTGGACAATAGATCTCCTCTTCTAAATAGTTTTATACTATAAAAAAAAAAAATCTCAAATCACCTCTTTAAGACATCTTTACATTCTTTTCACTGTTGAAGCTGAGAAGCTAAAAAATCCATCTTTTTCTCTCTCCAAATTTTCTCTCATTGTTCATTATTTCCATTCATCACCTTCACGAGTAAAAACTGGCATTCAGATATTCCACCAGAACACTCGACAACTATTAACCAACCCCTGTCCACTTTAAACAAAGCTCATTCATCCTCTTGTGACATTAGTGGAGGTCTCAACACTTGTTCTCCACCTCTATTTCTCATCATTAATTCTTGTATTGCTTATTCGCCATTAATAAAAGTGTTTTCCTCACAAGTATACTTACCCTGAATCTCTCATCTTAACCATTATTTTTTACTTAATCTATTTTTCGCAAAACTCACCCGAATCACCTCTAAAATTAAAGAATTATTCCTTCCTCTTTACTAATTTTACAACTAAAATGTGCCACATGTCACTTCCTTATTGCAATTGAAATCAAATCTTTTCCTCCAAAATTAAAATGTTCTCTCCTCCTCCCTCTTTCTTTCTCTTTCTCTCATTCCTTCAACCATTCTATTTATTTTATATATGATTATCAATCTCAATGACTACTTACTAATTTGACCATCAAAATGTGCAACATGCCATTTTTTAATTGCATTAAAATTAAAATTGAAATATTAAAATTAAAATTGAAATATACCTATATTATATATCATATATTACTATCTAATTTAATAATCAAATGTGTCACATGATACTCACTTATTAAAATTGAGAGAAAATATTTTTTTTTCAAAATTAATAAACTCCCTTCCTAAATTCTCTCATCTACCTCTTTCTATTTTTCTATTTCTCTCTACTATTTTTACTCTATATATAATTTATATTTTAAGTTATTAATTTGATAAATCAAAATATGTCATTCGATATTTTTTTACAATTAAAATAAATTTTTTTCTTCCAAAATTAACAAACTCTCACTCTCACTCTCATTCTTTATCTTTATCTTTCTCCCTCTTTTCTCTCATTCCCTATTTTTTCTATCTTTCTCCTTTACAGAAAACAAAATTAACAAAATAATATTATTTAAATAAAAAATATTATTATTGTTATTATATACATAATTTTTTAGTTTTCTATTTAGTTTTAAATTTTCACCGCTTATTTTTCTAATTTATATTTTCATTTCTCTTCTTTCAAATATTTATTACATATAATTTGGAGAGAATACTAATGTTATAATTAAAAATTAGAATCAAGATTCAATTGTTTAAAAAAAATTAATTTTGAGTTAATTTTATAACTATCAGTATAATTTTTTTATATTAATATCTAATTATATTTTTATATACATAGAGAAAAAATATTATTTTTAAATAGCAAGTATAAAAATTAATTATTTCTATTTGTACAATTAACACCTAATTAAATGTAAAAGTATACACGTTAAATTGTTTTGAATTTTAGATAATGAATGTTAAAATTAATTATTAATAAAAAATTAGATTTTTTATATAAAATAATAACTAAAAATCTTATTATTTGATTTTTTATCTACAAATATTTTGGTCTTCTTAGCCAGGGACTTTTATCAACATACGACTTTTTTTTGTAAAAATAATTTGATTTTATAAATCTTTTATGCCATATATAATCTATACTGTCCCGTAATTTTAAAAAATTTATATTCCCGTAATAATATTACGGATAAAAATAATAGTTTAAAATAAATCTTACTAATATTTAAAATTATTATATATAGATAAAACTACTGTTAAACAAAAGGAGCATGTATAATTAATGATTATTCAATTTATCAATTATGTCAATTAAATTTTTAATATGTAATTTTATTTGTAATTTATAAATAGTTCTTATAATATATATTTCACAAATATAAAATACTTTGAAAAATATAATTTTGCTGATGAAACTCTATTCTACTTGCAGCGTGCGGCGGTGAGAAGATGAAGCTCACAAGTCGCACCATATGAAATTGAGACTAAAAAATGAGTAGCAAAAGTAGTTTGAGTGATGAATATCACATTTTCTGACTAATTGCTAATGTCAGCAAATTTAATATGCTGGTTCAACTTATTACTAAATACTAATACAATATCCTTACTACTAATTTACATCTTCAATTACATCCCCCCTCAAGCTGGAAGGCATGAAAATTGGTCAGCCCTGGGTTGCTTTTACATGATAAGAATGTATTAGGTGGTAGTGACTTGGTGAGGATATCAGCACCTGATTTGCCGAAGATACTGGGAGCTCACTACTCTTTCTTGTACTTTATCTTAGACAATGTGACAATCCATCTCTATATATTTAGTAAACATCATGAAAAACTGGATTAGCTACAATGTGAAGAGCCGATTGGTTGTTACAACTGACAAGTGCCATTGCTTTGTCCTCAACTTCAGCTGAGGAACGTGCTATTGTGTGCTGCTTCTTGCTGCGCCAAAATATCAATGATCTCCCAAGAAAGAAACAGAATCCAGATATATACAAAACATCAATGATCTCCCAAGAAAGAAACAGAATCCAGATATATACAAAACGGCGAGTACCAAGGCAAGCACTCTAGTATAAGTCAGAAACAGTAGTAAGCGTGAATTCATCAGAGGTGGAAAAGAGCACTCCCTTAGCTGGAGCACCCTTGACCTTGAGGTAGCGAAGAACAAGGAGCGCAGCTTGGAAGTGCTTAGCAGTGGCATAACCAAGAAATTGACTAAGCTTATTCACGGTGAAGCATATATCATGACATTTATTGGTATTGGCTAAATAAATTAGACGCCCAATCAACCTCCAATAGGGTGTGACATCATCCAAAGGGGTTCCTAAATTCTTGGAGACTTAGTGTGGTGTAATCCATTGGGGTGGTGGCCGATTTGGCATTCGTCAGCCCGAACTCATCAAGCAAGTGCAAAGTATACTTGCATCGATACATTGCAATACCCTGTTGACTTCTAGCCATTTCTAGACCAAGAAATTTTGAATTCAAGTAGACCCTGATCCTAAACCTGTCATCAAGTAATTTTACAATCTCAGCCCAATCACTTCCTGCCAAAACTAGATCATCAACATACATGTAAAACCAGAATCAGAAAACAAGCAACAGGCATACAAGAAAATAAGGAAGGGAAAGATAAGTAATAAACCAACCTTTATTATCTGCCAAACTTGGTACAGTTTAAAACGTTGAGACTCGCCAAATTTTCTGAAGTGAACTCATACATTTGGTTAGAAAACTAGCAAAACATAAGCAATCTGAATAAGTACGAAATATCAAGGAAAGCATAAATATATTTTCACTTTGATACAACAACACATAAAAGTATTACAGGTCAAAATTAGCCACTATAGTTCTCATTCCTTAATCTAGTTCTACTTGCAGTTAACAATGTTGGCAAACTTCATAATCCCATGTTCTATATAACAATTAACAGATTTTGTTATTTCAAGGCAAAATTTATGACAAGAAAAGTTGCAACTTGTCAATCAACTGGTATTAGTGCCTCAGCTCCGGCCACAATCTCCAATATCTCCCCTGTGATCTTTGCCTGCCGTTCACGATTATAAGCAACCGAAAGATTCTTCTTCAATTCGATAGCATTATCGGTTGCATTAGACATTGCAGCCATCCTAGCAGCAAGCTCACTCGCTAGTGATTCCTGCAAACCCCTCAAGATCTGGCTGTTCAAATACAGAGGCAACATAGCATCAAGAATCTGAGCCGGATCTTGCTCGAACTCCATAATTGGCGGCGTAGCAAATTCCCTGACAGCAACATCCCTCTCCACTGCCAACTTCCCTTCCTTTGTAGTCAACCTAAAGTATTCGTCATCAATGGCATCAATGCAGTTTCCATTCACATCGCGAACCTCGCCTTTAGCCGTTAACGGCAACAGAGTTTGAATCACAGGATCAAACTTCACCAATGACACAAACTTGGTGTAAACAATCTCAACCTTGTCAACCTCCTCTGTAACAAACAGTGAATACACATCATCAGCAATGATTTGAGCTTCTTTCACAGTGGGGAAGCTCCCACATTCAACGAACCTATCAACCCTAACACTTCCCTTGCGGCTGAAAAACGCGTTCCCCTTCTTCCCAACGCTAATCACAACGCAATTCAAGCCAAGCTTGTGTAGCTGTTGGATCCGAACTTCGGCTTTCTTCAAGACGGTGTTATTGAAACCGCCACAGAGGCCGCGGTCTCCGGTGACGACAACGAGGGCGACGGAGTTGACGGGCCTGACGTCCGTTAGGGGGACGATGACGTCGTCGTCTCGGAGACGGCAGTTGATGTCGTGCAAGACTTCAACGAGCGTTTCGGCGAAGGGTCTGCCGTTTAGGACAGCTTCTTGGGCCCGTCGGACCCTGGCGGCCGCGACGAGCTTCATTGCTTCAGTGATCTTGTGAGTGTTCTTAACGATGTCGATTCTTTCTCGGAGTTCCCTAATGCCGCAGCGAATGGAAGGAGGAAACGGAGGGCGAGAGTGAGGGAACGGTGGTTGGTGGAGTCTGGTGGGTAGTGGGAGTGAGGGGGAGAGTGGGTGAGAGAGGTAAGGTTTTGGAGGAAGGGAAGTTGAGAGTGATGGGGAAAACATGAGCGGTGGAATGAAGAAGCTTTGGGTTGGATTTCGGGGGGAGTGGGGATAGTGGTGGTGGTAGGGCTGGCGCTATTCCAACCCGTTTCAGCCCGTTTCAATTTATTTTTAGTATTTATATTTGTTCAAAAATTAAAACCAAAGAAAATTAGATTTTTTATTTAAATAAATAAATTAATTATAATAATTACCGAAATAAATAATTTAAATTATGTTTCTAATCAAATTTATTATGTAGAATTTTCTTCTTATAAATTATTATTTTAGTGAGTTATTAGATTATAATTTAATTAAATTTATTAAATTATTTAATAACTTTTTATTATTAATTTTATATAAATATATATGCATTTGCGTTTTTATTAATTTATTATTTTAAAAATTTTATTTTGTATCTCTAATAATTCATTAATTAATGAATAAATTTTTAAATAGAACTTGAATTCACTGTAAATTAATCTTTAGCCTATTTAAAAATATTGTCTACATGATTAATAAAAATTATAATTTTTGGTTAATATTTAAACAATTTTAAATACCAAAAATGAATTTTATATTTTAAATTTTAATAATATAAAAATAAAATATTGATTTTTGTTGATAAAAAGCATCTGTCTCTGTATTTCTCTTAATTTTTAATTGATTCATTACATTTTAGCTTTCCTCACCAATTGCCGAAATTCGAACAATCTAACCCACCATAGCACCCACCCACCATCTCCTCTAACTGTACCCGCTGGCGACATCCCAACGACGGTGGCGATTTCAACACTATAGTGGCGACAACACCAGCCAACAGCGGCAGCCACTCCACATCCACAACCCATAACCACCGCCACACAACAGTGGTTGCCTGCTCATCTCATCATTGATCTCAACCCCCGATTCCACATCTCCGCCCTCTGTGGTTAGTGTATTTTCAACTGTTCTATTGTAGTTCTGCAGTTAGATTGATTTTTTTTTCTGGAATTTAATATGATATGTGAATTCATCTTTCCACTTAGTATTTTAGTCACGTACACCTTTTCTTTTTGGATATTTAGAACATTCAATCGTTTTATTTTGTTTATCATAGTGTATAAACTTAAAAGCTTAATATTGTGGAATGAAGGGAGTAATGGAGTATCATCTTGTAAAGTTTTTGAAGTTTGCAATCTCCAATCCAACCCTGTAACATGTTTCAACTGTTATTCTTTGAAAAGGAAACGGCAAAACTAAATAAAATGCGGAGGGTTCTGGGGAAGATTTCTGGGTTACTGAGCAATCGAAATATGGTTGGAGTGGATAAAACTGGAAACAAATACTTCACCAAAATGGAAGAGATTGATGGTATCAGTAAGTGTTTCTCTCTTTCTCCTTATGCATATGCTGCAGTTATTCTGGTTTTAATATTGAATTATGTTATTATTTATTTTTATAGATTATATGGGTGATAATACTGGACTGTGCTATTATTTATTTATTTATTTTGTGGTAAAAGAAGAATTTCATTAAGGTGGAGAGAAGAAGAATACAATTTAGAGGATAAGAGGTCCTCTATACCAGATCAAAACAACGAAAGAGTTATCTATAAAGAATAAGTTTCAATCTCTCAATATGTCTAGGACGGAAAGTCCTCCTTAAAGAGTTACACCAAATAGATGCCAAACATCTATGCCAAAAAACTAGCTTGTTAGAAAATTTGTCATTGTAGGTGTGTGCATTGTGCTCCAACCAAATACTCCAAATAGTAGTGTATATTGCACAGTGCCACAATGATTTTGCCTCTTTTTCTACTTCTGAAACCAATAAAAACCTAGTTAAGAGGAATTCATCTAAGGTTGCAGGGACCACCCAATATTCATCAAAGATGGCAAACAAATTGTTCCACAAAATCACATGCGAAAATGCAAAAGCAGATGTGAACTTGATTCTGAGTTTTCCGAAAAATAACACATTAGGGGAGACAACCTATGTGGCCTTTGAACCTAAACCCTAAACATGCCATTGGTGTTAATTCTGTTAAGCATATCTATCCATACTGAATATTTGAGGGAGCTTTGGACTTCCAAATAGGTTTTGTCAATACGGGAAGAGATTGTATTTTGGGAATGCATTAGAGATGAATGATTTACAACTAAAACTACCAAAGGAATAAAGAGACCATGACCTTTTGTCGGGGTTGGAATATAAAGAAAAATGATCAAGGAGACTTAAGAGTATCATAAGTTCAGAGGATTCCTTATCATTTAGGTTATGGAAGAATTGGAAGTCCCATGTGAAGAAAGAACCCCGTCTAGGGTAGAAGGCCTGGATAGGGGTGTTATTCAAGGAAGATAGTCAATAGAGATGCAGAAACTCTTAAGAGAGGTATCTTCTATTCAGTTGTCTTCCCATAAGTTAAAACAAGAACTATCACCTACATTCAAAGAAAGATGTGGTTTAAAAATAGTATAACCTTGAGAAATGAACTTCCAAGGGCTAGAATGAGTAGTATGGGCAGCAGCATTAGCATCCTAACCGGTCTTGTCCAAACCATACTTATTCTTGATTAGTTGATGCCATAGAGAGTGAGGTTCTAAAGGAAAGTGACAAAGCCATTTAGCTACCAGTGTAATGTTCTTACTTCTTAGACACAATATTGCCGAGACTCAAGCCTCCTTCCTTGTTCAGCAAATCATCCTGGTTTGTATCCATAGTTCCACACCAAAGAGAGTCTCTCATAATCTTTTCAATGGTGTTGGCCACTCCTGCTTGGACTGTGCTATTTTTATTATTATTATTATTATTATTATTATTATTATTTAAGGGTGTTTTGCTGTGTTTTGGGTTTTACTTTCTTGTCTTGTAGGATTTCTGGTCTTATCTAGTTTTTGTAGGCAAAAGGGATATTATTTTTCCATATTTGTTTAATGGATTTCTTGATTTTGGAGATTCTGTTTCTTATACTCTGGTTTCATTGTGAGGGATGTAATTCAAAGTAAGAAATCTAAATCAAATGAATACAAATGATATAAGAAATCCATCTAAAACTAAACAAGTAACAATCTATAATGTGTATGTGTAATTATGTATATGTTTTAGGGTGGTTTCTTTGGTAAGAGTGTCCGCTCCTAACAACCTTGAAAGTATGGCAATGTTCCCTTTTGTTGGACAAATTGGGAATTAATACTCACCCTTGAAATTTGACCCCGGCTCAATTTAGCTCCCAATTTTTCAATCGACCCAATTTGTACCTTGAAATTTTGAGTCGTGACTTAATTTGGCCCTTCCATCCATTTCCGTCACCGGAGAGTTGACGTGGCAATTTTAATTGACACCTGGCGCTACATAAACGACATCGTGTAGTTGTTGGCGCCCAAAATGTATTAAAACGATGCCATGTGACATGAGAAGGGAGTTAAACGAAACCCCAAATGTAAAACACTTCATTACTTAAACCTCAATTGACCCTTCTTCTTCTTCCCCCTCTTGTATACGTTGTGGCAACGGAAAATCAATCTTGTCGCCGTAGGTGAAGTTTGAAGCTTTTAGCACTTGTTTCGTCGGCCTATAGTGAAGATGAAGAACCTAGGAACCACCATTTGTTCAAAAAAACAAGTTAGTAACAGAATCATTACTCCCAACATGCAATGCTTTGTTTTGTTGGAATATATTGGTTGAGGTTTGTTGTTCTTTGTTTTTTACTCTATTTGATCAGTGAATCTTTCAGGCACTTGGGTTGATTATGGTTGTTAGTACTGGTAGGGTTCTTGTATGCTAGGGTTTAATTTTTTTATGTATGTGACTGAGATCAACTGACTCTGATGCATTGGGCAAATGGATATTAGTAGCAATGTTGTTTGATAGTAAAGATAAATATGAGGCTTGTTGCTGGCGTTTTTTTTGTTTTCTTGTTTAAGAGAAGTTGGAATGAATGGAAGACTTAATAGTTTATGTTTTTGAATGGAGGTTCATGATTGTTGATTTAAAATAGACTGAAGTAAGTGTAAATGTTAACCATTTCTACAACCACACCATTGCGGAACCTTCCCAGCTGCCATGTGAACGCGATCTACTTGAGCTTTGGGAAGCTTTGCTGCCGCTCCTCAGCATCCTCCCCAACTCACCAAAAACGGCTTCAATTTGGGAGATTTGGGGCACAATCTACGTTTTTATGTTCAGATCCCTGGGGGCTAAATTGGTGCTTATAAGATTTTTGCCACATCATATAACTGTTGACTGTGCCAAGTGTCACTTAAAATTGCCATGTTAGCTCTCGGGTGACGGAAATGGACGAAAGGGCCAAATTGAGTCCCAACTCAAAATTTTAAAGTACAAATTGAATCAATTGGAAATTTGGGGGCTAAATTGAATCAGAGTCAAATTTCAGGGGGCCATTTTGAGTATTAACTCAACAAATTTGTGTTCAGTTACTTAAAATGTTATTTTGATCTGTGAGCATGGGTTTGGAGTGTAAAAACTGTAATGCTACTTATATTTTCGTTGTTGTGTGATTTTGCTTTGTATGTTTGTAGGCTGTATCTACCTAATTCTGTTGTCTTGTTTTGGTGTACTAGTGAAAGAGAAAAGATGGGTGGTGTTTAAGGGAGAGGAGGACCCTACCTCAATTCCAGGTATATATTCGACTTGTTGATTTGTAGTAGCTTTCTCTAAGTTGCTAAATTATTTGAATTTAGAGCCTTCTTTTGTTCTGTTGATTGTGGATTTGTTCCATCCAATTTTCACATCTCTTTAATGAAATTATTTTCATAATCTTCTGTTGCTAAAGATATTTCTTATTCTCACCACCTTCAGCTTCAGTGTGAAAGGCACGATTATATTTAAGTTATTCAGATAACAGTCTATGTTTATTTATTCCTTTTTTCTACTGTTGATGAATAGTTATTGTCCAATTACTTTAGTTGAATGGATATGTTGGCTGAACGGGCAACGCAAAAAAGCTCCAACTCCAGAGGTAAATTGAAATGCATATCATATCATAAATTCATCTAATGACAAG
Organism: Arachis hypogaea; assembly: GCF_003086295.3. Lineage (NCBI taxonomy): Eukaryota > Viridiplantae > Streptophyta > Magnoliopsida > Fabales > Fabaceae > Arachis > Arachis hypogaea. The sequence goes on from NC_092046.1 coordinate 12,060,781, forward strand.
GCTATTGAAGTCTATATATTTTCCAGTTACGGTTTGGCTAGATGACATGACATTACTTGCAATGCTTTCCAATAGAATTGTTGTTTGTATTCACTGGTTAATTTGTGGTTTCTATTGTGGAAGGAAAGAAGGGGGGAGTGTTGATCTGTGGTGAATAAATATAGAATGTTGTTGTAGTCTCTCATTGGTAAAACTGTTGTGTCTTCTCTTCTTGTTTTTGTTACTTTTTTTTTTTTTTAATAAATACAAGAGCAGCATTGAAAGGAACCATAGAAGTACCTATGGGCAATATAAGGCATACTCAAGTTTTGTGAACAAAAAATATAGAACATAAGTAAACTAAGAAAACAAGAAATGCAACAGGTTAGCCTTATCCTCTGATTAGTAAACACTCTTAAAAGTTATAACATTATGTTCTTGTTTATGCCCCCACAGTCAATATAGTCTCTTCAACAGATATAGGCAAGCTGATATCATCTCTATTGTGTATCATATTATTTTAAATACTATAATTGATAATTGAATAGCACCAATTGTTCCAAACTAATTTGTACAGATCATTTACCGCAAATAAATTAGCGTGTTTGGCCATGAATAGTTCCAAAGATGGTGTGTCATGACAACTTTGGAATCATGCAAGTCTAATGGGTATTATTAGATGGATGTATAAAAGAATGAAATCAGAGATCCCTGTGATTCATTGACTTCTACATATATATATATATATATATCAAAGTGAGAATGGTACTTTTATATGAGAATGTGATTGTAGCCGTTAGATCAAATTGTGTGTAGATTAAATTTATAATTAACAAAGTCATAAAAATTCATTCTTACATGGTAACCACTTGAGTTATATTCTAATTCTTTTAACATGAATATAGTTCTAATCAATTGTTTAAAGGAATGGAAATATGTTTATTTTGTCTTCTTTTTTCGGTGGTTTTTTCTTGGCCAAGGCGCTCTACTTTTTTTGTGAGGGGGGTTGTTTTTTGTTTGAGGTTTAAATGGGGTTAGGATTATAAAGGGATGAATAAATAAGGGATAGTTGTTCATCAATATTTTCAACCAAAACTAATCCATTAGTTGGTTACTCCTATTTGTAACTTTTGCAATGGAATAACAAAATCTTAAACTAAATAATGGCCTCCATTGTTTACTGAGAAGTGAAACTTTTATGAAGAGGCTTTTTGGCAGAACAACTTATACTATTGCAGTAGTGCTTGATAACACTTTCTTATTCCTCTCAGGAAATGATGGAATTGGAAGCAAGGCGTGAACGTGTTAGACAAAATGTTGCTCGTATGTGTAACTTATATTTCCATGTTAGCTGATAAGTGCAATGAAACGATAATTTTTTCGTAAAAAGTCTAGGTCTACAGTCCCTAACACTTTCTTCTTTTGTTTGTGTGTTTCTTTTTCATTAAGTTCTAAAGAAAGAAGAAGAGGAAAGGAGAGCTAAAGAAGGCAGTACAGGCAAACGTGTCAGCACTGGTTAGATGCTTAAAATTTTGTTACATCCCAAATTTTGTTCTACTTCTTGATTTATCGATTAATTGAATTTTGATGCAGGAAAGGTTGCTGGTCCAGACTTGAAAAGTTTTATCCGGCAAATTCCAGTTGGCTCAGAAGGTCATCATCATACATTGCTTTTCTTTTTAAATTATTTGATTCTTTTTGGGGGGTAAATAAAAATGTTTTGCTTAAATTAAGGGTAATGAAGCTCGACTTTTTATCTCAAGTACTTGAACGTTTCTACCCTCAAAGCAGAATAATACATCAATTTTTTTTTTCACAAAAGAAGCCATTAAATTTTTATCATTCTATGCAGATGATTTACTGATTTTTATGCTTTGCCATCCAGCATTGAGGTTTCGTACAATTACAATACATTAGTAAACCAGCTCTCCTATTAATACAGTTTGAGTTTGACATAATTGCATTATAGGTAGTGAGGTTGAAGAATCATCTGGTGCAAGGGGTAACTTGAGGTGAGTCTTTTTGGAATTGATGGATCAATAGACAAATATCTATTTGAAATTGAACATGCACATGCTTTGTCATGTGTCGCAGTCTTGTTTTTTGCTGAGTTCTTGTTTTCGATTTTTCAACTTGTGTTGCTTTTAGGCTCTGTTCAAGTCATGCTTTGGGCTGTTAACATACTCTCGGGTGAAATTAGTGATAAATTGTTAGCCTTATATACTTCAACTAACATTTTTTATATTATATAATATTATTTTTCCATTGAAATAATTTATTTTGATATAAATATTGTATAATATCTATTGAATTTTATCTCTAACTTTTGATATTCCATTACTTTACTATGTGTAATGTCCAAAATTATATAAATTAAGTGTTAGGTCGACCCCATTGTCCTGGTCCTTTTTGGATTATTTTTGGATGAAGTTTAGGTCTTTTTTTTAACTGGGATGAAGCTTAGGTCTGGAAAAAGCCCATCCAAGAAATGGGGTCGGGCCTGGGACTGGGTCTGGGTTTAGGTTTAGCTAAACCTGGTCCAGCCCATGTTCCAGTGGGTGTATTTTGGTTGAGCTTCTCCAAGGAGTAAAATTAATTACTATACATACCTAGAGGCTAGAGTGCATCTCTGATGTTTACCAAGAAAAAAAAAAAAAAAAAAGCCAGTGCATCTCTGATGCTGTACTATAGAAAACTAAGTGTCATTCCTTGGTTACCAGTACTCTGACATAGAAATTCATCTTCTATAAAAGGTACTTCATTTTTCTTTAGATGTTCTTCATTTTGTGTGACCTGAAGGTCACGAGTTAAAGCCGTAGAATCTACAGATGACTTTATCAAATTACGTTGCATACATTACACCCTTTGGGTGCAACCCTTTCCTGGGTTATTTTCTCCAATTTCCAGATTGTATTTGTCATTAAGTAATGCTTTTATTTTTCACTTTTTCATATAAAAATACTTTAGAAGTAATCATTCAACATATAGTAATTACATACTCTTTTTGCAGGAGTACTCAAGAGAACAAAACTGAGAAAGAAAAAGTGGAACCTGAGTAAGTTCACAGCCACATGAGTGGATATTCCAAGTCAATTAACATTAAAATGAGCCAAATTTCTATAAATCACATTTTCATTTGGAGATCTATATAAAAATCATAACTCAGCTAATTGAGACAAATCTATGCTATAACACAATTATTCCAAACATGTTGAATTTCTGAAAGTAATCATTTCCCAAGCTTTTGGCTTATGATATATAATTTCTGAACTTTCTTATTTGCTCCTTGTTAATTTATTGTTTAGGTCCTCGGAGCCAACAGGATCTGGTGCAACTTTTAGGCCAGGAACCTGGCAACCGCCAACTTGAGTTTTTGTTACAACAAAGAGGGGCCTTTTTGACATCAACATTCTTGTGTTAGCCTCATGCTATGTTTATTAGAAATTACATGCTTGGTTTATTTTCTTGCCAAAACTTTTTTGACAAATTTCTTCCCATACAAAATTGTAGTATTTCCTTGTTCATTCATAAACATCAATTCAACAAATATGAACACCAGAATAACCCAACATGAGGGTACAGCCAAAACAATGGTGACCTATGGATTTATGATGCGGTAAGCTCTAAAATCAAAGGACCAGATAAGGGTATTTCCTTTAGACATCCATTATTCTGTCATGGTGAAAGGACAACCATTTGGTTACTTTAAATCAGATAAGGGTATTCGTTAAGACAGAACAGGACACATTGATTCAAGGTCTTCTATCAACTGTAACTGTTCAACTATTAGCTATCTCTTATTTGTTGATGATTCTATATTTTTTTGCAAGGCTTCCCAATAAAATTGTGTCAATCTGTTGGTTATCTTATTGTAAGTCAGCCTCATTCCTTATTTAACCATGTCTTCAAGGGCAAATATCTTAAATATGAGAATGTCATGTCAGCCGAAATTGGTACTAGTCCTTCATGTTCATGGGCTTAGAAGAGAATTTTGAAATGGAGAAAGGTAGTAAAGAAGGGTAAAAAGTAACTTTTTTGTCTTAGGAAGTCACTTTTCAGCAGATATATGGACCATCATTCGCCACAATTCACAACCATTCTTCTCACCCCAATAGCTTCACGAGGGATTTAGATCCTCTAAATTTTAAATTTTATTTTAGAGAGTAAAGTGTGATCTCTCACCATTTATTTTATAGGTGGGACCAAGAATAAATATGAGAGAGAAATCATTCAAGGATAGAAGATCACACTTTACCCTCTAAAATAAAAATTCAAAATTTAGAGGATCCAAATAGTTTCATGAGGGCAGCTTTGTCGGAGGAGGACACTCCAGACCACATAATCCAATCTCAGCTGCAAGAAGGAAACAAGATCAAAACTTTAGACATGGCAAGAAAGTAAGAATGGAAGATGATGGCCAAGTTTTCACAGGAGAACAAGACCCAACGTTAATACCTAGAGTGGAAGACTAGATGCAAGGAGCTGAAGAAGAAAGAATATAAACTGATGAATAAAGGAGATCCTTCAGTGATATGGTGGGGAAAGGCAGAGTCAATATAAAAGCTGAAGTTGAAAGAAATGAAGAAAAAAGAGCATCTTCAAAGGAGAAGCAACCTAGGGAGACAGAAGAGGAGCTAGCCCAAGGTATTATAGTGGAGAAAGTTGAAGGAATCTATAACTTCAAGATCAATGAGGCTACTATGAAGAAGTTATGACACCCATGGTGGGACACCCTATTTGTTAAGTTGTTAAGGAAGGAAAATATCCCTAATGACTCTAACAAGGAGGCTAGAAACTATGTGGGAAAAAATGGATAGTATTAATGTGATTGATATGGGTAATGATTTCTCCATTATTAAATTTTTTTTCTAATGAAGATTTAGATTTTGCCCTCAGACCTCGGAAAATTTTTTATCACTACCTTTCTGTTCACCTTTGGAAGCCGAATTTGAATCCCACAGAAGCCATAGATTGATAGAATTGCAACTTGGGGGCTTCCTGGGTTAGCAATAGAATATTATGAGGAGAGAGTATGCTAAGGAAGATAGGGAATATAGTACGACAAACTATTAAAGTTGATACCTATGCGACATAAAAAAGTAGAGAAAAATTTACTAGACTATCTATTGAATTGGACCTAATAGAGACTCTAATTGCTCAGTACTCCATTAATGAAGTCAAGTATAAAGTGGAGTATAAAAATCTTCATAGCATTTATTTTGGGTGTGGCAGAGTGGGGCACAAAAAAGCTAACTGCCCCCAAATCAGCAATGCTCAAAGGAGGCAGCCATGGAAGCTAGGAAAGTGCAAGGAAGGGAGGAGCAAAGAGGATACAGGGTGGAGGGTAGTGATGAAAATTTGAGAAAAGATAAGGGCAAACAAGTCATAACATCAGAAGGTGAAGTGTACGACCCATGGATGGTGGTATCCAAGAGTGCACCTGGCAGAAAAGGAGGAAAATGAGAGGCTAATGGTAGTCGGGCTGTAGAAAATGGTGCAAATGAAAAAGTTACTGCCTCTAGTACAAGGTTTGTAGTATTACAAGAGAATAATGATGGAGGTAACAATTGTGAAGAATAACGGTAACTAGAGTATTGCAGGTGATAAAAATCTTACTTAGACTGTGACAACTAAGGCTGTAGCGAGCACCAATGGACCCTCTATAGCAAACAAAAAACAGACTATAAATCAAAACCCAAAAAATCACAATTTGAAACCCCGAGTAAAATTGGATAGAAGACCAGACCCTTACCCAGTGTTGGAGATATTATCATATAGAACACAATTCAGATGGATGAGAAAATGGGTGAACATCTTGATCCCACACCACCTGATCTGCATTCTGTGGATATTGAATTAATGGTTGAAGTAGCCATGAAGTTAGAGGAGGACCTTAACCATAATAATGGAGACATAATCACTAAAAGCAAGGTGTCTGTTGAGGACGGGACATCAATGTAACTTGTTAATGGAAAAGAAGAAGCCTGCATGGGGAAGGTCATAAACCTCAACCTGAGGTAACTTTTTCTTTGTTTTTTCATGATGACAATATTCTCATGAAATTGTAGAGGAGTGGCAAACAAAGATTTTTGCCGCACCTTGAAGGAAAATACAAATTAGGTATTATTTTATTTTTGGAGACTAGAATCAGTGGTAATAGGATAATAGAAGTTATTACTTATTAGAAGATTTGGCTTGCTCTTTCTACCACTTAGAGGAAGCAAATGGATTCATTGGGAGAATTTGGATATTGTGAAATAATCTTGGTGTAAATGGTTATGTTATAAGATCCAAACATCAGTATATGCATAGAAAAATTAGTGTGAATAACTAAAAAAGTTGGATGCTCACTGCAGTATATGCCAGCCCTCAGGAAAATAACTGTAGAAGATTATGGGAGGAGCTGTTTACTATGGCGAGTAGCGTGACTGAAGAGTGAGTTATGGTTGGAGACTTTAATGAAATAGCTAACTCTTTAGAGAAGAAGGGAGGTGCCAGAGTAGATATGAATGCTTGTAGAAAATTTTATGATTGGATAACTAAGTGTAGCCTCATTGATTTGGGATTTGTGGGGTCTAAGTTTACTTGGAAAAGAACCTAAACAGGATGGCATGGATAAAATGTTTAAAAGACTCTATCGGGCTTTGGCTAATGTGAACTGGAGCTAGATTTGCAGAAGCAAGAGTAGACGTGCTTGCAAGATCTTTCTCGGATCACCACCCCCTTTTAATCAATATGGAGTTAATGCAGAAACAAAAAAGGGAGAGACCCTTCAGATATGAAGCAATTTGAAATCTGCACCCAGAGTTTGAAAATATCATCAAACAAGGTTGGAAAGACCACATTGACCTTAGTCACTCTCTTACCTAGCTCTCAAGCCATTTGAAAAAATGGAATAGGGAGACATTTGACAATGTGCAAAAGAAAAAGAGAAAACTAATGGGGAGAATGGTGGAATACAAAGAGCAGTGAGCTACTGGAATAATCCTTTCTTAGATAATTTAGATAAACAACTCAACAAAGAACTAGAAGCAATTTCGGATAGAGAGGAGGTGCTATAGACACAAAAGTCAAGAGATACTTGGCTTGTGGAGGGAGATCGAAACACACATTACTTTCATACGAGAACTATAATTAGGAGAGAAAGAACAGAGTGGTTAAATTGAGAAATAATGATAAGAAAAAAAACTAGAGATACAAGCACTGAATTTCTTCAAAGACCTCTACAAAGAGGATCAACAAGAACCAAAAGAAGTTGATTAAGGGTGTTACTATCCAATGGTAGAAGAAACTCAAAAGAAGGCTTTGTGTGAGAGACCTACCAGGAGGGAAATCTGAAAGGCCATATTTAATATTAGGTCACTGAAGGTAGCGGGGTATGATGGCTTCTCAGTCCTTTTCTATAAGGAAAACCGGGGTATGATCCCTTACCCCTAAAGTTCAAGTGCCAAAATTTATTTGGTAGTTTTGTCCTATTACACTTTGTAATGTAAATTACAAGTGTATAACTAAAAATATGGTGGGGAGACTTAAACCTTTGCTGCCCCAACGAATATCTCCCTATCAAGCTAGCTTTGTCCCAAGTAGAAGGATTCAAGATAATATTCTAATTGCGAAGGAGATGGTTTCACTTGATGAAAAAGGCTAAAGGCAAGAAAAAACTTATGGCCATAAAGTCCGATTTATGAAAGCCTATGATTGAATTAGATGGAGTTATTTGAAGGTTTGTCTCAGACTTTGGGTTTCCTCTCCAGATGGTGAATTTAATTATGGAATGTGTTTCAACTGTAACTTACAACGTATTGTGGAATGGAGGAAAGACTGATGATTTCCAACCATCTTGAGGCCTGAGGTAGGACGATCCAATTTCGCCATACTTATTCGTCATTGCGATGGATAAACTATTGCAATTGATAAAGTGAAAGGTCAAGCAAGGGCTGCGGAAACCTTTAGTGGTGGGAAGGCTTGGACCATTTATCTTACACCTCTTATTTGCATATGACCTCTTACTTTTACTTTTTTCTGAGGCTAGTCCTGAGCAGATGGGCAACATCTGCGATGTAATGGAGGAATTCTACCTCACTTCGGGATTGAAAGTGAGTGCAGCAAAAACTCCAATCTATTTCTCCAAAAATGTGACTCGCAGAGAAAGAAAAGGCTCAGAAGAAATTTATATGGGGGGATGGTGAAGGACAAAGGAAGATCTACCATGTGAATTCGGACACATTCTGTGCACCTAAAAACCAAGGAGGACTCGGATTTAAAAGGTTGGCACTGAAGAATAATGCACTCCTTATGAAGTTGGCTTGAAATTTTATGACAGAGCAAGATTCACTTTGGGTTAAGGTGTATAAAGGACTGTACGGGAGATATCAGCAAGAAATAGATATGTTGATCAGCAAGTGTTCAGATTCACCTCTTTGGAAAGAGATTGTGAAAGTTCAAGGTACACAACCTGGGCTATTGGAGAGGGGGAAAATGTGTCTTCTCAGGATGATAGATAGGTGAAGAATATTGGGACTCTCAGGGAGCATGCAATTATAACCGTCCCAAATAATAAAAAGGGAATAAAAATAGTAAGACTTTTTTCTATTATAAAATGAAAAAAAAAAATATTTCACAAAAAAATTATTAAAACTTTAATTTCCAAGATCACTTTTGACACTTTTAGTTGCTCATACTTTAATGGTTGCTGAAGAATCTATAAGCACGACCATAATATATAATATATTAATACATTTTACTAACTGTTTTAAAATAAAAAGACACATGCTAAGAATGCTGTAGAAATATATTTTATTAAAAGTCATTGAAATATAGTTTTTTTTTTTTTACGTTTCCAATTCATTTAAAGTTTTATTATTATACTGTTAACATGTTCCCTTAGACATACTAAAAACTTTTACCAGTAGTTTTCCCAAGTCTTCAGAAATACTAAAAACTTAAACGATTACAAACATTCTTTTGAAATCGGAAGCCCAATAAACATTTTGCTTCTTTTAGTTGTTTACTAGCTATAATGTTGTACTTTGTGTATGTCTCATGGTGATGGCAACTAAAACTTTGGGAAGATACACTTACAAACATGACCGTTAGGATAATGAAGATATACTATTCACAATATTGTCATTGATTACACTATAATGCACATGCCACTCTTCATACTTTTACACAACATATGTAAGATGTAGTGAACACTAATCATTATGCTAAAACTAATCCTTCATGTACCACACTCATGGCAAGATGCTTAAATCTACCTTATCTACCTTACATATATACTTAATGTCAGGGACAGAAAGGTCAATTCATCCAGTCACTCCTGCATAAATAACAAATTCTCCAATTGACTAGGTGGTGTAACCCTTTTCCTGACCAACATTTCTACTGTAGGACACACTCTCTTCCTCCCACCCCTTGGCCTTGACCTGAATTGTTCATCAGCTTCTTCAAAATTCCCCTGTATCAAGAAAAACTTCATTGATCATTTCTGCTAATGCAAAGGCTAGGCAATGCAAGGAAATTATTGAACTGGAATATGAAGTCAGAAAAGAATTTACATGGGTAAAAACATGTTTCCCAGTTTTTTCGTGTTTATCTCTGACATGTTTGTAAGCAAATCTCAGGCCACAATCAGGAAAACCACACACAAAGGGCTTTTCTTTAAAGTGCACGACCTTCTTATGTGTAACGAGATTGGATTTCTGTTGAGGCATAACCAAAAGAATCAATCAACACAATGTTCAATATGTAACCATGGTTGTGGATTCACTTAGAACGAATATGCGGCGGCTTAAAGATTAAGGGTTCTTACGCTTGAGAATTTGCAGCTACAGCCCTTAAATTCACATTTAAACTCTGCCAGTGATTTGTCAGCTTCATGTGTGCGAAGGTGCCTTTTAATATTCTTTTTCAGTTGTCTACTTCCACAAGTGTCGCAGGTTACATATTGATGACAGGATTCAATATGTTCTTTAAGGCACTGGTTATTAGTGAAATGTTTCATGCAACCAGGCTCCAAGCACACTACATCTACCGACTGCAGCTTAACTGCAGAACAGAAGTTCTCTTCACAATTTTTCCCAACATTTTCAAAACATAAAATGGAAACTTTGATTATTCACAAAGAAAATCAAATTAGATGAAAACTTGCCATGAGAATCTTCATGTTTACGAAGCTTTGATGCAAACTTGAAAACCTTTCCACAGCCAGTTTCTGGGCACACAAACTGCTTACTTTCTACATTTGTGGATGTAGATCCTTCATCATGAATCTCTTTAACATGTCTTGCCATATTACCTTTTATTGAGAAGATTAGGTTGCAATTATCCATTGGACATTTAAAAGTTTTCCCTTCATGCTGTAGAAGGTGACGAGTCAAATGGTCCTTTCTTCTGTAACTTGCCTGACAATCATCAACCGTACACACATACGGCCTCTGGAGCCATTAAAAGAAATGTCAAAAGATGCCAACCAAAAAAACGCAATGGGTGTCAATTGGTTAAATAAGAACAAGACATGGAAGAACGAATTGCCAACCTCATCTTGAATAAAGCGTGATTGAGGCATCCTTGATGGAGCTTCACAGGAGGTCTCCCTACCTGATACTAATCCATCAAGTCCAATTATGCTGCCTCATGCATTTTGGAGTTCTTTGTCTGGGATCCAATGCTTCACACTATAACATTATTATAGTTATAGTATATTATAAATTAATTTCCTGCAAAAATATGTACTTCAGTGATACATCTTAAATCATATAGTATTAACCTATAGAAGATTTTTCCAGTGTACTCATTTTAAAAAAGGTATAGTAGCTTGCTGGATTAGTTTACACTCCTTGGCTCTCCATATAGTCACAAATTTTCCACATGTAAAAGTTTATCCTATATTGTAATATTTCAGTTAATTAGTTACAAAAGGGTGTTTTGTTAATAAATCAAATACCTCAAGTGAATGGCTTTGCATGTGCTGCAACAAGTAGGCAGGTTTTTTGAAGCTAGCACCACATTGTTGGCAAGTGTTGTTGGGCTTTTCGCAATGTGCTTCATTATTTCCTTCAGCTCTAGCTTTTTCCAACTCGTCCTAAACACATCAATTCAAATCAAATAAGATAACCAAGTGTAATTGCATATTATCGTATTTTTAACTTTGAAATAGATAGGTAAGAAAGCAACCAATAACTAGTAGAATATACAACTGCATATAAAGGGTTTTTCATTGCAAACCATGCCAATCATTGGGTTTGAAATACAGCAAAGACAATTAGAGATTAGATAACTATTAAAAAAAGGATAATCATTGTTGTTGTATCAAATATGCTGAAACAAAAGACAGAAAGAACAAAGTACCTTGTGTTGTGAATTGATGTGGGAGGTAATTAAGATCTTTTTAGACCTGCAAATGCCACAGTATTCACAGAAGTAGCGTCTAATATCTTTGAAGACTGGCCTCTCACCACTTTCCATGGGTTCATCCATCTGTATTTCAGGCATTGATGAGGACAACTATCAGAGATTGCAACAATTCCACGCCACCTGAAACCATACAAATCCGTTTTGACACAGAATTAACAAATTCGCCTGGTTTTCTATATATAGCTAACCAAATCACAATGCAACCAAGGGCGAAGTCAATAATTTACATAACAGATTTTTTTGGTTGGGGGGGGGGGGGGGAGTGTACAGAGATCATGAATCCCACATGTTTAAGTTCCACTAAACCAAAACACAACATTGAATTCATATAGGTAATAACATGAGCATTCAACTAATCATCAAAGAAAGACAATAAACAAAAGCAATGCTACATTTGTTCCTTAGGATTTGTAAGATTGCACTGCAAATTTTTCAAGCACAAACCATCACTAAATAAAACAAACATGCGAGAGCGGAAAGCAAGGATTCAACCTCTCAAAAGTTCAGACAAAGAAGGGCCAAATAAAACCTTGGAATTCTGGGACAAATGAATAACAAAGGAGGATTTGTGGGTACACGGGAACAAAGGTTCCATACTATTATAATAAACATATAGAAAGCTTTCAGATCTCAGTTTTATCTCAAGAAAACCCACTATGGCAGTGATAGGTGTTCGCACAGCTACAGGTGGTGGTGATGACGGAGGTATGCCCGGTTTGGACGGCAGAGAGAAGAAGAATGGGGTGAACCAAAAAGGTCAGCCACTGAGACAGTACGGCGGAGATATGACTGGAGACAGCGAAGCAGAGGATCCAACGGTTATCCCGCCGGCAATTGAACCAGTAAGAGTCAGAGTAATCCAATCGATCGCTGGGCTGACCCAGTCATAATTAAATAAATATAAAATTATATATTTTCACTAATTACCAACTAATTATGAACTTAGGCGAATATTTTCACTGTAAAAATCCCAGAATTCACAACAGATTCAATTCAATTCAATTCAAATGTCCATTTTTCATCTCAGCACAGAAGAGGCAAGCAGAAAAAAGCAAAGGCTAATAGGCTATCACATCACAATACCTAACACACACTAATTAGAAAGAAAATGAAAGCTTTCATGGCCAACTAGATAGAATTGCTTGCATATTTAGAAAAGAGTAATCACCCGAATTTTGGTTCAAAAGAAACAATTTAGTTTTCAAAAGTATATACATTGTTCTATTCGACATATCTATAATAAAAAAGAAAAGAATAAACTACTCTACTTATTAGTTACTACCATATGTCACAAAATTTGACACCTCTATCTACCAATATGCAACAATACAAAGGCTATGGGATCAAAGGCTTTCAGATCACTACGACTTTGTGAGGAATATGAAAGAATATATCCACACATCAACAAACAAAATTTCAAAATCCAATTTAAAAAAGAAACTAAAAAGTTAATTCCTAAAGTGGGTCACAAGATTTACATCCTTAATCATCACAGGGCCAACCTCAGAGAGAATGTCCAAGCATGGTGGTAGAATCTCTTTGGAAGCAGGGATTGAGTCATACTAAACCAATAGGAGCAGTTTTAACATGGTAGGTTTAACATGGCAGGAGCAGTTTTAACATGGCAGGTTTTCATCTTCCACTTAATGAACAATTTATTAAATCAACAACAGCAAAACACAATATAACAATCAAAAGGTAAAGAACAACACCAAAACAATAATTTATCAAATTAACAAGTTAATAAGATCAATTAAAACTGAAAATCAAAATAACAAGAACAATTAAAATTTTAAACTACAGCAAACCAACAACAAAATAAGAACTAGAAAACATACTAATCATGAAAACAACAATCAAATAAAACAATAACTGAATAATTAATACAAGAAAGAACAAGAAGAAGGTAAAAAAATCACCCTAGGATGGAGCAGTTCTGAAATTCAAACAGTACAGGCAGAGGGAGGAGCTTTAAAACGCGACGGAAATGGTTGAACGGAGGCTGAGCAATGGCTGAACGGTGGCTGAAAGGCGGCGGAACACAGGCTCGAACACGCGGCGTAGAGGACTGAACAGAGGGCTAAGCAGCTCGAACAAGGGTTGGCCAAAAAGGGCAGAACAAGGGTTGGCCAAAAAACAGAGGCAGAAGCTTGGCCAAAAAGGAGGCGGACGCGCGGCGAACAAGGGCGACGTTGCGCCGAAGCTATAGCAATGCGGATGGCGGCGGTGGCTGGACTTTGAGGAACGACGACGAGAGAGGGCTGCTTCGGGGCTTCCTCCAAGCTGCGCTCGAGTTCTCTTCTCTGCTTTCTTTAGTGTGTTCGTTCAGAGGCCAGAAAAAGGAAAGCGAGGGAGTGAGGGAGCTCGATGAGAGGAAGGAGGAGAGTGGCTGAGTGAGGCTGTGAGAGAGGAGAGGCCAAGAGGGTGCTGCGCATTTTAGTTAATGGTTAGGGTTCCTCTAACCGCTGTTTTGAGCAAATTTCAGAAAACCGATCGGGTCCTGGTTCGGTTCGACCAACCGGTTCGACGGTCTAACGACGGTTTTTAAATTTTTTGGTTTTGATATATGATAAATTCGTTTTTTATACCGATTTACGGTTCAATCGGTTGGACTGGCCGGTTCAAATCGGTTTTTAAAACCTTGACTCACACAATAAAGGTTCTATCACTATTCAGTCATAGCTGGGATTCGAACCTAGAATGTGACTTCTATGAGGTCAATATATTGACCATTGGTGCAATGCCTCGGCCACATTAATTTAATTTGTTTGACCAGCGTAATAGCGAACTTTTTTTTTAAATATTGGATTGATGATGTTTTTTTTTTTAAATGGCCCAATATGTGTACTCTATATTTATGGAAAAAAAATTTCTCCTATACAACGAACCTAAAAAAGGGAACAATATTTTTTTTGGCGGAAAAAAACTTGGGCTGCAATGAAAACTAGAAATAGAGTTTAAGGATCTTTTGGTAAGAGCATTGACAAAATAGAAGGAGCGCCTTGGCCTAGTCATATGGAAGGGGAAAATTGTCAGCTCTCCAGACACGTGTCGAACATACATTTTAGTAAGGTGGGCGGACTGGAGTTTCAAGTGTTGTACTCTCTATCTCTTCCGTGACTCTAACAAAGTACAAAACCAAAGATGGTGAAAGGAATTTCAGTTTTTACATTCATTTTGTCACTTTCACCTTCTTCACCATGACTTAGTTTAACTCAGAGAAAAAATATTGTTTTTTACTGTGAAAGATAAAATTTGAAGGAGGAAAAATGAGAGCACGTAATCTCATTGAATCTGAAAAACATATTATTGAATTTTTACATCATCTAATATATGTAAGTTAATTTTTTTAAGGGTAAAGTACTAATTTGGTCCCCTACATTTGGGGTGAATTCTGTTTTAATCCTAAAGTTTAAAGTGTTCTATTTACGTCCAAAATAGTTTTGATTTGCATCAATCAAATCCTGTCGTTAAGTGGGAGTGAAATACTTAACGTCGTGTCCGACGTGGCAAACTGGGTACAGTGGCTGTAGTTAACTGTTGGAAGCACAAAAATAAAAAAAGAAAAAGGAAATCCGGTCCAATAAGTAAACCCTAATCCCCAAAATTGATGTTCTTCGTCTGCTGAGAATGGCTCCTCAGTCGTCTTCCCAAGGTTCGCGTAGCATCACCAAGAGTCGTGGGAGAAGGACGGCGTGCTTTTGTGGAGAGAGACCAATGTTGCGGACATCATCTATAACAGAGAATCCAGGAAGAAGATTTTGGGGATGCGTCAACTATAAGGTGAGTCTCCTCTTTTCTGTCTTTTGTTTCAAAATAGCGTTGGGTGTTAATGTTTGGAGGATCTGAACTATTTGGTGTATTTCTTTTGGTTTGGTTGAGAACAGATAGGAGAAGAATGCGATTATTTTGCTTGAGTTGAGCCTGAAGGGCAAGACCTACAAATTCAAAGACTAAAGAATAAAGCAAGTGTGTTGAAACAAGAACTGTAGAAAGCCAAAAGGAAATTTGCATTGGCACTTGCTGTTGGAATTCTTGGATGGACAACGGTTGGGCTGCTGTTATATGATCGATTTAATTGAGGTTTAGGGGGTTAGCAGTTATCTTTGTTTGCTTTGTTGTTGTTGTCCCTATTTTGGAGGGAATGTCAAGTGTTTAGGGGATTGAAAAAATTGACATACAGTTAGGATGATAACAGTGATGTGTTAATTGAAACTTTTGGAAATTGTATGTGTAAAGGCATGTGCTGTAAATATTATCATGTTTTTGAGTGAAATGAAAAGTTATGAGTTCCTGTATTTTGACATACATTATTTGGCCCTGTAAAAGTTTAATTCAGTTTGACCTGCCAATAAATAGAAGGCTTAAGTTGCCAATTCACATAATTATGCTGCTGAAAATTTATTTAAATCATTAGATAATGGAGAAGTCTTAAAGTAGCTTCTCTTGACCATTACAATATCCAAACAAGCCTTAAATATAACCATGAAAAGATAACAACACAAAAGAGATTAACATGAAACTAGTAGTCTTATAGTAGGCTGTCTAAAGTATCACAGGGATATCAGCCCTTGGTCATTGCCACTTTCATTACAAAACAGAAGGTAAACACTAAAATCCACTATAAATTCATCCCAATGCTTTCCAGGCCCTAGGTGGTGTTTCTGCCATGAACTTCAGGGTCCTCCTTGATGGACTAGTAACAGTTGCTATCGATGGCTGGGGTTGACTGGCGCTGCTACTGCATCTAGCTCTCTTGGAGGAGGTTTGTGACTCTTGGGTCTCTCCAACTTGTGTATTGCTCTTCCTCTTTGGTTGAAGTTTTGTTGTTGGTTTTGTTGTTGTCTTTGCTGGGTTCTTGTTGGGGTTTGGAGTCCTAGTTGTGCCAGCACTTTTCTTGGCTTGTGGAGCTGCATTATGCTATAAACAGATACAACAAACAGTGACATCAGGGGATTGGGTTCCACAAATTGGGTTCATCAGACAGTAACAACAAACAATCACATATAAGGAATTGTGTTCAAATTGACAACAACAAATTTACCTTTTTTGCCGAGGCCTCCACCTTACGTCTTCGAGGGCAGGTTCTTTTGTTGTGACCAAGTGCAAAACAATAGGAGCATTTTTGTTGTTGTCCAGTCATGGATAATTTAGCCAGTGGTCCATTATTGCGTGACTCATCACCAGTCTTGTTCCTACTTAATTTTGGGCGCCCTATTGGTTTCCTAAACACTGGTGGCAGCACATCATCATTCTCAGTCCGGGCCCAGAGATTTGGTCCATTCACTGGGTAGATTACATGTTGATAGCAGTCCACGTAAGTCTCTTTCTTATAGCACTTGTTCACATAGTCCTTAACATCTAAACCCATTTTCCTAATGCAACTCATGGCATGCTCACAAGGGTAACCTGTTAGTTGAAACTTTCTACAGGAGCACTCATGTAACTTTAAGTCCACAACAAATTTGTCTCTATTACCCTGATTGCTAGACACCTCATACTTGTCCCTACCCGCATAGATGGCCAACCACTCCCCACCCTTATCAAACTCTGTTTCAATGTTCTTATTTATTTTTGGCAAAATTTCTCCAGCATATGTAACTATACTGTGTCTATTGTCAACCCACATATTCATTAGATAAACCCTAATATCTTCTAACATAGACACTATGGGTTTCTCTCTAGCCTCTACAATAACAGAGTTAAAACACTCACACATATTGTTTACAAGTGTATTAACTCTAGAAAAATAATTAAATATGGACTTGCTCCAATACTTGGCAGGGATCTCCATGAGAAGATTATAAGCTCCTTGATCAACCAGCTGAATCTCCTTCATCCTTCTCTCCCATTCCTGGACATATGTTGCCTTTGCAGCCTGCCACATCATCATTTTCAGCTGAACACCAGGGAACCTGATGAGTCCATATTTTTCGATATATTTTAGCTTGATTTGAAGGGATTTCATCACATAAACTCACACTTAAGCACCAAAATAGCATACTTTTGTGTTATCTCCCCAATTTGAACCTAAATGAGAAAACATGTGTTTTTGTGCCTAAATTATTGATTTTAATTCCACTTTCATGCCACTCGATGTTGTGATATGTTTTGTGAGTGATTTCAGGTCATTTAGGCAAGTTTGGCTAGGCAAAAGTGGAAGAAAGCATGTACAAGGGAGAACACATGAAGAAAACAAGGAAAAGTACACACAGTCAAGTGTGCGTGCGCACAAGCACCTATGCGTACGTACAAGAAGGAATCGGCTAGTGCGCGTGCGCACAACCCTCTGTGCGTACGCACAAGTGGCGAAACAGCAAAGTCTGCATGCGTACGCACAGGTCCCTGCACATGAATTCATTAATAAAACACGTGATCCGCGATTTTAGGGGCTTTTGGCCCAGTTTTTGAAGGCTCAATGCTGAAGGGGAAGTGCTATATCAAGGGGAATTGAAGACAAATGAAGGCATTAGGTTTTATTAGGTAGTATTAGGTAGAATTAGATTAGGAAGCTTCCATAGGAGTAGGAGTAGGAGTAGTGTAGAATTTCTCTCTTAGGGTTTCATTTCCATCTCCATTGTAGCATTTTATAGCAAGCTTCGTGAAAAGAGCGAAACTCTCGTGCGATCTAGAATTTTCGCAAATAAATTCACGTTGTAAGTATAGCTTCTAGACCGACAAGAGTTCCTTTCTTACAAACGTTTTGGTTGTCACAAGTAACAAACCCAATAAAATTTATAAACCGAAGTATTCAAATCTCGGGTCGTCTTCTCAAGGAATTGCAGGGAGGTATGACTTATTATTAGCTATGGAAAAGGTAGAATTTTGGGTTTTGAAGGATTTGAACAAGGAAAATAAATTGCATAAATTAATAAATTAATATCTAATAACACTCTTGGCAAGGTATGAAAATTTGGAAGTCCTATCCTAGTTATCCTTATCGATGGTGATGAGAATTGAGTTTTAATCTCACTTAGTTAACCCTTACTAAAGTAAAGAAAAGTCAAGTGGACTATTTAGTTTGATCCTCAAGTCCTAGTCAATTCCTAAGAAAGAACTAGAGTTAGTGGAATTCAATTTAATTAGCAAAAATAACAATTATCAATTACGATGAGTTTGATAACTCAAGAGTTACAGATTAGTCAACCAAAGCCAAAAGAAAAAAAATCTAAATTAAATTAAAAGCATTCATATAGATAAAGCAAAGCAAAGTCAAATTTGAAATACCTCAAATTATATTAAATAAAACATTCAAATCTAAATACGAAGAATTCATAAGCCAAATTGGTAATCATGAGTCAGATACAAATAAAAACATTAGAATAAATAAAAATATAAAAGGAATATTGAACCTGAGAGGAAGTTGAAATCCTAAATCCTTTAAGAGGAATCCTAATCCTAAAACCTAAGAGAGAGGAGAGAACCTCTCTCTCTAAAAACTACATCTAATCCTAAAATTATGAATGTATGATATATTCGTTGTCCCTTTGATTCCTCCATTCTCTGGCTTATATTCTGTGTTTCTGGATTCAGAATTGGGCCGAAAAAGGGTCCAGAAATCGCTGGGGGCGTTTCCTGCAGATTCTGCACGTGGCGTCTGTCACGCGTCCGCGTAGGTCACGCAACCGCGTCATCTGGAGTTCTACTCTTCCACGCGATCGCGTCGGTCACGCGTACGCGTCATTTGCATTCTGCTCAAGGCACGCATCCGCGTCAGTCACGCGTTCGCGTCGCTGCCTTTTTCTTCAAGACTCCATTTTTGTGCTTTTCTTCCATTTTTGTATGTTTCCTTTCTGTCCTCTAAGCCATTCCTGCCTTAGGAGATCTAAAAATACTTAACACACAAATCACGGCATCGAATGGTAATAAAGGGTAATTAAAATTAATATTTTTAAAGCATAGGAAACATGTTTTTCACATATATCACATAATAAGGAAGGGAAAGTAAAACCATGCAATTTACATGAATAAGTGGGTGAGGGATTGAATAAATCACTTGAATTGGGCACAAAATACATCATAAAATATGGGTTTATCAACCTCCCCACACTTAAACAATAGCATGTCCTCGTGCTAAATCCAAGAGAAAGGGTAAAGTTAGAATGGTGGAATCTCATGCAATGCATTCTATTCTAAATGCAACTACCTAAATGAATCATGCAATTCTAATTATTATCCACTAGTATATAAAGCTTACATGTAATTAAATCAATTCATATCCTCAAGGAATCATATATGCATAGTCAAACCCT
Source organism: Arachis hypogaea (assembly GCF_003086295.3). Taxonomy (NCBI): domain Eukaryota; kingdom Viridiplantae; phylum Streptophyta; class Magnoliopsida; order Fabales; family Fabaceae; genus Arachis; species Arachis hypogaea. Next base: position 12,080,430 of record NC_092046.1, read on the forward strand.
AGATAATGTTAAAGCACTTTTACAATTGAGATGGGTAAAAGTATTTCACAAACTTGCAAGACAATTAACAATTAAGCAGAGATATATGGTGATGAGCTATTGAACCCTCACTGAATTTTGTGTTTACTCTCTAGTCACTCAGTGTTTATTGGGTTAATCACTCTATTCTTCTTTCTATCCTTGCTTTCTAAAACTTTGTTCTTCATCTAACCAATCAATAGATATGGAATACAGACATACAAAAATCATGAGGTCTTTCTCGAGGTTGTAATGGGGCCAAGGTAAAGGTAAGGGTATATGTATAAGGCTAAGTGAGCTAACAAAGTGAATCCTTGATTAGTCTAAGATCTCACCTAACATACATACTTTATATAATTTAAAGTTCCTTTACCTATTTACCCAAATTTTTCCACTTTGTATTACAAGCTCATGCATTAAATTTAATTTTAAAATTTTGTCTCATGTGCATTGATTCCTTTTTTATTTTGCACTTGGGGAATTTTTGTATCCCCTTATTTGAGTACTGAAAATATGAAATTTTTATTTATATATATATATATATTTTTTTTTTCAGTGCACATGGTAATTTAGTTATTTTGATTTCACATGAGCATGCTCCCCAAATTTCTAAAATAACTTATTCCTTTTAAATCTCTACTTTGTTTCTATCATCCCATGTTCCCATAAAATTCCCCACACTTAAATTGTACACAATATCTATCTTAAGCTAACCAAGGATTCAACTTGGGATTTTTATTTTGTTTTTCTGCTCAAGGCTAGTAATGTGGTTATAGAACAAGAGGGGATTGAAAAGCTCAAGGGGGCTAACAAGGGTGATGTAAAAGGTAGGCTAAATTGGGATAAGTGAGGAAAATTCAAATGATGGCCTCAATCATCTCTTGGTATGTATCTATATTCTATATTGGACATATAGATTAAAACAAAGTAAAGAACACTAGAATAAAAAAGAAGGGCAAAACACACAGGAATGAAATTTATGGTTTGAATGTAACCATACAATTAAGCTCAAAACTCACAGGCTGTGTGTTCTCCAGCTCAAAAATCATATATCAGTTATACATGTCATGCAAGTGGAAATCAAGAGTTTCCATTCAACTCAATGTAAATCTTAGGGTGGCCCTTAAAATCTTAATGTTCCTCCTTGAAGAAATGTTGTTAACTAACTAACATGTAATGCTATATATACAAGGTGTGTGGATTGTTTTAATTTACTAAAGTTTCTAGTTTACTCCTTTTTATTTTCAATTAAACCAAACTAATATATGCAAAAAGGGTAAACTATACTAATTAATCCACATATTCTATAACTAATAAGTTTAGAATTGCAAACTAAACTAAATGTCTAAGATATAAACTAAAGTGCAAAATGCAAAAATAAAGTAAAAATACAGCAAAAGAACAATGTGTAAGTACTGAAAAATAAAAATAAAAATAAAAATACAGAAAAATAAACAAAATAAGATAGAAGAGTCTGTAGTGGTTCACCAAAAAGATAAGCCAGGGATGGCGACCTCCCCACACTTAAAATATAGCATCGTCCTCGATGCTCACTCAAACTGGGTGTGAAGAAGCGTCATCATCGGAATGATGTGCTGCTGGTGTCTCTGTGGTAGGCTGAATATCTGCAGGCTGGATAAGTGTAGGAGGATCGGTCTGCTGCAGTGGAGGCTCTGACTGTAGAGGAATCTCTGGGTCTACGGCCTGGATCTGGTGTGGCTCCTCATGCTATGGCACAGCCTACTCTGGTCCTGCCTGCTCAGCCTGGGCATGTGTCTCCGCCTCATGGTCGCTTGCCTCCACCTCAGATGTATCAGAAGGGGTGTCAGGCTCGGAGGGGATGTCACTGCCGGATCGGATCATCAACTTAAGGTGCTCATAGCGCCGCTTGTTGCGACGCTCCATATGATCCAGGCGGACAAAGAGTCGATGCACCAGATGATAAATGGGCTCAGGAGCAGGTGGATGTGCAGTGGATGAGGCGGGTGCAGCAGTGGAGGCAAATGGGGCAGCTGAAGATGTGGCTGCTTCACCAGAAGCGGTGAGGAATGGTGGTCTGTAGCCTAAAGCCTGAAATTTTTTGCTGTGAGAAATGATCTTCTTGCAGTCTGCAACAGTCAGCTTCGCATCAGCCAGCTCCCAAGGCACGTCAGCTCGGCGGCCTAGCTGGGTGATCAGATAAGGGAAAGGGAAAGTGCCTCTGACATGGACCCTGCCATGTAATGCCTGATGAAACGTGGAAGATACAGGTCCTTACCCTCCATCACACACCAGATGAGGGTGATCATAGCAGCGGGCATCTCTGTCTCATGAGTGCTCGGCATCACATAGTTGCTCAGAATCTGGTGCCAGAGCTGAGCCTCATCATTCAGGTAAATCGGCTTGATTCCCTTAGATTGATGTATTCTTTCCCATGACCCATGGGACAGTAGGATCAAGGTCTATTCTCTGCTTGACAACATCCCAGTCAAATCTCATAAATCGCATATCCTCTTCAGCCTTTTGGTAATCGTCAGGCTGATCTGACTTAGGCTGAAGGTGGAGGATGTCCTCAATAGCTTCCTCAGTGACCAAAATCTGTTTTCCTCTAAGGTGCACTGCATCCAGGGAAGTCTTGAAATAGTTACAGTAAAATTCTCTGACCCAGGAAGCATTGACCTCTGTCATGTTTCTTTCCAAGAAGAACCAGCCTCTCTGTTTTATCTGTTTGGAGGTGTACTGCTATAGTTCTTCTGGATTTTTAGAGTTTTTTCCAGGTACAGGTTCCTGGAAGTGGCAAACACTGGATACTTAAGCTCACAGTTTCTGTTTGCAAATTTAATTGGATCTGTGGCAGTGAGGAGCTGGTCAGCCTTTTCCTGCGGGGTAAAGTGCTTTTTCCGCCAGGAGTCATCATGCAAAATGTCCAGGATGGTCATAGAGGATTCGTCTCTTTTCCTTTTGCCAGTGGTTGCTTTGCCCTTTCCTTTGCGCTGAGGGTCAGACATCCTGAAAAGCAGAAATTCTAGGATATAATTGAAGAACAAAAGCAGGAAAACAAGTAGGCAAATAGAATAATAGCAATATAAGCACATAGTGGCAAAAGAGCAAGAGAAGCATGAAATGAGTTGAAAAATATGTGCAATTTGGATTGTATACGAGTGAAAAAGTCTGAAAAAAAAAATGCAATCCAAAATATATGAAAAGCAGAATTCAAGTTAAATAGGAAAAACAATGATCATGCCCTGAGTTAGAAAGGTGAAGTAGTTAGGTTAAAAGCAAAAGAGAAGTTAGAAAGTTAAAAGTGGTTAATAGGTGAAAAAGGGGGGTTAGAAAGTGAGAGTCGTGAGTTAGTAAAAGAAAGTTAAAGTGAGTGGCATGATAATCGGTTTCCTAGGTAACAAGAGATTCACAATTGTAAAGAACAATCAACTCATATTCAAGCAAGGATAGCAGGTTAATGATGATAATTCAGATAGATACGAGAGTAGCAAAACTAACATGAAATCATCAATAGTGCAAGTTATTAACTAGGGGATCAAAAGGAATAAGAATGCTAGCCCGGGCAGTCATGAATTGGTTTGGTTGTAGCCAAGTAAGGCAAAATAGTAAGTTTCCAAACTCAATACATGAAAACAATTTGCAGAAAATTAGGCAGTATTCCGGCTAAAATTGGATGTTCCCGAGTAATAAACAGCAAGAAAAACAGTTCATATGAGATAAAAAGAAATGCTGCAAAGAGTCATAAATAGTAGGAACAGTAAAGAACAGTCTAATATTAGCATGAAACATTAAGGAATAGCATATAAATAGTATTAACATCACAGCCAGATCAAAATTGCAGAATAGGGAAAACAAGTAACAAGAACAGCGCAATTATCAGGCCTAAATCCACTAACCACATCCTAGCTACCTAACCACCTAGAATCTACTACAAACATGCATCTCTAACTATCCTAATTTGAATAGAATCTAAAAAATATGCAACTAACTACGGAAGATAGAGAAATCGGTGTTCGGCGGAACCTGGTATGTGTATGAACAGAGGTGAGGGCAGAGAAATGGTGGTGAAGACGCGGCGGTGCTGGGAGGGAGCACGGCGGCGCGGTGGTGGAGCAGGGGCGGGGTGGAGGTTGGGGTTTGGGTTGGAGGAGGTGGGAGAGGAAGGAAGGAGGGGGCGAGGGTTGTGGGGCTGTGGTGGTGGGAGACGGCGGTTTGAGGTTGGCCGCGGTGGGGGGGGCAGTGGCAGAGGAGGGCGGCGGTGGGTGAGAGGGGTGGAGGAAAAAGAGAAAGAAGAGAAGGAGAGAGGGTGGGTTTCGGTGGTGGGGTGCGGTGGTGGCTTGGCGCGATGGTCGGCGGTGGTGGGCAGCTAGTGCGGTGGTGGTTGCAGAGGAGGGGAAGGGGTTGCAGAGAAGAGAAGAAGAAGGGGGGTATGGGGGCGCGACGGGTAGGGTTTTGCGTGGGTAAGGGGGTTAGTATTTTTGAATCCACGCGAACGCGTGGAGCACACGATCGCGTGACTAGGGTGAAATGGGTTCGACGCGGTCGCGTGATTGACGCAATCGCGTGGGTTGGGTAAAAGATGGGTGACGCGGACGCGTGAGGCATGCGACCGCGTCGCTGAAAATTGTGCTAGACGCACACTTCCAGCGTCGTTTCAGCACAACTCTCTGTCTCCATTTAGGGGGCCATAATATCCACGCGACGCGGACGCGTCGCTCACGCTTTTGCATGGGATGAGTGTTTTGCAAGTGACGCGTTCGCGTCAGGGACGCGAACGCGTGGGCCGTTTTGTGCTAAACACACACCAGCCGCACGATTCCAGCCCAACTTTCTGGGCGTTGGATCTTTACGCTGATTTCCTTCTCACGCCCACGCGTGGCCTGCGCGCTCACGTGGGGTGATCTTTTTATATATATATATATGAAATTATGCAGTATGCAATATGCAGTGCTAATGTAGCTGCTATGAATACTTCCAGGTTCAGTGAAAATAAAATAAAATAAAGAACAAACAACACGAAATAAAATTGAAAAAGGAACGATCATACCATGGTGGGTTGTCTCCTACCTAGCACTTTTAGTTAAAGTCCTTAAGTTGGACATTTGATGAGCTTCCTGTTATGGTGGCTTGTGCTTAAATTCATCCAGAAATCTACACCAATGTTTGGAATACCAACAGCCTCGGGGGTCCCAAACTAGGCATGTAAAGCTTTTGAGCAGCTTCAAATAGATTCTCAGGCTCCCGGGGTGACGAATGTCAAAATAGATTCCAGGATCCCAAACTTTGCTTTTAAATCCGCCTTTGTCTTGATCTATATTCTTCCATTCGGGCGGTTTAGAAATTGTATTCTCACTAAGATGACCAAGCATCTTCCGAGACCCATTCAATTGAACTTGATACCAATCCGTGCACTTTGAATTGAAGCGTGGAACCTTATTGAATCTTGCACACCAGCTCTGAGTACGAGCCATTTCCTTCTTACTCTTAAAGCCGCAGAGAGCTCTAAGCTGGCCATCCGTTTCAAGAAAACCATATTCAAGTGAAAAAGTAAAGACAAAGGTTAAGGATTGTACCCACTTGAAGCTTGTATTAGGTGGTAATGGCCTTGGGATAGGTGTTTCCAGTGGTTCTGTAAGCTTTACTCCCTTGTATTCTTCTGTGAATTCCTCCACTTCTTCGCAAGATTCCTCAACTGCAACTGTGTCTTGATCAAAGCCTTTTATGTCTTCCTCGTCACTCAAGTCATAAGTTGGAGGTTGAGAGAAATCTACTTCGACATCATCTTCGTATTCACTTGGATAAGGTTCTTCAGGCTCAAGGAGTTCAGTTGCAGATGCAAGTTCATGACTAGGAGAGGTTGATTCATGATCATCACTGCCTAAGGAATCAATTTCTTGGTCTGTTCCGTCCAATTTTTCACAAGGTATATGCTTTGGAGGTTGTGCACTATCCCCCTTGGCATCAAATTCGAACTTCTCGGCGGAATCCTTTACAGTTCTCGATTCCCATGGAGGTTCAGCATCTCCTAAATCTTCAACCACTTCTTCCTCTACAACTATTATGGCTTCCTCCACTTGTTCCAATACAAAGCCATGCTCTTCATTGTCCATCGAAGTTTCTAGTGTCTCCTTCGTGCTACGCTCTTCTTTTGATTCTCCACATGTAGCCATGGGAGTACTTTGAGTGCTCAGATGTTGGGAAGCTAATTTATTTACTACCTCGGTTAAGGCAGTAGTGAGTTCCAGTACGTCCCTTTGCATCTTCGCTTGCCCTTGAAGAAGAACACGAAGTTTGTCATCCATTGGAGATTGGTGTGGATATGAGGGTTCATTGGTTGGAAGAGAGGGTTCATAATAAGAATGTGGTGGTTCTTGGGAGCAATTGGATTGGAATTGTGGTGGATAAGGGTCATATGGTGGTGAATGGTGAAAAGGAACTTGTGAGTGTGGTGGTTCAAAGCTATGTTGAGAGGGTGGTTCATAAGCACAGGGTGGAACTTATTGGTAACTACAACGGAATCCACCGTATCTATTGCCTTTGCATGCATTATAGAATGGTCGTCGTCTGTGATACTGTGGAGGGTGTTGTTGCCTAAAGGGTTGATCAAGTCCTCGTGGCTCCATCCATCCTTGATTGCTCTGACCTTGATGCATGTTCCTGCTATAGCTTTCATTCCCTTCAACAATATTAGAACCAAACTCAAAGCGAGAGGGGTGAGAATTCATGGTAGCTAATAAGAATTAAAAATGAAAACAGAAACAAATAAACAAGCAAAAGAAAAATATTTACAATAACCAATAATAAGGCACACGTTTGCAATTCTCCGGCAACGGCGCCATTTTGAAAAGAGCGAAACTCTCGTGCGATCTAGAATTTTCGCAAATAAATTCGCGTTGTAAGTATAGCTTCTAGACCGACAAGAATTCCTTTCTTACAAACGTTTTGGTTGTCACAAGTAACAAACCCAATAAAATTTATAAACCGAAGTATTCAAACCTCGGGTCATCTTCTCAAGGAATTGCATGGAGGTATGACTTATTATTAGCTATGGAAAAGGTAGAATTTTGGGTTTTGAAGGGTTTGAACAAGGAAAATAAATTGCATAAATTAATAAATTAATATCTAATAACACTCTTGGCAAGGTATGAAAATTTGGAAGTCCTATCCTAGTTATCCTTATCGATGGTGATGAGAATTGAGTTTTAATCCCACTTAGTTAACCCTTACTAAAGCAAAGGAAAGTCAAGTGGACTAATTAGTTTGATCCTCAAGTCCTAGTCAATTCCTAAGAAAGGACTAGAGTTAGTGGAATTCAATTTAATTAGCAAAAATAACAATTATCAATCACGATGAGTTTGATAACTCAAGAGTTACCAATTAATCAACCAAAGCCAAAAGGGAAAAATCTAAATTAAATTAAAAGCATTCATATAGATAAAGCAAAGCAAAGTCAAATCTGAAATACCTCAAATTATATTAAATAAAACATTCAAATCTAAATACGAAGAATTCATAAGCCAAATTGGTAATCATGAGTCAGATACGAATAAAAGCATTAGAATAAATAAAAATATAAAAGGAATATTGAACCTGAGAGGAAGTTGAAATCCTAAATCCTTTAAGAGGAATCCTAATCCTAAAACCTAAGAGAGAGGAGAGAACATCTCTCTCTAAAAACTACATCTAATCCTAAAATTATGAATGTATGATATATTCGTTGTCCCTTTGATTCCTCCATTCTCTGGCTTATATTCTGTGTTTCTGGATTCAGAATTGGGCCAAAAAAGGGTCCAGAAATCGCTGGGAGCGTTTTCTGCGGATTCTGCACGTGGCGTCTGTCACGCGGCCGCGTCATCTGGAGTTCTGCTCTTCCACGCGGTCGCGTCAGTCACGCGTATGCGTCATTTGCGTTCTGCTCAAGGCACGCGACCGCGTCAGTCACGCGTTCGCGTTGCTGCCTCTTCGCGCTAGGCACGCGGCTGCGTCGTTCATGCGTTCGCGTCACTGCCTTTTTCTTCAAGACTCCATTTTTGTGCTTTCCTTCCATTTTTGTATGTTTCCTTTCTGTCCTCTAAGCCATTCCTGCCTTAGGAGATCTGAAAATACTTAACACACAAATCACGGCATCGAATAGTAATAAAGGGTAATTAAAATTAATATTTTTAAAGCATAGGAAACATGTTTTTCACATATATCACATAATAAGGAAGGGAAAGTAAAACCATGCAATTTACATGAATAAGTGGGTGAGGGATTGAATAAATCACTTGAATTGGGCACAAAATACATCATAAAATATGGGTTTATCACTTTGCTTTTGGATTTTTGCTTCTTTTATTGTAAGTACTCTTAATCTTCTCTTTAATTTCACTACTTTTGCTTTTATGTTCTTATGGTTCAAGTTACTTTGTTTATATATGCAATTTTGGTTTCTTGGACTTTTGATAGATGAATTTAATGTTTTATGCTTCCTTTATATTTGATTGAATGTTAATTGTTGATATTGTGAATATTTTGGTTATAGCTTCTATTTGTCTTTGCAATTTTTCATGTTTTACTTTTATGCCCACAAGATGTTTGTGAAAATGTCAATTATGAATTTTGAGTAGATTTTCACACCTTAACTTGGGATTTGAGTTCCTAGGATACTAGAGTCATAATGCCCGACATTTAGTGGTAATTCTTGGGTAGTTAGTTGACTCTTGTTTCCATTGACACTAGCTTTTTATCAACTAGTTTGGTAAGTTAGCTAGGACTTATGGATTAAGGTCAATTATGTTTGCTTGACTTACTCCTCAATGTTAGGGGTTAACTAGGCGAGATTGACTCATCATAATTATCATAGTCGTGGTTATGTCGATGATAGGATTCCTTGGATCCTCATTCCTAAGTCAAGGCTCTTTATTGCATTCATAGCATTTTCACTAGTTTTGATCTTGTTTCCTTTTTACTTACATTAATTTTAATTTTGATCATCTCTTAGTTCTTTTATTTCTTAAGTTCTTTTAATCTTTCATTCTTTGATTTGAAAACCCCCTTTTCCCTTACAGCTGAAAGTGTGATACTTCGATTGCATCCTAGGGAGAACGACCCGAGGTTGAAAGACTCTTGGTTTGTATGTTTTGTATTTGAAAATCTAAACATTGGTCGAGAGGATTGTTTGTGGGTCTAGGCTATACTTGCAACGAACTTATATTCTATTTTGATTAATTCTAGATCGAGAATAAATCTACTCACCAGAACCTTTTTCTAAAATTGCTATATAAGTGCCTGACACAAAACCTGTGATCTATGCCAGGCAGCAACTCATCAAAGGTAGGGATCAATCCCTTGGAAGCAGAATTTAAAAACAGCACAAGTCAATAACAGCACAACATGAATTAAAGACAGAATCAATTACACAAGTTCAGGTGAGTACTGCTTAGGTTGAGGGTTACCTTTTGTTGGTCGCTCATGAATGTACACCATCTGATCGTTGAGGTCTCATCCAATGGCTGTTAGAAGTTGACCCCCATATAGAGTCTTGATGAAGCATCCATCAAGACCGATCATGGGTCTGCACACCATGAAACTCCGTTTGTAAGCATCCAAGCAGATATAGATCCTCTCAAATCGTGGTCTCATGTCCTTACCAGGGATTGGTATCTCTAGTTGAAACTCAGGAGGTCTCTCCACTTGTATCTGAACAGTGGAACCCGGATTCAACTTCAGTAAGTCGGTAGCATAGTCATGAATCCTCCTATATTGCTCTGCATAAGTACCATTAATCTCATCCAAGGCTCGCTGCTTTACTATGGCAGCTTTGGTCTTTGTGAGATCAACATTCCACTTGCTATGAGCCTTCCTTATCAAAGTTCTCAACTTCATTTTAGGGTTCTCATAAATCTTCTTCATAAAAGCCTTACTCAGCCACTTAGAACTCATGATACCAATCTTGGTTGCCTTACTGCATGTGTGTTTTTTATAATAGCTGGTCAACTGCCATGTATCCTCTCTCTTCATCTTATGGCAAACCACTTGCAACCCTCTTGGCAAATAGCTTTGCACCTATGGCTATCACACTTTGAGAACCATATTCCTTTGCCACTGTGCACAACATAGCTAGTTACACATTGCTTAAAAGCATTCCTATCTACATACATTGTCCCAACCTCCCATTTATACTCCTTCATATTCTTCAAACTCTTATACAACGAGTACTTCCTCAACAAGGGATCCCCTTCATCATCACTTACAGGGACATCCCATAACTCCTCACTCTCATACCCATCATCTTCATCTCTTAGTCCAGTTGCCACCACTTGCTCCTTTCCCTTATTAACACTGCCACTAATTTCTCCTTATACTCTCTTAGTTGGAACACTCTGTTTTATCTTTTAGGAATCTTGCATAGTTGTGATATCAACATCATACAAACCTCCATCACCATTCTAATCATCATCGTTGTCATCAAATGCAACCTCCAGATCACTATCTCCAGAGCTGTTTTCACTCCACTGTTCATCACTGTCTCCCTCATCATCATTCTCTGGTTGGTAGTCATCATCCTTAGATTCATCATCACCTGAAAAATCTGACCTCTCTGATCTCTTTTCATCATCATCCTCCAACATATCATTTTGGGCTTCTGTCACCACCTTGGGCTTTTTATCCACCTTGGTCTGAGTAGATGATTGGGCCTTGAGCAGCACAATTGGACCAGGCCCAACAGTCCCTGCAGTGGGTGCAGTAGCCTCACCACCATCTATCTCTTCAACTTCCTCAATGATGCAGCCTTTCCTAGCAGCAGCACCGTCTTTGTGAACAACAAAAAGCTCCACAATGTTATCCCTCATTCCAATTCTGGTCATGTCCATTGCATCCTTGTCTGTGTGAAGCATCCTCAGTCCTACATCTGTTTCATTTTTCAAAGACTTATACCACATTGTAGCGATGTTCTCTGCCACATATCCCTATTCGACCACTACCTTGATGGCCTCGAACCTACTCCACCTATCTTCATTACAGTAGTCCACTATCGAAGTCTCACCCCCACACAGTGTAAAGGTTCACCATCAAACCCAAACTTCCCCCCATGGTGTATCTTGACACTAAAATAACTCATTCTCTGAACAATCTGTTAGACAAACATAATAGACTTCATAAAATTCTCACATTGATCAACAACAATAGAAATGCATAAATGCAATCACTAGGGCAAAATAAAAACTTCCAAAACAAAACAAGAAACGAATATGAAACTATAAAACAAAACAATCACATATCAACATGCATTAAGATGAAAACCAAATGAGTTGAGGAGATTTGATAAAGGAATACCTGATAGGATCTTCTTCCAGAAAGGAAGGGTTTCAAACTAACTGCTTTTGTGGACCTTTAACGTTACTGAAGGACAATGTCACCTCTCTAGCTGCGAATCACAACCCTTGAGTGACGATCGGTAGGGTTTGCAACCTATTATGATCGATTTGTGATTCACAAGAAGAAGAAGAAGAGTCAGGGTAAGTATGCGTTCTGTCTAAAGGCGGGAACCATTACACGTCTATTAACCCTTGTCCCCTCTCCTTTGCCACGTCGGACACGACGTTAAGTATTTCACTCCCACTTAATGGTAGGACTTGATTGATGCAAATCAAAACTATTTTAGACGTAAATAGAACACTTTAAACCTTGGGGATTAAAACAGAATTGACCCCAAACTTAGGGGACCAAATTAGTACTTTAACCTTTTTTTAAAAGTTAATTCTTAAAATGGTCCCTTAACTTACAGTCGAGCTTCAATGTCGTCCCTAAACTTAAAATTGCTTCAATTTTGTCCTTGAACTTAACAACAGTAGTGTTTAAGATACTTTTTTGGTGACGAAATAATGACGTGGTTTGACAGAAGCTATACTAAAAGCCACGCTAAATTGGTAAAACGTCGTTGTTACAGTTTTGGTTCCGAAATAAAACAGAAATGACTTCGTTTAGAGTATTTTGAAGGATTTCTACCCTCAAACATGTTAAAACCTAGGGTGTTCAAGACCCGTCCCGACCCAAAACCCGGCCCGGATCTGAGACATATTTTGCCGGGTTCGAGTTTCCATTTTTTACCCTATGTTATTTTCGGGTCGGGTTTGGATTTTGTTGTTGGTCACCTGATCCGGCCCGAAGTTGCTTTTTACAATATATATATATATATATATATATATATATATATATATATATATATATATATATATATATATATATGAGTTAATTAGTAATGTTATATTATACTTTTATAATTTAATTAATATTTTTTATATTATACGGTATTATTTTTTAAAAAATAATTTATTTTGATATAAATATGATATAACATTTGTTAAATTTATTTTTTAAAAGTAAAAAATTTTATTATTTTAATATATAAAATTTACAAATTTGTTTATACTAATGTTCCATTGGATCGACTCGGTTTAACCCGGTTTCTTTTCGAGTCACTTCACGTCGGTTCAAAGTAGACCCGTTGTCCTTATAGGACCGGGTCTGGGTCTACTTAAATCTGGTCCGTCCCGACCCATAAGCACCCCTGTTAAAACCCCTGAAAATACCCTAAATGATGTCATTTATGCTCTATTTGGGCACCAAAAATGAAACAGAGACGTGTTACCAGTTCAACGTAGTTTCTAGTGTGGCCTCCGTCCAACCACGTCATCATTCCGTCATTGGAAAGTATCTCAGGGACGACCGTTGTTAAATTCAGGAACAAATTTAGAGCAATTTTAAGTTTAGGGATGATATTGAGGTTCGACTGCAAGTTTAGGGACCACTTTAAGTATTAACTATTTTTTTAATATTAATTATAATTAATTCTAGTGTTAATTAATATTGATTAATATTGTTTAAAGACTTATATTTAGTATATTAGTATTAATTAGTATAGTTAAAAAACTTAATTTAGTTAAAATGTTTATTATTGCTACAATAATTTGGTTAACACGTTTATGTTACAATATGCGAAATAGTTTTTTTTTTCAATTTATATAGAATTTATAATAAAGTTTCAATAAACTTCTTGCTAACGTGTTACTATTTTTTTTTTTTTTTGTAGAATTGGGGTCAAAGACCCAAAAAAAAAAAACAAACAAAAAACAATAATACTAACTACATCCTCTTAATCTAAGGGAGCCAAAACTATCAAAGGACAAAACTTGTATGATGTCTGAGAGGGCCAACTCGAAAGTATAGAGTCTAAAAGATAAAGTATGACCTTTCTTTGCTAAGATGTCAACAACAAAGTTAGCTTCTCGGAGAATATGGTTTCAATATACCAGATGAATACGGTTTACCATATTGCGAATGTCTTCAAGGAGAGCAGCACACGGATGGTGGGGAGGTGAGCCATCTTTGATAAAATGTATGGCCATCAAGGAGTCTGATTTAATGACGATATTTCTGAAATTCTCTGATATAGCAATTTGCAACGCTTTGACAATGGCCCATAATTCAGTGTGCATTATGGAGCAGCTTCCTAAGTTACATGAGAAGGCCTTTATGAACCTACCTAAATGATTACGAATGACACTGCCACACGAAGCATTATTTATATGTGAGAAAAGGACCCATCAACATTGATTTTGATAACACCTTCCAACGGGGGATACCACCTAATAAAATAATTATTGTTGATGTGTGACTTTCTTGGGATAAGGTTGCATTTCATCACACTATTAATGACCAAACTCCTAACTTTTATAGATTATGCGATAAACATGGGGTTTGGAGGTAGATTCTTCAAAAACCAGCTTATTACAGAAGAACCAAAGGGATGAGACCACCATACCAAAAGTGCACGAACAGACGCTACGGAGAGACAAATTTCTGATAATTCATTCAACTCTATTAAGAGAGTAGAAGTCATTAGCAAGGCATTAAGGCTGCAGGATACGCCAAACTGCTTTGGCAAAGGGACAATCTTGGAGGACATGAATCGATGTCTCATCATTATAGTTGCACCAAGGGCAAGTTGAATAATTCATCAAGTGTCTCCTCTTTCTTTCCATGTTTGTGAGAATTGCATCGTGAACTAGGAGCCACATGAATGACCTAATACGTTCAGGACCCCTTTAGTGCCAAATGAGGATGAAACTTCTGCTTTGCATTCCTGGATCTGCTTAGAGATATTGGTAGGTAGTCTTCAGTGAAAAAAGTCCATCTAAAGTGGGGAGCCCAAGCAATCTAATCACTTTTCTTCTATGGAGAAGGAGGGGATAGAGCCACAATTTTCTGAGTCATCTTTTTAGGGAGCCATTCTTGGAGTTTAGCCATGTCCTAACTATCTAAAACAGTTAAAAAATCTGTGAGAGATAATCCTGCTTCTGAAATCCTACTTACTTGATGAGTGTATTGATTTAGGCTTCCAAGTTTTAGAACCCATTTATCTTCCCAAAAATTAACTTTTGCAGCGTCACCCAGACGCCAAATAGTGTTAGTCTAAACATCTTTCCAAGAAGAGCAGATACCCTTCCACAGATTAGAATCATTATTTCTTCTTTCTGTGGTTGGTATGATATCATTGTCACATCTATATTTGGCTCTCAACACCTTTGACCAAAGCACATCTTTTTTCTCCACCAAACCCCAACCAATCTTCATCATGTAGGCATGGTTGAGATCCTTAGCGTGCCAAACACCTAAGCCACCACTTCTTTTAGGTCTATCGACAGTTCTCCAATTCAATAGGTGAACTTTTTGTTTCCTTGGTTTCTCCCCAAATAAAGCTCCTGCATTTATGATCAATAAAGTCACAGGAAGATTAGGGTAAAACAACAGTTTGCATAGTATAAGAAGGAATAGATGATAAGATAGATTTCACCAGGGTAGATATGCCGGCTAGGGATAGAGACAATGCTTTCCAACTGTTAATTCTAGTGGTGATCTTAGTTTCAACCTCCTTGTATATTTTTTTTTTGTTGACTCTTGAGTGGATAATAGGAACGCCTAGATACTTCTCCAAATCATTGGTTCTGGAGAAATTCAGGTAATTACTAATTTGGCTTCTCACATTATTCCCCACATTCTTGGAAAAAAATACGAATCTTGTCCCTGTTTATTTTTTTGCCAGAGCTAGTACAAAAAGCCTCAAGAACTTTATTAATGATCTCAGCTTGAATTATGTTAGCTTCCGCAAACAGAATAAGATCATCGGCAAAGCACAAGTGGGAGAGATTGGGACCCTTTCGATTCAGCTAAATAGGTTTCCAAAAATCCATATCAACCGCAGCATTGATGAGATGAGATAACCTTTCCATGTAAAGAACGAAGATATATGGAGAGATAGGATCCTTTTGACGGATACCTCTAAAGAGAATGAACTCATCAAGGGTCTCACCATTCCATAAAACTCTCATCCTAGCTATAAAAATGTAAGAATAAATTAACTCAATAATATGAGAAGACATCTCAATCACCTGTAATGTATCTTTGATAAAGCTCCACTTTAGACGGTCATATGCTTTCTCCAAATCAATTTTGATAGCTATCTACCCTTTTGCACCTTTCTTAATTCTCATAGAGTGCAAGACTTCCTGAGTAATAATAATACTATCTGAACTTTGTCTTCCAGAAACAAAGCTACATTGGGTCAGACACATCAACTTAGCCATGATATTCCACATGCAATTGTCAATGGTCTTAGTACTAATCTTATAGGATACATTGCATAAGCTTATCGGTCTCATCTGCATAAAATTAATCACTGGTTCAACTTTGGGAATGAGAGTAAAAAACGTCTCATTAATCTCTCTAACCTTCTTTGGATCCTCAATGATGCTATCAATCAACTTGCATAAGTCTGTTCCAACCTTATCCCATTGGTTTTGATAAAAAAAAAATAGCTTGGATGCCATCATTTTCCGAAGCTTTTAGACTCCCCATGTTAAAAAGAGAATCTTTAAGTTCTTGGTGGAAAAGGAGATGTCTAATATACTGACAATTAGCTTGAGATAAGGCTGGGAAAGAATTCCTTAAAATGAAATCAACTTCAGGAACATCATCAGAATAAAGCTTAGAATAAAAAGAAGTAGCCATATTTTCTAGATTAGTTTTATCATAGATCCAAGTGCCATCGGATTCTTGAAGAGAATCCACTCTATTCTTTCTCTTTCTTGCTATAGTAGTCCCATGAAAATATTTAGTGTTGCGGTCACCAAACTCAATCCACTTACACCGCGACTTCTGGTACCAAAAAATTTCCTCTTGAATGAGGATGTCTTCATACTCCTCCCAAAGAGACGATTGTAAATTTTGCAAGAAACAATTGTTGTGGGATTTATGCTAGCTATAATCCTATGTAATATTCTTAAAATCTTACTTTTTCTCTTATTAATATTCCCAAACACAGCAGGGTTCCAAGATTTTAGCGACTTTTGGAGTGAAGTAACAATTATTATTAAACATGTTATTAAAATCAAGATGCATCAACTATGCAGCTAAGAAGCGAAATGGTCTTTTACCAGTATTGGTTGGATTAGTAGAGCTCAACTCGAGACAAAGTATAGAGTGATCAAATTTGTAGCTCGAAAGATGTCTAATCTTACATTCAAAAAACCTGGAGAACCAATCAAAATTACATAAGCCCCGATCCAAACGTTCCACTAGGTCTCCTATCTTCCAAGTGAAGGGCCAACCATTATAGTCCATATAAAAAAGACTGCAATCTGCAACACATGATTAGAAGTCTTTGCAGCCACCCATGTTACTTTCAGATTGTCCCTTACATTCAAAATCATGAATAACGGCATTGAAATCACCTATGAGGCACCAGGATTGAACCACTTTATTGCTAAAATCTCGGATACAATCCCAAAGGATTTTGCGATTAATCCGTTGAGGGCTACCATAGATAGCAGTTAGTATCCACAGATCAGAATTGTCATTCTCACCCTCATATGAATAAATTGATAATTATGAGATAAAAAATCAACATTCCACAAGTTGTATCCCACAAAGCCCAAATACAACCAGAATAGCCCCTAGCTTCTTTAATAAAAATTCCATCGAAGCCAAATTTACTCCAAACAGAGCTACCCCGATTTTTACTAATATTTGTTTCTAATAAAATAAGAAAACTACAATTATATTTTTTTTTAAATCATTAATAAGTTTGGGAAAGGTTCTATTACCAGTCCCTCTACAATTCCAAATTAACAGATTCATAAAAACATTAAAAAAAAGAATAAAGGGTCAAAAAGACCAAGACAGAAAAGAAAAAACTTAGCTCTGGGCATCAGCCCCCAATCCCAAAAGGGGTGATTCAGCCATGATTTGGTCTCCATCATTTGCAAGGATTCCTCATGTTTCCATCGTAGCCTCTGGTGGCTTCATCGGTGGAGGGAGGTTTTGCTCCGGCGGTTTTGACTTCAACCTTGACGAGAAGCTCTCTTGTACTTGATTGAAAAAATCGTTCTTGACTACATGGTTTTCCAAAGCCTTCTTAGATTTTGTTAAAACTTGAACCGAATCATGTTGCTCCTTTTGTAACCTCCTCATACTCTCAAGCATTTCCCTCTTTATAGCAACCACATTTGGATTTCTCGAAGAAGAGCTGGTTGGTTGAGATAAGACAGGAGCTTTCTCCAAATTGATTTCCTTTTTGAAAATCTCCTTGGCTTTGAGCTTGTTGCCTTTGCTTGATTTTTGAGGAAGATAGAGAGCCACCTTTTTTTTAGTTTTGAAATTCTTTTCAGCACCATGCCTAAGAACCTTCTTGGTGATATGTTCTCTTGGCCCACTTTCATTTTGAACTTGATTAATGGGCTCCTTTGTATGAGTGTCGACAGCTACATGCAGTCCATCTTGCATGGGTTCAGGCCAAGGCACATTTACAAGATTAGCATCTTTCACGTTGATTTTATCTGAATCCTCATACAAGATATTATACCTTGACCCTTTAACGAGAGATTGGTCCTTATTATTATTAATTCTTTCCATATTAGTTGTGGATTCATTCCCATAATAGGAAGGCTTATTAGTTGGCACGAGTTTCTCTTGCTTTTTTCTTTGGAATCATCATTCAGAGGCCCTAATTAGGTGGATCTTGATTGTTTCTTGATTTTTACACATTAGTTGATTTTTCGGAAATTCCAGATTACTCCCCATTGAATGCTTGGATTTGATTCCTAACGGTTCCATCTTTATCGTCGGAGTTCTCTTCATGCCGATGCTCACCGTCACCCATCGGTGCTTTTCCGCATTGTTCCGACTGATGTCCATACAGCCCATAATTGAAGCATATGAGATGAAGGCCCTCATACTCTATATTCAAGGTACTCCCAAGGACCAAAATTCTAGAAATGAGTTTCTTAGAGAGATCGATTTTCACGCATATTCTTGCAAATTTTTTTCGATAATGAATAGACGTAATCTTATCAATTTTGAGCATAGTGCCAATAGTTGATCCAACCCTCCATAAAAAACAATGATTGTAAAGTTCAATGGGAGAGTTTGGTATATGGATCCATACGGCAATCTTCTTCCCCTGTTGTTCCGAGGATAGGAAAAAAGGCCTTCATCTTTGTACAATAATATAATGACCCGTCACCATCTAAGGTCCACCCGTTAGAGCATGCGAATAGTCCTCTTTCTCTGAAAAATGAACCAAAAAATAGTCACGATCCATATCTATCACATTTATCTTACTTTTTTTACCCAATCTTTCTGTAAACATTGTTCCATGAAACCTAAATTAACTCTCTTTTTAAGAACTTTAACAATGAGAGCAGCATGTCATGGTTTACACCATTCTTCAAACTCTTCTCTGGTAACTTTGATCTCAAGGCATAGATCAAAAGATTTTTCTTAATATAAAATTTCTTTTTCATCTTTATACCAACGATTTGCAGAGTCCGAATCATCTTCTCTTACATCCTCAAAAATTGTCTTTTTCTCCTAAAACTGGCTCAGGAGGTGTCAATAACGAATCTTTATAAGAAACAGGAACTCTAGAAGTAGTAAGAGCATCTTTGTTAAGCAAGACTTTTATGTCTTCTAAAGTATTGTTGATGTGTACCCAAGAATCTGCTACATTTAGTTGTTATGTTTTTAATATATTACATATTGCTTAATAATGTGTAATGAGTAAGAAAAATGTTATATTATGAACTTTGAGCGACTAATATCCAAAAAAATATTTTTATTTATTTAAATAAAATTTGATCAATTAAAAAAAATTATTTCATGTATCATTTCATTATTGAAAAATATAAAAAAGAGTACTTCATTAAAACAAATACTAGTTAAATGGTTGAATATTTAATCTCCTGTGTTTAATTCAATATATATACATTAAAACAAACACTAGTTGAATATGTATTAATCTGATGAGTAATTAAAATTTTAGATTATGTTATAATTTTTTTAAAAAAGATATATTCTATTTTATTTTCTTGTAATAAAATTCACATCTAAAAAGATGAGAAGAATATTATGTGGAGATTTTTTTGTGCATTTATTTAAAATTTGACTATTATAATATACTCTCAAACTAACTCTATCATCTATTTTTTTATCTAATTTTTTAAAAATTAAATACAAGAACAATAAATATACTAGAAAAACAAAAATAGAGAAGAAGATGAGTAGAAGGAAGAACAACAAAATGAACACGAAGCTTTTACTGACCTTATTTGTAGTCGTTGCCATTCAAATTTTTTATTTTTTTTTGATAAGTCGCCCACAATACATCAAATTGCTCCCACGATACATCAAGTCGCGCCTACTATTTTCTCTTTTTCGAAATTTTTTTCACCACAGTAATCATCCCTTCCATTTTCCGCCTTTCTTTTCTCTTCTATAATGTGTCAGCATCGATTTTTGCTTTTTCCAATATGCATAGCATCTCCAACGGGCAAATATTTGGAGCCCTCCTACTGTGTTGTCAGAGAGAAAAGAGAGATGGGGCGTTGGAGAGGAACTCACTTGAGTTCCTTCACACAATTCAAAACGAGGGAATCCCTCTGAATGGGGACTCCCATTAACCAATACACAATTGCCAAATGGCATGTAAAATAAAAAATAAATAATTATATAAAATATTAATTAATTAAATAATTATATTATATAATTAAATAATAATTAATTTAATAATAATTATAATGACTAATTATATTAAATATTGATATTTTTATATAATTAATAATTTATATTAATTAATTAACTAATAATTAATTAAGTAATTAAATTATAATTAATTTATTAATAATTATAATAATTAAATAATTAAATTTCTATTTAATTAATAATTTATATCATAATTAATATTTAAATATTATTTATATTTATATTGTTATATTAATTTAGTCGTTGCAAAACTAGCCGTTACTATGTTACCGTTATTATTAATAAATTAATATTTTGTTACTCTATATATACCACTTAGATACACTTCTATTCTCACACTCTCTACTACTCTTCTTCATCTTCTTCCAAGTTTACAAAATCAAAATTTTGCTACTATTATTTTTTGTTCGAAAAAATGGATCCAAACCAACTCAACTCTTTCTTCAATTAGTTACAAAACTTTTCTCAAATTCCAAATACCCAACAATCTCAAACCTCAAACTCTCAAGTTCCAAATCAAAACTTCACACTACCAAATACATTTCAAAATCCAAATCCACAAAATCTTTCTAATTTCAATTTTCAAGCTCCTTATAATAATCAATTTCCTATATTCCAACTGCAAAATCAAAATTCACAAACATCCCATTTTCCATTTTCATCCATATTTAACCCCTCTATTTGAAATGTTACTCCAACTTCCTTGCCGTTTCCAACTCAATTCAGTGCATCAAGACATAACTCATCTGGTGTTGGTGGCTCTTCTAACCCATCCTCTCAGACTCCTATACAATCCAGTCCAAATTCGCAATATTAAGATTTTGCCAACCCTTGTGGATTAGATGCTATCGACCTCAATGATGATGATATTAAAGATCGGAGGCAAGATAGTATTCAACACTGGCATTGGAAAGAGGATGAGATGCTGATCAGTGCATGGTTAAATGTTTCAACTGACCCTGTAGTTGGTACCGATCAAAAGGGGGAAACATTTTGGAGTCGAATTCATAGCTACTGTGTAGAATTTTGCTCCGACATGACAAGGGGGGTAGTTGCATGTAAGAAACGATGGTATAAGATCAACAAGGCTGTTACACAATTTGCTGGTTGCTACGATCAAGCTAGTCGAAATATAAGGAGTGGTTCGAACGCTGATGATATAAAGGAGTTGGCTTATAAACTTTATTCCACACATTATGGTCAAAAATTCACTTTTGAGAGGCATTGGAACATGCTTCGGTTGGAGCAAAAATGGAGAAGCCAACTACCTACACAGAGTGGCGGCTCAAAGAGAACCAAGGTTAGTGCAACTGGAGCATACTCATCCTCATCAAACCCAGAAATACCGTTGACTGACGAACCCGGTGTGGACTCTCCCGTTCGCCCACAAGGATTAAAGAAGAGCAAGCGAAAAGGTAAGGAAAAAGCACAGATGTCTGAAGATTTTAGCGAAAGAAAATCATCGGTTGTCAAAAAATTATCTCTCATGGAAGATATAAGAATGTTAGAGAAAAGGAACTAATGGAAAGGAAAAAAGAAAGAGAAGAGGAGAAGGAACATAGAGCAAAGATGATGGCAATCAAAGAGAAGGAGTTACAAATTCAAGCGGCAATCAAAGAACAAGAATTACAAGCTCAAGCGGCAATGAAAGAACAAGAATTACAAACTCAGAGGTATATTAAAGAAATGGAGATAAAAGCAAAAGAAAGGAAAATAGAAAGGATGGCCAAGGAAAGGGAAAGGGAGATGGATATGCAAATACTTAATGCTGACACGTCTACAATGAGTGAAAAATGACGAGCTCTTCATGAGATTGCATGTGAGAAAATAATCGCCAAGTGGTTTACTTAATGGTTCCTTATATTCGTAGAGTTATGTAGTATGTTCTTATTTTTATTGCGTATTACTGGTATGTGATGTAGTTTGTTTTATTTATTTCTGATGTAAGTTTTTAAATTAGTCAATATTATTGTGCCATTATTGTTCATGAAAGTGACCGTTGCAAAACTAGCTGTTAAGTAGCCGTTGCAAAACTAGCTGTTGCAAAACTAGCCATTGCAGAACTAGCCATTGCAGAACTAGTCGTTAACTAGCCGTTAAGGTACTTACTGCAGACACACTTATAAATATCAACTATCAATGACTCCGCAACTCCACTTCAACTCTACTTTCTCACCTCGAAAGAGAACTAAAAATTACATTTCTAGATATGGCTAGAAATTTTGATGATATGTTTAATGAGGCTTTGTATGGCAAAAGAAGACGGCAAGATAACACACTCATAGATAATTGGATCGATGAGTATTTACTCAAAGATTCAGAAGAAGATATCGATAGAAGCTCTATCCCAATTACTCGTAGATGGATCAACAGAGATCGAGAAGCAGGACATGATCGCCTTTTCCAAGATTACTTTGCAGATGATCCAGTGTATAATGCTGACATTTTTCGACGGAGATTTCGAATGAGAAGACATGTGTTCCTTCGGATAGTAGACGCTCTCTCAGACGTTTATCCGTATTTTCAACAGAGGGTTGATGCAACTGGAAGAAGAGGCTTGTCGCCACTCCAGAAATGTACCGCTGCGATACAGATGTTAGCATATGGCGTAGCAGCTGATGCTGTTGATGATTATGTGCGCATAGGCGAAAGCACAACAATTGAATGCTTGGAAAAATTTGTTGAAGGTGTCATTTCGGTGTTCGAGGATGAATACTTGCGAAAACCCAATCCAAATGACGTACAACGCCTACTACAAATGGCGGAGGGTCGTGGCTTCCCTGGCATGTTGGGTAGCATTGACTGCATGCATTGGCAATGGAAAAATTGTCCAAAGGCGTGGAAAAGTATGTACATGAGTGGTTATCGTGGGGTTGCAACCATAGTACTTGAGGGTGTAGCATCTTCAGACCTTTGGATATGGCATGCGTTCTTTGGAGTTTATGGTTCAAATAAAGATATCAACGTGTTAGATCATTCTCCAGTGTTTGATGATATTCTAAATGATCGTGCTTCGGAGGTAAATTATACTATTAATGGTAATAATTATACAATGGGATACTATTTAGCAGATGGTATTTATCCTGAATGGGCCACATTTATCAAATCAATCTCAAAGTCACAAGGGGAGAAACGCAAGTTATTTGCACAATACCAAGAAGGGCAAAGAAAAGATGTGGAACGAGCATTCGGAGTGTTGCAAGCACGCTTTGCAATTATACGTGGTCCAGCTCGTTTTTGGAAAAAGAAGAAGCTTGCCAACATAATGAGAGCTTGTATTATATTGCATAATATGATTGTTGAGGATGAAAGAGACACTTATGCAGAAAATTTTGCTCAAGGCTTAGAGTATGATGATGTTGAAAATGGCTTATCACAACCTCAGTTGGGAGAAGAAGATTTTGCACCATACCATCAATTTCTCCAAAGAAATGCCCAACTTCGAAATAGGCAGCAGCATAGACAATTGAAAGAGGACTTGATTGAACACATATGGCAATTTCACAATGCTTGTCGTCAACTATAGAGTTTAATTATGTTTTTCTTTGTATTAAGTAATTTTACAAATTAGTGTAATCCTGAATTATATATTGTGTATTATTGTTATATATAAATTTATTTAATATTAATATCTTTTAATAGTGAATTATTTTTAAATTTAAATTTTTAAATTACATTATTAAAAAAAATAATTACATTAATTTCAAGTATTTTAATTAATTAATTAAGTGGGACCACAACAGGAACTAAAGTTAGTTCCTCCTAATGGAGAAGATAGAGATGCTTTGAGTTCCTATTTACTGTTTATGACGCAAAAACTGATGTGGAGTTATTTTTTATGACAGGTGGATCATAAATAAGAATTGTGATGAATTCTCTACTGGAGATGGTCTAATAGAACACACAGTTATATCATAATGGGCTAATGGCGCATAACACCAGTTCGCAATCCAACATTTAAAAAAATGAGCCATGTAAAAGATTCTTTTATTTTTGAATAATTATCTAAATTACTTAAAATTTTAAAATACACAATATCGTTAGTAATATTTAGAGCTCGTTTGAGAAAATTCAAAAGTTATTTTTTTAAGATTTTGACTTATAAAAAATTATATTAATGTTATTTGATACAGCTTATTAATATGTTTTTAACTTCTCAAAAAATTGTTTAAGAACTTTTGAAGAAGTAAAAAAATTTGACTTCTCCTTAAAAATTATTTTATCACTCTTATTTATTAAAATAATTTTAAAATAAGTACTTCTATGATAAAAAAAAATCAAATACAAAATAACTTATTTATAAACTGCTTTTAATATAAGTCCTTATATTTTAAGCTATTTTTTTAAAAGAACTTGATTAAATTATTTATCCAAACTGACTTTTATTTCAGATAATAAAATTTCCTTCAATTTGACCAATTTAATTAAAATAACTATTTTAAAATGAGTGAATTATCAATTTGTCCTTACCATTTTACTAAAGACAAAGACTCATACAAAAAAATTTTTTTGAAGGTGAAAATGTAGATAAAGATGTTTAAAACATCTTTAAATAATAATTTTTGATCTCATCCATTGAATAGATTATCATATATTAAATTTTTATACGTGGTATAAATTAAAAGTATTATCTTTATTAAAAATATTGCAATATTCTTAAAATCGTTACTTTGACTCTAATTTTAATTTGTTTAAAATTTAAATTGTTAACAAAAATTTATTAAAAGTTTTTTTTATTTTTTATAATATTATTTTTTTAATTTTATTTTATTATCATTTTAATATTTTTTTTCTTATTTTGAGAATTTAATAATTTTTTGAGTTGAGTTTCTATTTATAATTTTTATATTTTTTAATATTTTTTTATTTTTAAAGATTTATATTTTAATCTACTAATTTTTATTATTAATTGTTCTATTTTTACTCTAGTAATTCATATTTATTTTTAAACTCTTTGAATAAAATTTATTGTGAAATTGATATTAAAAAAAAGCAATATATTGTTTAAGGTAATATTAGATAAAATCATCAATATAAATTTTTTATTTTATTTATAATTTATACTTTTATTAACAATAATTAATATTTTTAAAGTACGTTTTTTAACGGTCGTTTTTGTCATCTTTTTGGTGTGTACCAGGGTATCCATCAGGCCGGAAGCCCAATGACTAATCCCTCGGGTACTGCAGAGGCACACAAAGTGGGCGACCCTCCCAAGCAAGCAAACTCCATTCCCATCCTCCAGTGAGTATCGAACCCGGGAGAGATGGTTAAGGGACACAGACCCTCATCCATCTGTGCCAACTTGCGTTGGTTCGTTTTTGTCATCTTTATATGAATGGTATCCTTCTCCAAATGGTAATAGGATCATATAATAAACATGTAGAGTTTATTTGTCCTATTATCCGTAAATATATGCTTTCGTTTTATCAAATTCTGTGTGTGTTTTATTGCTGCTAGTCATGCAATTGAAAAAAATGATAGTCCAGGTTATGGTCTGAGTTAACTAATTATTTTTCTCATTTAAACAGCAAGTCAAATACTTGTTTGTCATAAGAGGCTAATTTTTTTCTATATGACACTTAAGTTGGTGTAACGCCGCGTTATAAAAGTAAGGGGTGTTTTACATTGTTGTGACAGCAGGTAATTGAGGGAAGAAATCGAACGGTCGAATTTTTTGGAGGTGAGAAGGAACACAAATCGAACCGTCTAATTTGTGTTGAGCATTTATTTTTTTTGCAAAGAAATCAAACCTACTGATTTCTTGTATGCAGAACAAAATTGTTTTTTGTTCAAAAAAATCGGACTCACCAATTTCTAGGCTGCAGGACAAAATTTTTTTTGGAGAATGAAATCGGACCCACCGATTTTAAGCACACAAATTTTTTTGGTGGATCGTGCCTCTAATCGGACTGTCCTATTCAGCCCGTCAAAAAGCACTTTTTTAATCTTAATATTGGGACAAATATGATGTATAACTGCGTTATGGGAGTGTAGGAGGCTTAACCAAGATGTGACGGCTATGATCAACAAATCAGACGGTCTGATTTGAGAGAGAGTAATCGAACGGTCCGATTAGAGGCATCGCAGGTACACAAATCGGACCGTCCGATTTGCGTACTGCATGCCACGCGTCACACATGCATGATGCATGCATCCCCAGCCCCTGCTTGAATACTACCGCTGCTTACTGACGAACGGATTTCTGCTAGTAAAGAATTTCACAAATAAATTCTCGTTGTTAGTATAGTTTCTAAACCAACAGAGAATCATTTCGTACAAAAGTTTTGGTTGTCACTAAAGCAAACCCAATAAAATTAAACCAAAGTATTTAAACCTCGAGTCGTCTCTCAAGGAATTGCAGGGAGGTGTAATTTATTATTGGTTATAGAAAAGTATCTTTTAGGGATTTTTGAATAAGGAATAAGAAAAGTAAATTGCAAGAAAGTAAATTAATAATTAAGAAAAACTCTTAGCAAGGTATGAAAACTGGACGTCCTATCCTAGTTATCCTTATCAATTGTGATGAGAATTGTCCACTGCTCCCACTTAGTTAACCCTTACTAAATAAAGGAAAGTCAAGTGGACTAATCAATTTGATTCCTCAAGTCCTAGTCAACTCTTATGGAAAGACTAGCTTTAGAGGGATCCAAACCAACCAGCAATTTTCAATTAACAAGCAACAAAGGAGTTTGATAACTCAAGTGTCTCCAATTAATCAATTCAAGCCAAGAATGTAAAAAGCTAAATTAAAATCATAAATCTGAAATACCTCAAATTGTATTAAATGAGAAAATCGATTCTAACATGGAGTTCATAAACCAAATTGGGAAAATAAGTAATTAACAAGAGAAATAGATGAACCAACGCACTAGAATAAATAAAAGTAGAAGACAAACTAAATTAAAGGAACATTGAACCTGGAATGGAGAAGAAGTAAACCTAACCTAAGAGAATTCCTAAATCCTAAAACCTAAGAGAGAGGAGAGAGCATCTCTCTCTAGAAAACTACATCTAAAACCTAGAATGTGAATAATGAATGAAATTTTTTTTACGAATGAATGGATTCTCCCAATTTATAGCCTCTAATCTGTGTTTTCTGGGTCGAAAACTAGGTCAGAAACAGCCCAGAAATCGCTGGGAGCGAGTTCAAATACACTGAAATTTCGCAGATGCGACGCGTGCGCGTGATGCACGGGTGCGCGTCGTCTATCTTCAAGGAAACTATGGCAAATTATATATCATTTCGAAGCCCCAGATGTCAGCTTTCCAACGCAACTGAAACTGTCTCATTTGGACCTCTGTAGCTCAAGTTATGGTCAGTTAAGTGCGAAGAGGTCAGGCTGGACAGCTTAACAATTCCTTCAATTTCTTGTATTCCTTCCACTTTTGTATGCTTCCTTTCCATCTTCCAAGTCATTCCTGCCCTGTAAACCCTGAAATCACTTGACACACATATCAAGGTATCGAATGGTAATAAGAGAGGATTAAACATAGCAAATTTAAGGCCAAAGAAGCATGTTTTCAATCATAGCACAAAATTAGAAAGGAAAATATAAAACCATGCAATTAGTATGAATAAGTGTGCAAAGACTTGATAAAAATCACTCAATTGAGCACAAGATACACCATAAAATAGTAATTTATCAATCTCTCCACACTTAAACATTAGCATCTCCTCATGCTAAGTTCAAGAGAAGCTATAAGAGAGTGAAGAGGAATGGTAAAACTTATGAAATGCAACCTATCTATATAAATGCAACTAAATCCAGAATGCTTTTTCCTACTTGGTTAAAAGTAAACAAATTTTCCAAGACAATTATAAATCAGATTCCACTAATTCAAATCATACAGTAAAGACAAGTAGACTTGTAAGAAGACAGCTCATGAAAGCAGGAAACATAGAATCAAGCATTGAACCCTCACTGGTAGTGTATATGCACTCAAATCTCTCAAGTGTCTAAGGTTAATTCACTCTACTCTTCTCTAGTCATGCTTTCTAAAACTTTGTTCTTCATCTAACCAATCAACAAAAATTTAGTGCATCAATGCAAAGCATCATGAGGTCTTTTCAAGGTTGTAATGGGGCTAAGATCAAGGAGGGATATATGTATGGCCAAGTGAGCTATAATTATGAATCTTTGACTAACCTATGCTCTTACCTAACACACACACACTCTATATAATTCCAATTCATGCTTAACTACCCATAATTTTCACTTTTGTATCACATACTCATGTACCAAATTTTTCTTCAATTTCATCACTTATGCATTGATCTTTTATTAAACTTAACATTGGGGTAATTTTGTCCTCTTATTTATTTATTTACTTATTTATTTGAATATTTTTGGTTTTTTTTTTAACATGAAAGCAAACATAACTTTATCAATGCACATAAGTTTTTAATTATTTTTTTCTGGTCTTACATGAGTAGGTACCCAAATTCCCAATATATTTTTCAATAAAATTCAACACTTTCCTATCAACCTAAGTTTCCACGGTTCTTCACACTTAATTGATACACAATCTCTATCTTAAGCTAACCAAAGATTCAAATAAGGTAATTTAATTATTTTTCTGCTTAAGGCTAGTAATGTGGTAAAATATATAATAAATGGGGATTAAAAGGCTCAAGGTGGCTAACAAAGGTGATTGAAAGGGTAGGCTATTTGGGATAAGTGAGGTAATAACAAATAATGGCCTCAATCATATGCAAGCATGTAAATATACTAAACAATGGACATATAGAATGGAACAAAATATAGATTACAATCATAGAGAAGAAAACACACACAAATAAAATATTATGGCTAAATAGTGTAACCATGTAATTAAGCTCAAATCTCACAGATTGTGTGTTCTTAGCTATAATTCATGTTCCAATTTACAATCTTCAAACAAGTTTAACAAAAAAGTTTTAATTTAAATTAGTGAAATACTATTAAAAAAAAGGTCTTGAAAAAGAAAATATTACTTCAACCAAGTAAAACATACATGCAAATGCAACAACTAACAAGGAAAATAAATGATTAGTGTTGAAATAGGAAGTAACTAACCCACGGAAATCGGTATCGACCTCCCCACACTTAAAGATTGCACCGTCCTCGGTGCATGCTAAGATGTGCAAGTGGACGGGTGGCTCCAACTGATGC
This sequence comes from Arachis hypogaea, assembly GCF_003086295.3. Taxonomy (NCBI): domain Eukaryota; kingdom Viridiplantae; phylum Streptophyta; class Magnoliopsida; order Fabales; family Fabaceae; genus Arachis; species Arachis hypogaea. The sequence continues at coordinate 12,109,667 of NC_092046.1, forward strand.
TTTTCTCCAAAGATTGTGCAGATGAACTTGTTGGTTGCCCCATTAAGAAGCTTTCCCTTTCCCTTCTTTGATGGCCAACCTGAAAGAAGACAAAAAGGAAGAAAAGTAACCCAAAAATAAAGATAAGAAAACAAATAAAGTGTGGGTGGGTTAATACCAAATAAAGAGGGTCTCAACTACATGGTAGCTACAACATGCAAGTGAGAAAACAATAGAAGCAAATGGCATATCAATAGTACAAGAATTGCAACAATGGGGGAGAGAGTGTGGGTAATGAAAGATAGTGTAAGTGCATAGCAATGCAAATGGAATACAAGTATCATAAAAGATTAGCATTGACTTATGAATAATAATACCCAGTAATATAAAAGAAGTCACTAAGCGCCAAAATAATGCAAGAAAAGATGCAACAGTTGAATAAGAACTTTTAACACCAAAGGAAAAATAATAAACTTAGAAAAGAAAATAAAAATATGCACAAAATTAAAATGCAATGAATGAAAGTATGCAAATAAATTAAGTAAAATAGAATGAAAGTGAAGAAGGATGAGAAGTTAAAAATGAAAAAGAAGAAAGTAAGAAAGGAGGAAGAGAGAAGGAGAAAAGAGAGAAGAAAGGAGAAGGGAATGAAAAATGGGGCGCGACACGTGCGCGGTTATCACGCGTATGCGTGAAAACTGAGTTGGCCACTCGACGCGTAAGCGTCGCCCACGTGTACGCGTGGGTGGTCTGAAAGCAAAAGGACGTGCACGCATCAGGGACGCGTACGCGTGGGTCATTTTGTGCCTCCAGCACAGTGCCAGCCCCAGACCATCACACCTCTCTGTTCAGCACGCTTTTACGCCGATTTTCATCCCCACGCGTACGCGTCGCTGACGCTTACGCGTGGGTTGAACTTTTCTGCAGGGGACACGTACGCATGAGGTACGCGTACGCGTGGCGTGGCTTGTGCGCCACGCATCCCTCCCGCGCGTCTCTTGCGCAACTCTTTGTCTAGTTGCGTAGATACATATGACGCGCACGCGTCAGCGACGCTTGTGCGTCGTGTGCAATTTTTTTTATGCAGTATGCAGAATGTAAAATGCAGATGCTGATGCAGACATTATGAATGAACACTAAGAAAAATAGAATAAAATAAAACTAAGACTGAAAAAGAATGATCATACCATGGTGGGTTGTCTCCCACCTAGCACTTTTAGTTAAAGTTCTTAAGTTGGACATTTGGTGATCTCCTTGTCATGGAGGCTTGTGCTTGAACTCATCCAGAAATCCCCACCAATGTTTGTAATTCCAATAGCCTCCGGGATCCCAAACTAGGCACATAAAGCCTTCAAACAAGTTAAAGCAAGTGACAAGGCCCCAAGAGTGTTGATTGTTAGAATGAATTCCGGGGTCCCAAACCTTGCTTTTGCACCCGTCTTTGATTTGATCTATATTGTTCCAACCGGGTGGTGCTCAATCTGAATTTTCACTGAGATACCAAAACATCTTCCGAGACCCATTCAATCGAGCTCAATACCAATCCTTGTACTTCAATTTGGATTGTGGAACCATATTGAACCTTGCATGCCAACTCCTATTACCAACCATCTCCCTCTTACTCTTAAAGCCACAAAGAGCTCTAAGCTAACCATCTGTTTCAAGTAAACCATATTCAAGTGGGAAAGTAAAGATAAAGGCTAAGGATTTTACCCACTTGAAGTTTGTATTGGGTGGTAATGGCCTTGGGAGAGGTGTTTCCAGTGGTCTTTCAAGCTCCACTCCTTTGTACTCTTTTGTGAATTCTTCCACCTCCTTGCAAACCTCTTCAACTGCAACCGCGTCTTGATCAAAGTCTTCGACCTCTTCCCCATCACTCAAGTCAAAAGTTGGAGGTTGAGAAAAGTCTACCTCCACATCATCTTCATATTCACTTGGGGAAGGTTCTTCAAGCTCAAGGAGTTCAATTGCGGATGCAAGTTCATCACTAGGAGAGCTTGATTCATGATCGTCATTGCCAAGGGAGCTTGCTTCTTGATCTATTCCGTCCAATTCGTCATAAGGCATATGCCTCAGAGGTTGTGCACTATCCTCCTGAGCATCAATTTCAAACTTCTTGGCGGAATTCTCTACAACTCTCGATTTCCATGGAGGTTCAGCATCTCCTAGGTCTTCAACCACTTCTTTTTCTTCGATGATTACGGCTTCCTTCAATTGTCCCAATACAAAGTCACATTCCTCATTGTCCACTGGAGTTTCTAGTGTCTCCTTCATGCTACGTTCTTCATTAGATTCTCCATATGAAGCCATGGGAGTTCCTTGAGTGTCCAACCGTTGGGAGGCTAATCGATTTACTACCTCGGTCAAGGCAGCCGTGAATTCTAGTACCTTCTCAGTCATCCTTTCTTGCCCTTGAAGAAGTATACCAATGGTTTCATTCATTGGGGATCGGGGTGGTTGGAAGGGTTCATCGCATGGGAAGAATGGTTCATGATAGGAAGGTGGTTCTTCTTGATAAGGATAAGGAGATGGTAAATATTGAGGTGGTGGTTCTTGGGAGTAATTGTGTTAGAATGAGGGTGTTTGGTGGTAAGGTGCTTGTGAGTATGGTGGTTCAAAGCTATGTTGAGGAGGGGGTTCATAGGTATATGGTGGGTCTTGTTGGTAACTACAAGGGGGTCCACCATATCTGTCATCTTGGTACGCACGCTGGAATGGCTCTTGACCATAGTAATTTGGTGGAGGTTGGTTGTCACGAAAGGGTCCACCATAACTATTGTCTTGGTATGCATCACAGAATGGTTGTTGGTGATAGCGCATTGGAGGGGGTTGTTGCCAAGAGGGTTGATCAAATCCTGGTGGCTCCTCCCATCTTTGATTATTCCAACCTTGATGCCTGTTCTCATTATAGCTTTCATTCCTTACAACAACATTAGAACCAAACTCATAGCGACAGGGGGTGAGAATTCATAGTAGCTAATAAAAATTAAAAACAAAAACAAATAAACAAGCGAAAGCAAATATTTACAATAACCAATAATAAGGCACACGTTTGCAATTTCCCGACAACGGCACCATTTTGACGAACGGATTTCTGCTAGTAAAGAATTTTACAAATAAATTCTCGTTGCTAGTATAGTTTCTAAACCAACAGAGAATCATTTCATACAAAAGTTTTGGTTGTCACTAAAGCAAACCCAATAAAATTAAACCGAAGTATTTAAACCTCGGATCGTCTCTCAAGAAATTGCAGGGAGGTGTAATTTATTATTGGTTATAGAAAAGTATCTTTTTGGGGTTTTTGAATAAGGAATAACAAAAAGTAAATTGCAAGAAAGTAAATTAATAATTAAGAAAAACTGGCAAGGTATGAAAACTGGACGTCCTATCCTAGTTATCCTTATCAATTGTGATGAGAATTATCTACTGCTCCCACTTAGTTAACCCTTACTAAATAAAGGAAAGTCAAGTGGACTAATCAATTTGATTCCTCAAGTCCTAGTCAACTCCTATGGAAAGACTAGCTTTAGAGGGATCCAAACCAACCAGCAATTTTCAATTAACAAGCAACAAAGGAGTTTGACAACTCAAGTGTCTCCAATTAATCAATTCAAGCCAAGAATGTAAAAAGCTAAATTAAAATCATAAATTTGAAATACCTCAAATTGTATTAAATGAGAAAATCGATTCTAACATGGAGTTCATAAACCAAATTGGGAAAATAAGTAATTAACAAGAGAAATAGATGAACCAAAGCATTAGAATAAATAAAAGTAGAAGACAAACTAAATTAAAGGAACATTGAACCTGGAATGGAGAAGAAGTAAACCTAACCTAAGAGAATTCGTAAATCCTAAAACCTAAGAGAGAGGAGAGAGCCTCTCTCTTTAGAAAACTACATCTAAAACCTAGAATGTGAATAATGAATGAATTTTTTTTTACGAATGAATGGATTCTCCCACTTTATAGCCTCTAATCTGTGTTTTCTGGGGCGAAAACTAGGTCAAAAACAGCCCAGAAATCGCTGGAGGCAAATTCAAATACGCTAAAATTTCGCAGATGCGACATGTGTGCGTGATGCACGCGTGCACATCACCTATCTTCAAGGAAACTATGGCAAATTATATATCATTTCGAAGCCCCAGATGTTAGCTTTCCAACGCAACTAAAAATGTCTCATTTGGACCTCTGTAGCTCAAGTTATGGTCAGTTAAGTGCGAAGAGGTCAGGCTGGACAGCTTAGCAATTCTTTCAATTTCTTGTATTCCTTCCACTTTTGCATGCTTCTTTTCCATCTTCCAAGCCATTTCTGCCCTGTAAATCCCGAAATCACTTGACACACATATCAAGGCATTGAATGATAATAAGAGAGGATTAAACATAACAAATTTAAGGCCAAAGAAGCATGTTTTCAATTATAGCACAAAATTAGGAAGAAAAATGTAAAACCATGCAATTAGTATGAATAAGTGTGCAAAAACTTGATAAAAACCACTCAATTAACCACAAGATAAACCATAAAATAGTGATTTATCACTTACCCAATCCCTTTCACTCTCGTCCCACACTTTTCTCACTCACCCCCAAGTTTTCAACCCCACCTTCAACCCCACTCATTCCACTCTCCATTGTTGATGAAATCGGACCTGACAGGTAAAAATATTTGGACCACCAGCCTTCAACAATGTCAAGGAGAAGAAAAATAAAAGACGTCAATCGTCCGAAACTTCACATTGCTAATTATCTTGATCATCCTAATTATGTAAGTTTTAATTTTTAAATATTTTGATTTAAATAAAATAATAATGATGTTAAAGATTAGTAGAAATAGATAGTGTAGTAATAATTTTTATTAAGTTTATAGGTGTATGATAATAAATTAATTATTATTAATTGTTATTAATAAATTGATTGTAGTAATATTTTTATTAAGATGTAAGTATGATAAATAATTATTATTAATTATTATTAATAAATTTTTTGTAGTAATAATTTTTATTAAGATTATATGTGTGATAATAAATTAATTATTATAATTGTTATTAATAAATTTATTGTAGTAATCATTTTTATTATAGGTATGATAATAAATAAATTAATGAATTAGTATTAATTGTTAGTAGTAAATTTATCGTAGTAATAATTTTTATTAAGATCTAGATATGATAATAAAATAATTATTATTAATTGTAGTAGTAATTTTTATTAAGATTATAGGTGTAATAATAAATGAATTATTATTAAGTAATTGTTGGTTCTGTAACTAGTAAATCATTCGTCGAAAGATCAAGAATTATGGTTATGTTCTTCAGTGTTACAACACACTCACCAACCGGTTGTGAGTCTTAAGGCGTCATCTTTCGATCAGAACATTAACTAATTCCATTTTTTGGTTGGTAAGTGTGCTATGATTGACACCGGAAGATGTGACAATAATTTTTTGTCTTTCAACAAATGATCTACTAGTTATAGGACTGACAACTACTTAATAATAATTAATTTATTATGACACTTATAATGTTAATAAAAATTATTACTACAATTAATAATAATTATTTTATTATCATACCTAAATCTTAATAAAAATTATTACTATGATAAATTTATTACTAACAATTAATACTAATTAATTAATTTATTTATTATCATACCTATAATCCTAATAAAAATTATTACTACTTATTAATAATAATTATAATAATTAATTATTATCACACGTATAATCTTAATAAAAATTATTACTACAATAAATTTATTAATAATAATTAATAATAATTATTTTATTATCATACCTACATCTTAATAAAAATTATTACTACAATTAATTTATTAATAACAATTAATAATAATTAATTTATTATCATACACTTATAATATTAATAAAAATTATTACTACACTATCTATTTCTACTAATCTCTAACATCACTATTATTTTAATTAAATCAAAATATTTAAAAAATAAAACTTACATAATTAAAATGATCAAGATAATTAGCAATGTCGAGTTCCAGACGATTGACGTCTTTTATTTTCCTTCTCCTTGACATTGTTGAAGGCTGGTAATCCAAATTTTTTTTACCTCCCAGATCCGATTTCATTAACAATGGAGAGTGAAATAAATGGGATTGAAGGTAGAGTTGGGAACTTAGGAGTGAGTGAGAGAAGTGTGGGACGAAAGTGAAAGGGATGGGATAAGCAGCGGTAGTATTTAAGCAGGAGCCGGAGGTGCATGCATATGTGACGCGTAGAATGTGTGCGCAAATTAAACGGTCCGATTTGTGTACCTGCGATGCCTCTAATCAGACCGTCTGATTACTCTCTCTCTCCCTTTGTGAAAAATTTAGCAGAACTTAAAAGATTTTTTTTCTTTTTCCAAATAAAAAAATTAAAAAGTGTATTATCATACCTATGTTCCTTGCGGAAATAGAAGGCGAAATCAATCCATTTTTTTAGTTCTACGTTTTACATTCATTCTTTCTATTTTTTATTATTTTAATAATATATTATTATATATAGAATTAGATTCTATTTTATACTCCTCAATATACTCTTTTCTACTCATCCTATTCCTATTAACTGAATATTTTAAAATTCGATTTGTTGATCACAACCATCACATCTTGGTTAAACCCCTGCACTTTCATAATGCAGCTATACATCATATTTATCATAAGAAAAAGTATAAAATACCAATATATTATCTACTAATTTATTGTCAATAATAATTAATTATTATATTTTAAACACATATATAAAAAGACACATCTAAAAAATACATATATAAAGATATTTTCATTAGACACAGCTATAAAAAATATTTTTATTAGACATATCTACAAAAATACTTTTATTAAACATAATCATAAATAAAAATTGGCAAAAATTAATAAAAATACTGTTGATAACTTAATGGAATTGTTTTCCTAATGTTAAAATTAAAAAGGTGGTCATATTTACATCAGCGAAAATTTGTTAATATCCGAGTCCGTGGATGGAATGATTCGTGTTTAGAAAGCAAGAACTCTTGACCAAAAAAAAAAAAAAAAAAAGAAAGCAAGAACTCATAACATTGTTGATTGTCCGCATATTTAAATAGGCTAAAAGTATTTATCCAAATCGTATGAAATATACCCGCGCAAGATCTGAAATTTATTTTTGTGAAACATGTTTGTTGATGTGTGTGTGATTAATAATAATTTAGTTTTTTTTCTATTAATTAGCGAGATATCGTGTTACTGACAATTTATATCTTAAACATGCTCTGTTTAATATTAGATTATGATAGGCATGCAAAAGCATGTTAAATTAGATCATGCTATATTTAACATATAGTGCATACAAATATACTTGACGAAAGAAAATTCCTGATGCCTAATTTTTCTACTCATCTTGCTAGGATTTTTGGCAAGATTTATATTGTTTTATTTTCCTAATTTTCTTTCTGTTTTATAAAAAAATAGATTTTGATGGCTTGTGCACAATGTTATTCCTCTCCTTTATGAACTAAACTTATGGTAATTTTTAACTCATATTGTTAACAATTTCTCCCCTTGATGGTCGTAACTGTTTTTGATATAGTTTATTCACAAATGTTTCTTTCTTTTTTTTTTTTTTTTTTCTTATGACCAATCACCTAGACGAGTGAGGCGGTGCTTAACACCAATGTTTGTTTGAAATGTTGATTCTCCTTGAGCATGCATTTGTTTTTCTCTTTTCTTTTCTTTTTAAATTAATTTTTCTAAACATGAAAATTAAATATATTACTATATTCTTGATAGACCCAAAATCGACCAGGTTAATAGTATATTACAATCATCGTCAAGAAGGCAGGGGTTAGGGGTTCAGTTTATCCTTCGTTTGGAGAAATATGCAAACCTACATACTAAGACATATAGATTGTGTTTGTTTATTTTTTATTTTTTATTTTTTACCAAAGATATAAGGCTCGAACTCGTAACCTCTCAATTGAGTATGGGGGGAGACTATGCTATTTGAGCTATTATTCATTGGTAGATTGTGTTTGTTTATAGATACAGTACATTAAAATAGAGATATTAAGATATAAAATTGTATTTGATAGATAAGATATAAATAGAGATATTGATTAAAAGATATTAAATTAGTATATTTTATATCTATTATGATAAAAAGAACTTAAAGACACTAATAAAAGATACAATTTATTTTTTTATTTTTTATTATTTTTATTAATTTTTTATGATTATATTTTTTAGAGAAATATTAGAGGGTCATCAGAAGCTCCAATTACGTGCCAAGTAGTATTCAGTCTGTTGATATCTCTTTCACAGATATATTTTCGGGAGGCCATACTTTCTGAAGGAACTCGAACTAAAGCGTTGAAAACATCACAAAAACTTAAAAAATGATGGTTATGCACAACAATCTCAGATGTTGAAACCTCAATCACGACGTATGTATTGAGACTCCATTCGCTTTTTGCACATATCTCATGTACTCAGTATCCAATCTCTAACTTAATACATATCTCGAATGCACCTAAGATATAACTCGACATCACCCAGTCACAGAACGAGATCTCAGACGTCAAAATATGTTCGTTTTTGGGTTATACCCTCAGCAACTGAAATGTGTCTCATAATACAATTTTATTCGTATCTTATCATTTATGTATTTTTGTAAATAAAATATTTATTTTATTTAAATAAAAAAAAAATTCGTAGAAACATGGCTTTTAAAATGTATATAATTGTTAGCCAATATATTAATAAGAGAAATGTTAAATTGTCGGCCTAGTGGAAGAGCAAGGTATAGAATTAGACAAGGTCCCAAGCTCATCACATACTTGGGCCACTTTTTGAATTAATTTAAAAGAGTGTCTTTTATCACGACCTAAAGATTTGATTTTCTATGAATTTGACAAGTTTTTGGGCGGATTAATTACAGAAACGATCAGAATTATAATTTAGATATAGAGTTTAATTTATCAATTTTTCGATCGAACTGATTAGTCCTTATCCGAATTTGATGATTACGATTTGAATTATCTAAAATACAAATTTTGTAAAATAATAAAATAAGAGGACTAAATCGTATTTAAGTTTTGTTATTTTAATTTAAAAGTGAAAATAATGTATAAATATATACATGAAAGATCACATGATAGATAAAATTATACACAAAATACAACTCATTTAATGAGATAGGTGTATACACAAACCATATGCTCTATTGGTCATATCTACCGTTCTAGCAATAGGAATGTGTCTCCATTAGTAAAGCTATATAGGTGTCGCATTTTCTTTTACCCTGAAACTCTGTGCAGGGGTGGCAATGAGTAGGTATGAGTGGGTTTTTGTTTACCCGATTCTGTTCTGTTTTATAATATTTCACATAGAATTCACTCCGTTTTATCTGTAGATAGTAAAAAGTTGAACTCTAAATCGTCTTTATGGGTACCCGTTCCTATAATTATTAAAATCCAACAAATAAAATTAAATTTTAAAATTTATATAACTATCGTGTGTGAAAAAAAATAGTAAAGCTAATTTTAGAAAATATATAAATAAATAATAACTAAATAAAATGAAAGGTAATAAACAATCTTAGTTTATAACCTTAGAATTTTAATGGTTGAAAAAGAAAAGAATTATATACCTCTAATTAACAGATGGTTCATATTGAAGAGACTTACCTATAAATTGGGTTTTTCTTTAATTCATTTCTATAAAGTCATCCAGATAGAATAACATAATATTTTTTGAGTAGTTTTCTCCTATATATATATATATATATATATATATATATATATATATATATATAGAGAGAGAGAGAGAGAGAGAGAGAGAGAGAGAGAGAGAGAGAGAGAGAGAGAGAGAGAGGAGAGAGAGAGAGAGAGAGAGAGAGAGAGAGAGAGAGAGAGAGAGAGAGAGAGAGAGAGAGAGAGAGAGAGAGAGAGAGAGAGAGAGAGAGAGAGAGAGAGAGAGAGAGGAGAGAGAGAGAGAGAGAGAGAGAGAAGTGTGTTCTCCTTTTGTCAAGAGAGAGTGTTATTGTAGTCTCCTTGTGATAGAGAGAAGTTGTAATTCTCAAAGAAAGTTATTCAATTATTTTCATATTTTATACAAATATCTAATTTTTCATCTCTATATTTTGCTGTGTCATTTGTATGGTACCTAACAGTGGTATCAGAGCCAAATGTTGCTGATTAATATAATTTTTTTTTCCGCTGCGAGTTACCGTCTAAAAAAAATGGCAGCAAAGTATGAAATTCCAAAATTCAGTGGGTGTAATTTTTCCATATAGAAGTTGAAGATAAAAGCCATTATGAGAAAAGACAATTGCGTGACAGCAATTGAAGGTAGACCCACTGGAATTACAGATGAAAAATGGAAGGAGATGGACAACAATGCTATTGCAAACTTACACTTGGCACTAGCTGATTCAGTTTTATTAAGTGTAGCAGAGAAAAAGACAGCAAAGGAAATTTGGGATGCTCTCACCAAATTATATGAAGTCAAGTCACTTCACAACAAGATATTCTTGAAGAGAAGACTTTATACTCTTCGAACGAGTGAATCCACATCGGCAACGGATCACATCAACAATCTAAATACGCTATTTTCCCAACTCTCATCGTTGGAATATACCATAGCGGAAAACAAACGTGCAGAGCTCTTACTTCAAAGTCTATCAGATTCATATGATCAGCTTATCATTAACTTAACTAATAATGTGTTGACTGATTATCTTTCTTTTGATGACATGGCTGCTGCGGTTCTTGAAGAAGAATCTAGGTGCAAGAATAAGGAAGATAGATTAGAAAGCTCAAAACAAGCAGAGGCTTTGTTGATGACAAGAGGGAGATCAATGGAGCATGGTTTCAGCGGGAGTCAAAGTAGACCAAAGTCACAAAGTAAGAAATAGGTCAAATGCTACAATTGTGGAAAAAGAGGGCACTTCAAGAAAGATTGTTGGAATAAAAAAAGTATAGAGAAGATTCCAGAAGGATCACGTTCTCAAGGATGTGTTGCGAGCACCTCTGATGATGGAGAAATCCTGTATGGCAAAGCAACAATTGGTTCTAAAGGTAGCAAACAGCTCACTGATGTTTGGATTATTGATTCAGGAGCAACATGGCACATGACTCCTCATCGTGATTGGTTTTATACATATGAACCTGTCTCGGAAGGATCGGTGTTTATGGAAAACGATCATGCCTTAGAAATTGTTGGAATGGGTACTGTCAAAATAAAAATGTTTGATGGTTATATTCGTTCACTTCAAGGGGTAAGACACGTGAAAGGCTTGAAAAAGAATTTGTTGTCGATTGGGCAATTGGATGAACTTGGCTGCAAGACCCATATTGAAGGTGGGATCTTGAAAGTTGTTAAAGGAGCTCTTGTGGTAATAAAAGCAGAAAAGATTGCAGCAAATCTATACATGCTTGTGGGAGATACTTTGCAAGAGGCAGAGGCATCAGTTGCTTCAACAAGCCAAGAAGAAATGATGATGATATGGCATTGCAAACTAGGCCACATGTCAGAACGAGACTTGAAGATTCTTGTAGAACGTAATCTCATTCCCGGGCTTAAATCGGTAAACTTACCGTTTTGTAAGCACTGCGTTACAAGCAAACAACATAGATTGACGTTTGGTAGATCAACTGCTCAGAGCAAGCACATATTGGAGTTGATTCATTCTGATGTGTGGGAATCGCCGGAGATGTCCCTAGGAGGAGCAAAATATCTTGTATCATTTATTGATGATTACTCTAGGAGGCTATGGGTGTACCCAATCAAGAAGAAGTCAGACGTGTTTGCGATGTTCAAAGAGTTCAAAGCAAAGTTAGAACTTGAATCTGGAAAGAAGATCAAGTGTTTAAGGACAGATAATGGAGGAGAATATGTCGATGGTGATTTTCTAACATTTCGCAAGCAAGCAGGTATTCAACGTCAATTCACAGTTGCATACACGCCTCAGCAAAATGGTGTAGCAGAGCGAATGAATAGAACTCTCCTAGAAAGAGCACGAGCTATGTTACAAACTGCAGGTTTAGCTAAGTCTTTTTGGGCAGAAGCTGTTAAAACTGTCTGTTATGTGATAAATCGGTCACCATCAACTGCAATTGGGTTGAAGACACCAATGGAGATGTGGCAAGGTAAGCCACCTAATTATTCTTCTTTACATGTATTTGGTTGTCCTGTGTACGTAATGTACAATTCCCAAGAAAGAACAAAGCTGGACCCAAAGTCTAGAAAATGTATATTCTTGGGTTATGCTGACGGAGTTAAGGGGTATCGCCTGTGGGATCCCACTGCCCGCAAGGTAGTTGTCAGTAGAGATGTGATATTTGCAGAAGATGAATTGCAAAAAGAACAAGAAAATGACAGCACTGTTAAAGAGATAACCACTGTTCAAATAGATGAAAAATGCAGAGAAGGTGATCTTTCTGAAGCAGAACCACAGCACGAAGAACAAGAAGCAGAGGCCAATGACATAGAAGTTCGTCGATCCACTCGACAAAGAAGAATACCATCATGGCACTCAAATTATGTTTTGACAAACCATGATGCATATTGTCTTTTGACAGAAGATGGAGAACCAACAACTTTTATGGAGGCTATGTGCAATCCAGACGCTTCTATGTGGATGACAACAATGCAAGAAGAAATTGAGGCATTACATAGAAATCATACCTGGAAACTTGTTGAACTTCCAGCAGGTCAGAAAGCCATTGGTAGCAAATGGGTTTACAAGATCAAACGAGATAGTAATGATTAGGTGGAACGATATCGTGCAAGATTGGTTGTCAAGGGATATGCTCAGAAAGAAGGTATTGACTTCAATGAAATATTTTCTCCAGTGGTGAGACTAACTACTATTAGAGTAGTTTTGGCTATGTGTGCTGCATTTGATTTACATCTAGAGCAATTAGATGTAAAGATTGCTTTTCTTCATGGAGAACTTGAAGAAGAGATATATATGCTCCAACCAGAAGGTTTTGAAGAACAAGGAAAAGAAAACTTAGTTTGCAGGTTAACTAAATCTTTGTACGGTCTAAAGCAGGTGCCAATGTGTTGGTACAAGATATTTGATTCTTTCATTATTAGCTTTGGATACAACAGACTTAGTTCAGATCATTGTACTTATTACAAGAGGTCTGGTGATAATGATTTCATCATTCTGCTGTTGTATGTGGATGACATGTTGGTGGTAGGTCCCAACAAAGATCAAAGCCAAGAATTGAAGGCATAGTTGGCTAGGGAGTTTGATATGAAAGACTTGGGACCAGCAAACAAGATTTTAAGGATGCAAATTCACCGAGACAAAAAAGATAGGAAGATTTGGCTATCGCAAAAGAATTATTTGAAGAAGATCTTGCAACGCTTCAACATGCAAGAATGTAAGCCAATTTCAACCCCACTTCCTATGAATTTTAAATTATCCTCAAGTATGTTCCCTAGTAGTGAAGCAGAGAGGATGGAAATGTCTCGAGTACCGTATGCATCAGCAGTGGGAAGCCTTATGTATGCCATGATCTGTACAAGGCCAGATATTGCTCAAGCAGTTGCGGTGGTAAGTCGATTTATGGCAGATCCGGGTAAAGAGCATTGAAATGTTGTTAAGAGGATCTTGAGATACATCAAAGGGACCTCAAATGTTGCATTATGTTTTGGAGGATCGGAATTCATTGTCAATGGATATGTCGACTCAGATTTTGTAGGTGATCTTGATAAACGAAAATCTACTACAGGATATGTGTTCATGCTTGCAGGAGGAGCTGTGAGTTGGCTATCTAAATTACAAACTGTTGTAGCTTTATCTACTACAGAAGCTGAATATATGGCAGCTACACAAGCATGCAAGGAAGCTATTTGGATCTAAAGGTTGATAGAAGAACTCGGGCACAAACAATAGAAGATTTTTGTGTATTGTGACAGTCAGAGTGCCTTGCACATTGCAATGAATCCTGCCTTTCATTCAAGAACAAAACACATTGGAGTACAATATCACTTTATTCGAGAAGTAGTAGAAGAAGGAAGTGTTGATATGCAGAAGATTCACACGAAAGATAACCTAGCAGATGCCATGACAAAACCAATCAACACAGAAAAGTTTGAATGGTGTAGATCCTCATACGGCCTATGGAATACATGAACAACATGAATTTTAAAAATTTATCAAAATTAGCTTTAAGTGGGAGATTGTGAAAAAAAATAGTAAAGCTAATTTTAGAAAATATATAAATAAATAATAACTAAATAAAATGAAAGGTAATAAACAATCTTAGTTTATAACCTTAGAATTTTAATGGTTGAAAAAAAAAGAATTATATACCTCTAATTAACGGATGGTTCATATTGAAGAGACTTACCTATAAATTGAGTTTTTCTTTAATTCATTTCAATCAAGTCATCCAAATAGAATAACATAATATTTATTTGAGTAGTTTTCTCCTATATATATAGAGAGAAGTGTGTTCTCCTTTTGTCAAGAGAGAGTGTTATTGTAGTCTCCTTGTGATAGAGAGAAGTTGTAATTCTCAAAGAAAGTTATTCAATTGTTTCCATATTTTGTACAAATTTATAATTTTTTATCTCTATATTTTGCTGTGTCATTTGTATGGTACCTAACATCATGACATACATAACATAAATTAAAATAAAAATTAAAATATAATATTATTAATTATTATTATTATTATTATTATTATTATTATTATTATTATTATTATTATTATTATTATTATTATTATTATTATTATTATTATACTGGGACGGGTAGAGATGGATATTACTCAAATCTGACTCCTGCCGCTAAAAATCCGCATCACATCTGTTCCGAGCGAGTAGAGACATAATGGGTATCCGTAAGTCCAGGTCGTATTGCCATCTCTACGTGCAATGTGTAATATAATTATTTGATGATTAGATGGATTCTTTTTATTAATGTATTTAAATTAAAATTAAGGTTAAAAGCTCCTTTACCTATATCATTTCATTTTCCATAACCAGAAATTGAGAAAAATTGTAGAACCCTAACATAGAAGATGACTACAACTCAACAAAAGAAGAGTTCCATATCCCTTAGTTGCGCCAATACTTTTGAAATATGTCTTTAGTCAACCCATTCTTTAACTACGATCACCTTACTCTCATGTTCTCTTTTACCATTTTCTCCACAAGTTTAATTCCTAATAGCTTTTTAACCCTTTCTTTTCATCTTTCTTATCAACTTTGTTATCCTTCACAATTCACAAAAAATTGAATTCACTTCTCATTGTCTGATTTTTCTAATTTCGTTACTTTCTAAAATTGTTCTACTTTCAAAGCAAACATATATAATAGAATTATTAGACTGTTTATCAATCTATTTCAATACTCTCTTCTTTTGCCTAAATCCTCGAAGTCATAACAGGGAACAAATAGTCTAAGTGCGTGTACCAGACACGGACGGACATACGGGGTGAGTGGAGGCCTCGCTTTCCTCCTCTAATTTTTTTAAAAGAAAAAAAAATAATAGTAGTAAGTTATTAAATATGATTTAATTTTGTAAAAAATTTATTTAATATTTAGTCTAGTATAAATAAAAATCCAACCAACCTAAATATTAATGATTTTTAATATTTTAAAAGTAAGTAATAATATTAAAAAATTAAAAAAATATATTATTATTAATATTTTTTAATTAAATAAAATTTTTCAAATCTCATAAAGTGGACTCTTTTCTTTTTGTGACCATCCTTCTTGATTCATTTGGTATTAATTCTCTTTGTTTCAACTGCTACAACTGATAGATCTTTTTCAACTATAAATATTGTGAAGAATAACTCAAAAAGAAAATAAAAGATAGAATTTTTTGCTACTTGTTTTTTAATTATATTAAAAAAAATTGCTGAAAAATTTAACATAGATTCTATTATCGATGGATTTTATGATACAAAGAATAGACTACTTTGCTAGTAAAAAGTACACACATATTTTGTTATACTTTAAAATATATTTTCTATCGGTATATTTTTGTAATACATCTTACATTATATTATTTTTTATATAATTTTTTAATATTATATATACTATTGGCCTCCCACAATAATATTTCTGGATCTATCCCTGATAATAGAGAACAAGTAGTGAATCAGTGACAAAAAAATTGTTACTACTTTTCTATCTTTAAAAACTTTAAGAATCTTTTGTCAAAAGAGGACAAAAGAGGATGAAAAAGATGGTAGAAGTGGTGAATGACATCGAATTAGTAAAATAAAGAGTTTTCATTTACACCGTCAAAAGAAAAAAGAAGAAAATGAAGATTGAGAAAAAATTATATTTTTACAGTTATTCTGATTTTTGTGTCATAAAAAAAAGATAAAAATAAAATATATTTTAATTTTAAATTTAATTTAAATATATTAATAAAAAATTTATCTAATTACCAAATAGCTACATTATTTACTTTATAGTATTAAAGTGGACTGAAATATATCTATATAATTTTACTAACTGAGACAATTTTTTATTGTCGAAATAATGAATGTGACTAAGGAAACATATAATTCATATATACACCTAATCATGAAATGATTTGTGTATAATTTTGTTCTATTTATCCATTTTTAGCTCACTTTACCCATCTAGGGTGTTGATCCATAATTCATTTTTGAGAGTTACACTATATTTGAATACAAAATGAAAAATGAAAGAAAAAAAATAAAAAAAAAGCAAATTTTTTTGTATATTGTTTAGATGAAAAAAAATAAATAAATTTTTTTTTATTTAAATAAAAAATAAAAAAATTACAATAAAATAAAATTATATTAATATAATACAAACTCACAAAAGATAAATTTATAATCTTACTCTTATTTATAAATTCTCTTTAATTTTCTTTGCATGTCTGGAGTGAAAAATTGGACATAAGTATCACATGTTATAAAATAAATAAATAAAAAAGATAAAATAAAAATAAAATAAAAAAGTATAAATAAATAACTCTAATACTAATATTCACCATAATTACTATTTCAATATAATAGAAATGATTCATATATATATATATATATATATATATAGTAACATATAAAGAAGGAGAAGAATGTTTTGTAATTATTGTGTATATTGCCCCAAATCATGACCCTATTTATACATGGATGAAGTGCTTATTTTCAACCTTTATTTAATGTGATTTTTCTTGGTAACATGAGCAATTTACTAAGGAAAAGTTGAACTATTCATGGACATCCATATCACAACACTCTTTTTTGGATGTCCATTTAAGATTATGTCTGATTAAAACCTTATTAAAGAAAAACTTAATGAAAAAAAAAATTTAGTAAAAAAAAAAAATGTACAATATCCTTTGTGATGGAGACTGTCTCATTAAAAACCTTGTAAAAAAATTCATTAGGGATAAAAACATTACCAAGGAAAAAAGAGTACAACCTCCCCCTCTTGTCGATATTATTTAATATCTCGGAATCAGTGCATCCCGATCTGATGTACCAATCTTTCAAAGGAGGATTTTGGAAGTGACTTTGTAAATAAGTCTGCTAGATTATCAGTTGAGCGGATCTGTTGGGCATCAATTGTTCTTTGATTTTGAAGATCATGAGTGAAGAAGAATTTGGGAGAAATATGCTTTGTTCTATCACCTTTGATGTATCAACCTTTAAGTTGAGCAATGCATGCTGTATTATATTCAAACAGGACAGTTGGAGCTATCTTATGATCAATCAGTCCACATGATGACAAAATATATTGGATCAAACTCCTAAGCCAAAAACACTCGCGACTTGTTTCATGTATCGATAGTATTTCAGCATTATTAGAAGAGGTTGCTACTATCGTCTGTTTCGTGGACCTCCATGATATAACTGTATCATCATATGTGAATAGGTATCATGTTTGAGATATTTCTTTGTGTGGATCAGACAAGTATCTAGCATATGCATAGCCAACTAATTATGAATTGGACTCATATGGATAAAACAAACCCATATCAACTGTTCCATAAAGATATCAAAAATTTTGTTTGATTTCATTCTAATGCCTTCTGGTTGGAGAGCAACTATACTTTGCTAGTAAATTTACCGCAAATAATACGTCAGGTCGTGTATTATTAGCAAGATACATTAGTGCTCCAATGACACTGAGATATGGTACTTCAGGACTAAAGATATCTTCATTTTCTTCTTTAGAATGGAATTGATCATTTTCCACATCCAAAGACCTTACGATCATTGGGATACTTAAGGAATGTGACTTATCCATATAACTTTTTTTCAAAATTTTCTCTGTGTATGTTATTTAATGAATAAAGATTCCATTTTTTGTATGTTCGATCTGCAGACCAAGACATAATTTAGTCTTTTCAAGATCTTTCATCTCAAACTCTTCTTTTAGAACTTTTATAATTGTTGGAATCTTTTTAGGAATTTCAATGATATTTAAATCATCAACGTACACAGCAATTATAATGAATCCAGATGCATATTTCTTTATGAAAACACATGGACAAATATCATCATTCTTAAATCCGTTTTTGACCAGATACTCAGTAAAACGATTATATCACATTCGTCCAGATTGCTTTAGACCATATAAAGATCTTTACAATTTGACTGAGTATAACCCCTGTGAATATTCATTGGATGATTTATATATCTTTAGTCCTTTAGAGACTTTATATAGATATCACGATCTAATGATCTGTATAAATAGGCTGTTATCACATCCATTAGATACATGTGTAGTTTATGGTATGCGGATAAACTGACAAAATAACACAATGCGATTGCATCTACTACAGGAGAATATGTTTCTTCATAATCTATACCGAGTCTTTGTGAAAAACCTTGTGCCACAAGTCAAGCTTTGTAGTGAACAACTTCATTTTTCTGATTTCATTTTCTCACAAATACCCATTTGTATCCAACATGTTTTACATCTTCTGGTGTACAGACAACAAGTCTAAAAACTTCATGTTTTGTAAGTGAGTCTAATTCAATATTCATAACTTCTTCCTATTTTGGCCAATCATTCCTTTCGACATTGTTCAACTGTTCTTGACTCGAGATCCTTACTTTCATGCATGATATTTAATGCCACATTATATGCAAATATTTTATTGATAATTGTCTTATTTTGGCCCCATTTTTCTCCTATAAAGACATAATTTATCGAAATCTCGTAATTTTTACAATTTTCAGGTACATGAACGTCTTCTGGTGTCAAAACTATATCAGAATTTTGGATAACTGCAGGTGTCTTTACTATGTCTTTATCTTTTTCAACAAGAATAATATTTACTTCTTTTTTTCGAGGATTTTTGTCTTTGGAATCGACAGGCCTACCACGCTTCTAACGTGAATTTGTTTCGATGGTCATTTGTCCGACTGGAACATCAATTCGAATTGGAGCTTTTTAGCTGGTATATAGGATTTAGTTATCCTTTGCGTATCAGAAAATGCATCAAGTAATTCATTTGCTATTCTTTGCAAATGTATAATCTTTTGAACTTCTAGTTCACATTTCCTTGATCGAGGATCTAAATGCATCAAAGATGATGCATTCCAATTAAGTTTTTTTTCAGGAAGCTTATTCTCTATCCCTAATGTTCAAAATTTTGATTCATCAAAACGACAATATGCAAATTGAGCTTTAAATACATCTCCAGTTTGTATCTCAAGATACCTCTCTATAGAGGAAGAATCATATCTAATATATATCTCCAATTTTTTTTGGATCCCATTTTGATACGAGAAGGTGGTGCAATAGGAACATATATCACACACCGAATATTCTTAAATGGAAAATATTTTGCTACTAGCCAAAAGCTAATTGTATAGGAGAGAATTGATGGTAACTTGTTGGCCTCAAACGAATAATTGTTGCGGCATGTAAAATGGCATGCCCCAAGTCGAGGTTGAGAGATTTGTTCTCGTAAGTAAAGGTCTAACAATTAATTGGAGGCGTTTAATAAGTGATTCTGCTAACCCATTTTATGTGTGAACATGAGCTAATGGGTGTTCAATGCTTATTCTGTTAGCCATACAATAAGTATCAAAGGCTTGGAAAGTAAATTAACCGGCATTATCAAGACGAATTACTTTGTTTGGATTTTATGAAAACTGTACTTTTAAATCGAATAATTTGAGCAAGTAATCTTCCAAACGCTAAGTTGCGAGAAGACAATAAGCACACATGTGACCATTTCGAAGATGCGTCTATTAGAATTATAAAATATCTAAAAGATCTACATGATGGATGAATATGTCTACATATATCGCCTTGAATCCTTCTAGGAATTCAGAGAACTCAAATCTAATCTTTACTGTTGATGGCCTTAAAATTAGCTTTCCTTGAGAACATGCAACATAATAAAATTCACTAGATTTAATAATCTTCTGGTTCTTTAGTGAATGTCCATGGAAGTTTTTAATAATTCTCCGTATTATAGTTGTTCCCGAATGACCAAATCGATCATGCCAAATTATAAATTCATTTGGGCTGGCAAACTTCGGGTTTACAATGACACGTGATTCAATTACACTAATTTTAGTATAATATAACCTAGAAGAAAGTGAGGACAACTTTTCTAATATAACCTTTTTATTTGAATAATGAGTTGTGATATATAAGTATTCATGATTTTTCTCATTCATTGTTTCAATATGAGATCCATTTCAGCGAATATCTTTAAAACTCAACAAGTTCCTTAGAGACTTAGTAGACAACATTCCATTATTTATTATGAAATTTTGTTCTCCAGAAAATAAAATTATAGCTCTTCCGGAGCCTTCTATCACATTGCTTGAGCAAATAATAGTATTAACATATTCTTCTTTTGGTACAAGATGAGTAAAATATATATTACTTTTGAGAATGGTATGCGAACTTGCACTATCCGTAAGGCAATCTTCATTATAGGTCATTGTCATTTTCTTTAAAGACAAATAATAATAATAATAAAATGAGTAAAAGTACATACACAGTAAAATTATATTCCTAATTAGAATTGTTTTTCTAAGAAGCATTGTACATAAAAAGTGTCATATACTAAAAGTTTTATTATTATTACTATTATTATTAGTTTAGAACTTGACACATTTAGTAATTTTGAAATTCATAAATATAAACATTAATATTTTATTAAATATTATTTATATATATCATACTTAAAATTTAAATACATAGAAAATAAAACTTAACAACAAATTTCTTACATTATTTATTTACATGAGTACTTAACAAACTCACATATTAAATTTTTCTATTATTGATCAAATGACCAATATTTCCTTCAAAATCTTCAAAGAAATAAGATACTTCATAATGGGTGGTGTAATTCTCAGTAACATCATTCGAAACAAAATTCGGCTCCTTTCTTTTGTCATCATTTTTCAAGGATGCTTGATAAATATCAACTAAGTGTCTCGAGGTATGACAGGTACGCGACCAATGACCATTTCCATCGCAACAGAAACATTTATCCCCCGTTGATTTATTTTGCTCATTGTTTCTTTCTTTATCTCACATTTAGTGAGATCATTTCTTGTGAACATAATTTTTTTTGTTACCAAAACTTTGCCATTTATCTCTTCTAAGGTTATGATTTGCCGCATTTGTTTTAGGAAATGGGACAGCACCAGCTGACTGCGCTTCATGATTTCTTAAAATTAAAGCAATTCATTGTCACGCTCAGCAACAAAAAGATAAAAAATTAGCTCTGAATATTTTTTAAATTCTTTTTTTCGATACTGATACTGCAGGAGCACATTCGAGACATGGAATGTCGAAAAAGTTTTCTCTAACATGTCATTATTAGTTATCTTTTATCCTAATAATTTCATTTGTGAGGTAATTTGGAACATTACTGAATTATATTCATTTATGAATTTAAAATCTTATAGACGTAAGTGCATCCACTCATATCGGGTTTGAGAAAGTATCACTGTCTTTTGATGATTATACCTTTCCTCAAAGTTTTTTCATAGATCTGCAGGATTTTTTAGTGTGAGATATTTATTTTTCAATCCTTCGTCAAGATAACGACGAAGTAAAATCGTGACTTTGGCTTTATCCTTCTGTGATGCATTATTTTCAGCCTTACTGGTATTTCCTAAATTCATTGAATCAAGATGAATTTCGACATCTAATATCCATAATAAGTAGTTATTTCCAGATATATCAATAGTATTAAATTCAAGATGAAAGAATTTTGACATAATAAAAATTTATTATCTGAGTCTTTTTAAAATTTGATGAGAATCTCATATTGATAACATATTGTAAAATAAATAAATAAAAAATGAAATAAATATAAAATAAAAAAAATATAAATAAATAACTTTAGTAATATTCACGACAATTACTAATATAATAAAAATATATTATCGTAACATATAAAAATAATATTTTATTATTTCTGTGTATATTACCTTCAAATTATCTCCCTATTTATATATAAATAAAATATTTATTTTCAACCTTTATTTAATATAATTTCTCTTAATAACATGAACATTTTACTATTAAAAAATTGAACTGCACATAGACATCCATATTATAATACCACATTTTTTTTTTCTTTCTGCTCAATTTCTCTTCTGATTTAATCAAAGAAAAACTGTTTTCTCTGTATTTTCTTTCCTTTTAACTTCTTTTGATCCAAATACTGTTAAAGAAACGAGGGGTTACGCAAGTTGCCCCATCTAGATCCGTTATTGTCACATTTACCCCTATTGGCTGCCTTTTGAAAACCCCATATATGGTCTTTGCCTTGTGCCACTGTGCAAAGATTTCTCTCTCTCTCTCTCTCTCTCTCTCTCTCCGCCATCGTCAGTCGTCACCTACCACACTATGTAATCACGCAAACGCAGGTGCTTCTCGCTTCTTGTATCCTGTCAGGTTTATTCCGTTCTTTATTGCCCTTCAATTAACGCCTCTTACTCTTTCATTTGCACTTTAATTTCTGTTACATTCGACTTCTAGTTACTTTTAAACCATGCCTTAATTCCTTTTCCGCCGAAATGAAACAAATTCAGCAAAAAAAAAAAGTTTTAATGTGGAGTTTAATCAGATTATTATTGTTGTTGTTGTCCATTTTTTTTTATTTTTTGATATTGCTTGCACCTCGTGGGAAATCGAAGGCATTAGTAATTGGAGTACATGGAGTTTAGTTGATAACTTATTTATGTTTTATGATAAGGCTTTCCAAATTCGAAGTTTCTTCTTAGCTTCATTTGTTTTTGTACTGTAGTGATTGCTGTTGAAGCTTGGTTAAGTGACTGATTTTGTGGAATCTGGTGAAATTTTGGAATTTTTGGTAGGTTTTGATCAAGAAGAGTGGGTGCACCGGATTGAATTAGTTTTTGCGAGTTTGGTTCGAGATAGGTGAGTTGAGATGAGTGCTGTGGGTTTTGACATTGGTAATGAGAACTGTGTCATTGCTGTGGTAAAGCAAAGGGGGATCGATGTTTTGCTGAATGACGAGTCCAAGCGCGAAACCCCTTCTGTGGTCTGTTTTGGAGAGAAGCAACGGTTTTTGGGCTCTGCTGCCGCTGCTTCTGCTATGATGCACCTAAAGTCAACGGTGTCACAAGTGAAGAGACTGATTGGGAGGAAATTTGTCGATGATGATGTTGAAAGGGAGCTGAAAATGCTTCCCATTGCCACTTCTCAAGGCCCGGATGGCGGCATTTTGATTCACTTGGAATACTTGAACAGGACTCATATGTTCACACCAGTTCAGATAATGTCCATGCTCTTGGCTCACTTGAAGACGATGACAGAGAAAGATCTGGGTTTGCCTGTTTCGGATTGCGTTATTGGGATCCCATCATACTTTAATGACTTACAGAGAAGGGCATATCTGGATGCAGCAAAAATTGCTGGGTTGAAGCCTTTGAGATTGATCCATGATTGTACTGCAACTGCTCTTAGCTATGGAATTTATAAAACAGATATTCAAAGTACAGGTTCAATTAGTGTTGCATTTATTGACATTGGTCACTGTGATACTCAGGTCTCAATTGCAGCATTTGAGTTTGGGCAAATGAAGATACTTTCGCATGCATCTGACAGGAGCTTAGGAGGGAGGGATTTTGATGAAGTTCTATTTAATCATTTTGCAGCACAATTTAAGGAGAAGTACAACATTGATGTGTATTCTAATTCTAAAGCAAGCATTAGGTTACGCGCAGCATGCGAGAAGTTGAAGAAAGTTTTGAGTGCAAATCTAGAGGCACCTCTAAATATTGAATGCTTGATGGATGAGAAAGATGTTAAGGGCTTTATCACGAGGGAAGAATTTGAGAAGCTGGCATCGGAATTATTGGAAAGAGTTTCTGTTCCTTGCAAAAGAGCATTAGTTGATGCAAACTTGACTGCAGAAAAAATTTCTTCTGTGGAACTTGTTGGCTCGGGTTCTAGGATTCCAGCTATCGCTAAGATATTAACATGTCTTTTCAAGAAAGAACCCAGCCGAAAGCTGAATGCAAGTGAGTGTGTAGCTCGTGGTTGTGCTTTACAGTGTGCAATGCTCCATCCCAATTACCGTGTGAGAGAATATGAGGTGTGTATCTGTATATATTCTTAACTTAAATTTGTTTATCTAATATGTTGTAGGTTAAATTTATTTCATGTTCGCAGATTCTTAGCATTGTCAAAAAAACAAGTTATTGCCTAGACTTACTTTTACAAGGTGTCCAGGTTTAACTATGTTGCTGTTAATTGGAATTTCTACGACTTTAGTTTCATATAGGTATAGATAATGTGCCTCTTTATGTTATATTATCCTCTATAAAAATTAATGTAATATCTTGTATTTGTTCAGGTCCGGGATTCTTTTCCTTTTTCTGTTGGACTTTCATCAGATGAAGGTCCAATTAGTGCAGGATCAAATAATGTACTATTCCCCAAAGGCCATCCCATTCCGAGTGTTAAAGTCCTCACATTGCATCGGACCAATTTGTTCAATTTGGAAGCCTTCTATGCTAATCAAAATGAACTACCACCTGGGGCATCTCCTAAACTTGGTTGCTTCACGGTATGCCTAATTTGGAACAATTTGACTTATGTGAAGCAGTTAAAAATATCTTATGCACATATTTATATGTTTAATATCCCCTCCTTTCTCCCTTATTATTAGTTATTACCCTTGCTCTCTTCTCTTGGCTGCTTTTTGTGTGTCAATATGAGTTCTATTTTCTTTCTTTGTGGGTACTCAATTTTCAAAAATATTATTCCAATACGACAGAAGGATTGTCCTTGGTAGGAAGTAATTGTTGTCACACTCAACGTGTTATTGTTTTTGAGTTGTAAGTTCTTAAGTATTTTGTTTATAATTATCTAGCTGCTGTTATTTGTTCATACTTCATATATGCAAGATTGCAAGCATCTCCTTATGTTCTTTGATTCCTGCTAGAGATGGAAAAATAAGCTTGTTTTGATTTCAAAGGGAGCTATTATTGCTAAACTAATTAGGTACAACAATACAAGAGCATGATGTTCATGTATTTACCTGAATAAATTGTTTTGTTAGGGAAAAAAGGAAGTGTATGTGGTAGTTTATTATGGTTCCTGTATCACTCGTTACTTTTTCTGCATGCCTAAACCTTGTTATATGTTAATGCAATGTTCACTACTTTTCAGATTGGTCCTTTCCAAGGATCCAATGGTAGTAAGACAAAAGTTAAAGTTAGAGTTCAACTAGATTTGCACGGCATTGTCAGGATAGAATCTGCTACAGTAAGTACTAATAAGAAGTTTCTTTCACTGTTTTCAATAGATCATCCGAGAGATCTTGGTATACTCATGAACCCTTTTATGGCTTCAGTTGATCAGGGATCAGGTGGGTGATTCAGTTGCAACGGGTGATTATCATTCAAATTCTGATCCAATGGATGTTGATATTCCAGATACAGTTGCCAATGGAGATGATGATACTTCTGTAAGTACTTTAATGATTTACCACACTGTATCTCGTGCAATTTTGACTTTTCTTTTTGGCAGATCTCAGTTGGTGGAAGTTCTGGATAACTTGTTTATTCTGCATGAAATATATTATAGCTATGATCATATCTGATAATGATTTCTGCAACATATGTTTTATGATCGGTTTTCATGATCTCCATATTATATAGCTGTAACATTTTTCTTATTATCTTTTGGGAATTACTGAGTATGACTGTAGATTAATTCATAAAACTGTTTGAAGTTAATAAAATAAAAATTAATATCGTATTGCAGGCTGATGGTGCAAGGAAAGATAAAGCCAACAGAAGGCTTAATGTGCCAGTAAGTGAGAATATTGATGGTGCAATGTCAAAGGCTGAAATATCGGAAGCTTATGAAAAAGAACTACAGTTGGCTCAACAGGACAGAACTGTAGAGCTAACCAAAGAAAAGAAGAACACCTTGGAGTCTTATGTCTATGATATGAGAAATAAGGTAGACATAATATCTCAATGAGTATACATGACTGGTTTTTATGGTTCATCATACTTGGTTAATGGAGTCACACACAACCTCTTCCGCAACCACTATATACAGATTTAATGCATTGCATGATCTTTCTATTTTTACTCTTTTTGGGTCTTTTTTAATTGGTACCTTGATATTGAGAGTATTAAATGAGAAACCTTGCGCTATAGTAACTGAAGTCTTGTAGGAGCATGTGTCCATTGATAAGTCTATCAACAACTATCACAATAGTGCATGTCGCATTGGCTTTTGCAAGGCTGTCGATGAAATCATGGACAAATCTTCGTAACTTCAGTAGGAATGGGAACATGTTAATGATCAACTATGATGATTACCATTGGCAAAAATCTTGATTCTGGGAATATTTCCAAATAGTCCTCTTTGTCCCTTCCTACCATAGTAGCCTAGATACCTGCTTCTAGGTTGTAAAGAAATTTGAATGCCTCCAATTGCTTCTTCAGAGAATTTCTGCTTTATCATAGGAATCCTTGGGGAGTTGGTACCACTAGCCTTTCCTTGTGATAGAGTCTACCTCTTTTCAATTGGATTCAGAACCTTCTTGAGTCCTCCCTTGCAATAAAGCTTGATTAATCTCTTTTAGCTTGATGTCTGCTTGGACATCTTCTTTCAATCCCTCTTAGGCTCCTACTTTCAGAAGGTCACGAAAATATTTTACTATAGTCGAGCTTGAGAGACAGTCCATCTGCTGCCATAACGTGTTCCAGGCTCCCAACTTTTATGGTAGATCTCGAAATCAAAAACCAAGTTTAGCAATGATTTCAAACTTTACTAGTGAGTATGCACTATGCACCACAGTATTCCTCCCCTATAAGCAGTACCTCCATTTTTGAATGATCAACGCAATAACCATTAGCTTACTCCCTTGATCGACTTCTGTTGTTTAGGCTCATATGAGGTATGGTATTCATTCTTGAATCAATAACCGTAGACACTTGCTTGAGGCATGGAATGATCCTTTTAATTCTTTTTCTCAATTGATGTTGTCAAGTGTGATCTCGCATTATACATTTTTTAAGTGGGACCAAGAGAAAATGTGAGAGAAAATGTTGTATGATAAAAGAGCACGCTTGACGATAACAATGAGAGGATCTATTCCTCCAGAGGCACCCTTAAAGCATGGAACAAGTACAGGCAGTGATGCCATTGCCTATTTTAGGTTCTCAAAAACTAGTTGCGCTTCCACTCACCGTTGGAATTTTTCTTTCAATAGTTGCATTAGAGGCTAAGCTATCATTCGCCTATAATAGCCAGCTAGACTTAAGAACCCCCTCAACCACTTCAAATCTGTTGGTGGTGCGCAAGACACCATGGTCTCAAGGGATCCGCAGCTACTCCCCCTCCCGGAAATGGTAAAGTTGTTGCTATTGTTATTGATGTATAAGTTCTGCTCCTTCAAAATTTCCAGTGCCTTCGTTAGATGTCCACTTGGCTCAAATACATAGTGTGTACAAGGAGATAGAAGGGAGATAGATAGCAACCAGCCAGAGAAGACCTGTGATCAGTTCCAATAGAAGAGAAAATATAATCGTGAGAATTGGAAGAAAGGAAATATGTTGGATTGATTAGGAGAGAACAAGCTAATTTACTATTCTTTTTGGTAGCTACGTCTGATTAGATAAGGGAGGAAATGGTTGGTTCAATGAGGCCTGGAGGAGTGGATGGAGAAGGGGTTATATATTCCTAGGATATGGTCTTATGTTATATTTATTGCTCTCTTTAAACTTGCGATTCAATTATACTATTTTGAAGTTAATATTCCTCACTCCTATGCCAATTTATTCAATAAATTTAGTGTTATTCAAAATTCTTATTCACAAAGGGGGAGTCTCATAACAAATAGTTGTCTCTGGGTGTTGTTGAGGTTCAAGTCACGGAATCAGCCATTGATGCTTGCATCAAGTTAGGTTGTCTACATTACGACCTTCGAGTGCGACTATTCCTGGACCCTGCATAATGTGGGATGTGCTTTGCACCAGGCTGCCCTTCCTTTTTTTTTTTTTTGCAAAATTCATATTCACCTGGTATCATTGTACTTGTATTGTAGCTCCTCATCCTAGGGGGAGCATGTGAATGGCATTTCCCATGTCCCTACAATCAAAGAAGCCACGGAATCAAGAAAGGAGGTGTTTGAGAGGCAAAAAAAAGAGCCGAGAAAGATTCTTGGAAATTTGTCTCAATAGATTGAGAGGCTGGGACATGCATTGAGTCAGAACCATTCTTGTAGCAAAGATCATGATCGAAGGGATAACAACTGTTGCTAGCTGCATTGACTTGGAAAGTTGAAACTTGACAGCAAATAGATTCTTGAAAGTTAAAATATGGCAACATTGTAGTGTTTCTAAGGGAACTTTCTGCATAACTGTTTGATGTCATACCTCACTAGGAAAATATCTTGTTTTCTTTCCATGTCATTGATGTTCTGTAACCAGGCATTTGAAATTCTTTTCATGGGGTTCTATATTTTGATGACTTGAAATCAAATTTATTTGCATTTTCAAATAGCTATTCAACACATATCGGAGCTTTGCAACTGATCAAGAGAGGGATGACATATCCAAGAGGCTTCAAGAGACTGAGGAGTGGCTTTATGAGGATGGTTATGATGAAACTGAACTTGCTTACACTACAAAACTAGAAGACCTAAAGAAGGTTACTTTTTTTTTTCTCTAGAATTATTGTTTTCGTTGCAATGCTTCTTGTTAACATTCTACATATTTATGTAGCTGGTGGATCCAATCGAGAATAGGTATAAAGATGAAGAAGGAAGAAATCAAGCCAGAAGAGATTTGTTAAAATGCATTTTAGAGCTTCGCGGGACTGCAGATTCCCTTCCACCCCAAGACAAAGAACTGGTAAAATAATGAATAGGTAAAAAAGTATTACCTTTCTTTCTCATAAGATTGGCTCCGAGTGATCTCTATTTTGTTTCAGGTATTGAATGAGTGTAATAAAGCAGAGCAGTGGCTAAGTGAGAAGATGCAGCAACAAGAATCTTTGCCCAAGAACATTGACCCAATATTTTGGTCAAGTGATATTCAGGGCAAGGCAGAGGATTTAAAAATGTATGATGCTCGCCCATTGTGATAAATTTTTGTTTGCCATGAGTCAGTGGTATCCAAATAAAGCAAAAAGTATATGAGGAAATCCAATTCATCGAATATAAAATTCACATATCAATCAATATATCCGATTTGGAAGAAATTTCATGTGATCATTCAATTAGGTCTGATATATATTGTGCAAAAAAAGGGGGTTTTCTCTCATGACTATCATGTTATCCTAGATTTCATCTATTACTTAGTTAATGTTCTATTTTGTTGGGTTTCAGAACATGTCAACGGAAATTGGATTCCAGGACGTCTCCAATGGAAGAAGACGTTGGCGAAGACAAGCCGGATGCTTCAAATCAGCCATGAATATTGGATTCCAGGACTTATCCAATCAAAGAAGACATTGGCGAAGACAAACCGGATGCTTCAAATCAGCCATTAATATATTGATGGTGTTGCTAATATATCTCATTGACTAAAATCAAGTTTTCATTACAGATACTTTCTGACAAGTATAGAATTTTTTGCCACTCTCCTTGCATTTTCCTTTCTTTTTTTTTTCTCTGTTTTCTCACCGCCCAACCTTCCTGGGGTTTTGAAAGAGGAAAGTTTAAGTATGAAATCATCTACGGTCATCAGTTCAATCATTTTGTT
Organism: Arachis hypogaea; assembly: GCF_003086295.3. Lineage (NCBI taxonomy): Eukaryota > Viridiplantae > Streptophyta > Magnoliopsida > Fabales > Fabaceae > Arachis > Arachis hypogaea. The sequence goes on from NC_092046.1 coordinate 12,139,831, forward strand.
CTTCCAAGGTTCCTCTCCTCTCTCTGGTGTTTTGTATTTTGATATTGTTATCCAATCTTTTTTAGTGAGATATGTTTTGTGAATCAAGTAGGTTTGGCTCCCTGGAAGAAAATCTCTGTGAAATATGTATATGTAGTATCAATGACCCTTGTTTCTGCATTGTAATTGAAGAAACTATTATTGAAAGATGGAAATGATTGGTTAGCCTGTAATCTTTTGGGAGTTGGCGAGATTAAAAGGCACATAATAGCTTGTTCGGCTTTTTGAAATTGAACTATATATTTTGCATTTGACTATGTTAGATTACCCTAAAATCAGCTATTAGTATAATATATGTTGAAATGTAAATATATATTAAAAATAAATTAAATTATATACGTATTTTATATATAAATATATTGGTGATTGATTTTAATGACTAATTTTAGTATATAAATAGTATTTTTAATTTGTATTGAGTTTTTAACTTTTTTTTCTAATGAAAATTTAATTATTTTAGGTTATGAATTTTTATTTAGGTAATTGCACCGGTATTCTTTTTTATTTTGGGTCAGACACCAGAATCCTTTTTAATCGGGTTTTTTGCACATTAAAAAAAACACAAACTTCTAATTGTCCAAATGGACCCTGCAGGTTCCTTTAGTGTGGGTTTTACTATTTTAACTAATTCAAAATCTTTTTACAACCAACAATTACGGAAAAAATACAAAGGGAGAGAGATGAATATAAAATATGCAGAGTAAAGTTAATTTTATGAGTTAATAGTTAAAATCGTCCTTGAAAGATATCTCGATCTCTATTTTCATCCCCGAAAGATAAATTTAATCAAAATCGTCCTCGAAAGATTTAAAATTAATCACGTTAGTCCCTCCGTCTATTATGTCACTAACGACGTTAAGTTTGCTGACGTGGCAGTTAGTTTGACAACCCAACCCAAAGCAGATCCGGATTATACCCGCTTCCAATCCAACCCAAACCCAAAGCTAGCAAGAAACAACGTTCCTTCTTCGCACATTCAATAGCTTCATCTTCTACCTGAAGCTCCACCACGCCGCCGCCCTGCAAGGTGTTTCACGTCGCCGTCAGTCCCTGTACGTTCCTCTACCACGATGCTGTCGGTCTTTGCCCGCAGTTCTTCTCTTTGTTCCAATCCCAGAATTCCTTTTCTCCTCCTCTTCCCTCCTTTTCTATTATTCTTTTCGCCACCAACACTGAAACTCTTCTTCTCTATAGATTCCTGATTTAGATGAACATACACACTTGCTACTCTATACCTATTTCTTATTTTTCGGGATTTCAATCCCAGAACCCCAGTTACTCAAAGATTGAAACTTTGATATAATATATGGGAGTCTTTGTGTCAAGTCTCCTAAGTGTGGTGACAGGGTGGTTGCTACCACAGATGAAACCAAAGAAAGCCATAAGAGTTACAAGACCACCATGCCTTCTGATTTGGCACCTGCGCCTCACACAAAGGAGGACATTAACAAGCAGAAACGTGGTGCTGAGAATGCTGCAGGGACTGGTGTTGTTGGTAATCAAAATATTGGTTAGTTTTATGTTAAGCATTTGATTCCGATTGAGAGGTTAGCAATTTGGGAATAGGTAGCTACTGCTTTGCGGAACACCCGTCGCTGCGCCCTGACGCCCTCTAACTCCTCTCTGTTCTCTTCCTCAATCATCACTGCTGACTTCTGGTGGAACGTGGTCTCTTCTTCCACTGCAACTTGCACCGATCTGCTCTGCTTGTGTCGGTCTTCCTCTGTGCTCTTCCATGGACACCGCCAAGTTGGAATAAAGACCATTGCTTAAAGAATGGCATCGATGAAGAGGCGGCAGCTATTGGAACTGGCATGGAGGCTGAGACGCGTAGAAGAGAAGGAAAGCTGTTGGATCGTTGGGTTGGGGTTCTAATTTAACGCCGTTAGTGATAGAATGGACGGAGGGATTAACGTGATTAATTTTAAATCTTTCGAGGACGATTTTGATTAAATTTATCTTTCGGGGATGAAAATAGAGATCGGTGTATCTTTTAGGGACGATTTTAACTATTGACTCTTAATTTTATTCTCTTAAAAATCTTAAAACTTCCCTTTTTGACATTGGAAAAAAAAAGTAGTCGCGTTTTTATTTTCAATCATATTAGATGTGTATTAAACTCAACTATTAAAATTAGTTATTAGTACAAAATACACATTAAAATACAAAATAAATATTAAAAATAAATTAAACTAAATATGTATTTACACTTAAATATATGATGGTTGATTTTTAATGTGCATATAATATTTTTGTTTTATTTTATTTTGAATAAAATATATCTTTTATCCCTAACATTTGTAATTTTCTTTAAAAATATCCTTAACGTTTAACTATATTCAATTTCATCTCTAACATTTTCAGTTTATATCAGAATTACCCCTAAATATTAATTTCATATGAAATATTGGGGGACAAAATTGAAAACGTTTAAGGATGGGTTTTCACAAAGCGAAGACGTTAAGGACAAAATTGAATAAACCAAAAACGTTAGGAATAAAATTGAATAAAATTAAACGTTAAAAATATATTTTTTTAAATTACAAAAATAAAAAATATACTTTCCCCTTTTATTTTTTATATAATTATATTGATTGGCTTACAGTACTCTTCTTCTCTCCGTATCTATTGCTTGTCATTTGTTTTTTTTTTTCTTCTCCCACCGGTGTCTTGCAATAGGGGTGAGCACGGATCGCAGGTACTCGATTACTTGTCCAAACCCGAAACGAACCAATTAAATTAGTTCTGAAATTAACGGATCCAACCCTAACCAAATTAATAACTCTCTCTAGTAATTGGTTCGGATAACGGTTTTGGGGGTAGAATTCGAACCAACCCGTAAACTCGACCATATATTAATTAAATAAAAAAATAAAAATTTAAAAAATATATATGCTTTTTAATATGCTTGGATTTTAATATCTTTAGTGTTTAATATGTTTGAATTTTAATGTATTTAGTTTTTAATGTATTTGAAGTTTAACATGTTCGGATTATTTCTATTAATGTTATATGTTTATTGTACTTACAAAATTTTTAAGATAAAAATTTTGTTTTTTATTTTTATTTTTTATGAATTTCTGTTTCATCGAGTACCTAATTATCCGAACCGAACCAATCCGTTTTTAATCGATTTGATTTAGTTCGAGTACACAAAAAAAAATGTAAATTCGAACCAAACCGAACCAATTACAATTCAATTAGTTCCGTTCTAATTTAACCTTAAATCTGAACCAACTCGAACCGTGTTCATCTCTATCTTGCAAGTTGCAATACCATAGCAAATCTCATGGCCGTGCTTATGATTAGTCTAGACCGATTTCGCACAACCCTTAGTTAGTGGAGAATATGACATGTGAAATATATGAATTCTGGTTTGTAGTAAATTTCTTGTATAATTAAGTGGCGAAAAACATATATTGATAGTTCTCTACGATTATATACTAGGGATAATAAAACAATAAAATGTCCGTAAAATTTCAAGTAAAAGTCATACGAGTGAATGTTTACATAAGATAAAGACGATTTTGTTGGGAGTTGTTTTGATGGTGAGTTTTTCGGTTGTGTTACGTAAATTTGATGGTAAGTTTGTTTTGTGTGATGTAAATATATTTGTTGAATGATGAGATATTTTTTTCTCTAAGGATGTTTTGTTACGGAAAAGAATACGATAAAATTTTTAGAAGCTTATATGTAATGATCATATTCCAAATCTGTAAGAGAAAAGTTTTAGAGAAAAGGACAAATAGGTCTTTGACTTTTTGTCCCGTGGACATTTTTCTTTTTGACTATTGAAAAATACTTTTAAGTCCATGACCTTCACAAAATTTGGACGGATCAGTCCCTCCGTCCAAATGCCTCCGTCAGGGACTGATCCGTCCAAATGCCTCCGTCAGGGACTGATCCGTCCAAGTTTTGTGAAGGTCAGGGATTTAAAAGTATTTTTCAATGGTCATGGACGAAAATATCCGCGGGATAAAAGGTTAGGGACCTATTTGTCTTTTTCTCAAAGTTTTAAAATGTCTTCAAATCTTTCTTACAAGTACCATTACTTGTTGCTGTAGATTTTTATCTCCTACAATCTTTATCAACATCGTGTCTTATAAAAGCGATCCTGAGTAAGTCAAATCATCCTTCAAATTGTACCAGCAATTGCCGTCATTTGGATTTACATTTTGGCGGATTCTTTGGTGTAGAATGGGAGAGCATTTCACACCTGTAGAAATGCGCTGGAGAGATTGGATGTGCAACAAGTGTCCAAGGGGGGACAAAGTCTGACAGTTAAAAAAAGGACTTGTCTACACTCTCTCACGTGATGAGGTAGGCTGGTTTAGATTAGTTAGTTATTAATATTTGGAAGATATAGGTAATTAGTTTGGGTTAATTAGTGGGCTTATACGCAGCCCATATTCTAGTGAGGGGATTTTTTTTTTTAGAAGTAGTTAAGGAGTTTTTAAACAATCAGCCCAATTAATTTATTGTTTTGTTGGAGGTTTGTATTCTTGATATATGATTGGGCACTAGGTCAATAGTATTTTAATTTGACACAATAAAAAAAAACGAATTCACAAAACTTAGCATCTAACTATTATATCACTATGTGAGTAGATTTTAACATTAATATTAACACAAATTACCTTAATCACAATACTAGCAATAAAATAGATCAAGTAAATTAATAAATTTTTGCTCAAATTTAAATTTATATTAATAATGGTTTATAATTAAAATATAATTAATTTAAAAAAAAAACAAAAATTAAATTAGATATCTATGTATACTATATAATTAGTACTTCTCAAATATAGTACTCGGAAGTGCAATGCCTGAGTGGCAAGTGGATGTTGTTTTTGCTCCACGGTTCTTGCTTCCAGACCCGGTGGAGACATTTTAAAAACTTTTTCAAGCAGACCACTTCGGTTAGACCAATTTTGATCGGTTCTCATCGGTTTTGACCAGTTTGATCCGACCGGTAAGAATTTCTTAAACAGTCCAAAGAGTAACCGAACCGGACTAAGGTCTGCTTCACCGATTTTTCAGTCAAACCGGCTAATTCAGTTCGGTTTTTACAACTATGAATCGTGTAAATCGAACATGTCTGAGTCGATTTCTTCTGAGTTTATCTAATTCGCCGACGCTCCATTCGATTTATGGTTAACACAACATTCCTATTTAAATCGATTCAACTCAATTCCATTGACTCCGCTAACGTGAAAGTCCAATTCGTCTAACTCGAATTATAAAGTTACAAGCTTCAGGCCATCAACGTAACGTTTTTGCCTTTGGATGATTCGCTTTATTTTGGCATGTATTTGGTTTATTCGAGAGCTTTACCTTTGGAATCATTCACAATTAACATAATTAGAATGAGCGAAAACATTAATAATTGACAAGTCTAGTAATGCATTAAACACTGCTTCTTATATAGAATTATAAACATATCTTTCTAAATTAAGTTCATAACCGAGTGGTATGCATACTAGTCTATGAGTGTTGGTTTTGTTTTTGGGCATCATACTATATATTTTATGATCCATCCTCATTCTAAATCACTTAAACCAGAATCCTTTGCCATAGTCCAAAATCTTTAATTCTAACCCTAAATATGAAACTTAATACCAAAATCCTAATTTTTGAAATTCCAACTTAATCACCTTCAAAAATACATAATCAACTACAACTTCAGTCAGTTCCTTTTTTTAAACGACTAACTTTTTAACTTAGACTCTTAAATATGATTTATACACTAACAAATTAATATACTCAACATAGCTACATATACGTGCATAAAAATTAGCGTTTTTTTAGTGGGATAAATCTCATAATTCAATTCAATAATTTTCTCCCCAAGAAAAATACACCAGAATTTTATCGTCGACAAAAGTCACTTCAAATAAACCGGGACAAATTCAGTATACGTTAGATTCAAAGTTTTATACAAAAATTTACATAACAGTTTCAACAATATGCACAAAAATCAATCAACGTCTTATCTCTATATTTTTATTTCATCTTATTTTCTAAATTATTATTACTTGTTCACAACACAAACAAATCAATGTATCTACTTAAACAAAAAAAATGTCAAATTCTACACAAAAAATCAACTCATTTTATCTAATAGAGCTCTCACAAAATTATATCAAAGTTATCTTGTCATAATTTTTGGGTAAGTTATTAGGCCTTAGCCCAAAATTTTTATCATTATTTACAAAAATGGTCATGACACTATTAAATAATTTTCAAAAACTGTTGGACCTAGTGCCCAATCATATATCAAGAATACAAACCTCCAACAAAACAATAAATTAATTGGGCTGATTGTCTAAAAACTCCTTAACTACTTCCAAAAAAAAAAAAAGAATCCACTCACCTGCACTAGAATATGGGCTGCGTATAAGCCCACTAATTAACCCAAACTAATTACCTATATCTTCCAAATATTAATAACTAACTAATCTAAACCAGCCTATCTCATCACGTGAGAGAGTGTAGACAAGTCCCTTTTTAACTGTCAGACTTTGTCCCCCTTTGGGCACTTGTTGCACGACTAAAATCCCAAAGTGGTCCCTGAGATTGGGTGAGTTACCCATAGTTGTCCCTGACTTTCAAAATTCACTAAAAGCATTCCTGACATTTTGCTCCGGGACCCATAGTTGCCCTGCAACCCTTTCCGGCGCCAAGTCAGCAAACGGAGGGATGATCTGGCACCTCCCTTGCCATGCTGGAGCCAGCAACGGCTAGCTGATGTGGCAAATCATTATTTTGTACCCAATGTGGTCCTAATACCATTAAAACCCTAAAAGCTAATAATCATTATTATAATTAGTATCTCTTCTTCCTCTCTCCTTCGTCCCATAGTTCTGGTCCACCATTGTCATGTAACCGAGATTCTACTGAAGCTCTCTGAAGCAATGTTTGGAGGTGAAGGGCAAGCTAGTAAGAGCTCGATACGGTCAACAAGCAATGGATACAGGGCGAAGATCCAAACTCATAGCAGGGCTACGCGTGTACCAGAATGGTGTGGTTGCAGCTGCGACCTGTGTTCCGGTGGTTTGGGACAAATTCCAACCCAAATAAGCCATTTTTTGGGTGCCCAAATTATAATGTTAGTTGTAATTGATGATTTTTCCTAATTTTTCATTTGTTTTCCAACTTCTAATTTGGTTATTGAAACATTCGTTGATTGCAGACAAATGGTAAAAGATGGTGTGGTTTGTTTGTTTGGGCAGATGTTGGGCAAGAGGCTATGCCTGCAAAATCAGAAAGTGTTAACTATAATGATGAACATATGATGACAGAAGATTGGAGGCTGAAAAAATTAGAATCAGTTGTTAGGAGTCAAAAGTTTATGATCAAATTATTGTTTCTGGTTGTTTCTGTAATGTTGTTGTTGTTAGTAGTGGTATTTTGGAAACTTTGTTCTCAATGTTGAGTGATGATGTGATTGAGTTCATATGTGTAATATTTGCATGAATGAAAAAAAGTTGCTGAACATCTAACTGTGTTAGCCAACCTGTTGGAGATATTAACTACTTTTTGTACCATTCAAGGTAATCTGGATGCTTAGCAATAGCAAAATATAGCAATAGCAAAATATATTCATCATTTTAAATCAACAAAATCATGAGTTTTAAGTTTTGACTGCCTTACAAAGCCATAAGCAAGGTGCTGCTAACAAAATAAACATAACCATATGTTTGGTAACAAAATACTCATGAAACACAAAGTGAACCTAACTGAACACCATCTTAAACCAAATTACTTTCACATTGTCTTATACAAAATAACTCCCAATACAAGAAGCATGTTATAGAAAAGTCTTCAATCTTTCTTCCTAGGTGCCTTGAATCCCGGAGTGGGAATGAACTTGAGGATACTGCCAAGTCTTGTAGCTGTTCCTGAGCTAGCACCTTGCATGGGATTAATTGGCGCATTGACAGAAGTTGGTGAAATAGATGATTTTCTCTTAGGTGGCAGCTTATCCGGTCTTGAGTTCGTGATAGTACATACTTCAGCAGCCTACAAGAATTGTAGTATATGAGAGGATGCCTTATAATTACATAAGACTAAACGGTTTACTAGTTGTTATTAGATGAAAGATAAGTTGATTACCTGCTGAGACTCCTCTGGTTCAGAGTAAATTGGTTGAGAAAGCTCAACTTCTACTGGTTAGACATTAGTGTTTATAGAGTCAGCTGGAGCATCTTTACTAACATTGGCGTCATCAGCAGCATTCCGATCAGGTTGAGGAGTGGGGTCAGGATCAGCAGCATTCGAACCATCTTCAACAACATTGACTTCAGCTCCACTTGTTTTCTTAGCAGCAGCATCTGCTAGTTTCTTCTTTTTACAACCCCTTTTGGTGTGGCCTTTCTCCCCACAGTAGCTGCATGTGAATGGTGCAAGCTGCCTATTTAGGTTTGTGCTGTCCTTGGTGGAAGTGGGTTTGGATTTCTTGTGGCCACCTTTAGCTTCATCTGTGTCCATCCGCCTTTTTTGTTGTAACTTACCTGGCCCCCTCTTAAACTTTAGAGGTTAGGGCTTAAGAGATTCTGAAACCTCCCAGAAAGTCTACCCAGGAATGGGATTAATATGATGCTGATATGTCTCCCTATATGAGTCCATAGTAACTAGTTTGTGGCAAAAATTCTCTGGATTTTTGTTCACCCTAGCTAGTGCAGCACAGGCATGCACACAGGGTATTCCTACATCCGAAACAGCAATGAATCAAGTTAGTACTTAGTGTTAGGTAGTAATATATGAATGAATGTTACTTTGGACAAAATAAAATCCACCTGTCAGCATCCAAAATTGACATGTGCAAAGGTGTTTTCCTAGATCAACAACATGGTTGGCTAGGTAACCATGTACCTCAAATTTCTCATAACCAGTATCACCTGTCCATATTGGGTGCCAATGTTTTGACTCTTTTCTCACTTTCTCCAGACGACTGTAAATTACTGGCGGCAACTTACCCACATGATTAGCTAATTTTACCTTGTTCTTAGCTATTGTTCTCATGACAAACATTCTCACACCTTCAAGCAAAGTAATGATTAGCTTGGCCCTGGCCTCTTTAATTTTTGAGTTAAATACCTCGCACGCATTATTACATATGTTATCCAATTTAGGCCTGTGACTGAATTGACTCCTGGTCCAGTGTTCTCCTCCCCACTTTGATAGATATGCCCATGCATCCTCGTTGATAATCTTGATCTTGTTCATATTATCTCTGAACTCTTGATATGTGGTGGCTCGTGCACATTCCCACAGCAAGGATCTTAGTTGTAAATCCTTCCATTGCTTGTTAAAATTCTGCCACAAGTGCCAAACACAAAAGCGGTGATGAACACGGGGCATCACCTCTTCCATTGCCGGCAACAAACCCTGTGCACAAAACCAAATACCATATCACCATAATAGACCCTGACTCTCATTGACGCTCACCATAACAGTCCCTGACTTCTAAAAATTTACACATAATAGTCCCTGACTTCTAACAATTTACACATAATAGTCCCTGTTTTTGAGATACGATACTCATGTAAGTCCATCATATCTATCGAGGCTTATCAACATTATTAAAAATTTAAAATTCAGCATAGAAATAGCAGACAATTTTCATCTCTACTCATAACTAATAATATACACAAAGCATACAATTCCCTGATGAATAAACAGCATACAATTTTCATATCCACTCATGACTAACAATCCACTATTTTCTAAGATACTCATGAATTAGAGAATACCTTCTGCATGTCAGAGATAAAGCACCACCCATTTTGCCTATAGTCTCCAAGGTCCTGGTGTAGCAACTCAAGAAACCACTTCCAATTCTCCTTGTTTTCTACGCCAACAATTGCCCACGCTATGATGTAGATATGGTGATTAGCATCCTGGCCCACTGCCGATAGAATTTGTCCACCAAATTGAGTTTTCAAGAAAGCACCGTCCAGTCCAATCAACGGTCGGCATTCGGCTTTGAAACCACTCTTGCAACCACTCAAGCACACATACATTTTGTCAAATACTGGATCAGATTCAGGTTGGAGAGTGCAACAAATTTCAACTGTTGATCCAGGATTAGTCTTGAGAAGTGTAAGACCATAATCCCTCAGCATTTTGTATTGTTCCTTTTCATCCCCGAACACAGCATTTCGTGCATCAAAGAGGGCCCTTGATATTGAGTTCTTGTTCAAGGTCAAGTCAAACCTTGACTTGAAGTAAGTGGCAGCATCACAATGCTTAAAATTGGGGTACTTCCTAACCTTCTTGACTAGGTTACTCGCCACCCAATTTCTGTTAGCTGCCCTGTTCTTATCTTCCCTTGGGCATGTATGATCATTAAGGAATGTCTTTATTTACCAACAAGTATCTTCATGATCCCTTGAGGCATACACCACCCGTGGACATCCTTTCACCTGACATGTAGCCCTCATCCTCACGTTGTCATTCTTCCTGAACCTAATCCGTCTACCCTCTTGGATTGTGAACTCCCTAACAGCCTTCTTAAAGTCCCATTTTGTGTTGAATTTCATGCCAACTTCCAGTTGCAGTTCTCCAAACCTTATACCTTCTCTGAACACAGGACAAAAATCTTCGGACTCCTCATCTGCCCCCTCATCCTCTGAATTGGGGGGAGTCTTCATTTCTTCAGAATGCCATGAATTTGCCCCGTCTGAGTCAGCCCCTGGATCATATGCATTATATGCATCATCCCCTGTTCCACCCACAAAGCATAGGTCCACATCCCCATCTGAGACCTCCTCAACAAATGCATCATCCTCAATAGTAACTTGCTCTTTATCCTTAGCAAACGCAGCAGCAGGAGCATGTTTAAATTTGATGTCTTTTTTAACAGTCTTAGCCTTACAAACATCATTATCATAATCATCATCATCAGACGAAGAACTATCTTTGATCCTTGGCTTATACAAACTATCTTCGTCACTATCATATGAATCAGAGGATAGTGCATCACCTCCCTCCTGTCGTGCTTGCAACACCGCCTTTCCCTTAGCAACACTCCTCGTACAAGGCCTAAAATTAGGGGTGGTTGTTGTCGTTTTCTTCTTGAAAGTGGATTTTAGTGTGGAGTTGGATGTTGCTGTTGACACACTTTTAGGGAGAATAGGCTTCGTAGGAGGATTCGACTTTGAATTGGTAGGAGGCTTTGGCTTTTGATTAGTAGGAGGCTTCGGCTGTGGATTAGTAAGAGGTTCTGCAAATTGATTAGTAGGGGGCTTTGCAAATTGATTAGTAAGAGGCTTCGGCTGTGGATTAGTGGGAGATTTTGGCTTTTGATTAGTAGCAGGCTTTGCCTGTGATTGATCATTTGGATTGGGAAGAGACTTCTCCGGACTTGGAGGTTTTGGATTCGTGATAGATTCTGGCATAGTTGGAGGTGTTGGATTACTAGGAGGAGTCGGATTAATTGGAGGGTTCGGAGTGTCAATGGTGTTGACAGGCGTTGCCTTGTCTTGGGGGGATTCACTGCTGGGGTTCCTCATTTTGTCATTAGGAGTGACCATAGCACCTTCTTCTTTTGCATCTATGCTAGCCTTTTCCTCCTCATCTTGTAAATAATCTGGAGATGACACCCCATGCTCAAAATACACATCCACCAATCCATTATTCTTGTGAGTAAGGAAACACATCTCCCTAAGCTCGTTGTCACTGTTTAGATTCCTTAATCCAGTTTCTAACGTCCTTCCGGGAACTAACCACCAACAATGAAGGATCTTGTCATAGCCTAACTCCTTGTAATAATTCCTTATGAAGAAAACGTCCAAGGTATCCTCATCCAGATCACCTAGGCATGTTAAGTTATCAGGGGTATATCTCAAATTTCCTTCATCATCTTTCTCAGAGTTTCCTCCATGATGAAACATTATATCCAACAACACATCCATCTGCACCAAAAAATCAAAACCATTAAATCTCACACAATCATCCCAGAGGACTTCAACATCCTATTAAAATCCTATACATTAATATCACAGTCACCAACATGCATTAACCCACTATTGAAAAAATCTCTGTTTCATTGCCGAAAAATAGAGCATATATACACCAAACCCTTTGCCCTAACAAAAATCCTTAAATACAATCCACTAAGGTAATGCAGCCATAAAACTCTAGGACAACCCAACACAGTAACAAGGCAATCATACACCTTCATCATATATTGATTCATGAAATAAATTCGAAAATTATTTCAACCAACACATACCTTCAACGACGCAGAAGACAGAGAAACCACTTGCCTCCAAAGGAACAACAAACTATTCAAACGAAGTGTGACAGTGGAGGAGACGGGGAAGACGAGGCTAAGTCGCTGCCATTGATGAGAGAATGGGAAGATGAAGACTGAGTGTGGAGGAGAGGAGACGAAGTGTGAGAGTGTTCAAACAAATATGCTGAAGGCAAACCGTTTTCAAGGGCTCCAACTTAGGAACGATGTCGTTTCCTTTTTCATTGGGCACCAAATTGATACTGCGTCGTTTCACTTGGCTCCAGTGTGGCATTGGAGGTGCCAGATCATCCCTCCGTTTGCTGACTTGGCGCCGGAAAGGGTTGCAGGGCAACTATGGGTCCCGGAGCAAAATGTCAGGGATGCTTTTAGTGAATTTTGAAAGTCAGGGACAACTATGGGTAACTCGCCTAATCTCAGGGACCACTTTGGGGTTTTAGTCCTTGTTGCACATCCAATCTCACCAGCGTATTTCTACAGGTGTGAAATGCTCTTCCATTCTACACTGAAGAATCCGCCTTACATTTTACTTAGTTGCATATTTGCCTATGAACAATGACATATAAAAATTTTAAGTCATGAAAAAGCAAACATGTTACACACAAAAATATTAAATATTAAACAACGTTTTATTTATTCATTATTAATATTGATATATTAATAAGCAATAATGTAATTATTAATTTAACTTTTTATAAATTAAATAAAAATAATAATAATTGTTCTCAGGTGAATAACCTGGTAACGACTTGGTTCCCAATAGGTGGTGCTGAGCTGTTATTTCTGACGTCGAGCTAAGAGTTTGAAAGTCCGAATTTTCCATTTAGGGGTATATCACGTCGCAGAGAGAACAGAAAAGGGAGAGTGTACTTGCAAAAGGCACTTCGATGTTTAAGCCAGTATTGATATTTTGAATATACTTGAATCTAAAAAGCGTCTTACCTCCTCTTTTTATAGGTGGAATAAATGAGGGGTGGAGACGTTTTTATTCGGGTGACCGTTTTATTGGTAACCGATCTTGTAACGTCACTGGCCAAGTTATACTGTTTAAGTCGATCTATAACGCCCATATCATAACCCCCAAACTCAACCTAATCGGTGTTTTAATGAAGTAGGTTGAACTTTGAATGAATAAGTATAACTCAGCGTATTATAGATAGGGAGCCCCAGTTCAACATTCTTTATTAAAAAAAATTTTGAAAAAAAAAAGTGATTTTGACTAAAATAAATATTGGAATAGTAAGAGTCTCATCACATAGTAGAGTAAATGATTATTGCAGTTTGGTTTAGGGTATTAGGAAGCGGTTTTGGTTTTTAGTGTTTAGAGAAACTGAAGCAGTTTTATTAATTGAAGTTTATGTTGGTTTTGGAATTCTGAGAGTTGAAGCAAAGTTAATTTCTTTTGGTGAAAATTTGTAGAAAAATAAGGTGTTGAAAAAATGAGTAAAAGAGGTTAGCTTCATAAACTCTTTTCCTGTGTTTTTCTGTGCTTCTTCTATCTTCATTTTTTGTTTTTTCTAAGAATAATGGATAAGAAAAAAGTGAAAGAAAAACAAAAAATAGATGATGCTGAGTCGTATGAATGGGTCGATGGTGACGTTAAAATTCGAGGGTCTCTGTTTGTGGATAGTAATAGTGTGGCTCAGGTGGATGTGAAAAAGGTTGTGAGGGAGGGTTCTGGTGTACAGGTGGAGTTGCTACCTTGTGTTAAGTCGGAACGTGTATTCCATAGAAAAGCTGATTTCGAGTTCTTCTATATGCACAATTGTGTTTTGGAAGAACTTAGAGTGAAGCTTCCTTTCACTAATTTCGAATGTAAAATTTTAAAATAGTTAAATTGTGCACCTTCTCAATTGCACCCAAATGGTTGGGCGTTTTTGAGGTGTTTTGCAATATTGATAGAATATCTAAAAATAAAACCTTCATTGAAATTGTTTTTTTTTTCTATTTCAAGCCAAAGGAGTGTGAAAAGGAGTTTGGGTGAACCTCAACAGTACCCCTAGGTTTGCAATTTTTAAACTCTATAAATCATCTTTCAAAGAAATGTTTTTAAAAGTAAAGTCTGTTGATGAAAATTTTTCTTTTTACCTGGATGAGAATCTTGATGAAAATTTTTCTCTCTACTGGTGCTACCAGCCACAGCATATTTTAGGTCCCGAAGAGATATACGCGAGGAATGAATGTATTATTGATTTTCTAGTTGATGCCATTGATCGAAAAAATTTGTTGTCTGTTTTTGAGTTGCTCCCTTGGGAGGAGGATAACTTGTGTTTAGTTACCTTGGTAAGTTTGCTATAGAGGTTGGTTGTGTTTATTTTGATTTGTTATTCTAATGTAGGTGGTAAAAATCTGGAGTGTCAGCTGCAGCCTTGAGGTCTCGGCTGAAGACCAAAATTCTGGAGAAAAAGGGTTCGTCGTCAAACCCTATCAAAGGAGACGGTGAAGGTGAGGTTAACCAACCCAGGCCTGGTAGGAAGAAAGTTATCTTCAAAAAGAGAAAGTCCAATGTTGTTGATCTTGACGTTTCTGATGACTTGATGGAAAAAGGGGTTCCTCTTGAAGAGCTGAATGCTTTTGTGGATAGTCAACACAAACTGCATGGTTTTTCTGAAGACGGGGAAGGCTCATCTGTGTGGGATAGGAAGTTCCCTTATATGGTTGTGGCCGATGAGATGCTGCAATCATTGGCTGACATTAGTTTGATTGAAGAGGTCGTTGATGTTGCTGTGGATCAGTTCTTGCAGGTTTGATCTCGTAGCCTTTTGATCTTTGGGTAGACCTTTTACTATATTGCTTTGTTAATGTTTGTTATGCATATGTTTAGGTTCTTGGGCTTCAGTAGGCTAGTATCGGCCGTACTAGGGAGGTAAAGCATAAAAAATTGCTCGAAAAATCTGTAGAAATTGCTGGTTTGAGGTAGGACTTATCTGCGAAGGAGGGTTTGCTAGCTGAAGTTAGGAAAAAATTGACTGACAAGGAAGAGGAGTTGAAGGTAATCCAAAGTAAGTATGAGAATGAGGCCAAATCTGCAAAGAAAAAGGAAACCGAGGTTTCTAATTTACAAAACCAAGTTATTGAAGTGACAGTGAGGATGAAGGAGGTTGAGAAGAACCACCAAGCAGAAATTTTAGATGCATTTGTGGCGGGTTTTGAGAGAGCAGTGATGTAGGCTAAGTTTCTAGCTCTTGATCAAGATTTTTTGCAAATGGACCCGGGCAAGATTGTTCAGGACAGATGTTTGGTGGATGATGAAGAAGTTGCCGGGGATGGGGACGAGAATGTCGCAGGATAGTTTGTGACTATATTTTGTTGAATTTTCTTTTGTTTATTGTTGATACAAATGTATGTTTTTTGGATTTTCTGAACATTGGTACTTTGCATGTTTTGTGGATTTTTTGGATCTATTGATAATATCTCACTGTGATATGTTGGTCTGGTAATTTGAATTGTGGATTTTTGTGTTTTAGATTGTTTTGGTCTTAAAGTTTGAATTTTAGCGACCAGCTAGGTATGGAATGATTGGAAATGTTTGGTATTTTTGCATAAGTTTTCTGATACCGCGTTTGTTTTATTTGCTTGGCATGTTTGATAGTTATGTCAATTTCGTAAAGGCATTTTGTGCCGATCTGTAATTTACTTATATCGGAAAAGTTGATGGATAAGACATTTAAGGGCGTTCTGGCTAATTCGGAAAGGGCCTTCCCAATTTGCTACTAATTTTTCATGGGTTGACGGCGTTCTGGCTTGCTCGATTTTTCTTAATACCAAGTCGTTCACTTGAAAGGATCTGGGTTGAAGTCTTTTGTTGTACTACCGAGCTATATGTTGTTGCATAGCTCGGTGAGTGATTTCTGCCAGAAATATGATTTCTTCAATGGTGTCAAGTTTGTATTGGTGAGGTGTGTCTGTTGTGTTGTGGTGGGCAAATTGTGCTCGGAGAGATGACTGAGAGATCTCCACGGGTATCATTGCTTCCGAGTCATACACCAGACGAAAAGGTGTTTCTCTTGTTGTTGAGTTGATGGTGGTATTTTATCCCCATATCACGTATGGGATTAGTTCTGCCCAGAGTCCTTTGGCGTCATCGAGCTTCTTTCGCAGGGCATGCAAGATAACTTTGTTAGCAGCTTCTGCTAAGCCATTTGTCTATGGATGTTCTATGGATGAAAAGTGGTATTTGATTTTAAATTCTGCAAAAAAGAGGTAGATTTTTTATCGCCAAACTAGCGACCATTATCAGTGATAATGTGTTGAGGTATACCGAATTTGCAGATAATACTTCTCCATACAAAGGAGACTATTTGATGAGATGTTATTTTTGCTAGAGGTTGAGCCTCTATCCATTTTGAAAAGTATTCAATTGCAACTATAAAAAATTTACTTGTCCCACTGCTAAAGGGAAAGGGCTGAGGATATCGAGCCCCTATTGATTGAAGGGCCAACTTACCTCGAAATTGTGAAGGGCCTCGGTTGGTAGGTGTGTAATTGGGTTGTGCTTTTGGCAGTTGTCACAGCATTTTACTTTTGCATTGCAATCTTGTTGCAACGGTAGCCAAAAGAAACCAGCCCGAAGTATTTTTGAAGATAAGCTTTAGGCTCCGACTTGTATTCTGCATATACCTTCGTGTGCTTCAGCGAGTGCAAGCTCGGCCTCCGACCTGGAAAGACATTTAAGCAGAGGACGAGAGAAGCCTCGTCTATACAAAGAATTATTATATATAGTAAAGAAGGATGCTTGGCGGCGAAATCGCCGAGTATTATCAATGATGTCTGAAATAACTCCAATCTTGAGATATTCTATATATGGTTTGCGCCAGTCTTAATCCTGTGTAACACTTAAAACCTCGGTTAGATCTATGCTTGGTTTGAGTAGTGTAGATTGTTATGGGGTAGAAGTCGGTGTCTGTGTGCTGGCGAGTTTAGATAGGATATCAGCTCGGCTATTGTTCTCACGAGGTATATGAAGAATCTCAAATTTTGAAAAATTAGAAATAAGTTTTTTGACAACAGCCAAATATTTTGCTAAAAAGGGGTCTTTCACTTGAAAGAGATTATTTACTTGTTTCACAACAAGCAGAGAATCACAGTATACCTGTAAATCCGAGACTTTTAGGTTGGCTGCAAGTCTTAGGCCCGCAATTAGAGCTTCGTACTCTGTTTGATTGTTGCTTGCCTTAAAGGAGAGATGTAAAGATTGTTCTAAAACAAGGCTGTTACCGTCTTTAAGCAAGACTCCGACGCTGCATCCTTGAGCGTTGGATGCCCCATCCACATATAGGATCCACTGTGTTGGATCATCCATCGAACTTGGAACGGTGAATTCGGCTATGAAATCTGCGTGGTATTGAGACTTAATTGGACCTCGACTTTGGTATCTGATGTCAAACTCAGAGAGTTCAACCGACTATTTTCTTAATCGGCCTGCCAGCTTTGGTTTTTGTAGCACCTATCTTAAGGGTTGATCAGTTTGAACGTGGATGACATGGCTTTGAAAATATGGTCAGAGACGCCGAGTTGAAAATACTAAAACCAAGGCCAACTTCTCGATCTTTGGGTAGCAAAGCTCGATGCTCTGCAAGGACTTGCTAATGAAGTAGATAGGTTGTTACTGCTTTTCTCTATCTGTAACAAGAATAGAGCTTATTGTCCAGTCAGTGACAGATAAATATAAGTAAAGTGCTTTCCCTTGAAAGGATTTTCGTAAAATGGGTGGTTTTGAAAGAGTATTTTTTATGTTTGCAAAAGCGTCTTCACACTCATTAGTCCAATTAAAATCATTTTTCTTTTTTAGTGTTTGAAAAAAGCAGAACGAATTAGATGCTAAGCAGGGCAGAAATCTAGATAGTGTAGCAAGTCTCCGTGTTAGCCGTTAGATTCCTTTGATTGTTTGTGGGCTTGCCATGTCTAATACAGCTCAGCATTTCTTGGGATTGGCTTCTATTCCTCGGTTCGTAAGCAAGAATCCGAGGAATTTGCCTCCCTGCACTCCAAAGGTGCACTTTTCTGGATTTAGTCGCATGTTGTATCGTTGTATTTGATTGAAGATCTCCAAGAGGTCGTCAAGGTGGTTGTCGCCGAGCTTTGTCTTTGCCACCATATTGTCGACATAAACTTCTAGGTTTCTGCCGATTGGATCTGTGAATACCTTATCCATAAGACGTTGGTATGTTACCCCTGCATTCTTAAGTCCAAAAGGCATAACCTTATAATAGTAATTTCCATATTCAGTAATATATGCAGTTTTATTTTGATCGGATGGATGCATTAGAATCTGGTTATAACCAGAATACACATCCATGAAACTTAACATTTTGTAACCTGAAGCATTATCTACTAAACAGTCAATAGATGGTAAAGGATAAGCATCTTTTGGGCATGCTTTGTTGAGATCGGTGAAATCAACACACATGTGCCATTTACCGTTATGTTTTTTTTACCATGACAACGTTTGCCAGCCATGTTGCGAACCGAATCTCTTATATGAAAACAACATTAGTTGGTTTTTCGGTCTCTTCTAAAGATGCTTGCTTCTTTTCAAGACCTAGGTTCCACTTCTTCTATGCTATAGGTCAGACAAATGGATCTAGTGCCAACTTGTGAGAGATGACTGAGGGATCAATTCTGAGCATGTCTGTAGGAGCCCATGTGAATAGATCAGCATGTTGTTGTAGAAACTGTTGAAATGACCTTCTTCCTTCTGGGCTAAGTGTAGTACCCTACATAAGTGAACTTGTTAGGGTCATTGTTGAAATAAACTTTTTGTAAATCTTCTGTTGGAGTTGGTCGTTCAAGGACGTAAGCTCTGGGATCAAGGTCGACAAGAGTTGGAAGCTCGTCAGAACTGTAAATGCTGTTTACTTGTGCCCATAAAGCTCGAGTAGGCCTTTTCAGGCTGATGTTGTAGCACAAACGAGCTTTACAATTGTCATTGTGAATAGCTGCAATAAGGTCGTCCTGCATAGGAAACTTAACAACACAAAGATGAATTGTAGATACTATAGCGCCGAATCTATTTAAGAAAGGTCGGCCAAGTATTAAATTATATGGACTAAAACAGTCGACAACTAAATATCGGACATCTGAGGTTTTTGATAAGGGGTGCTCACCCAGTGTGGTTTGTAACCACACGGATCCTAAAACCAAAACTCTTTCACCTGAGAATCCGACTAAATCCCCAGTAGAAGGTTAGAGTACATTATTGCTCAGCTTCATTTTCTGGAATGAAGAATAGAAGAGAACGTCGGCACTGCTCCCAGGATCTAGCAACACTTTCCGCACCAAAAGGTCTCCGAGCTGGATGGAGATTACGACTAGGTCGTTCAGGTTTGTGGTGTTTGTATTAAAATCAAAGGCCTGAAACATCATTTGTGGAAAATGTTGAGGTGTGTGGGCGTCATTCATAGTGCCCTCTACCGAAAACATAGCTCGTTATGTACGCTTTCGAGCCGAGTTTGTTGCTCCTCCGCCTGCAAAACCTCCAGAAATACAGTTAATAATTCCTCGTGGTTGATCAGGGTAAGTATAAGGGGTTTTCTCTTTGTCTCGTGAATGTTGTCCTGTGGAGGTGTGGTCGGCCGAGGATGTGTTGTGCTTCTGTATACTCCCGCTGATATATTTGTCTAGATGGCCTTGCCGAGCTAGTCGTTCTAATAGATCTTTTGCAATTACACACTCATCGGTGGTGTGTCCGCACTTTTGGTGAAAAGTGCAGTATTTGGATTTGTTCGAGTTCTTTGCTTCTAGGTAGCTTCCGACCTTTCGGGGAGGTTTGATCAGCTTGGAATTGAGAATCTCCTTGATAATGTCGTCCCTCTTTGTGTTAAACTGAGTATATGAATTATAGCGAGGGGTTAGTTTAAAAGTCTTCTTGCTGTCTCGAGCTTTATCCTCATCTTTGTTATACTGGGCCTTGTTTGCTTTTCGAGCATGTCGGAGCTCCTCGAGCCTTGTCTGCTTTCCGAGCATGTCGGTTCTTTGGTTTGGCGACTGTGATTGCTTCTTGAAATTTGCCTGGTCGGAGTCCACTTTTGATGGCATGCAGATGCACCTCAAGATGAAGATCTGATATGCTCATGGCCACCTTGGTAAAACGAGTAATGTAATCCTTTAGACTTTTGTTCTGACCTTGTTTGATTGTGTTCAGGTAGTGATGAATTGAATTTTTGACAGTTTAGAATTTCACAAATGAATTCTCGTTGCAAGTATAGTTTCTAAACCAAACAATAATCCTTTCATACAAAAGATTGTTTGTCACTAAAACAAACCCCTAAATTTATAAACCGAAGTATTTAAACCTCGGGTTGTTCTCCCTAGGAATTACAATAAAGTGTCTTGTTATTGGTTATAGAGCATGTTTTGGGATTTTTGATAAGAGACAAGAAAAATAAATGGCAATGAAAATAAACTAATAGCTAAAAAGCTCTTGACAAGGTTTGGTGGTCAAGGATCTCTATCCCTATCACTAACCACAACATGAGAATTGGAAAGGATCAATCTCACTAAGTCATCCTCTAACTAATAGTAAAGGAAAGTCAAGTGAGTTATATCAATCCAAGTCCATAAGTCCTAGTTCTCCACCAATTCAATTAGTGAGATCTAGTGTTAATGGCTCCCAATCATCAATTACTTGGACATTAGTAACTCAAGAGTTCCTAAGTTACCTTCCCAAGCCAAGAGCACAAAATTCTACTCTAACATCCTTCCAAGCATTTTATCAAACACTTGGAAGGCACAAAAGGAAAACATAGTAAATCAACAACAAGATCAAAATCTAACAACAACTAATTACAAAGAATTAACAACAAAAATCAAAAGGAAAACAATTATTATTAATTACCTCAAATTGAATTGAAGGAAAATAAAAGAAACAAGAGTAGATGTACAACAAAGCATAGAAACAACATAAAGGAAATTACAACAAAAGAATAGAAGAGATTAATGTAACAACAAAGAATTGAAAGGTAGAAGAAGATGAAAGCATGAATTAAAACCTAGATCTAAGATTTTTGACCTAAACCTAAGCCTAATCCTAATCCTAGAGAGAAGTGAGAGCTTCTCTCTCTAAAACTAACTCTAAACTAATCCTAATGTATAAAAATGAGCCAAAGATGTAAAAACGTGTCAATTCCCTTCAATCCTTGGTCCTTTTATGCATTTTGGCGCCAAAGTTGGTTGCAAACTGGGCCAGAGTCTTCTCAGAAATCACCAGGCACATTTTCTATTTAAAAATCACGTAAGGCCGTCCATGGAGCTTTTCACAATCCACGCGGGAGCGTCCCGTGCACGCGCGCGTCCATGGGCATTTTCCAAATCTTTGGCTTTTCATGATTTCTCCACTTTGTATGCTTTCCTTTTCACTCCCTTGATCCATTCCTAACCTTTTCAACCTTAAATCACTTAACAAACAAATCAAGGCATCTAGTGGAATCAAAGGTGAATCAAAATTAGCTAATTTAAGGTCCAAAAGCATGTTTTCCCATTTAAGCACAATTTAAGGGAGAATCACAAAATCATGCTATTTTATTGAATAAATGTGAGAAAAGGTTGATAAAATACTCTAAATTCAACACAAGATAAACCCTAAAAATGGGGTTTATCAGATAGTCAGAATCATGTAGGTAGATAGAAGAGGCAGCAAAGTGATCCTCAAAAAGCTTCGCTAGTTTCTGAAAATGAGAAATAGAATCTGCAGGCAAAGAGCAAAACCAATCAAGTGTAAGACCGTCTAAAAAAAGTAGGAAAACAACGACATAAAACAGGATCAAAGGCACCGTTTACTATCATTATAGATCAAAATTTTTTGATATGCTTCTTCGGGTCTCCTAACCCATCATAAGGGGTTAAGGTCATTGGCAAAGTGAATCTCCTAGGCATTTGGAAATTCATAATGTCAGCTGTGAATGGTCCTACAGAGTTGTTAGGCTCAGTGTATTCATTTTCTGGTTGAGCTTCTTCATTCCAAGTAGTTTCGGAGACGTGTGTTGGATCAGATTCGTGCTCTTCCTCCTTCATTCCCTCATTACGATCACCATTGTGTTCGATCCGAGTATTAGTTAACTCGGCAATCTGATTTGCCATCCTTTGATTTTCCTCCACCATATGCTTATTTGCTTATTGCAGATCAGTTACCATCCGAAGGAGTTCGGAAGGCGTTGGGGGAGGTAAATCAGCCATGGATGGTTATAGAAGTTTTGAGGCCTAAAAGGAAAAGAGAATTATATCTCGGGCCCCACGGTGGGCGCCAATTGTTCTCGGGTGAATAACCTGGTAACGACTCGGTTCCTAGTAAGTGGTGCCGAGCTGTTATTTCCAACGCCAAGCTAAGAGCTTGAAAGTCCGAGCTTTTCGTCCGGGGGTATATCACGTTGCAGAGAGAATAGAAGAGGGGGAGTGCACCTCCAAAAGGCACTCCGATGCTTAAGTTAGTAATTGGTATTTTGAATATGCTTGAATCTAAAAAGCGTTTTACCTCCCCTTTTTATAGGTGGAATATCTGATGATCACATTTTGACAGTTTTCCTTCTTTATGGAGAGTAATGAGGGGTGGAGATGTTTTTATTCGGGTGACCATTTTATTGGTAACCGATCTTGTAATGTCACTAGCCAAGTTATACCGTTTAGGCTGATCTATAACGCTTATATCAATAATATTGAGTAAAAACTCAAGGATATAAATTTTAACTAAATAAATTTATTAATTTATAATGTTACAGTAATATTTTATTTTTTATTAAATTAATTTAATATATATTTTTGACAGTTTTCCTTCTTTATGGAGAGTAATGAGGGGTGGAGATGTTTTTATTCGGGTGACCATTTTATTGGTAACCGATCTTGTAATGTCACTAGCCAAGTTATACCGTTTAGGCTGATCTATAACGCTTATATCAATAATATTGAGTAAAAACTCAAGGATATAAATTTTAACTAAATAAATTTATTAATTTATAATGTTACAGTAATATTTTATTTTTTATTAAATTAATTTAATATATATTTTTATCTTATACTTTTAGATATAAATTAGAGTTTAATTTTGATGTACTAACAGTAATGTAAAATTCTTTATACAATTATTCAATTATGTCTATTTTTTTGAATGATCATTCACACAATTAATATTAAAAATAGTTATTTTTTATGACATGACATTATGTAATTGAATAAATGTGCAAATTTATTTTGCACTGACAATATATCAAAATTTAATTTTAAAAATTAAAATATATATAAAATAAAAGAATTAACTAACTTATACCTTAAAGAAACGTGTTAAGAGTATAATAATAAAAAATCTTTAAATTTTTAATATATTTAATATATTAAAAATGTAAAATAAAAAATAATTTTTTTAATAATTTTTTATCTGATCTTTTTTATGATATTTTTAAAATATGTCTTTATGGGAACAAATATATAGGCTAACAAAATTTTTAAAGTATTTTGACACAAAATTTAATAAGTAATTTTTTTAATATAAAAACAAATATAATTTTTCAATAGAGATATGTATATATTTATATATATACTTACGTACATTTTTTTAAAATGTTAGTGAAACACTTACTCCTACAATTATAAACCAGATCGGTCCCTGCATATGAACCTATCTATAAGAATTTACAAGATGTTACAAGCATTCCAATATAAGGTTATCTTTTTATTCAAATAATAATTTTAATAATTGGTGTATGTATCTCTGCGATCTACAGAAAATATTTATTTTTTATTTATATTTAAAGTATTTTTAATAAAAGAATAGTCTTTAACATATTTAATTTTAAATTAAGTTCAATTTATTTTTTTTATTCATGCAAATATTAAACAAAATTACATAGCAAAAATATAATAAAATAATAAAATTAATTAAAAAAAAGATGTAGTATACAATAAATTAATATCTTAATTTCTACGAAAAAATGTATAAACATATTTTTTTATAAACAACTAAAACTTTAGTCTATGTCTCCAACATTGATCATTGCACATTTATAGTTTGTATCTTTATTCTTATATCAAACAAGTTTAATCACCCGTGCCATGCACGTGATAAGATTGAAATTATAATTTTAAATTGTTATGTTAAATTTTATTTTAATTATAATAATTTAATTAATAAAAAAATAACTTATATGCGTTGTTTTTCTTTTTTTAATATAGTATTAATTGTATTAACTATAAAATAATTATTTAATCTACTCTTTTCAATAAATCAGGTATATATACTTAATATGACCATAAATAATCTAGTAATACTTAAATCTACTAACAAAGTTTTATATGTTGGTTTACTGTGAAGTAAGAAAATATCAAAATCAGCTCAAAATGAAGAACAAATTAATAAAGAATCCTAATGCAGAAAATTTTGTAATAAACAATAAATAATTTAAACCTACTGAATAACAATTCAATGCTATCCTTTGATACCTGCAAAATATATACATGAAACAACACTGTATCAATGTTTGTATATAAAATTATATGATTACCGTAATTATAAAATTGTTTGTCAAGAGAATAAAATTATACGACTTATATATATATATATATATATATATATATATATATATATATATATATATATATATATATATATATATACACACACTAATTACAAACGATATGAATTTTTAATGGAGATACTGGATACTATTAAAAAAAATTATATAAATAAAAATTATTTAATTTCAATTTCATATAACAAAACAGTGGTTTTCAAAAATTATGGAATTTTTTTTTGACATATGTATTATGCCATACGTATAAATTATACGGGTTATTATATAAATTCATATATATGCATAATAAAACAGTTTAATATTATATATTTTTTACATTAATTATATGCTAATATTTTGAAAAAGAGATAAAAGAAGAGATATATAAATATGTATAATATTATTGCTATATATGAAGCAATTTTATATTATTTTAATTATAGAGATTTACTATAATTATATAAAATTTAATTTGAGAAAATAATTTCCATTGTCATAAATAATATACTAAAACTGTTAGTATATTATCTTCTTTATGGTTAATTGAATTTATCAATGATTTTTCCGTGTAAATCGTTATTACCTAATTTTTAATAATGACTTAATATACAAAATTTGAAATTGGAAATTGTTATTACTAATTCAATTAACTGGTTAATTGAGTAATAATTGTCAAATTATTAAGGTGCAAAATCATTGATTTACTCAATAGATTTTCATATATTATTTATATTTCAAGTAATAATTTGAAATTATATTATTTACCCAGGTAATAATACTATTATTAAAATTTTTTTTTGCATTAATTTTTAAATCAATTATTAAGTAATTATTTTTGTTAAGGTAATTGTTTATAAATTATTTCAAATTATATTTTGTTAAGATATAATTATTTAGATTATTACTCATGATACGGGTATAATTTCATTTTATACCAATTAATCAATTATAATTATATGACACGGGTGTAATTTCAATTTTATCTACGGATTATTTCCTGTAATAATATACAACATATTATTTACCATGATAATTTGATTTAATTAATTTCTATTTTATTTTTGTACATAAATGATTAAAATATATAACATAAATATTGTAATTATTATAATTCTATGATATAATTATAATTAAGATATTTTATCATAATTAAATATTGATTTGATATAATTATAATAAAAATACTTTTTTAAAATGATATAATCTACTATTATTCATCCACTAATTATTTGGCAATAAACCTTAATATGATTTTTTACATCTTCGCTATGGGAAATAACTACTTAGATATACCAAATAATATGTAATATATTACTACCTGTATAAGTTAAGGCACAAAGACAGGATTTAATTAAGGTGATTGGAACTTTCACCAAACAGAATATGACCTCAATCGAATAAAAAAGGGTATTCGATTTTGCATTAATTAGCTAGTCGAAGAAATAACATACTCATTCATTATTCATGTTTCATTATATTTTTTAAATAATATATAGAAAACATATATCCTGTGTATAAAAATGTGACTATTAGTAATTTTATTAATAAACCTTTTTTTAAACTATTACTAATTTCAATTTTAATAGAAAATCTGAGGACATAATTTCGCTTGCCATAAATAATATACTAAAACTGTTAGTATATTATCTTCTATATGGTTAATTGAATTTATCAATAATTTTTTTTGTGTAAATCATTATTACCCAGTTTTTAATAACTATTTAATATACAAAATTTAAAATTGAAAATTGTTATTACTAATTCAATTAACTGGTTAATTGAGTAATAATTGTCAAATTATTAAGGTGCAAAATTATTGATTTACTCAATAGATTTTCATATATTATTTATATATCAAGTAATAATTTGAAATTATATTATTTACCCAATTAATAATACTATTATTAATAATTATTTTTTGCATTGATTTTTAAATCAATTTTTAAATAATTATTTTTGTTAAGATAATTCTTTATAAATTATTTCAAATTATATTTTGTTAAGATATAATTATTTAGATTATTACTCATGGCACGGGTATAATTTCATTTTATACCAATTAATCAATTATAATTATATGATACGGGTGTAATTTTAATTTTATCCACCAATTATTGGCAAATAAATTGTCTTTAGGTCAACGATTTAATATATGTGTAGGTTCATTTTTAGTCAAATATAATGAAAATACAAATAAAGAAATAAAGGATAAAAATAAACTTAATAATATCTGACACTACTTCGTTTTATTAAATTATTTAAAAATAGCACATCCATAAAAAATAATCGTAATATATAAATTGAGACAATAATTTAAAATTTTATAATTATAATTTAATCAAATACTAATAGTAAAATCAAATTACCTAAACAATATTGAACATATTCTAGTCCTTAGTCACGTATAGTATAGAATCATTTTTGTAACGACAACCAACTGAAATTACATCGTAAGTTTCAATATTTAGAATTCGTGCAAAATCAGACCATCCTCTTGTTAGATAAGCTTCATCATCCGCTATCCATGCAATGTGGCAAGGTATAGAATTGCCACACCGAGAAACCAAACTAACTCTTATTCCCCTCAATGGCATTGCATGCAAAGCTGTTAATTTCTGAAAAAAATCAAAATATGTTAAAAAATTATTCTAATAATGAACAGCTTAAACTAAGAAAATTTAAATATATTACCAATCGTTGAAATTGCATATCTGAATTTGTCACGAATTTAGCAAAATTGAACTGAAACAGAGGGAATTCAATTTCATTATGTGCTCCACTTTGAAGATTTTCGGGCAGACGTAAAAAGTATGGAGGGGATGGAACTTGAACTTGCCCTATAAAGTTCCGTGGATGCAATTTCTCAATCAAAAATCGAGCTCCTCCTAAGAAATCTAACTTTAACCACATTCCATGGGTTGGTCATAATAGGTGAGTAGATCCAACCATCCTTTGGTAAAGTAGAGACTATTGCCTCTTCTTTGAACGCTTACATCCATGTAGTTGGAACCCGAATCAGTGAAGACAACTCGATGAGGTATTTCATGGATGTGATGCCTTATAAATGATTGTGGCAAAAGACAATCGAACTGGAACATTAGACGATAAGAATAACTTAGAGTAACAACAAATAAAAAATTATCAAAAGAATAATATAATAAAATGAGTATATGAAAAATATTATAAAAAATTATAAATTGTACCTTAAAAAGATCAACTTCAATAAAAAAACGAAGAATACATTCTTATTCTATGAAGTAGTAAAAAAAATACTAAATATAAAATTATGAATTGACTCTCAAATTTAGATTCATGTACCACAGAAAAACACTATATATAGACTTTAGTAAAACAAAAATAAATATGTAAATTACCTATTATTAAGGTAATTTTTTAATAATGCATTAAATATTGATTTCATACAATTATAATGAATATATGTTCCTAAATTAGTATAATTATATATTAATT
The DNA here is from genome assembly GCF_003086295.3 of Arachis hypogaea. Lineage (NCBI taxonomy): Eukaryota > Viridiplantae > Streptophyta > Magnoliopsida > Fabales > Fabaceae > Arachis > Arachis hypogaea. Next base: position 12,168,097 of record NC_092046.1, read on the forward strand.
TCATCATATTACGGGTAACAAAGATTTTTTATTATTAGTATTACTATTATTGATATTATTATTATCATTAAAATGAATAAAAGTATTTTTAATTGATAATTGATAAGTAGTTTAATAGTGCATTAAATTTTGATTTGATACAATTATAATGAAGATATGTTTCTAAATTAGTATAATTATATATTATTCATTAAATATTAAATACAAAATAATTATATTAAAGATATTTTTTATAAAATAATTTAGAAAAATTATTTGATATACGTGAATCGGGTAATAAAGATTTTTTATTATTATTATTATTACTATTATTGATATTATTATTATCATTAAACTTATTAAAAATATTTTTAATTGATAATTGATAAGTAGTTTAATAGTGCATTAAATATTGATTTGATATAATTATAATGAAGATATGTTGCTAAATTAGTATAATTATATATTATTCATTTAGTATTAATTATAATATAATTATAATAAAGTAATTTAGAATAGAAAAAAAAATTTATTCGTTTTGGAGGGAAAACGGAGGCATGAGAGATCGACACGTCACCTTTAGTAGTTGGGGGAAAACCCAATTTTAGTATATTAAGTAGATAAATTTTAAATATTATTTATATTAGAATTTTTATCCAACTACAAAAGAAAATATGAAAAAACACAATTAACAACAAAGAGATACCAATTAATTAAACAATACATGATCATCTTAACTTATCAAAGACTTTTCTATATACAATATTAATCGTGCAATTCTTAAAGACCCCCTCATGATATGAATTAAAACATTTATCCCTTACTTGCTCTTAACTCTTAAAAGTGCCACATATAACTGTCCGTGCATAAAAATCGGTCTCAGTAAATACAAACCTACGATTTTCAACCCATGTCCTTGAACCTTGTTAATTGTCATACCGAAAGACACTATCAATAAAAATTTCTTCTCTAAAACTTGATTAGAATACTGTCATTATTTGAAACTGTTGAGTTTAAGAAAACAAAAACAATTATTGATGGTGATTAAACATTATTATCTTGGGTTAAAAGCCCAATTATGTGTGTGATTGGTTTTTTCATTGTGCAAAAAATTATAGAAATCAAAATAGGCTCAATAACAAGCTGATAAGGTCCAATAATGGTTCATGCCTATAAGCACTCAGCTCACTCATTCATGACCTAAGGAAATAGTTGCTGATCACTAATCATAATAACACATTCTCATCTGAACCAAAGCTAATGTAATTGAACTCAATCTGTCTCTTCTCTCTTCTCTACCCACGTAATTACTTTCAAGAGTAAACAAGAAAATGTAGCTCTGATTAGTGCTCAAATAAAAAAAGAAAAAGTGATTACCAAAATCAAGAAACAAAAGAAAAAGAAGAAAGTCAGAAGTTAGGGCACAAAAACAAAGAACAAATCAAGAGATGAATCAGAAAATTGTTTCTATTTCTGTGCTTCTTTATTGCTTGTTGAAGATGCTCTCCTCTTACATGCACTGAATGAAAAACTTAAAGAAAATAGAGGTTATGAAGTTCTGCTACAAATCAAGGTCAATAATCAAGGTTCAAATATGAATAGAATTCGGTTCATTTGGGATTTGAGTTAGGTTCACTTGATTCTACTGTTAAGTGAAGTTCACCTGTTAAGTATTGACCAAATCTTTTTGTCCTTACAGCAAAAATGAAAAAGATGACAATCACAAAAAAGGAGAAGTCACATTATAACGTAAGCATATACACATTAAATAAACTATATTTTTGTATTATAAATATATTATAACACACTGTTTCAAATCTTTGTAGAAAACTCATGATCTGAGATGCCAAACAAAATCAAAATAGCTAGGGTGTTCAAAGAAATGTGCGTAGAAAAGAAAAATATTGTGGAAGATATGGGATTCGGTGCGCTGGCACATATCCCAGAAATGAACATCTCTCACAAGCTCTTGAGGGAATTGATTCATTGCTATGATGCCTATCATGGATGCTTGGAGACTCTCTATCGCAAAATATACATAACCCATGCCAAGATAAGAGATGCGTGATGAACGAATTTTTGTGTGGCTTAGAATTCACAATTGAAATCTCGTTGTAAAGTATAGCTTCTAAACCAACAATAATCCTTTCATAGAAAAATTTGTTTGTCACAAGTAACAAACCCCTAAATTCTATAAACCGAAGTATTTAAACCTCGGGTCGTTCTCCCTAGGAATTACAATGAAGTGTCTTGTTATTGGTTATGGATTGTATTTTGGGGTTTTGGGATAAGAGACATGAAATGTAAATGACAATGAAAATAAACTAACAACTAAAAAGCACTTGGCAAGGTTGTGAGAATTAGAAGTCCTATCCTAGTTATCCTCCTCGATTGTGACCACAATTGTCCATTGCTACCACTTAGTTAACCTCTAATAATGGAGGAAAGTCAAGTGGATGAATCAACTTGATTCCACAAGTCCTAGCCAACTCCCAAGGGAAAGACTAGCTTTAGTGGTATCTAAATCAATTAGCAACTTCTAATTATCAATCAACAAAGACATTAGATAACTCAAGTGTCACTAATTACTCTACCATAGCCAAGAGGAACAAAATCTATACTAAAATCCAACCAAGCATTTCATCAAACACTTGGAAGGCATAAAAGAAAAGTAAAGTAAATTGATAACAAAAATAGAATCTAACAACAATTATGGCAATGAATTAACAACAACAATCAAAAGGAACACAATTATTATGAATTACCTCTAATTGAATTGAAAGAAAATAGAAGGAGCAAAAGTAGATCTACAACAAAACATAAGAACAACATAAAGGAAATTACAACAAAAGAATAGAAGAAGAATGAATGTAACAACAAGGAATTGAAAGGTAGAAGGAGATGAAAGCATGAATTAAAATCTAGATCTAAGGTTATTGAACTAAACCTAATCCTAATTCTAGAGAGAAGTGAGAGCTTCTCTCTCTAGAAACTAACTCTCACTACTAAACTAAGCTAAAACTAAACTAATGGTAACTAACATCTAAAGTATGAAAAATATTCATTCCCCCTTCAATCCTTGGCTTAAATAGCATCAGAAATGAGTTGGATTGGGCCCACAAGGCTTTAGAATTCACTGGCCACGTTTTGTTTTAAGTGAACCAGGTGGCAGCAACGGCGCGTGCGCGTACTATGCGCGTACGCGTCACCATGCGCGGTTCAACCATAGCAAATCTTATATCGTTTCGAAGCCCCGGATGTTAGCTTTCCAACCCAACTGGAACCGCATCATTTGGACCTCTGTAGCTCAAATTATGGCCGATTAAGTGCGAAGAGGTCGGCTTGACAGCTTTCCGGTTCTTCCATTTCTTCATGAGTTCTCCAACTTTTCATGCTTTCTTTCTTCATTCCCTTGATCCAATCTTTGCCTCCTAAACCTTAAATCACTTAACAAACATATCAAGGCATCTAATAGAATCAAGGTGAATTAAATTTAGCTATTTTGAATCCTAAAAAGCATGTTTTCACATTCAAGCACAATTAAAGGAGAATATACAAAACCATGCTATTTCTTGAATAAATATGGGTAAAAGGTGATAAAATCCCCAAAAATCAATACAAGATAAACCCTACAAATGGGGTTTGTCAATGCGCTGGGCAAATTTTGGCAGTATTATACTTTCTACCTTTTACATTTGCATTTTTTTTTATATTTTTGTTATTCCTTAATTTATCTCGATTCATTCCTGGCTTTATTTTAGGTTCATTTGAATACAGAAAATAAAACTGAGCCTTTTTGACTGATTTGTTTATATTAAAATATTGTAGAGGATCATTTTCCTAAAAAACTTGCGTATAACAAACTGAGTGAGGAAGAGAAGGAGATAATTGACTGCTTCAAAGGTGCTACTTTGGCATCTTTGACAAAATCTGCCATTGATATGAGTGTTGAAAGGGGAGGAGAACCGGCTGAAATTCAAGAGGATTTTTGTCATTTTCGTCTAGATATGCTTCTTGCTGTCGACAATAGTAAGCACGGACTCCCCGACCCATAAGCTGCCTGCCCTTCATGTGGACACTGTCCAACAATGGGATTGGGCATCTCATGTGCTAAGCTTCCTGAGGAACAGGATCAAAGCCCAGAGAGAAGGAAAGAAACTTTCCGTTGATGGCTGCGTCTTTGTTTTAATGTTAATATATTTCCATGAATCGAAGTTTCCTCGACTAGAAGTAGATAACGCTCCCGAGCCACCATGGGTGGCCTATTGGACATGGAAAAAGCTCGTCGACCAGATTGCTTCGGAAACAACTGATGGAATGGTAAATGAAAAAAAATTTTCCTCAAAATTTCTTTTTAGATGCTTCTAAAAATACTGTACTAACTAAATAAGTTTATGTTTTAGGGACTTGTGAATAGAGCAGAATTGAGGGGAGAATAAATAGAAGAAAAGAAGGTGGAAAAGAAAACAGTTTTTCTGAAGGAGGAAAAGAAGGAAAAGAAGAAGAAAGAAAAAAAAAAGAAAATTGTCATTTTGGATTCGTCTTCGGAAGAAGACAGTTTTTATGAATCTGAGTATATTTCTGACCATCGCTTATTAAAAACTATCTATTTGTTTAAAGTTTTATATTGTCATTTTAACAAAATTTTTTGTATGTGTTGCAGAGAAGAAGAAGAAATCGAGAAAACACCACCAAAGAAAAGACAACAACCACAAAGGGTGGCGAAAAAACAAACCAAAATAAGGAAGATTATTATGGTAGATTTGAAAAGCAAAACTGAATCTGAAGAAGAGTAAGTTTCAGAAATGATTATTTTTGGTTCATTGCTACGTTTATTTGAGGTTCATTTGGTTTTGTTTTGCTTGTATTTCCTGAAAATTATTCATGTGTGCTTATTAAGTTAATTACAGCTCTGATATTTGTCTCTGGTATACATTCAATGTGTTTTTCTTGATGATTGACTCTGTTTGACTGCTTGTTCAAATATGAAATAAATTCGGTTCATTTATTTTTTAACTATGGTTCATCCTGGTTTTAAGTGAAAACTTATTGTATAAATTTTCAGAAGTGAACAAGTAGAGGAGACAACGGCAAAAAAAAAAGAATACAAATGTTGGATCTGAAAAAAGAAAAAAGAACAAAGAGAAAAAATGATGGAGCTGAAAAAAATGTTGCTCTGGATGACTGTAACTCGACAGATGCGCGATATGATTTATCGCATACGTAAGATTGAGTTTCTTATATAAAGTTCTTTTTCTTTCTCTGCTAACTTTTCCTAAAACTTCATGTAATTTCTTTGGATTTACTGATAATATTTATTTTTTTGCTTAGACTGCCGACTATAAATTTGGACAGCAGACCTGTGTTACAAACATAGACGAGCTCGGCACCGTCTGTAAATGCACCAAGCAACACCAAGTAATTCCTCTTAACTCTTATTTACATCTTGTGCTTTTAATTAGAATATCTTGATTGATTATTTTAGTTTCGTATCCTTTTTCTTAGAAAAAATACCCCTGAAATCCCCGATTACAATTTTTAGAACAAAAAATTGAATGAAAAACAGAGTTTGCTTGAGGTTTAAATATGGAGTAAATTCGGTTCATTTCTAGCTTTAATTGAGGTTCATTTGAATCCAAAAATAAATTTGATGTATTTTTAATCCTCTGCTTTTAATCTTGATTAATGATTTTAATTTGGTATCTTTTTTATTAGAAAAAATACCCCTGAAACTCCGGTGAGAGTTTTTAGAAGAAGGAAACGGCATGAAAAAAGGAAAAATAGAGTTTACAAATTCCAACTCTGTAAGTTGAAATTTTTTGTTGGTCTTTTAGATTTAGGTCTTATTTTTGTTTAATTAATCACACAGAATTTTCGTTTAATTATCAGTAGCACTACACCTGATCCTTAACTATAAATCATTACGGTTGGAGAAGAAACTTATTCTCAACCTCTAGATATGCAGCTTTCAGTTTCTCAGTTTCTATTCTAATCATTCAACATTAACTTCTTCCTTGTTTATCTTTCTTGGAGTTCCTATTGCAGTGTCTCTTCCAAGCTCTCTTGTGGAAGAGATAATAAAAGATCAAAAGACCTTTACCTATGTCCCTTTGAAAAGTCAAACAGAAGCTTTTTTTTTTTTGTTTATGAGTAAGTTGGTCTTAAAATTCTTTTTATTAGTTTTAATGGTATAGGATAATAATTTTGGGTCATTATTGAACTCTTTTTTGTTATATGCAGCAGCCCTCTGGAACCACAACAGCAACCCTGCGAAGAACCTCCGGCAAGGCAATCGAAACAAGAAGCACCTCTTAATGTGTAAGTTTTACTTAAAATCTTTTTTATTAGTTTTGATGGTATGTAATAGTAATTTTGTTTTATTTCATAGTTTATTTGAGGTTCATTTGAATCCAGAAATAAATTTAATGTGTTCTCCTTGATGATTGAGTTTTTTTTACTATTAGTTCAAATATGAAGTAAATTCGGTTCATTATTAGGTTCTTTTCTATTTATTACAACTGCCCTCCAGAACCCCAAGACCAGGCCTACAAAGAAACTTCCGCAAGGCAAACAGATCAAGAACCTCCACAATGTGTAAGTTTTAATTAATATCCTTTTTATTAGTTTTGATGTTATATCATAATTCTTTTTTATTATTAGTTAAAACTTTCCTCTATCGTCTTGCAGTTCTCCCCGTCGTCGGCATTGAGAAGATGATGCACCTTCCTTCAGCCTCATAAGTCTCTGACCTCTCAAAAAAGTCTCCTGATCTCTCAACCAACAGTAACACAACTTGAGATGTTGGCGGATGTGGTGATGGATGTTGGGGTGACAGCAACATTAAAATTTGCTGAGGAAACCAGTGCAGAGCAAAGAAATAATAGAGGAGTTGAGGGAGAAATCTTATCAATGGATGACACATTAAAGGTTTACAAAGATACAACCAATGAGTATGACATGATATTCATGTTGGACCATGAAGCGTATTTGGAGGGGGCTAGATTGCACTTCATGTCTCTAACACCCGGACAAGATGTTGAAAATACAGTAAATTCTTCGCCTATTACATTAACATTAATGATTTTTCTGAAAACTTTTATACCCATATATCTAATAAATTTTCTTCCTATATGTGGTCAATGCAATGTGTATGCTTCTCAACGAAAGAAAATGTCACCGATTTGAGGAAGAAGTATACTATGTGCCGTCAGATATTATGGTAAGCCAAATATTTTATTTCTTAAATAATTTATTAGTTCTGATAAATAATTAGGTTCATCTGTTAGTTTAATTGAATTCATTTGCATGAAGAAATGAATTAAAAATGTGTTTTCTTGCTGATTGAATGTTTATAAATTTGTGTTTTTCTTGATATTACTGCTAAGTATTCACCAAATCTGTTATTCTTTAGGAAATTCGGTTCATCTGTTAGTTTAATTTGGTTCATTTGTGATTTAACTGAGGTTTATTTTGCATAATATAATGTTAGGACTCTATAAGCAGAAATACATTGATCCAAACACTAAGAAGGCCTACTAGATCACTCAATATAAGGACTACCTCCCTTTTCTTGACAAAAGAAAAATGGCATCGCATCCATTTGTAAATTGTGATTTCTAAAACTTCTTTAATAATTCTGTCGCTTGCTATCATTTAGACTGAAATATTCTATCATTTTCTAAAACTTCAGCTGTTTGTATCGGTTTGCCATGGAAGATTTTGGTGGTTGTGGATTGCCGATGTTAAGAAGAAGGCCTCCTATGTTCTTGACCCAGTCAAGAAAAAGAAAAATGAAATACCTTAACTAAGAATAACTTTAAACAAATTTGTTGTAAGTTTTACATAATACATATTTATGTTGTAAATTATCTCTTATTTCTAGCCATTATCAATCACTTTTTGTATCCTTTTCAGGACTTAATAGTATCCTAGATAAGGGTTTATGCTGGGGAAGAATCTTTGATGGATGATGGAGAGGGCGTTGAAGCACCGTATATCACGATAAGCGATCAACGAATATCGTAAATATAAATCTTTATTTGCTATAGTGCTTTTATTAATATGTTTTATTGTGTCTCCTATTAATTATGTTTTACTTTCTTATTTCTTTTTTAGTTATGATTGCGGGATATATGTGATGAAGTGGGTGGAAACAATTGATCCTAAAAAGATCAACAAAGGGAAGTATAAATGTAAAAACTGGAAACAGGTAAGTAATTTCTAAAACAATTTATTTCGGTTCATTTCTTATTTTATTTGAGTTTAAATTAATCAATTTCTTTCGGTTATATTGTAGGAAGAAATAGATATTTTTAGGCGGAAATGTGGTCCAACCATTCTCTTGCACAAGATAAATAAATTGAGAAACAAAGTCATTGAGGCATCTGAAGCGATACGACTCCTAAAGCCATCTGCTGCCCTCTTAAGCTCTTTTTGTAAATTCACATCTGGGGATATAGAAAGTAAATAGGTTATAGTTTCTTTAACTTAGTGTAAAGAATTGTAATTAACATTACTTTGTTTAACTCGTTATAAAAAAATAAACACTTCTTCTTTAATGTATATATTTGTTGGAACTGTCTGGGCTGCTATCTTGAATAAACCTAGGTTCACAATGGATGGATTCAAATGTATTTATAAAACATCAAGAACCTTAAAAACACAAATAAACCGAAATTAATGCACTGAATGAACCGAAAAGAAAGAATATATCACTATTCAATTTCAGAAACACTTAAACTGTTTGATATAACACAATTGCAGAAAGCTAATTTGAAAAACAAAAAAGTGACCATTCGATAAAAACATACCATGAATCGAAATTGACCCTCCTAGAATTCAAATGAACCAAAATTTACTCATACATGAATCGAAATTTATATCAATAAAAACCAAAACTTCTATAATCCTCTCCAGGATAATTCATATCCTGTGCATCATAAAGGCTAGAACTTGACTGAATCATTAATCCACCATCTAAAATGTTCAATTGCAAAAAAGAAAATAAATTATATATTATCAAAATGTACAAACGAATTTTTTCCTAATCAAAAGCAAATCAATGTTACCTCGCTTAAAGCTGGCTTTTTCCATATTTGATTCCAATATGTTCTTGGGACGACCTCTTGTTCTAACACGCGGAGAGCTTTGAAGGTTGTTAACATCACTCAACGTCGCGTCTTCGTGAGATAACGAACTTTTACCTTTATTTTTCGGTTGATATTCTTGCATTTCCGCCATAATATTATCAAAAGTCTAGTGCAGAATTCTAGTCAGCTCCTCGGATTCTGATGCAAATTCGCAAATATTGTGTGACCGAAATACCAAATCGTCGAATCTCTTGCTTCTCTGCTCCAATAGAGGTTCTTCTTGGCCGCTCTTGATATGTGTGTGCCTCCTCTTTATGTTCTTACTCCAGCGTTCTAGTATATATTTTAGTGCCACTTTATCTACTCGCTCAAAGCTTAAGACACTCAGAGAATGATGGCAGAGTATACCACTTGACTCAAACAACAAGCACTGGCACTTTACTTCTTGTGATACTGTGTCGTAGGTAAAAAAAAAAAACTTGTTGAATGTGGAGTTAGAAACCTGCTCTACAACTTCGTATGTCGTAAAACCTAGAGTGGAATGCATTGATCTTGTGATGTAATTCATCTTTTCTCTGAATTGTGCTTGAACTTTCTGAACTTCTTGTGAGTATACACATGCTGAAATTGAGCATCTATTGCTGATTTTGTTGCACACAGTATCACGGTGTGAAAATCTGCAATATCAAATTCTCTCTCTCTCACTTTACTCTCTACTTGCTAGGCAATTATCGTATTGCTTCACAAATTGAATCAAGGAGTTATTGCATGTGATAAACTTGTTAAAAAATGCATGCATACTCTCGCTCCTTTGTGTGCTTCTCATCCTGGCCCAAAAGTGGTGATCCAGATAAATTGGAATCCATAAATAATGATCTTCAAATAGCTATGCAGAATAAACCAAAAACAGACGCAAGGATGAACCGAAAGTTATACACGTTGTCACAAAAAAAGTAACAGCATCAAATAATTTGAATTAAAACATCGATTACCTAAAAGCCACTTAGTACCTCCAACACCGTACTTTGTGACAAAATCATTCTAATTTCTGTCGAATGCGTCTTTTGTAAACAAGTTCCAAACGACATGGCTCATCTCTTGTTCGACTTCTTCGCATCGCTTGTACCTGTTTAATTTGCTAGGGATCTTCTTCATGATGTACCAAATGCATCACCGGTAAATTGTTGTTGGCATACACATCTCAATAGCCATTTGCATCTGTAACACCCTACCACACAGAGCTTTACACTTAAGCTGTAAAATAGAGGTGGTGTGCCATTATGACCTCTAAAAAATAAAATATATACGTAGATGTAGTTGAAGAAATTTGTAATTAGGAGTCTTGAAAAAAAGTTTAAACAAAACCGTGAAAACAAAAGCGCATTATACTCAAAAACGTCAAATCGGAGAAAAGATAAGGGTAAGACATAAGTATACACAAAGAGTCGAGTACCAAAAATACAGAATATCAAGCTCCAGACGCAACCTGCAAAGCTAAGGCTGGATGGAGTATAAATACATATATAAGCATAAGTATATGTTTCAAAGTAACCTAACATGCATAAAGAAAGCACCTAGTTCTCCAAAAAGACTATGAACAGAAAATACATAAAAGACAACCCCAAAATATAACTTTCCAACTTCGCTTGCCATAGGAATCTCCCGACAATCACTGAGGCACATCTTGACCTACATTTGAAAACAACAACATAGATATGGAATGAGAACCGGAGGTTCTCAGTATAGTAATGGTGCGCACATACATAATATATAAGGTCTCGAAAAAGGCAGATGCAATCCTAGAACTCCGACACTTAGATTTAAATCTTAAAGTTTATAAATTGAAAACCATAAACAGGGTAGGTTATCTAAGGTTCTTATTTCTAATTCCTATCTAACTTAAGTCCTAATTTATGCCTTCCTCCAATCCTCTAAAACTCCGGTGCACAGACAAGCAATACAAACAAAGCAAACACAAGTATGATACAGATACAGTAGGTAGCAAATATAGTAGGTAAGCATAATAATCACATAGGCAAGCCGAATTAATGCACAATCAAACAAAACACACATATGCATATGATGTATGCCTACCCTATAGCTGATGAGTCTCATCTATCGGTTATATAGCCAACTCGACATGTCCGGTAGCTAACCTGGACATCGTCCTCTTGAAAACTGGTGAGCGGTACAGTACCACGATCCTCACTTGATGAGCAGTAAACCACCTCTATCCCCACCATCTGCGGGCGGTAAACCACCTTGATCCCCACAGACGTTTTCAATTGAAAAATAGCACACACATGGGAGGTAAATAACCACGATCCCCACAAAACATTTCCATATCAAATTCATCCTCATCATCATTCAATTCATTCAACAATTATCATCATCACACCTCCAATTCCGTTCATCAATAATTCACACTCAAAACATAATTCTCTTCTTAACTAAATAAAACTCAAAATATAATAATTTTTTTGATAAATTGAAACTCCAACATAATACTTGTCTTAATAAATCAAGTTCCAAAACATAATGTATTTCTTTTCTTTATAAATCGAAGTCAAATAATATAATTCTTTTATCCATATTTGTCTAAATAATATTTTAAACCAAATCTCCAATTTTTATAAAATTTTCGACAGTATCTCCTTTAAAATTCAGAATTTGCCACCCTTCTCGGGTCCCAACCAAACCACCTTTCAAACTATTTTCAAATCATTTCCAATAAGCAAAACCAATTTCAATATCAAAATCATTTACAACTCTCAATTCATTCATTATTCAACACATGCACACGCACACGCACACGCACACGCACACACACACAACCAATCCTCAATCTTTCATCATAAATAATCATTCATCAACTCCCATTAACAACTTTAATTAACACAATTCCTACAACCAACTCAATAAAATCATCATTCATCAACTTATGGACAATATAATTTCACATTTCCATCAAGATTTCTAGCATTAATATATTCCCATATTTTCAACCTATCCTATGGTCATCTAGTCTATGTTTTCACAAAACATTATATATTATCTACGAGAAACCAAAATCATACCTTAGCCGATTCCTCTCTAAGCCACAAAACCCTTCAAAAGTCCTTCTCACCACAAGCTCCAAGCTCCAAATTCTCAATCAAACAAGTTCAACTCAGCATCATTTGCTCCACATCATTAATCAACTCCAACCAATATCCAAATTCAATCTAATATCACATATTATCACATATTATCACTCAAATGAACAAAACTCAATAATTTTCACAAGCTAATTCGGTCCTAAGACATCAAAATCACATAATCCTCAATACCAAAATCTCATACATTCGAAACTGAAGCGGAGAGATTTGGGTAAGAAAAATTGGGTTTCTTACCAAATTGGTTAGTGAAATTTGTAGAGAATTCTGAAGCAAACACGTGGCCACTGATGACTCGTCAATCGGAACTCCAGATTAAAAGATAAGTGGAATTGAAATTGGAACAAGGGTTTTGATTCCCCTCCGCTCCCTTCTTCAATTTCCCAGCGTGTTTCACTATGAAGCAAGGGAAGGGAAGAAGAGCTCAGGTTCTTATTAATTGTGGGCTTGGGTTGGGCCTTAGGCTCGGTTCAACCAGTTCGGCTCGTTGGTCTAATTTTAGGCCAAAATCTTTAAAATTAGTGTCAAAATTCATATTTTAATTATTTCTTCCATTTTAAACTATAAAATTTAATTTTCTAATTTCTTTGAATAATAATTAATTTATTTGCTAATTGTTTATTAATTTCGCGGATTTTACAGCATCGATGCGCATTGATTGGTAAAAATTCCTTTTGGTGCCTTCCCTCCCATACAACGAAGCCAACATTCGAATAGCCATTTGAATTATTGGATGTCCTCATTTTTCATCAAAACGCATCCAAAAAGTGTCGACTAACTGTGGTGATTCACGCCCACAAAAAAAAAAACCAAAAACCAGATTATACCTGTATAAATGGATACTCTCACACATTTATAAACCGAAATGTATAAGCTCTGTGAACCTAAAATTATATTGCAGTGAATCGAATATCTATTTGTGTTATAAGTGGTATAAATAATATAAAATTATGTGGAGGACGCGTGAATAAAAAATAACTTGGTTGAATTGGTCAGAAAAATCACATAAATATAAAATATTATTGATAAAATTATATAAAAAAAATCTCTCCAAATAAAGAGCCAATATTATTTTCATAATCACTCATCAAATAATATTTACTAGTTATCACACTTAATCATTAAGTTCCTTCAGGTGCATAAGACCATCTCCAATAGGAAACTCAACCCAGTCCCTATTTATGGTCCACCTGTCATAAAAAGTAACTCTACATCAGCTTTTGCGTTATAAATAATAGGGATAAGTACTTTTTTGTCCCCAAGGTCTGGGGTCAAAATCAATTTCGTCCCGAGCCTTTTTTTTGTTATTAAAATCATCCCCAACGTTACAAAATATTATAAAACCATCCTTTTTTTATCTCAATTTTATTTTTTGACTAAATTATCCTTAGTTAATTAATAAAAAAATAAATATATTAAAAATAAAAACATAATCCACCCCAACCCACCACACCCCATTCCCATCCCTATTCCTATCCTCATTCCCATCCCCTTAACAAAAAAAATAAACCCCATCCCACTGTGATCATCACCACCATCTCCTTAACAAAAAAATTAAACATCATCTTACCATGATCATCACTTTCCATTAACCCTCTCTTTCCCATTAACATTCTCATTAACACCCCATAAAATCATTATCAGAATTCTTTTTCCTTCCACCACCACCACCACCATAAAGCAAAGCCTTTTTCCCAATATCTTCAATTTCTGAGTTTCCTGTCCATCCCCTTCCTCCTAATCTCTTCAAATCCAAGAACACTCGTTCTTCTCTCACACGGCGATGCTACCACCATTGCTTCCACCGCCTGAACCGGTCCATCCACTATCTTCGCTCCCTCAGCACATGCTTCTCTTGCTTCGTTCCCATCCATCACCTTCACAGACTCACTTTCGGCACCAAGATTGAAACTTTGAGCCTTGGCCCTCTGCCTTCTAGAGGCCGTGCGCTCCCACATCTCCGCCACTGTGAGGTCTACGGGATCTTCACATGCAACCGCATCCTCTTCAACCACGTGCAAGATCACACGGGCCGTTGGCCGGATCAAGTTTGGGTCTACAGAGAAAGCTCTTCTTGTCAGCGTCGAGCTCCATCACCCACAGCTACGGCAGTGCCAGCGCCAGCAGCAGTAGGAGAAATTTTTTTATTTTTGTCACTTCCTTCCTCTTTTCGTTCTTCCTTTTTTTTTTTTTTTTTTGAAGAACATAAAAAATTTCTATTATTACTGATTTTGATCTGAAGTTGTAGCTGATGATGATTATTGAATTGTTAAATCTGAAATTTCTGTTGATTTATTTTATGGTTGTTGTTGAATTGGCTGAAAATGCTGAATTTGTTGTTGCTAAATCTAAAGTACTTAACCCTTGAAATTTATTTTGTGGTTGTTGTTGTTGCTGAATTGGCTGAAGGAAAAAGGTTTTTTGTTTAAGTTGAGAAGAAGAATTGGAGTTTGGGGAAGGGAAAATTCGAAGAGAGTAGCAAAAACGGGATAGAGAGAGAACAGGGAAGAGATATCGGGGCAGGGGCAGGGTTGGAGGGTTTGTTTTTGTTTTTGTGGTTGTTGTTGTTGTTGCTGAATTGGCTGAAGGGGATGGTGTTTTTTTTTTAAGATTGAGAAGAAGAATTGGGGTTTGGAAAATGGAGAGTTCGAAGAGGAGTAGGAGGAAGGGATGGGGAGGGAACAAGGGGAGTTCGAAGAGGTAGCGGGTGGGGGCGGGTGGGGGTGGGGGTGGGGGTGTTTTTGTTTTTTGTTATTATTTTTTAATATTATCTTTATTATTTGTTAAGGGTAATTTGGTCAAAAAATATAATTGATATAGAAAAGGACGATTTTATAACGTTTTGTAATGTTGAGGATGATTTTAATAACAAAAAAAGATTAGGGACGAAATTGATTTTGACTCCAGACCTTGGGGATGAAAAAAGCACTTATCCCTAAATAATAAATAGGAACTCAAAGCATCTCTCTCTTCTCTATTAGGAGGAACTAACTTTAGTCCCTATTATGATCCCACTTAATTAATTAATTAAAATAATTAAAATTAATATAATTTTTTTACAATAATATTTTTTAAATATATAAATTCAAAAATAATTCACTGTTAAAAAGTATTAATATTAAAAAAATCATATATAAAAATAATGCACAATATATAATTCGAGATTACATTAATTTGTAAAAATACTTAATATAAAAAAAACATAGGTAAGCTCTATAGTTAACGACAAGTATTGTGAAATTGCCATATGTGTTCAACCAGGTCTTCTTTCAACTGTCTATGCTGCTGCCTATTTCAAAATTTGGCATTTCTTTAGAAAAATTGATGGTATGGTGCAAAATCTTCCTTTCCCAGCTGAGGTTGTGATAAGTCGTTTTCAACATCGTTATAATTAATTATAATTATTAATAATTTAATTATTATTTAATTATTTAATTAATTTTATTTAAGTAATTAATATAAATTATTAATTAAATAGAAATATCATTATTTAATATAATTATTTAATTAATTAAAATTTTATATAATTATTTATTTTAATAATAACTTATCAGGTGACAAGTTATTATGATTTATGAGCCAATATAAATCTCTATTCAAATGGACTTTCTCTTCTTGAGATTTGTGCAAAAATTTCTTCTCTCACTACAAAAAAAAGGTCTATGGTCAAGCTAGTGAAAAGGGTGACCATAGGTTTATGGTCACGGTTTTTCTGCCGTGGCCTATTCTCTTGTGGCCATAGACCTATGATCACGGTTTTTTTATCTATAGGCACGGTTGTAATGTTCAAATTCTGACATTTTAGCCCACGTTTTTTTACCGTGACCATAGGTTAATCTATGGTCATGCGATAAAACCATGACCATAGCCTCTATAGTCACCCCTTCCCAAAACCGTGACCATAGCCTTATCTATGGTCACTCCACCCAAAACCGTGATCATAGCCATATCTATGGTCACGGTCTTGACCGTGACCGTAGCCTCTATGGTCACCCCTTCCCAAAACCGTGACCATAGCCTTATCTATAGTCACGGTTTTGGCCATGACCATAGCCTCTATGGTCACCCCACCAAAAACCATGACCATAGCTATATCTATGGTCACAGTTTTGACCGTGACCATAGCCTCTATGGTCACCCCACCTAAAAATCATGACCATAGCCTTACCTATGGTCACAGTTTTGGCTGTGACCATAGCCCCTATGGTCACCCCTCCTTAAACCGTGACCATAGTATCTATAGTCACTGTTTTCACCATGGCCATAGTTTATCTATGGTCACGGTTTTTTGCCGTGACCATAACCTTATATATGGTAACAGTTTTCACCGTGGCCATAACTTATCTATGGTAACCTGTTTTATTTTATGAAAATTTTTTTAAAGTATAATCACATCCCAAAATGATGATAATCACAAAATAAATCTAAGAATGAGAAATTCAATAAATGTAAATCATAAAAGTTTCATTAAAAACTTCATATCCATTACAACACTAATCAAAATAGGGTGTAATTTATCCATTACATGTAATATCGGATAAAGTCTCTTATCGAAATGTAAAGAACACATCAAAATAATACATTTAGATAACCAAAATCATTATAAGACCCATCCCATCTTATATTTGTATAAAACATATTTTCTTCACATCATGTTCTCCAACTAGCAAAAGAAATAAAGAAGTTAGAATAGAACAAAAATGTTATTATAAACGGTGCCGCAGCAACTACTCAACTCTTGTTGTCTTTACCAGTACGAAAAAATTATCCTGTACACAAAACAAAGTCAAAATAATCAAGTTCAGAAAGGGAAAACCAAATAATGCCCAATTTTAAGTTCCTATATTAATGTACATTTTTTGCACTTATTAAGTTAACTTTTTTTATTAACATGGGTTCGCATCTAAAATAGGCAGAATAATTCCCATTAGTGTCCCATGATCTTGATATATATACATAATATAGAGTAGCAATGCTAAGTGAGAATTAATTAACGAATTTTGATCATCGTCACTTTGTGGAGGTAAAGACTCATGAAATAGACATGTGAACAAGAATTTTTTATACATGATTTAAAAAATTTTCTATACAGCAGCATAACAAATAATCACCCCTAAATTAATTCAAACCAGCAGCATAACAAAATCACTAATCACAAATCACAAATCACTTATCACAAATTCAAAATTCAAAACACTCACTGCCATAAGTCCAAAACAAAATAGCAGCTTAACAAGTCACTAATCAATATTTTATTATTACTTTATTTATTTTGTGTAAACTATCTATTAGAGTGTGCATCTGAAAATATATTTTCAAGCTTACAAAAATTTTAAAAGTTAAAAGTAAGTAGTTATAATTACTTTTGAAACATACCTTAAATATACTCCAGACACATATATTAGTGTGATCATGTAGTTTAGTATATTTAGAGTCTCTCTAGTCTCTTGATTATTGAGAATCAAATAATACTCTCCTACATACTTATCTAAGTTAGTTACTTCGTATAAGATAAATGAATTTGGATCCTCTAAATTTTAAATTTGTACTTTAGAGGGTAAAGTGTGATCTTCTACCATTGAATAGTTTCTCTCTCATATTTATTCTTGGTCCCACTTATAAAATAAATGGTGAGAGATCACACTTTACTCTCTAAAATGAAATTCAAACTTTAAAGAATCTAAATCCAAGATAAATTGAACTTTTTCTTTGAATGAAGTTTTTTTAATACATCATCATTTAGCTTTCAAATTATACGATTATTAACAAGTCTTGAAGAATACGTACGAGCCAGTTTGATTTGAACTCTGCTGGTACAAAACTTATTAATAATTTCCATAGTTTAATTTGCAACGATTTTATTTTATATATGGCTCGTACCTAATGAGATTCGTAGAAGTGATTCGGGGAGCCTTGATTGCAGCACGTAAATCCCCCTTCACAAATCCAAAAAGAAGATTATCAGAAATTGGTTACGAAAAATAAATTGAGAAAATCTGAAACGGAAAAGGAAAACGGCGTACCAAGCAGCATCGAGAACTGAGACACCGATGGAGACGCCGATGCCGACGGTGGAGAAGGTATAAGGAGAGATCTTAACGAGCGCAGTACCCCAAGAGCGGACGACACTAACCTTCGACGAACAGAGAAGCCAACGAAGATAAAGACGATGTGTTGAGATTTTTGGGTTTTGCAAAACAGCGAAGAGGAAGAAGCAATCGCGCTGAGGAGCTTAGGACAGCGGCGACGCTGAGGAGCTTGGGACGGCGACGGCAATGAGAGGCTAGGGTTACGAATTGGGAAAAGAAAGAACGGGGGGAGGGTTTCAATTTCCTTTGGTTCTTGTTCACGGTGTTACGAATTGGGTATTTAGATTTTTTTTTCTTTTATTAACGTTAAAATAAAAAGATCTATCACTATTTAATAATTAACATATATTACTATATATACATGTCAGATCGATTCACCTAAAATAAAAAAATAATAAACTAATAAGAAAATGAGTGTTTAATTTTTTTAAATTAAGATAATAAAATTGATATATTATATAAATTACAAATTTTGTAATAATGAACCTTTTATTTTTATTTTTTACAGTATTATTTTATCTAACATACCAAAAATTAATTTATCCTACGCATTTAAATAAACGAACAAAATTAACCACTCAACTAATTTAAATTAATTACGATATGATGAATCTTTCATTTTAATATTCTACAATCATTTTAATAAGTTTTAAATTATTTTTTAATTTAGTATTCAACCTAATTTTATATTTATAAAATTAGATTTAAAATTTTAATATTTAAAGTAAATTATATAAAATTATTATTAGTTTTTAATTATTAAAATTTTTTAATTTTAAAAAGAAAAAATATTTAAAATAATAAAAAATACATAAAAATATTAATTAATTAAAACTCAAATAATTAAAACTGTGACCATAGATCTTTTTAGATCACGTTCCAAAACTGTAATCATAAATTTTTTTAGGCCATTTTTTCAAAAAATCGTGATTATAGATCATTTTTTATCATTGTAAAAAATTGTGACTATAGACACTTTTAGGTCATCCCAAAATTATGATCATAGACTTTTTTAGACCACTTTTTCAAAAAATTGTAATCATAGACTCTTTTTAATCACCGTAAAAAATTATGACCATACACACTTTTAAATTGGTTCCTCCAATTGTTAAAAAAAAAATTAAATAGGAACCGGTCCGTTGGAGGTGCACTAAAGATCCAATGAAGTGAAGAACTCAGCAACTTACCTAAATAGCGACAGACATTATTTTCACATTTTCTCTCGGTGTCTGAACACTTGGTAACTTGTGTTGTTGACAACACATAAATACAGATGTAAAAAATTCTTCCCTTCTACTAAGATAACAATGACAAGAGACCAGATAATGATGATGCATGTATGTTATCTTCTCGGGACTAATTAGTATTACTAGTTTATTCTAAAAAACTAAACCAACACAGCTGTAAGTATTAGGTAATAAAATAATCAGCAGTATATAAAATAAGAATTTAGATGATAAAGGGTTATCTGTTAAAAGAGTGAGAGAAAAAGAGAAAAGAAAAAAATGTATTTTAAAATAAATTTAATATAATTAATTTTTTTAAAATTTCTTATTTATAAGATAGATTTGATTTTAATACATAAAAAATTTCTAAGTACAAAATAATTATATATAATACATGTGTATAATTATCTCTCTCCCTTTAAAGTTTTCTCCACTAATTAATTACCAGACGTAGTCACCAAAAGAAGGCAATGGCAACATCTAACTTCAATAGAACAACGGCTCCCTATGGTTCCTGGAAATCACCCATCACCGCTGATGCTGTCTCCGGCGCCTCTAAGATGCTCGGCGGCACCGCTGTCGACGGCCGTGGCCGCCTCGTTTGGCTTGAATCGCGTCCCACTGAAGGAGGGTAAACTTTAACTCTATTATAATTTTGATCATTCTTCAACCATTTTTCCTCAAGATATATACTTTAAATAAAAATTATATACATAGAAATAGAAATACATTATCACCTCCTCAATAAACTGGTTACATACAGTTTGAGGCTAATTTTTTTGCTATGGAAGTGAGATCTAGAGATGGCAAAAAGAATCTTAGTGTATAAATAACATTTTTGATCAAATGAGCTGTCTTGTATGTGTAAGTGTGTAAATTTATGAGCCATATAGAAGTATATATTTGCGGAGTTAGTAAAAGAAATCTTAGAAAGACTAACTCTGATTAGTCTGATATTTGTATATATCTGTTTTAGGAAGCAAAATGAAACTTATATTAATTTTGAAACCACATTGATTAACTGTGATTTTTTATTAATCCACTTAAATGTACAAAATAAAATATCATTATTTTATTTTATAAAAATATTATATGTGAATAAAAGTCAATTACTAAATTATTTATGAATATTTGTGTATGTATATATAATACATGTGCAGTTTTATACATTTTAATAAGTATTTCATATTTTAACTTATATCTTAATTTATATGATTGGTTGATTTTTGTGCTAATTTTGATGTATATATAATATAATTAATTATTTTATTTAATATATTGTTTTTCATAAACATCAAAATTGATACTTAATAAATTTTAGATTGTACATTTTGGTTTTTAATAAATTTTTATTTGTTAAAAATTTTCGAAAATTTCTCATCGGATAAATTGATTTATCTATCACTTTAAATCAAATTTTTAATATGTATGTAATACAAATAAATTTTTAATAAATTTTATTATAAAATAATGTCTTAAAAATATTAATATAAGACAGATTAGTTATTTTTAGGATAATAAAAAAACCAATTTATCTAATCACAGTAATAATTTTTTTAAAAACTCCTAGAAAATAAAAATTTGTTGAAGAATGTAGTATTCTATGTAAAACTTCTAGGAATAAATTTTTGAATTTACAATTTTTTCTTTTTTCTTCTTTTATCGAAGCAAAAAATCATAATTAGTTTGGTTCACTTGGTGATTCATTGTATTTTTCAGACGGGAGGTTCTTGTTGTTGAGTCGGAAAATCCGGAAGGGGCGGCAGTGGACGTGACTCCCAAAGAGTTTGGAGTAAGGACACTCGCCCAAGAGTATGGAGGTGGTGCTTTCACTGTTTCCGGGGATCTCGTCTTTTTTGCAAACTACAAGGATCAAAGATTCTATATGCAATCCCTCACTGCTTCAGGTGACCATTACATTATTGTCCTCAAATCCTCAATACTATTATATCATGTATTATTAAAGATAAAAATTCACTACAATTCTCTTTACGTGGAGTTAACGACTAAAAATCGCTAAATAATTTGATATGTCTGACATACAATAGTTTTCAACTATTACCTTTGCATGATAACAATCACATAACAATCACATGTGAGTTTTTACTATTATTAAAGAGAAAATATGTTTTAAGATTCATCGTTCATTAATTATTTTTCAATTAATCTAAAAATGTTAAAACTTTTATCATTTAACTAAAATAAGGTCAAATATTTAATTAATTATAAAAATTAGACCGGTTATTGATTAAAAATTTAAAACTTGAGAAAATACTTAAATTAGTTTTTAAAAAAATTCTAATTCCATATAATGAAATCTTAAAAGTCTAAAATCCGATACTTGTTGACAAAAAAATTTTACACATAAAGTAAATAAAAAAAAGAAAAAAAAATTATACAAAAACATTCATATAAATCTAAAAGAAACTCTTGCATATAAAAACATATTAGAGATATATCCATTTAAGGTACAATAAAAATAAAAAAAGAAGAGTCTTTTAGTCCAAGTAATACGAAGAGAAGTTTGATTAACGATTGTAATTAAATAAATAAAAATAAAGTCTCTACTTAGGGAGCATGTTAGTCCATAACTCGGCCACAATCATTACAAAATGCCCCAATGAATGATTGAATGAACTGGTACCAATCTTGGAACATTGTCTCTCAAAAGTTTAGTGAAGAAATTTTATTCTTTAATGCTAAGATTTTAATTTATTGGTTTATATAATGACTACCTAGCAGATTTGCCTCCTATACCTCTCACTCCAAGTTATGATGGAGCCTTAGTCAGCTATGCAGATGGAATATTGGATCCACGCTTTAACCGCTTTATCAGTGTAAGGGAAGGTATTGCTTTTTAGAAAGTTTCATTTTCAGTGTTTTGTTTTGCTGGATAATTTATTGTTATTTTTGGTAACAACAAATTTTTTTTTTTTTTTGATAAAATAGTTCTTGGGGTGATGAAATTTGTTTTATTTGAGTATTAAAGGGTGTGGTTTTTCCTTCTTTTACTTTTTTTTTCCTTCTTTTACTTGTTACTTCTTACTTGATTAATTTTATTTTTTTCATAATTATATAACTGTGTTGGTAGATCGACGAGAGAGCAGTCTTAATCCACCTGCAACAATTGTGTCCATAGCACTTGATAGCAAGCATGTTCAGGGTGAGAGTTCCCATTATTTTAGCATTGATTTTAGGTTTAATTATTTTGGGGATCCATTCCTAATTTCCTATAATTCAATTTTTTTTTAACTGTTTATTATCTTTTAGTTTACTCGGGTTGAAATGTTGAATCATACTCGTGCAAGTTTTTAGCTTTTAATTCCAAAATAATTATAGTGAAAATTTGAACCTTTATATCATTTTATATTTTGAAGATGACTTTCACACAACTTTTAACTAATAGATTATGATTGATTTTATACTTTTTTTTTCTATAATAAAAAAGATGTAGATTCAGCCAACAAGTTATAACACAAATCACATAGTCTTTCCATCCTCATCTAAAAATTTCGAGTTTGAGTCTCATTCCTAACTTTAAAAAAACAAGACGAGAATTTAAATCTAAAAATACGATTTAACATATCGAACAAGATACTTTTTTTTTTTTTTGTAATAAACGAGGGAATATATCATATATGATGTATCTTTATGAAATACTTCATTTATTGATTATAATGTTTTGAAATTATAAAGTACTCTAAAATAATTCATCATTATATTTTTTTAATATATATTAATATTTCAAATAAATAAGTATTTAATTTGTCAAACATAAAAAATTGCAGTATTATTTCTGACTGGATTATGTGTATGTGATGATGTTTAGAACCCAAAGTTCTAGTTGAGGGGAGTGACTTTTATGCCTTCCCACGTCTTGATCCTAAAAGTGAAAGAATAGCATGGATTCAGTGGAGCCATCCCAACATGCCATGGGACAAATCAGAACTTTGGGTTGGATATATTTCTGAAAATGGGTAAGCAAATACAATACAGAACTTCATTATTGTTAGTTGTGTTGTAAAAACTAAGTAAGCTTCTTATTGTTGTGTGTGGGATACATGATAATCAGTGCATTTTTATCTATATATAAATATTGCAAATTAAACATCCATTTTTTATCTATTTGTTATTAATATATGTTGCTCAATAATTCTTGTAAGTTATGATTTTTTCCTTTTAAAAAAAAATTAATGAATTTTATTTGGTGGGGACTCGTGTAATTGTCTTTATGTAAAACTGATAGTTAAAAATTGTTAAATGATTTGACATTTTTAACTAAATTGTCACCTTATGATTTATTTATCAACGTTACATAAAGACAATTAGATGCGAGTTTTCGACTAATCTTTTTTGCTTATGAGATTGAAAGGAGAATGATATGAGGTTGAAGAAGACAACTCTAGAAGATCTGATCTGCATGTTTTATTTTTTTTAAAAAAATTAATTGCATGGATTAATATTTTTAATGGTATGAGATTACATCTAATAGTGTGAAATTACTACTTTTCTTTTGCCGGTTAAGTGCTGGTAAGGTTTTAATAAAAATACTAGTCCCATAAACTTTCTCGTGGTTTAATAACCTTAATAATGTTCCATGCAGAGAGATCTACAAGCGAATGTGTGTTGCCGGGGATGATCCTTTGCTCGTGGAGTCGCCAACAGAACCTAAATGGTCCCCTAATAGTATGTAAATTTGTGGAATAACTATATTCAAAAGCATTTAGTGCACACAATTTAACACTGATAATTACATTTGTAACTTATGTCAGAGTTTGAACCTGTGAATTTATTGGATCTAAAATGATCTCTAAAATTTAACACAATTTAGACTATCATTTTGGATAATTGAAATTAGAAGATCAAATTAAGTGGTCCAATAAATTAATGTTGAAGATATGTTTTCTTAATATTCTCAAGTCATCTAGTCACATTTTGGAGTGTTAATTTTATGATCTAATAATGTTTTATTATGTGAAACTCTTATAAGTTTACTGTTGGGATCATGCTTTTGGAGTATATCTTATTGTTCTTTGTTGTTTTGAAGGTTATGATTCAAAGTTTACTAACCATTTAATTTGAGGCATATCTTGGTTTCAATTATTGTTGGAAACTTTAACATGCAGGCCAGCTTTTTTTCATCACCGACAGGAAAAATGGTTTCTGGAATCTCCATAGATGGGTAAATTTTTTTCTCCATCTTAATTGTTTTGTAAGCCATTAGTTGCTTATGTTCGATAAATGCTTGCTATATTCATCAGCATATATATTTTTAATAAAAAACAAGTTCTACGCATGATTATAAATTCATGCGTAAGGTCATGTTTTTGGGAATTCAATTATGTTTGGTTAGTAAAAGTCAGTTCACTTAGCAGCATCATATTTTTTACATGAAATTAAGGTTATATAACCTATTTAGTATTTATATCATCTGAATTTGAGGCTAAAAGATTTTAATATGGATTTAAAACGTGATATTTTTAAATATACTATCTTTTTTGTTTTCTCTCCAAAATGTGTGGGACTGTTTAGAAAAAAAAAATGAGAAAGTACGATTTTAATTTATTTTTTTTTATTTTTGAAACCAAAAACCGAAAGGTTTGATTTCAATTTAAATTATTAAATTATTTGAAATCATAAATTCAATGGTCCGATTTTTATGTTTTAAAATTTTTAATTATATGAAAAGTAAAATCGGAGAGGCTGATTTCAACTTTAAAAATATTTTAATTTCTAAAATTAAAAATTAGAGGGTTTGGTTTCAGTATTATAAAAAATTTTAAATGTTTTTTAAACTAATCGAATGATTGGATTTGTGATTTGTGAATAGCCACATCAATGAGATACACTTTCTATACATCACATGTGTGCATTTCACGTATTGGTTGCCCATAAAAAATTATTTGCATTAATTTGATGAGATAAAGTTTGTTAATTTTTTTGGTATGTAAAAGGAGGTTCTAAGAAGAGAAGAAGCAATTTTAAAAGTTCATAAAAACCAATCAAGACTTGCTGAATAACATAAAAACAACATAATTAAATCTAATTATTGTGCTTCTCTTCGCTTATCTTGCATTGTTTTAGATACCAAAATTATGACGTAGAAATGAGAAAATGGGAATTTTACATAATAGCAAAGATGAAATAACTAAATAACTTTCTTTAAGAATTACAATTTCTCTCTTGTTGTATACAAGGAGAAAATTTTCAAAGAACATAAAGAAAGTCTCTAATGTTTGCACGGTAAATAATGATATAGAATAAGGAAATGATTTTTACACCAAAATTAGTCACCACAGTATAATATATATTAAAATATAAAATATACTTTAAAAATAAATTAAACTATACATATATGATTTTAGTGTATAAAATAATATTTTTGCTCTTATTTATAGTTGAATGCTTTCATTTTCATCCATCCAAAAATAAATAAATAAATCACACAGTAGAAAATGGTTGATAGCTACAAACTAAGAGACTAATGTCATCTACATTACAGGAGGAGTGGAAAAAAAATTGAGAGGATTCATTTTCACACTAAAGTAGACTATTTTTTTTTACTAGAATAGCTTTTACACATTTTCACAATTTAAATTAATTTCATATATTAAAGAATAAAAAAAAGTGAAATGTATATTAGATGAATGACATTTATCTTAATATCTTAACGTTTTGATTTAAACATAATGTCTTCTGAGTTTTCATCTTGTTTGCTCTGATTTGAATTTTAGTGTGTACCTTCTTGATGTTTCTGCGGTAGTTAAAACTCCTAGCTTTGGCCAATAAGTAGTATCAAAGCTGATGGTTCGACTTTATAATTAGATGTATTTAATGAGTATCGAAAGTCTTCTAAAAAAATGTAGTGGAGAAAAAAAAAATAGTCCTAAATCTGACAGAATAGGCCTCGACACTCTCCTTTTACCGATAGTTATGTAATACATTCTGCTATGGGAATGGGTACGAGTTACGCAGTTCACAATACACAAAATATTTTACATAAAAATTAGACATATTAATTCCAGTACGTGGAAAAATTGTGAATTGGTATGCGCAAATCGATACAATTGGTAAATTCATGTAACTATTCTGCATAGCCATTAGAGGAGAGATAATACCGTCCCTATGTTAATATATGTTAGTTCATAGGAATTTTTTCCTGACGTGTGTGTTGATTACTTTCAAGTAACTACCACATAAAAGTTATTATTTTTCTAACATTAATTTGTTATAGATTGAAAGTGAGAATAAGGTGGTGCCTGTTTATTCTTTGGATGCTGAGTTTACAAGGCCATCGTGGATTTTTGGTTTCAACTCCTATGAATTTGTTCCAAGTCATAACCAGAGAAACAAAATCATTTGTAGTTACAGGTCATTCTAATAACTCTTGTATCTGCAAAGCTTTCTCCTTGGTCTTTTCTATTGAATAAATATAAAAAAATAATTTAGAGTCTGATTTGAGATATTACTTTTTTCGATTGTATTTTCAGGCAGCAAGGGCGGTCTTATCTTGGAATGATTGATGATGCGCAGGGCTCAAAACTAACTTTGCTTCATATTCCTTTCACTAATATAGACAACATTGTAACTTTCAAAACTTACTATTGCTTCTATATTTTTGGTTAAATTAAGAATAACATTCTAAATCAATCTTTAAAGTAATAAAGAGTTGAGCACTAATTTGACCACTAGAATTTGTTGGAGACTTTAAAGTTGCGTTTGTTTATAAAAACACAACACTGAGACAAGGACATAGAAACACAAAATCGTGTTTGACAGATGAGACATGAACAAAGACATTATGTCCAGAGACACTGAATTAATGTATTTTGTGTCTATCCTAACAGGAAGGACACAGAGACACTAACAAGGGACACGAATTATTTTTTATTTTTTCTTTTATTACGTTTGTTAATTTTTCATAATTATATTTTTTTCTCAAATTTTTTAAATGAAAAAAATAAGAATAAATTGAGTTTTCATAATTTGTTTTAGTTTATCACCAAATAGAATAGAAGAACACAAAATTGTGTCTCTGTGTCCTTTGTGTCTTATCTTGTCCTGTTCTAAAAAACAAGGATTTGGATCCTCTAAAGTTTGAATTTCACTTTAGAGAGTAAAGTGTGATCTTCTCCCCTTGGATAGTTTCTCTTTCATATTTATTATTGGTCCCACCTATGAAATCAATGGTAAGAGATCACACTTTACTCTCTAAAGTGAAATTCAAACTTTAGAGGATCCAAATCCAAAAAACAAACGTAGTCTAAGTGTTGAACTAAAACTTTCTTATAACCTGTTGTAGAGTATTACTAGTAAATTAATTAAGTAGCATATCTTCAAAATGACAAAATTTAAGTTGTGGAACCATACCATTGCAGACATTTGGTAATGACTCCCTATTTGTTGAGGGAGCTTCCCCAGTTCATCCATCGTCAGTGGCCAAGGTGAGTCAAAATTTCAAAATAAATAACAAAAATTGTTACGTGCACACCAAAAATCAACCACCAAATTAGTCACTAAGTCTTTGTATATGAATATCGATATTGTTTAATTCATTTTCAATATGTGTTTTGTATTTTAATATGTATTCTATATGGGTGGTTAATTTGGTGGCTGATTGAATAAATAAAAGTAAGAATTTAAATTTGATATAGCTGTGTTGCTCTTCAGGTGACTTTAGATGATGATAAATCAAAAGTAGTCAACTTCAATATCATATGGTCCTCCTCACCTGATAGCTTAAAATATAGTTCATATATCAGTAAGCCAGAGCTGATTGAATTCCCAACTGAGGTTCCTTGTCAAAATGCTTATGCATATTTCTATCAACCAACTAATCCTTTTTACCAACCTAATCAAGGAGAAAAGCCTCCTCTGTTACTGCAAAGCCATGGTAAATCACTAAATCTTCTTATAGAAAAAATGGTCACCATTATTTTAACTACTTCATTTGACCTTACATTCTTAAACAATATTACAATTTACTATTCCCTTCCACAACCAAAATTCGTGTATGATTTTTTATGTCGTTGTTACGGAAATATTTGGTAACCAAAGAAAATTAGTAAAAAACAGTCATAACTTGTCTTATTTAACATTCATTAATTGTTACGATAATTAATAAATGCTAAATAAAGTAAGTTCTGGGTTTTTTTTTGTCTCCTTAACATTAGCGCTTTCTCATATTGTTACTTGACCATCAAGGAACTGAAACTACAGCAGCGAGTTGGCAATAGAGTTGGTTAGTTAGTTAGTTCAACAAGTTTGTTAAGATTTATTTTTCTCTCATTATTTTGGCACTTTCAATTGAGGAAGTGAGTCTTATCGCTCTTTTTGTTAAGATTTTGTTATAAATGTATTTTGAATTCAGAGTATAATCTTCCAAATGATATTATCAATTTCAGAGATGTCATACCATTTGTGCTACTGTTATTTGGTAAAATTTGAACGCTTAATAGTAAGTGATAACATTAGGGGTCTCAAGTATATAAAAGTTGAATGTTAATCAACTAAATTTATCAATTTTTTTCAATTGAAAGTGGAGTACTTATTTGGTATAGTTAATTTTGGAAACCGGTTATGTGTGGTTGACTCGCTTCTCTTAGCTAATAATTGAGCTAATTAGCTACTTTTATATTGTTTCTATTTTGTTTTAATATATTTCAGGAGGACCAACCTATCAAGCACATGGAATTTTGGATTTGAACATTCAATATTGGACTAGTAGAGGTTGGGCATTTGCTGATGTTAACTACGGTGGTAGCACTGGTATGCTTCTTAATTTGGTTATATTCATTTTGCTCCGTTGTAGCATGCTATGTCTTTGAACAGGATGAACTAACTTTTATTAAGGTTTAATTATTCTTTTATTCCTATAGTTTTAGAAATTTGTAATTAGTCCATATACTTTTTTTTCTTTCAATTGGGTTTTAATTTTATAATTAGGTCCTTGTTAATGTAAAAAAATTAGAACTAATTAAATCTTTAAAGGAATATTCCGTTAATTTAACGTTTTTAACACGAAAATGATCTAATTACAAAATTAAAAACAGTGTAGAGACTCAATTAAAAAAATGATAGGAATTGAGTTACAAATTTGGTGAAACTATAATCACTAATAGAGTAATTAAACCTTTTATTAACTATAAAATTTTTCGGAAGGTTATGGCAGGAAGTACAGAGAACGGCTTTTGGGACAGTGGGGAATAGTTGATGTCAATGACTGCTGTAGTTGTGCTAAATATTTGGTAATTATTACTAACTGTTTTTCTTTATCATTTAATACAATTGTTTAGAGCTAATGTACCTTTTGATCTCCGAGATTGACGTATGAAGTAATTTTTGATGTTTCTAAAATAACCAGCTAAATCTCTTCTCCGATAATTCTTGACCAAATTTCTATCCCACAAGCTGTTAGTATAATGAACTAAATGCCACTATGGTGCTATAATGTTGCTTGGCGCAAATATCTTTTAATTTTATTCAATATAAAGTTTAAAATTAGTCTATAGAACTTGATTAAATCAAAATTGGTGAACACCAATTAAGTCGCATAAACCAACTTTGTAAACCATATCAACCCCCATTAAAATGTACCACATATACTACACGTTATATTGGAACGACAGAGATTAAAAGATAGAGATTGAGAGACTGAGATTAAAATGTATTGTGTTTGATGTAAAATATACATAATTGAATTATGTCTCAATATTTTGTTTGATTTGAGATAAATAAAAAAAATAAAATAAGTAAAACTAATTAAATATCTTTGTTAATTTAAAAAAAGAGGGGATTTTTAAAAAAAAAATTATTAAAATTTTAGTCTTTGTTTTAAAAAATTTTAGTTTTCTGTGTTTTCACTATCTAAAAATACTGAAGAGATTAAAATTTTGTATCCCAAAATCAAAATTTTAGTTTCTAACCACTAAATATGAGACTGAGATTTAGTCTTCTGGTCTCAGTCCCTAAAAACAAATGCTGCTTTAAGCACTTTATAAAGTTAGAGACTATCAATCAACTCTTATTTAAGGAGTCAAAGTGAACATTATCTCAAATTATTCAGGACATAAAGGAGAAGGCTTGCGGTTTAAGTAATGGTTTTACGTTTCCAGGTGAACAAGGGGAAGGTAGATGGGGAGCGTCTTTGCATAACAGGGTGCTCTGCTGGTGGATACACTGCCTTAGCTGCGCTTGCTTTTAGGGATACTTTTAAGGCTGGAGCTTCTTTGTTCGGTGTGAGTACCTCTTCCTCATTCTTGTGATTTTACTTTTATTATCCATGAGTAATTCCATTATTCCCAGAAATCACCATGAAATATAGAGCTTATGTGATTTTTGAATTGTCATGATGAGTTCACCTTTGGTGTTTTAAAATGACATTTATTTTAACTAAGTTGGGTTAGTTTTGTGGTTAATTCATTAGTCTACTTAAACAAGTATCATGTTTCAAATCTAGCCTTGTGCATGTCGAGGGATACTGAGAGATAGCAAGAAAAACAAAAAATAAATGGCATTTATTTTTTCTTTATCAAGAATGCCTGAGTAATTACAGGAGAAATAAAATGTATATATATGTTAATTAAAAAGATTTTTTTTTTTAAATAAAATAAAACTTAGGGCTTGTTTGGGTGAGTTTCTGATAAAATATATTTTTTTGATTTTTTTAAAGATTTTTTTAAAAAATAAAAGTAATTTTATATTTGGATATCTCATATAAAAAGATTTATCAATTATGTTTGGGTATAATATAAAAATATTTTTTTCGTTTATTTGTTATGTGAAAATTATTTTTTTTAAAAAAAAAATGTAAATTATAACTTTTTAAAAAAGACTTTTTTTTTTTAATTTTTCTAGTGTTTTTATTTTTACTACACGTAAAAAAAATAAAAAAAAATTTTCTTCATTGAAAAAAAGATCTTATTCTATCAAATTAATGGCACCAAAATAAACACTTAAACATATACCATTTTCAGTAGTTTGGTCAATATCAAGTACAGTATAGCATATTATTTTCCTAACATTTGATGAAGGTGAATATTGTCCAACTTGCTTCTCTAACAGATAGCTGATTTGAACATGCTGAGTGAAGAATCTCTTAAATTTGAATCCCATTACAATGATAACCTTGTTGGTAAGTCATTGATGATCATTATAGCTCTTTTTCGTTATTATCACCTTTTGCTTCAGTTTCATTTTATTTTCACTGTATGTCATAAGTCATAACTGATTTCAGGAACAAAAAAGGAGTGCTTTGAGAGATCTCCAATCAATCATGTTGACAAATTTTCTTGTCCCATAATTTTATTCCAAGGATTGGAGGACAAGGTTAGTGACATTGAAATCATTATTGTCCCTTTTGGTTATACTTGAAGGATTATTAGGAATAGATTTGGGTTGGTTTATAGATACGATTAAGGAAGAAATGAAGCCCCAAAATGAGAGTTTCAGTATATACTAAGGTAAAAACTCAGGTGAAGTCAACTTCACGTGAAGTTGATACCTAAGAGTCGTTAGATGAAAATTTAGTCAAATCAGTCAAATCATTTAACGACTCTCAGGTATCAACTTCACGTGAAGTCGACTGCACCTGAGTTTCCACCCACTAAGAATTCACGTTGATTTAAACAACAATGTTACTGTAAACAAAAACCGTTATCAAATTAGTTATTCCTGTAGAATACATGTTAAAATATAAAATATACATTAAAAATGAATTAAACACCGCACGTATTTATACACAAATACGTAGTGACTTATTTTTTGTTGCATATAAAAAAATTGGAACAAACACACGTGAAGTAAAGAAATTGATAAAGTAATAGTGTAAAATTTTAAATTACTCTTGAATTAGAATAATAAAACTCATATATGATAAAAATTATAAATTTAATGATAAGTAAACTCTCAGATTTTGACTTTCTCAAACTGTTCACTTTAATTAAGAAATATAAAAGTGCTATATACACACTAAAAATCAACCATCAAATTAAGTATGTTGTATTTATGTATAAATATATATATTATTTAACTTATTTTTAATTTGTATTTTATATTTCAACATATACTCCATACAAATGACTAATTTAGTAATTAATTTTTATGTATACATAACCCGATCATAGAAGGTATTATGATTCTAACTAAATATATTTGAAAAGTTCTACAAAGATGAGTTTGATGAGTCTCTACAATGTACCACAGATTGTGCAGCCTGAGCAAGCACGAAAAATTTACCAAGCACTGAAAGAGAAAGGTCTCCCCGTGGCTCTTGTTGAGTATGAAGGAGAACAACATGGTTTTCGAAAGGTATATATATGCGCAAGTGAAGAATCATACGCAGTTATTTTCCTGTAAAATTGATAGCTGAAACGGTTAGATTGGCTATAAATTTTACAGAAAGATAACTGCATGTTAGTTTTCATTATATGGCAATTTAATTAGGTAAAAATTTATATACAACTGTCTTTATGTAAAGTTGATAGTTAAAAGCTATTAGATAATTTGATATATTTGACTAAATTATTATTTAATATTTTTAACTATTAATTTTACATAAAAATAACTGCATGTGAGTTTTTTTCTATATAGTTAGTTATATTTCTTGTAAAAATGAATGTCATATAGGAAACACTAACAGTGAATATATGCATCAATAATGGGTTCAATGCAGGCTGAGAGCATTAAGTTTACACTTGAACAACAAATGGTCTTCTTTGCGCGATTGATTGGGAAATTTAATGTTGCCGACGATATTACTCCCATCAAAATTGACAACTTTGACACTTAACCGAGTCATGTAGTTTTTGCTTCATTTTCTTGAATGTTGATTAAGTTTAATTTAGTCTTGTTTTTCTTCTAGAGATATATTGCATGTTTCCTAGAGTATTTGCCTATTTGGCATCACACACGGATTACATTCTAGTATCCATAAAATGTAGAAAACTTAAACAGTTAAACTTTTTCAACAATATTACTGTTTTTTTTTGGTGACTACAATATTACTGTTATGAATGTGTTTTATATGACCCATCTATTTTGGATAAAAACAGAAAAAAAAAAAAAAATATATATATATATATATATATATATATATATATATATATATATATATATATATATATATATATATATATTCCTCTTAAGAAGATAAACAAAAAGAGAAAAAACAAAAGGAAAAAAACTGAAAAAAAAAAATAAAAGAGAGGAAGAGGAAGAAAAAAAATACTGACCATGGAGTGAAATTTTTTATACGACTATTATTTTAATATCTAAATTCTACCTTTTTATTCTCCGATCAAATTAGATGACAATAAGTATATTATTTTCAGACTTTTTAATAATAATTTTCTTTTCCTGCATCAAGAGTGTATTATTATACTCAAAGCACTAACTATTACCAATACAAAATAGTTTATTTTTTTATATCAAACATATTTTTAGTATGATCAAATTTTAACCTAAAAAAATTAATATGTTTTATATTTTTGGGATATTTTAAAGCGTTTCATATCGAGTATGATCAAATTCAACACATCAAGTTAATATATAGATCAATACAAAATTATTACAACTTGATACATAGAGTTATCCAAAAAAAATTGCTCCTTAAAGTGCCTCAAGAAGACCTACATTCCATACATACAAAGACTAATGACTAATCAATAGCTTTCAATTGCATTATGAATGCAATTGATTGAAGAGGAAGTGGATGGAATGTTTTTTATTGATGGGTTGGGGAGCAAGTAAAATATTTCTTAAATAAGCATTTTCATTCTACAAATTTTGAAATTCATCTCTATATAATTTTTTAAATTTAGATAATTTGATATCTATATGTCGTACTCTTGAGGTCAATAAATTTTATAGTTTTTAAGATTCAAGAATTCCTTGTCAAAGAGATGTACAAAAAACTATGGAACATTTTTAGTCAATTCAAATTTAGATATTAGGTTATTTTTCTTATAGTTTGTTCTATAAATAAAAACTAAGAATAATTTTCTTTTTTCTTTACACTTTTTATAGAAAAATAAAAAATATTTTTAATGCAAATACATATTTTAGCTTCTGACTTAAAAAATATAAAAATAAAAATAAATATCCATAATATTAAAAATTTAAACTTTATACAATTTCTATATAAAAATTATTGTTAACTTTACTATATATTCTTAAAATACATATTACCTAACGCTTATTATTTTTAATATGTCCCATGTTCGTGTAATCGTGTGTATCACAAAAAAAACGAAGAACAAAGATTGAGTTAAAAAATTTAGAGGCACCAATTTTCTTTTTAGTTATACGGTGGTGTCTAAAGTTTGCATCCACTAATTTATATTATGTAATTTTTTAAAGAAAGATCACAAGTCGGATAGTCCTATTTGCGTTTTTAAAAAATAAAAAAATTTTGACATTGGAGTTCAACCCTCCAATTTTTGTTTATGAAAATAAAAAAATTTAAAAATTAAAATTGGATCCAATTTGTAGCTTGTCTTTCCTTCTCAAACAAATAAGACAAGCTAACTCTAGTTTTAATAAAATTATCACACCAACTATAAACATGAATATTTACATTACTCTTCCAAAAGATACAAAGTCCTCCGAATAGCTCCCGTGATTCTACACAAAACATGTTATCAAAACATAACTTTCTCCTAATTTTATCACAACTTGAT
This sequence comes from Arachis hypogaea, assembly GCF_003086295.3. Classification (NCBI taxonomy): domain Eukaryota; kingdom Viridiplantae; phylum Streptophyta; class Magnoliopsida; order Fabales; family Fabaceae; genus Arachis; species Arachis hypogaea. Next base: position 12,203,312 of record NC_092046.1, read on the forward strand.
TTATTAGCTTTGGTCTCCATAAGGAACAAAATGGACGGCCTATGATATTTACAGATACTTTTCAATTCATGTATTGTCGAAGGGGCCGCCATTCCTCGACAGTTCCAGCTGACAACAATCATGGCTGATGGTGGGGCAAGTCAAGGCCCGCCTCCTCAGCCATGTCTGTTTCAGCATCATTTTTGTACTTCTTACTTGGTTGTTGCATACTAATTTCGTTAGATTCCTTCATTTCCTTTGCATAATCTCATTGATGCTCAAGTCGCTCTTCCTTTTGAGGTTCAGATGCATTCCTAGATTGTAAGCCAACTCCAAAGCCCACTTGAAATCATTCCTCTGCTGAGGCTTACCAATGCTATCCGCTTCCATTTCTTGCTGATCTTCTGCTAGTTCAACGAAATACCTCTCCCCATTTTTCATCCTCTGAATCATGGTTCTGGTACCTGCAGTGACAATTCTTTTCATTTTTGATTTTTTTCTGTAGCTCCACGGCTGATCTGCATTCTTACTTATACATTCTGTCTCCCTTACTGTTGGTTCCAGCATGTCGTTGTTACGTAGATTGTTTTGCTGAGTCCCCTTCTTGCCAAAAAGCATATTCAACTCTTCTCTGATTGTTAAACGCCTGTTATTATCATTGCCTCCTTCCTTTACCTACAGGTGTCGTGTCTCTTCCTCAATCACCATCAGCCCGGCTAGGTCGACCTCATTCTTTGTTGTTCTCATAAGAAAAGGTAGAGCCTCGATATTTTCATTGGCTTGTGCAAGGTCCAGATGCCCCGCATCATTTTTCCCGACTTCCGAATTCACTCCTCCTGCCCCTTGGAGCTTATCCTTGCCTTTCCTCATCTTGTTAATAAGGTTAGTTGGCATCTCACTCAATCCTGGATGTTTCTCTTCAGAAATAACACGCCTAGTTGACAAACTAACTGATTCATCATCGAGCTGCTCCCTTGAACCCTGGCTCTCTCTATGCACGATATTTTGTTGCTCCAGGTTGCACTAAAAAATTCTCTGAAACCCTCTTCCTGCTCTGTTACCCGTACAGCTTTCCAACATGTCACGCTCTCATCCTTACCGCCTATTAGTTCGGATCATACTCCTCTAGTTCTCAACGTTAATCCTAGAGGTAGAAGGAGTAAATATTTTAAATTTGAGGCATTTTGGGTGGACCATGCTGACTGTGACACTGTTATTAGGAGAGGATGGAGTAGTTCTGGCAACTCTGGGGCTGATCATTAGACTAATCTGAATTGAAGGACACAAAATTGTAAGAAGGAATTGGTCAAATGGAGTAGAGTCAGTTTTAAGAGGGCAGATGTTGAAATAGGAAATTTAAAGATTCGCCTCAAACAATTGCAGGAAGCTGATTATACAGAGACTCATCAAGAGGATATTAACAGACTTAAATTAGAAATCACCATATTATAGAGACAAGAGGAGAAATATTGGGGTCAGAGATCGAGGGTAAAGTGGTTGAAATTTGGGGACAAGAATACATCATTCTTTCATGCCTCTACCATCCAAAGAAGAGATAGAAATAGGATAGAGAGATTAAAGGACCTTACAGGAAATTGGGTATGTGGGGAAAGGGATATTCTCAACCTAGCAGCAGGTCACTTTCAGAATTTTTTTAAGGCATCAGAGCATTTAGATATGACTGCTTGCATTCGCCATATCCCTGTTAGAGTGACTAAGGATATGAATGAGGAGCTCATGGATGAGGTTACAAATCAGGAAATCAAATAGGCTACTTTCAGTCTGGAAAGTCTTAAGGCACCAGGACCAGACGGTTTAAATGGTCTCTTCTATCAAAAGTACTGGACAATTGTTGGTAAAGAGGTTTGTGATGTTGTTAAGAGTTTTTTTCACGATGGAAATTTACCAAGCAGTGTTGGGAAAACCTTTATAGTTTTGGTTCCTAAGACTAATCACCCAGAAACCCTTAATGAGCTTAGGCCGATTAGCTGCTGCAACTTTATTTATAAGATTATTTCTAGAGTGTTGGTTATTAGGTTTAGGAAAATAATTGATAAGATCATATCCCTCATCCAAAGTGCTTTTGTGGGAGGACGTCTGATTCAAGATAACTTGGTTATAGTGCAGAAAATGTTCCATGATTTGAATAGAAAAGGGAAGTATGCCACCAGGAACTTAGCCATTAAGATTGATATGAATAAAGCTTATGATAGGATGGAGTGGTCATTCTTAGAAGCAACTTTAAGGGCCTTTGGGTTTAACCCGCATTGGATAAAGATGTTGATGAAGTGTGTGAGCCAAGTAATTTATAAGATTAAGATTAATGGAATTTTGTCGACGACCATTGAGCCACAAAGGGGTCTTAGGCAGGGGGATCCCCTATCGTCGTACCTGTTTATCATAGCGACTGAGGTTCTCACCATTCTTATGGATAAGGGTAAAGAAGAGGGCAGAATTTTGGGAGTTAGAATCATCCTTACTGCACCAGCTATTTCACACATTTTTTTTGCTGATGACTGTATAATTTTCTCAAAAGATAGTGATGAGAAAATCTATCAGCTCATTACCATTTTGAACATGTACACTGAAGCCTCAGGGAAGAGAATCAACTTGGATAAATCTGGGATCACGTTTGGAAACCTGATTTCAATTAGAAATAGAGTTGAGATAGAAGAGATTTTGGGTTTGTCAGCTTGGGATAAACCAGGTAAGTATCTTGGGCTTCCGGCTCACTGGGGAAGATCAAAGAATAGTGCTCTCAGTTGGATTGAGGACAAAGTGGTGGATAAGCTAGGGAGTTGGAAGCAAAAACTCCTTAATCAATCTGGAAAAGAGGTCCTCATCAAATCAATAGTTCAAGCGTTAGCTTCCTATACTATGAATGTGGTTCTTTTTCCTAAAGATTTTTGTGAACGTGTTAGTAAGAAAATTGCCAAATTTTGGTGGGCGTCTTCAGGAAAGGAAAGAGGTATTCATTGGAAGAGTTGGGATAAGATATGTGCCAGTAAAAAGGATGGAGGTATTGGGTTCAAGGATTTATATAGTCAGAATATAGCACATTTGGCAAAACAAGCATGGAGAATTTCGGAAAATCCTAATACAATCTGGGTTCAGGTACTAAAAGCTATTTACTTTCCAAATAATGATTTTAAAGATGCTAAGGTAGGAAGGGCAGCGTCATGGATGTGGAAAAGTATTGTTCATGGCAGAGATTTTCTTCTGAGAAATGGAAGATGGTTGATAGGGAATAGAGAGCGAGTAAGAATTTTGGAAGATAAGTGGGTAATGAATATGGATAAGGAACTTGTCGATAGAAACCTTAATGTTAAGTTTGTGAAGGATATGATTCTTGAAGGAGAGGGGTGGAATATGAATAAGTAAAATATGCATTTTGATGAAGCTTCGGTTGATAAAATCATTAGAACCCCAGTAAGTATTTTTGGAATGGAGGATAGGTTCAGCTGGCCTTTCAGATCGGATGGCAATTACACTATCAAGACGGGATATCATATTGCTAGGAATGAAAGGAGCTTCGGTAATAATAACCCATCTACCAGTGAAGACCTAAAATACTTATGGCGGGAAATTTGGAAATTAAGAGTTCCTCAGAAAATCAGAACCTTTTTATGGCGGGCTTCACATAACATACTACCTGTTTTTGAAAATCTTTTTATTAAAAGAATAACTAACACCCCTATTTGTCCTATTTGTTTGCAGGAACCAGAGTCCACTGAGCATGCATTGCTGCTATGTCCCTGGACAAGGGCAGCTTGGTTTGGGGCTCAAATTCAATGCTGTCCTACGACCCTAACAGTTTCTTCTTTTGGGAAGTGGATGATGGATCTTCTAGGAAATATAAGGCTGAATGTAGGGGATAATTACGATCTTTACAGCAGTAAGCTTGGTTTTCTAGTTTGGGAGATCTGGAAAGCGAGAAATCTAGCAGTATATCAGAAGACCAATCCTAATCCTATAATGGTGATTCGCAAGGCTAAACTAATGGAATTGGAATTTATGGAAATGACAGAGGTACCAGCAAAGGTTTCAACTAATGTAACAACAACAGGCAGCAGGGTTACCTGGAGACCACCACTGGAAGGTTGGATTAAATGCAACGTTGATGCAGCATTTGTTGAAGCACAATCTTTGGGAGCTATGGCAGCGGTGTTCAGAGACCGCAACGGAACCCTTCTCTCAGGAATTAACTCCTCCATAGTCGCCACTTCGCCATTAGCTATGGAGGCATTAGCGGTTAAGGCAGCTTTAATTATTTCACAGAATTTTCAAATAGAGAAAGTTATCATAGAATCTGATAATCAGATACTCATCCAGGCACTAAAGTCACATGCATCAATTGCAGAAATTCAAGTTATACTACAGGACATATTACACTTAGCAAGAGGGATTCCAAGTTACGGTTTTACCTGGGTACCCAGAGAAGCAAACTCATTAGCCCATGAAGTGGCAAAACTCACAGGTCAGGGATCTCTCCACCAGAATTGGATCACATATAACCCATTGTCCATCAAGAACATTCTTCGAAAGGATAATTCTTGACTGACGGCAGGAGCTATTTGGGAGTTCTAGAGCTCTATTTAGGTTGTTGTGGCGGACAATCCCTCGCTCCAGGTGACAGTGCAGAAAGCACAGGCAAAGTTTGGAGATGACGCAAATGGGGCAACAAAGGTTGCTGCATGCCGTCGAAGTTACAAAGGCTAGATCTTTGTCTCGGATTTATGGGTTTCATGTGGGTTGTTGGTAGTTCGGCAGGGTTGTGTCGGATGCATGTGTGGACGACTACTCTAAAGGGTAAGAGTGCAAACCGGAAGATGGAGCGTGGCAGTTGGAGTCTCATCGCAGTCAAAGAGACAGTGACTCTACCTCTCGTTGGCTGTTGCTGCTGGATGACGGGGAGCCGCGATGACATCCTGGAGCTAATGTTGATTTAGCGGAAGCAAATCAGAAGCTCAAATTGGCCACGAAGTAGGGACAATACAAATTTTCCAATACACAAGAGTGCGGTTATAATGAATACCACAATTGCTGCAAATGGATCCACAATAATATCTATTCCAGGAATATGCTACCGTGATAAAAAGATGGGCAACTTATTGCAGTAGTACAAGGCACAATTACTTCAATCAATGTATGATATGGAGGAACCGGAATGAAAGCTTCATTGGGCAGCTAAGGAGGAACGGCGCACAAGGGAAACTGATTGGGAATGATCTCCGGGTCGGGTGGGTCATGGGTGGTTTGTCTGCTTGTTGTGCTTTGGGCCCTTTGTGGGCCTAACACCGTCTAAAAAAAGGACAGATTTAATTAATATCAATTAAAAAAAATCCAAGTTTTCAATAATTGGTCTCTACATGACTACACACATGTTTAATCTATATAAAGCTCTACAATTAAACAAAATACTTAACCAAGTCTAACCAATTATTATAATCATTTTTCATATTATGCGCTTCCTCACGTTCCTCCTCCTTCTTCTTCGCATTCTTCCTCCTCCCACTGATGTTGCTACTTTTTCTTCTTCTTTTCTACCTCCTTTTCTTTTCTCATCTTTCTCTTTTGTTATCATCATCGTCAACACCACCACCACCACCACACCACTACCTCCATCTCATCTTTCTCCTCCTCCTCTTCCTCCTCCTCCTCCTCCTCCTCCTCTTTCTTTTCTCATTCGAATTTCTTCGATCTCCTCCTTCCTTTTCGTCCTCCTCCTCCTCCATCATCATTATTGTCATCATCGTTATTGTTATTGTCATTATCATCGTCTTCTTCTTATAAGTATAACAATTCAAATCTAGAATGCACTGAAATTCCTTAATGATGATGACATACAAACAAACTCAATTCAAACCAGAAGTGCACCTTATTTAAATCTAGAATGCACCAGAACTACTTAATGATGACAACACAAAAACAAACTCAGTTCTGTTAAAGTATAATTAGGATCAATTAGATCAATTAGTATCAATTATAATTATTTAGCATATCTGTATATTTATTGTAGGATATTACGTACGCTTTTATTACTTTGATTCTTTTAGTATCTATATATACCCTTGTATATTATATCATTCTTGACACACTGAATAATAGACAACACTTTCTTTATATTACTCTCTTGTTTCTAATATGGTATCAAGAGCATAGGTTTTTTTCTCCATGGAAATTAGTTCATAGCTCTTTGTTTTTCTTCTTCCAACATTGTTCTTTCTCTTTGTTTTTTGATCCTTTCCTGACGCTTTGCTTCGTCACCAATCATACCATCATCTTCGTCTTGTCGTTACGAGTTCAACAAGTCTATATTTGTCGTCAGAAACTGCCGGACGCGCCGCCTAAAGGTCGTTGTCCGCTTCTCTGTTTTCCTACCTCCAAGCTTCTAGCGCCATTGGATCCACGCCCGGGATCAACGGCTCCATAGCGTCACATGTGTCAAGGAATGGTGCCTCCCACTGATCGTGTTCAACCTGCGGCTCTCCCCGGCCTGACCCGTTCGTTTGACCCGCGTACATGCCAACGCTGACGTGTCTTCTCTCTCCGCTTAGACGTCGCTATGTGTCATCCATCTACTGACGTTGCAACACTTCTACTCAGGATATTGATTTACAATTTGGGTGTTTTGAAACTGCTAAAGAGGTATGGGATTATTTGGCAAAAGGTTACACTATTTCTGACCTCTCTCATCAATACCAACTGCTAAAGGAGCTTCATAGCCTTAAGCAAGAATGTGGACAAATAATTTTTTTTTCTTGCTCATATGAAAATTATTTGGTATCAATTAACCTCCTGTGAGCCTTTTATTAAAGATACAAATGATGATAAGGCATATGAAGATTATCGCAATTGAACATGTCTCATACAATTCCTCATGGCTCTTACTAATGACTATGAGCCGGTTAGAGATTTTCTTTTCCATCAAAATCCCTTGTTTAGTCTTGAAGATGTGGTTCCCTGTCTTAAGTCTGAAGAAACACACTTAGCGTTGACTTGCTCTAACGGTGAGATTGTCTTTGCAAACACAAATAAAAATGGTAAATTTTGTCGAAACTGTAATCATTCTGGACACTTATTCTCAGACTATCCTTCTATTGAATGTCAAAAATGCAAACAAAAAGGTCACATTAGTTTCAATTGTCCAAAATTGTTCTACCATTATTGTAAGCTCTTGAGACACTTGATTATAAACTATCCTACTCATCCACAACGTCTAGATCAGAACAAGTATCATTCTCGTCCTAACTTCTCCAAAAATGTGCCTGCTTCTACTACTGCTGCTAATGAATCTACCAACCCTACTTTTTTCAACCCGTCTTTTGTCTCGCTATCCAATATTGAATTTCTTATTAAGCAACTTCTCTCATTTTCTGGTAATACTCCTACTGCTCTTTCCACTCCGCCAGGTAATTATAAATGGTACTTTGATTCTAGTTGCTTTAATCACATATCTCCTTTGCGTCATCTTTTCTCGTCTTTGTCTACCACTATAACTGCACCTTCTGTCAACACTACTGATGGTTCCTTCCTACATGCGACAGGGTTTCATTTCATAGTCTAACCTTAATCTTCTCGATACTTATTTCATTCCCAAATTAAACTTTAATGTTATCTCTGTTGGTCAACTTGTTGATCTTGGTTTTGATGTCAACGTTTTCTATAGCTAGTTGTCGTGTGCAGGATTGTCAGATGGGACCAATCATCAGGACTTGACGTAAAGCCGGATGATTATTTGAGCTCGAGATTCTTCATGTTCCTTCTACGTCAAATCTCTGTATTGTTTCTCCTCCATCTACACTTCACTTTTGGCATCGCCGTCTTGCCCATAGTTCCTTAGGAAAATTGCATCCTCTTATGTCTAAGGGCATTTTAGGTCAAGTTAATAATAAGTCTTTTGATTGCATTTTTTGTTAAGCAGCAAAACAACCAATTTTATCTTTTCGCAATGATTCATCTCTTGCTTGTTCTCCTTTTGTTCTTATTCACTCTGATGTTTGGGGCCCTGCTCCGACAGCTTCTATGGGAGGGACTCGATACTTTATCATATTTATTGATGATTATTCACGTTTTAATTGGGTTTATTTGATGATTAATCGTCATGAGCTGCCTCAGATTTATATTAACTTTGCCACTATGATTAAAACTTAATTTTCTAAGGTCATTAAAGTTTTCTGACGCGATAATGCTATGGAATATCGTCACTCCAAACTTTTAAAATTTCTCATTGAACAGAGTACTTTGTCTAAGTTTTCTTGCCCTAGTACCTCTCAACAAAATGGAAGAGTTGAACGCAAATACCGTCACATTCTTGACTCTGTTCGTGCCATACTTATTCCTTCTTTGTATCCTGAGCATACTTGGGGTGAAGCTGTTCTCACTGTTGTCCATGTTATCAATGGACTTCTTTCTTCTGGCCTTGCTAACACTACTCCCTTTGAGCATCTTGATCATACTCCTTCAGATTACAGCTCTCTTCGTATTTTTGGTTGTGTCTGTTTTGTCCTTCCTTAGCCTCATGAACATAATAAACATGAACCTTGGGCTCGCATATTTGTTTCCTTGGTTATGGCAATAAACACAAGGGTTATCGTTGTTGGGATCCTATCTCTCGACGTATTTGTATATCTCGTCATATTGTATTCTAGGATGCAATTCATCTTTAACCCTTCAAGCGTACTCAGATGCTGATTGGGATGGTGATCCCATTATCGTCATTCTATCACTAGTTATTGTTTGTTTCTCGGTGACTCTCTCATTTCTTGGCGAGCCAAAAAGCAAACGTTCACTGCTTGATCAAGCGCCAAAGCTAAATACCATGCTCTCATTGACTTCTTGAAGACTTGGGTGCCCCTCAGTCGTCGCCAACTAATGTTTATTGTGACAACCACAGTGCTACTCAGATTGCCTATAATGATATTTTTCATGAATGCACCAAACATATTGAGATTGATTGTCACTTTGTCTGACAACGTCTCCTTATTGATGTTGTTCGTCTCATAGCTGTTGGGACTCTGGATCAGACTGCTGATATTTTCACGAAGCCTCATCATCCTACTCGTTTTCGGACTCTAGTGTCCAAACTTAAGATGGTATCATTAGCTCCTACTTGAGTTTGAGGAGTGATATTAGTGTATAATTAGGATCAATTAGATCAATTTACAATTATTTACCATATTTGTATATTTATTGTAGGATATTATGCTTTTGTTGCTTTGATTCTTTTAGAATCTATATATACCCTTGTCTATTGTAGCATTCTTAACACATTGAATAATAGACAACACTTCTTTTAGATTTCTCTCTTGTTTCTAACAAGTTCAAAACAAGTTCAGACCAAAAGTGCACCTTATTTAAATTCACAATGCACTGAAATTAAATTCAAAATGTAATGAAATTACTTAATGATGATGATACACAAACAAACTCGGTTCAAAACAAGCATAGACCAATTGCACCTTATTTAAATCCAAAATGCACCAAAATTACTTAATGATGATGAGGCACAAACAAACTCAATTCAAAATAAGCACGGGCTAAAAGTGTACCTTATTTAAATCTAGAATGCACCAAAATTACTTAATGATAACTCAAAACAACTCCTCTTCCTCCTCCTCCTCCTCCTCTTCCTCCTCCTTCTTCTTCTTCATCTTCTTCTTCTTTTCTTGTTCATCTTCTCCTTCTTGTTTTATCTTCTCATGATTCTTCTTGTTTTACTCTCTTAACAAGAATAAAAACAAGAAAAACTCAGACAAAGAAGAAGAAGAAACACATAATGCGGCAAAATCACTATAAAGAGGAGGGGAAAAAGAAAAAAATGCAGCAACAAGAACAGCAATAAAAAAATGATGATGAGGAGAAAACAAGCGAAGAAGAAAAAGGAACGCGGAGAAGAAGGAGGAGGAACGCAAAGAAGAAAGAGAAAGAACGCGAATAAGAAGGAAAAAAAGAATGAGGAGGAGGAGGAGGAGGAACACAGGAATGTTTACATTAGTGGGATAGTTGAAGCGTGTATTTACACTCTCACTAATGAAATTGATTTTTTTTTTCTTAGACCAACTTGATTGGACTTGGTTGGTAAAAAAATTTGGATGTGTAGCAAGATTGATAAATAAATACTCAATTCTGCTAGGTAGACAATGGAGGATGTGAACAATGTGGACAACGGACTGCATTTCAGGCCCACTAAACATCCAATTTTACTTTCACCCTTCACCCTTTCTTGTACCTAATTTCATCCCCTTCTAACCTAAACGCTTTTTTCACGACAACTATCCCATCACCCCTGCCCTAGCCCGCAGCCACTGTCTCCGGCAACGAAGCTCCCCAGCGCCGCCCTCGCCCGCCGTCACTAACCCTGTGGGGAGAATCTTTGTTCCGTCATCACCCTGATACTGCACCACTGCCCCCTTGTCAATGACGGGTCATTGCATTTCATCCTCAACCACCGCGTGTCGCTGCTCTTCCCATTTTGAAGCACATGAAGTGACGTCGCTACCTTGCAAAGACAGAGGCCTTGTTCTGCCGCTGCTCCGACGCGACACCTCTCCCCTTGTCTCCACGCTGAGGCGTAGTGCCCTCTCCTCTTCCATCGACTGCCGATTGTCTTCATTCATCCATTGGTCCACAAGTGGTTAGTACTGGATGTTGCTTTTTCTTTTAAATAATTTTAGATGCTTGAATATTTTGTTTTTACAGATTTAGTCAATGACACTGTTTTTGATTGGCTTGGTTTTTCTCTCTTTTTTTTTTTTTATGTTACTAGATGTTTCACAATTTAGTTTGGGATTTTTGAAAATAAAAAATAGTCATAACTCAGCATAATGTTGCTTCAATTGAAATTAGGTGTGAATCTAGGGTTCAGTACTAAGTGCAGTGGTTATTTTCATTCAAAAAGTGGATGATTAATTTAGTTATACCATTTGTCTTTTGCTCGATGTACTGGATTCTGCATGCACATGCTCCACAAATTTCTTTTGCTATGTGGTTTGGAATAGATTTAGTTTAATTTTACTTGAATTCAAGTTGGATTTGAGTTAAGCCGTTTAAACATGGTGCACGGGTGGTATTTTGGTCAATTTGTTAGTTATTACTGAAGAACTAAGGACGATGTTCATTTTACCATGTATGTAGATAGTCCTTTCATATGAGAAGTAGATCTTTATTTGGTTTATACCATTACTCTGTTACTTGATTTGCTGAATTCTGCATGCACATGCTATGCAGATTTTTTTTTTATGTGGTTTGGATTTGATTTAGTTTAATTTTGCTTGAATTGAAATTGGGTTTGAGTTAAGCCATTTAAACATGGTGCATGGGTAGTATTTTTGTCAATTTGTTAGTTGTTACTAAAGAACTAAGACAGACATTCATTTGACTATGTATGCAGATGGTTCTTTCATATGAGAAGTGAATGTTTATTTGGTATATACCATTGCTTTGTTACTTGATTTGCTGAATTCTGCATGCAGATGCACTACATGTTTCTTTTCTTGTGTGGTTTGGATTTGATTTAGTTTAATTTTGCTTGAATTGAAACTGGATTTGAGTTAAGCCATTTAAATAGGTGCACGGGTTGTATTTTAGTCAATTTTTTAGTTGTTACTGAATAACTAAGGGGATGTTCATTTTACTATGTATGCATACGGTTCTTTCATATGAAAATTGGATGTTTATTTGGTTTATACCATTGATCTGTTACTTAATTTGCTGGATTCTACATATACATGTTCTGCAGGTTTCTTTTGTTATGTAGTTTCGATTTGATTTAGTTTAATTTTGCTTGAATTGAAATTGGGTTTGAGTTAAGCCATTTAAACATGGTGCACAGGTGGTATTTTGGTCAATTTGTTAGTTATTACTGAAGAACTAAGGAGGATGTTCATTTTACTATGTATGCGGATGTTCTTTCATATGAAAATTGGATGTTTGTTTGGTTTATTTGGTTTATACCATTTCTAATTGAAATGTATGGTTGTTTTATTACTCGTTGGATGTTTTATTTCAAATTATACTGTAAGTTCCGCTTGTGTGGAATCTAACCTATTGCTGGTTCTTAATAGAGTATAAATCTGCCTGAGTTGTGTTGCTGAAAAATCAAGCCAGATGGAAAAAAGAATAATACGCAGTTAATGAGCTTCTACTTCAACATGATTAATCTTGTCAACCAAATTCCGGGACCATTACAAAGCTTATATTCTTTTGGGTCAAGTTTGATAAGAAGCAAGCTCACTCATATGAAATTAAGGCTGGTGTGATAATAGATAGATGCATATTTCAAAGTTTGTTGGATGAAATTGTTCAAGAGCTAGTTGTAGGTTACAAACACCAGCATGGTTCATCATACATGCAATATCTCTCTCCTTATCAGTAATAGCCATTGCTAGGAATCAAGATGTATTTTTGTACAGCAGCCACTTGTAATTTCATGGATTATTAATAGACAAATAAATATCAAATACAAATGCTTCTTTCTTTGTGTGATTCATAACTAACTAATTGATAAGATTAATGACAATAAGATCAAAGTCTCTTTTCATTTAAACATTTTCATCTATTCTAATCTTTACAAGTTTTTTTTTATAGAAAAAAGTCATTTTCAATGTTAGATCATGATTTTTTGTGTAACAAGGAGTGATGAGCGGATATTTTATACGCTTTTTGGTATCATTTTCATATAGTTTTTAGCATGTTTTGTCTGAGTTTTATTAAGTTTTCATAAGTTTTAGTGAAATTTTCACATTTTTGGATTCTACTTTGAGTTTGTGTGTTTTTGTGCAATTTCAGATATTTTCTGGCTGAAATTGAGGAGTTGGAGCAAAAGTCTAATTCAGAGGCAGAGAAAGCACTGTAGATGATGTCCGGATCTGACCTCCTTGCACTCAAAAGAGCTTTTCTAAAGCTACAGAAGTCTAAATGGAGCGTTCTCAACGACTGTGGAAAGCTGACTTCCAGAGCTTTCCAGCAATGTATAATAGTTCATACTTTGCTTCAGAGTTGAAGGCCTAAAACTGGCGTCTAACGCCAACCTCCTGCCCCAGTCCAAGTGTCCAGCGCCCAAAGGAGGAGACCAGCATCCAAACGCCCAAAGAGAATCCCCTAGCCAGTGTTCAATGTCCTAGAGGCCTCCTAACACATGGATCTCAGCAAAAACTCAGCCCAAACACTCATCAAGTGGGCCCTAGAAGTAGATTTTAGCACTAAAAGATTGTTTTACCCTTTCTTATGTAATCCTTAGTCATTAGCCTAGTATTTAAAGAACTTTTACACGATCTTCAAAGGGAGATCTGCCATATTTCATTTTTCATATTATATTCTCTATCAGTATGAGTTTCTAAACCTCCTAGGTTGAGGGAAGGAGGCTTGCTGAGTTTTATGGATTAATAAAAGTATTACTATTTCTCTTCAATTCGTGTTTGATTCAATTCTAAGATGTATCTTCGTTCTTCAACTTGATGAATGGGATGACCCGTGACAATCATCTTCGTTCTTCATACTAAGACCACGTGCCTGACAACCACCCGTGTTCTTCTTGGGTTCGTGTGAATACGTAACTGGAAAGCATTGAACCACCAGCTTGATTATACATATCTTAGATGACTAATCCACGACTTCGTTGGGGACTTCTCGAGACACCAGTTCAGCCGAGGTATGGGGAGATTAGGGTCTCTGTGGTAGAGGCTAGAACCCAAAGGCGCAGCATTCTCTGATCCGGAAGATCCGACCTTGTCTGTGGCGTTTTGAGTAGGATCATTAAGGAGAATGGACTGCAGGAGCTTTACCCTCAATCAGAATATATCCACACTAACCCTGGGATTCAGATCTGGAGGAGGTTGGCGACCGCGACCGTACGTCGTTGATCACATACAGCCTGCCATAGAAAAAATCATTCACAATTGAAGAGGACAGTAAGACTAGAGTTAATCCAGAAGGACAAAGCATCTCCAAGCCTTAACCATCTTCTTATCATTATAAACAGGTCAACCTAGTTTAGATCTCCTTATTTTCTTTTATGCAATTAATCAAACCACCTACCTTTCTATATTCCTGACTAAGATCTACAAGATAATCATAGCTTGCTTCAAACCACAATCCTCGTAAGATCGACCCTGACTCGCTTAGGTATTACTTGGACGACCCAGTGCACTTGCTGGTACAGTTGTACGAAGTGTGGGGATTCGTGCACCAAAGAGCCACAAACTCAAAATTTTGACCCGTATATTTATTCAAAAGTGAATAAGTCAGAACAATATTTCTTAATAATTTACAACGTATTCAGATTATGTAAAAGAAATAAATTACTACCATTTGAATGTGAAATAACAAGTTTGATTCTAAACATGCGATATTTTAAAGAACAAGATAACAAAGGTAATCAAAGATAAATTTAAATAGGATAACAATTACCAAAATAACTGCATTGATTTCTTCTTAAATTACTTTAAAATTTTGAGTCTTGTAAATAGAAAAAATTAAAAACATAGAGGATTCCGCCGATGATGCGTCCAAGTGGGTACCAGCTCTCCGAGTCGAACCAATTCCAGAACTTCGCCGTGAGGGCGCTTCCTCGACGGGGATCTATTGCTGTTCCACTTATGATTCTTCATCATTGTTGTTGTTCCCTCCCTGATGCTTTTTTTGCTGGTTACTTCTTCTTCTCTCTTCTCCATAACTGTGGTAGCAGTGGAGAAGCTTCCGCTAATGCTGCATGGTTCTTCTGAGAGCTGAGACACTACCTCTGAGACTTCACCTTCTTTTTTGTTGATGATAATGGGATTGGAAATGGGATGTGGGTTCTTTGATTCGATTTTGTCATCAGGGTTTTGAAGAGGAGGTAGAAGGGTGTCCGATTCTGGCTTCAAAATTGGAACTTGATTTCGTTTGGCAATAGATGTTTCTGATAGGACCTCTTTCACAGATTCTTCCTCTAACACTGGTGGTGGTTGCCGCTGTGGTATTTGTTGGTTAAGGTTTGAGTTGGGGAGAGATGGTGTAAGGTATTGTTGGGGGGTTTGATTATTTTGGTGATATGGATTTTGGTTTTGGGCCTGGGATTTGCTGATGCAGCAACCCATATGGAAGTTTGAAAAAACAATGCAAGAGGGTTGAAGTTTCAGAAGGTTAGTATTTAGCAGTGAGAAGAGTGGTGCCACTTTATGTACTGGTGTTGTTGGTTACTGGTGTATTGGTGTTATCATTTTGTGCCATTGATGACGACGAGGAAGGTGAGGGAGCGAGTGTTGAGAAAGAAGGAGCCAGAGTGGGGTTGAAGAGAGAGAGAGTGAGTAAGAGAGAGAGGGGTTGAAGATAAGGTAGGGAGTGCCACGTAGGATCGAATTTCCACTAACCAAGCTCAGATCCAAGTCAGGACACTTTTATCACACGGAAGACATCTATCATAGTATAACTTTAGTTTCAGACTATCATGAATACAAATGCCAACATTTTCATCTGTCATGAGTACAAATGATCATTTATTCACAAAGTTAAGTAATTATTAATTTCAGAGATCACTTAAAATGCAATCTAGCGAATGAAATGGACACAAATGTACGTAGCAGGTTTCCTCCCTGGAACATAGCTTCGGAACTGGTACTCAATGCAAGTTAAAAAGTAAAACAAAAACATTACATGGTCAATGGCCACGTTAGGCACTGGTGTTCTCACTCTCACTCTCACTCTCACCCGTTTTTCTTCATCTTCCAAGTCCCTCTTCACTCACACACACACTCTCAACTACCTCCTTTTGCCTTCTCTCTCTGCCAAAACCACTTTTCTTCATAATCGAATACACCACAACCGCCGCCTCTCCTTCTGTTGCAGGGGAATGGCGACTTCAACTGCCGCCTCTTACTCCAACACAGTAACCGCTCCCTACGGTTCTTGGAAGTCACCAATCACCGCCGATGTCGTCTCCGGCGCCTCCAAGAGGCTCGGGGGAACCGCCGTCGATGAACATGGTCGCCTCATTTGGCTCGAATCGCGTCCCACCGAAGGAGGGTAGGGTCTTAAGTCTTAACTCTCTCTCTTCGATTATTACCTCTTTTCTTGTTAGAAATGAAAATCGTAGTTAAGATTAAAAGGAGAGAAAAGGAAAAAAACACTTTCATGTTGTTCGGCGAGATTAGTCTTATGAGAGGTTCAAATAGTGCGAACCCTTAACAATAACTTGTGTTCGTTCCTTCCAAAAGTGGCATTATTATGGAAGGGTCAAAGTTAGAAAGATTTTGGATTTTGCAAATTTATTTTGGTTTATTGTTTAAAGTCTTTTGAGCTACTCAATGTGTTTCAGACGGGGTGTTCTTGTTCTTGAGCCGGAGACTCCGGGAGGTGACCCTGTAGATGTTATTCCAAAGGAGTTTGGAGTGAGGACACTGGCCCAAGAGTATGGAGGTGGTGCTTTCACGGTATCGGGGGATGTAGTCTTTTTCGCAAATTACAAGGATCAGAGGTTATACAAGCAATCCCTCAATTCCTTGGGTGAGTATTGACTATTGACTATTGATTAATCCTCAATTGTCTCTACTATTAGGCTGTACTATTGACAATTTGACATGAAATGATATTTTTGTTTGAGTTGTGTTATGTGCTCCTTTTGGCATGATTTCTGGTTTTACAGTTTTATTCCTGTTGGTTTCATCTTCAAGATCAGTCTTTAGTTGGGATTTTCTTTGAATTGAATGGATGGATTGGTATCAATATGGAATTTTCGTTCGTTTTTACTGTTAGACATTCGTGTGACTGATGCAGCATTAGAGTTTTCTTCTTTAATGCTGGTATTTTGTGGTTTTTGGCATAGCAGGTGTGCCTCCTGCACCTATCACTCCGGACTATGGTGGACCTGTAGTAAGTTATGCTGATGGAATATTGGATTCACGCTTCAACCGTTTTATCGCTGTAAGGGAAGGTAAGCTGTCCCAGAGCTGTTTGTTTTCAACATTTAAGTTAGAAAGACCCACCCCATAGTGTTTTTACCTGTTAAATCATTTATTTACTCAATCATAATTGTATATCATGATGGTAGATCGACGGGAGAGTAGTCTTAATCCTCCTACGACAATTGTGTCTATAGCACTTGGCAGCAATGATGTTCAGGGTAATAATTCTCTTCTTAGTTGTGAGTTCAATCTCGGGAGAGGTTGTTTCATACTTCCATTTTTGCTTTTCAAAGATTTTCAAACATTGCAATTACATCTGACTGGATTGTGCAATATTCAGAACCACAAGTTCTAGTTGGCGGGAGTGACTTTTATGCTTTCCCACGTCTAGATTCTAAAAGTGAAAGGATAGCATGGATCCAGTGGAGTCACCCCAACATGCCATGGGATAGAGCAGAACTTTGGGTTGGCTATATTTCAGAAAATGGGTGAGCTGAACACTTCATTTTTAGCTGTAAATTAAAGAAGCTTTCCTACCACGTGGTTCTCCCATTTAGGTGATTAGGAAGCGTTCTTTTGTTGTGTTTTTTGGTTTTTTCCATATTTGTTACAAGTTCAAACAGCTGGTACTTGATGGTATTATAAATAAAGGTGATGAATGAATTTCTATCCACTTTTCAAATCCCAACTATTACACTTCAAATGTATTGGTATACTGTTCCTTACGTTGATTCATTGTTTAGATACAGGCTTACAAAAAAATTTTAGTCCCTCTAGAAGATTTTTCCTTTTTAACTATCCATTTATGCTCTTATTTTGTGTATTGGATCTGGCTTTCAAGTACTGATGATAGTTGGAGTTACTGATTTGGGATATTTGTATATGTTATTTTTCAACTTGGAGTTTAATTATCTTAATGTTCCATACAGAGAGATCCACAAGCGCGTCTGTGTTGCTGGGGGTGATCCTTCACTTGTGGAATCTCCAACTGAGCCTAAGTGGTCCCCTGATGGTATGTAAATTTGGCATCTTCTTTAATCCTGAAAAAGAACTTTACATTTTATAAACTAAAAAAACTTGGCTATAGTTATCAAGCATGTAGTTTTGTTGGCTAAAGAAGGCATTTTCTTAATATCATCAAGTTATGATTTCATTAGACATTGACGCATGATTCTTATTGCTCTAGGTTATTTAATATTTAATGATGTGGAACTTTTACAATATACTGGAACTCCCATGCTTTGAGTGATATTGTTTCTTGCCGGGTTCTGTTGTACTTGGTGCTGATTCAAAGTTTATTTCTGAATCTAACAGGAACATTAGTTATAACCTTTAGGTGCCTCTTCAAACTAGTTATTCTTTGCATATGTTAATATGCAGGTGAGCTTTTTTTCATCACAGATAGGAAAAATGGTTTCTGGAATATCCATAGATGGGTAATTTT
Organism: Arachis hypogaea; assembly: GCF_003086295.3. Taxonomy (NCBI): domain Eukaryota; kingdom Viridiplantae; phylum Streptophyta; class Magnoliopsida; order Fabales; family Fabaceae; genus Arachis; species Arachis hypogaea. The sequence goes on from NC_092046.1 coordinate 12,221,615, forward strand.
CATTATCTTATTATTGCTGCTACCCATTTCTAGTGTATGATAACTTATATTAACTTTTGGCTTCTATATTGCTCCATATTCTGCTTGATTTTAAATTATTGTGGAAGGATATATGCACATATATGTCGGTGGGTACAAAATTATATTTTATTACATTAACAGCTTCAAATGTTTTTGACAAGAAGGTTTCAAAGCTGACATAGTGTTTTCTCAATTTGAATTTTCTTGTTTGGTGCTTGTTCTTTCAATGTGTGTCTAATATTGTATCACTTGTAAACAGTTCATTCAGCAGCTTTAAATTTTAACATGGAAGTTCCATAGCCAACTTAGTGCCTTTCTGCTTTGAGCTTGTTTCAACAAATAGAGTTCCAAAGATTTTTGTACTTTTCTATTTATATTCTGAATGATGAGTGCAGTATTGATTTTACCAAATTAAGATTTTGTAGTGTCAATATGCTACTATGAATAATATTAAGAGCTGGCAAAATCTTATATTTGATCTTCGTATGACTTGTCTCCAGAAATCAGTTTTAATTTCTAATATCTTTCCACCTTTGTTATGTTTAATATCTCCTTTTTTTCGATTATAAAAATTATATATGTTGACACTACTCTGTGGCTCTGTATTATCATATTTGGGCTTTTTCCTTTCTGCCGTGCTTTTGTGCAACAGAATGATTGTCAAAGATAAATTGATGGCATGCACAGGTCATTGAAAGAATTGATTACTTCACTTTTTATAGTTCTTTTCTAACTAATGAGTTGGTTACAGATTGAATCTGAGAATAAGGTTGAGCCTGTTAATTTTTTGGATGCGGAGTTTGCAAGGCCATTGTGGATTTTTGGTATGAACTCATATGTATTTGTTCAAAGTGGTAAACAGAGAAACTCAATTGTTTGCAGTTACAGGTTAGTTTAACTCTGTTGATTCACTCATTTCCATTTTTACCTTTATCCACTCATTCTGTTTTGATTGTATTTTCAGGCAGCAGGGGAAGTCATATCTTGGAATTATTCATGATGTGCAGAGCTCAACACTTACTCCGCTTGATATTCCTTTCACTGATTTGGATAACATTGTAATTTTTGAAATTAGTTTCACTTTTTCTCTTTTCCCTTTTGTTTTTTGGTGGATCCAGATAAATTGCTTCATAGTTAACTCTAAAATCTAAGTTGTGCAAGTTGCCATTGTAGACTTCTGGTAAAGAATGCCTGTATTTGGAGGGAGCTTCTGCAGTTCATCCATCATCGATCGCCAAGGTGTTTCCCATTCTTATCGCCGAGCCCATTTTCTTTTAAAGATAAAACAGGAAAAGAAAAATCAGATTCTTTTTTTCAATGCACCCTCTGAGATGGTTGGTTCCTTGCTTTTCAGGTGACTTTAGATGATGATAAATCAAAAGTAGTCAACTTCAATATTATTTGGTCCTCCTCACCTGATAGCTTAAAATATAGTTCGTATATCAGTAAGCCAGAATTGATTGAATTCCCAACTGAGGTTCCTGGTCAAAATGCTTATGCGTACTTTTATCCGCCAACAAATCCTATTTATCAAGCTAATCAAGGAGAAAAGCCACCTCTATTGTTGAAGAGCCACGGTAAATCTTGGTCTTGTATAAAAATTCATTACATTCTCTTCTGTATTCTAATTCATTTAGCCACGGTAATCTTTGTTAAATATTTGCATGTTATATTTGAATATTTCAGGGGGACCTACTGCTGAAACACGTGGACTTTTAAATTTGAGCATTCAGTACTGGACTAGTAGAGGTTGGGCATTTGCTGATGTTAATTATGGTGGTAGCACTGGTATGCTTCTCACTTTGGCTACACTTAATTTCCCTGTATTACATTATACTTTTTTCATCTCTCTCTTTTTTTGTAGTTGAGCCCGATAGATGTTCAGGTGGCCAGTTTATTTTCTGGCCATCCGATGAAATATTCATTGCAAATAATTTTCTATTCGAGTTCGTGTTCATTATAGCCTGTTATAGTCCGTTTCAGTTGTTGAAAGGAGGAAAGTAAACTGACTAATATTTCTTGAAGAGGTTATGGAAGGGAGTACAGAGAACGGCTTTTGGGACAGTGGGGAATAGTTGATGTCAATGACTGTTGTAGTTGTGCTAAATATTTGGTAATTATTATGTATTTATAATACTTTTTCCTTACCTTTGTGGTTGATGAATCTATTAAAAGAGTGATTGTATAATCTCTTATCTAGGTGGCAAATGGAAAGGTTGATGGGGAGCGTCTTTGTATAACTGGAGGCTCAGCTGGTGGTTATACCACTTTAGCTGCACTTGCTTTTAGAGACACTTTTAAAGCTGGGGCTTCTTTGTATGGTGTGAGTGCTTTTGAAACTTCAATCTAACTTTTGTCATGCATGGTTAAATTTATATCCATTGATTATGATAATCTTTAGGGATTAGTTACTTGTTCTTTTAGCTTAAAAAACATTTTAATGATACAGTTTTTAAGAGATTTTCTTTTCTTTTCTTGTGCCCCTCCCCCTCCTTTAGAAGCAACTAATTCCAGCTTATGAAAATAAAACAAAAGCCTTATATTATAAGAAAAAGGCATCCCAACCCTTTTCCACCCTTTTATCATATTTTGAACTTTTTCCTTCCTTTTCTCTTTCTTTTTGTTTATCCTCAATTGGAGGTTTTACTTCTTGTTGAGCCATCGAAGAAACAGAAAAAAGAAGGGGAAAAATGGTTCAAGTACTATTTTAGTCTCTAGCACTCTGGTCAGATGAACTCAATGTTGTCCCACCATAAATATAAGTGAAGTACATGACACCGTTAATGTGTGTTCAGTTTCCTCTCTTAATATGTATGAATATGTTAATGCTGTGATTATAGAGGTAAGAAAAATCTAATAACGTTTCTGTTAGAAGATCTTAGGATTTGCTTAGACACCAAAAAAATATTAGGGTTTACTTGATGAATAAGTAGGTTAATAATGGGCCAACATAGTGACAATAGGTAGGTTAACAATAACTGCTAACTAATTACATTCTCACTGCACGTTACTAAGGGTGCAAAGTATTTTTTTTCCGGATTTAATAGAGGGACAACATTGAGTCTATTTGAAAGCTTTTGGGAGAAAAAAATGGAGGTTTCAAACATTAGAGATGAAACTACAAAAAATAAAATAAAATAAAAACAATGTGCACGCATGCTTTTAGGTGTGCATATATTGCATTTCAGTTGTGTGTATAGCTGTGTCTGGTGCATATCCGACCTTGAAAGAAAATCTTGACCCTTGTGGAACGTTTGTTGATTGGGGTTCTGACAAGTGTCCATGTTCCATTTGGTTGCTCTTGCGGACACACCGCCATAGTTAGTGTCCATGCTTCATAGTTTTGTTTTCTTCTGGGGACAAGTTTATCTAATCTTAGTATCTTACAGATTTTAAACAAACGTCACTTTTTCTAAATTCAATATTTTGGCCAATATCAAGATTAACACATCGTATGATCTACTAAGAATGTAAGTTAAAATATTGACCTAACAATTGATGAAGAGAATTATTTTTGCAATTGGTTTCTCTAACAGGTAGGCGATTTGAGCTTGTTGAGTGCAGAAACTCATAAATTCGAATCCCATTACATTGATAAGCTTGTTGGTAAGTCACTGATGACTATTCAACAGTTACTTCTTTGTTTTATTTGTTTCCTCTGGTTTTTAATCTGTATATCTTCACTAATTTTAGGAGGTGAAAAGGAGTTGATTGAAAGATCCCCAATCAACCATGTTGACCAATTTTCTTGTCCCATAATTTTATTTCAAGGATTAGAGGACAAGGTTAGTAACAATGCAATTATTTTTATTATTATATTACCATGTGTAACTTAAATAATCTCGAGATCTAGTCTGATGCCACATTTGCAGGTTGTGCCTCCTGATCAAGCTCGGAAAATTTACCAGGCACTGAAGGAAAAAGGGGTGCCTGTTGCTCTTGTTGAATATGAAGGAGAGCAACATGGCTTCCGGAAGGTATGTTGAGAATTATTTTTCTTGATAGAAATGAAATTGATGTAGAAAACTGTGACTGTATGCTGCAATGGATTGTATGCAGGCTGAGAACATCAAGTTTACACTTGAACAACAAATGGTCTTCTTTGCACGATTGATTGGGAACTTCAATGTTGCTGACGATATTACTCCAATCAAAATCGACAACTTTGATAACTGAGCGCAGCTTTTTCAGAGGTACGGGTGATCACTTTCGTCATATCTATATGAAAACAAGAACTGAGGAATCTCTGCTCATGAAACCTTGTATTGCTTCAGAAATCTTTGCTAGACATTTCTGCATTGTTGAGCTTCTGGTGTCACTGCAGCTTCTGTCATAGCAGTTGTTGCCCTCCATATATTCCTCCATATATGGTCATGGACAAAGAATGTGCCGAGTTTCTGCTTGCATTTTCTTAAATCTTGATTGGGAGTGTAATTCAATGTTTAATTTGTTTTGTAAGTTTCACCTAAATCTTGTGCCGGAGTCACTAATATATGTTTTGGACCCATGTTGTAGATAAATTGAATAATGATGAATAGATAACGTGGATAATGGCTATTGTCAACTATTTTGCATATAAGAATGATAATTAGTGCAACTCTCAAAAAGAAATTCGAAATCGAATATCACAAATGTGGAATTTTACGCCAGAGAGAAAAATCAACGTGTAAATTCAAATTGATTATATTTTGGAATTTGGAATTTTATGCCGGAGAGAAAAATCACCTTGTAAAATTCAAACTGATTAATCATTTTTCCTGTTTATAAATTATATAGTTTGGGAGCCCTAATTTTTTCATTATGAAAATAATATAGGTTTAAATAAATTACACATTTCTTCTACTGCTGTTCTGTTACGTTTTTTTTTTCCTTTTTGCTTCTTTCTTGTTCTTTTTCTCTATTTTGCATTTTATTAATTTTTTATTTTTTTATTTTTCTAGAGAAAGAAACAAGAGGGAAAATGTAAATTTTCTGAGTTATTTTTTACGTTGTTTTTCTTCAAAATTCTGTGTTTATTGATAAGAGGAAAAACAAAAATAAATAAAACAGAAAAATGAAAAGTTTTGTTAAAAAATAAAAAAATGTATAAATTTGTGAAGCTAAACACACAAATTTATGAAGTTGCTACATAGAAAAAAAATAAGAGGAAAAATAGGAAGATGAAACAAAAGTTGCAGAATTTTGTAAAAAGTATAAAATACGAAAATTTATGAAATTGAAATTGAACACAAAATAATTACATAGACAAAAGAAAAAAGAAAGATCTAGAAGAAAAACAGGAAGAATAGATTTATTTGTTCCTTCACAAAGACTTGCATACTGGTAGTTGAAATATAGTTTATTATTTTAAAAAATTGAATTCATTTTTCTAAAAAAGACATAAGTCTTTTATATTAGAGACTTAGAGTTGTACAAATTATATCTTCATTTGTTGTTTCTATTTTTACCTTTATTTTAGTTGTCATAGTTTATTTTTTCATGGTGTTTTTTGAGTTGCAAATAATTAAAAAAAAATTAAAATGAATGAAAATGAGAAACACCAAAAATATAAATTAGTTTTATAATCATGATATATTTGAATATACCTATTAAAGAGATCTGTCAAATTTGAACTTACTTGGGTCTAGAAAAATGAATGAGCATGAAAAATACCAAAAATGTAAATATAAAATTATGAATCAATTTTATAATCATGATATATTTGAATGTATTTAGTAAAAAAATATGACAAATTTAAAATTACTTGAAAGAGTTTTCGCTAATTGGTATGATTGATTAAGAAATAAAGAGTAGTAGAATCTTATGTAACATGCATAAGTAAATCAAATAATGTAGTAGTAATAGTATTAATATGTATATGTTGTAGAATTTCAATATTTGTAACTGAAAATTTTATAATTATTACTATGACACTTTTAATATATATTTATTATATTTAATTAGTACTTTAAGTTTTAATTGAATAATAATAGATAAGTATTTTTTAATTTTTTCAAAATCTTTTACTAAAAGATGATTGGTTGATTTCTAAGTTTTGTCAAATAAGCAAAATTATTGATATAGCATCCTTAGAAAGAGAAATATGGTTTAAACACAGTACAAAAGAACTTATATATCAATTTTTAAATAATAAGAATAGATAGATAAATTCTTCCCTTTTTTTGGAGTTAAAATTGTTCTTGGAAATGTATTTCATAAAACTGTAAGCTGTTATATCGACATGGGCATAGTCTGTCTTCCCATGTGGTTGTAAGCATTTAAACTTTCGTAATAGTGGAAAAGAAGGTAGTTAGCCCTCAATATTTCAAGGATCAAGTATGTAACACCTCTAAAGTAGTTTTCGAAAATGGATCCTTTTATTATTATTATTTTTTTTTTTTTTGCTTATTATTTGTTAAAGTATAATCTTTCACCTTGTACTCTTTGCCAAACAATTGAAAAAAAAATTGAAAGATCCACTCCCGTAGTTTTGTCCCAAGACCAGACATCATGCTTGTGATACCCTATAATCCATGACGAAATGTAAGCCACACCTTTATCAAAAAAAATGAAATTGCGAAAGAAAAAAAGATCATGCTATTATCTATAATTTATGATTATTACTTTCGCTGAATGTTTTCCTCAGACTCAAATTATACAGTACAAGCAACGTGCCTCTCATAATTTTCCTAAGATCCAACGTTACAAACAGACTATTTCACAATATGAAGATCTAGGCCATGGCAAGAAAAATAATATATAAAAAAATGAAATAAAATGAAATCTGCTCTATACTTAGTATGAGTGATAATGGAGAACTTGAACCTAGCCAAAAGTCAGAAAAAGGAAAAGTGCATTTACGTTTGGCTCTTCACTTCTGAGCAGATTTTGTAGAAGCAATCTATTTGAACTTCCACAATTCAAAATGAAACTGCTTCATTGTTGGGTCAAGTTGGTGACAAATCTCTTCTGAGCCTTTCTATGTTCAGCTTTATACCTTCTGTTTAAGAACATGGCGCAACCTAACCTTCTGGCTTTCCATCCTGGCCTCTAGAAGTCTTGCTTTCAAACTGTTCTTCTCCGCACCCTGATTATGTGAATTCCCGGAGTCAGGAGATCTCAATTGACACAGAGGATCCTGGGGACTTAGACCATCTTTACCTGATCCCCAGTCAGGAGACGCGATGCTCCCATTAGACAACTTCCCATTTGAAAGACTCCCATTTATTCCTTCTGCAGAGATTATCTTGTAGTTATCCGCATTAGTCGGACCAGACCTCCAAAACCTGGCTATGGATGATACTTTCTTTGATTGCTTACTTAATACTGAAGAAACTTCACTAATTTCAGTTAATGGGGACTCTTCGCTGGTATTCTCTTTACAGTCAAGCCCGCTCCTCTCTGAGATGTTACACTCTCGATAATTCTTAGTCATAGATGGGATACTCCCTTCCGGTGAACAGATTGATCCTGGATCCTCAACATGGCTCACAATTTCCCATCCACTTCCGTCGTCTTGCATATCAACAATCTCAGGCACCGATGCGTCCAATCGCCTTGGAAAGTTAACCTTACTTATCATATTGGGTTCAGGACTTGCTGCGAGAATCTTTGAGGCATGACTCACTGGAGAATGCATAACACATGGATCAATCTCCCTTTCCTTAGGTTGACCAGAGTTCAGATCTTCGAAAATGGAAAATAAATTGTTTTGATTGGGAGGTTCATAGGAAAATCCTTTGATGTCTTGAATGTTCATGGAAGCTGCAGCATTTTTAAGTGAACTTGCTTCTCTAATATCCGTTCCATTTTGGTTAACATTTACTGACTTAAGAAAGATTTCCAAATTTGCTACAAGTTCATTCATTTGTGAGTACTTCGCATCAACAGCAACTTTTGCATCTATCAACTTCATTTGAACACGTTCTTCGCGCCAGACTTCAGCCATCTGCAACATCCTTTTCTCCTCCTCTACTTCTTCCCTGAGTTTCATAGTTTCCCTCTTCAATACTTCAACTTCAGCCTTGTCTTCTCCAATTTCCTTAGCAAGCTCATCACACACTTCCTCGATCAAATCTTTCTCCTTCCTTTCCTTCTCATACTCCTGCATGCAGCGCTTTGCTAACAACTTAGCATCAGCCAACTCACTAACTAACCTGGAATTCACAATTTCAATCCTTTGACGACTTCTCCTTTCTTGACTCAACTCTGCTTTAATGTCATCAATGTAGGCACGAATTTTCTCATGCTCTCTGCTTTGCCATAAGGCTTTTTCCTTGCTAACTTTCTTCAAGAAATGCTCAACTTTCTTTTTGGAGGAGTGACGCTCAGTCTCAAGCTCCTGAATCCTCACACGAGCCTGCTCTAGTTCAGCTTCAAGAGCAGATACAGCACTTTCCTTTTGGTCAAGAAGTTTCACCTGGTTGCAAATATATTGTGCCTCGTCCCATGTTTCTATACAAACAGGATCCCATTTTGTTATCCCCTCCGCTGCGGCGCTGGAAAACTGGAGAGAATGGTGGAGCTGAAAAGGAATGCAGTATGTTCAAGCCTTTATGCAAATATATGGCCTTTACTACAATCTTAAATCCTTCAGAGCTGTTAATACTTAATAGTTGCAATGTTACCTCACAGAGTTTTCTATCCTTTGTCCGCAAAATGGCATATGGACTTAATGACAGATTCTTCAAGTCTCCATGCATCACACCATTTCGATGACTGAGAAAATAGAGGTTTGCACGTCCAATTCCATGCTGTAGATAAGTGTGTACTAGTTAAAAGTGGAAGTGAAAAAAATATCAAATTTATACCCCAAAAGAACTAACAAGATCTGAAGTTGATGACCATGAATGACATAAGAATAAGATCCACTGAGAAATACTAATTCTCTAATGTCATAAGCAATGTGTTGCATAGAACCCAGAGGGAGTTAGCTTATTGCAAGTGGGCTAAGTCTTGGGTGAGCTTTATCCACAAGGTCAAAGGTTCGAACCTAAGAAGCTCTCCCGGGGAGGAACCATACCATTTACCACTTCAAGTCCCAGGGGCTTAGGCTTAGGCTTATTTGCCTATCCTTTCCGGTCGAAAATAAATAAATTAAATAAAATGAAACAACGAATGTGTTGCATAGAAATATACCAAATGACAATCTAGTGTACAAGAATTAGATAGAAGTGGAAACATGCAACTTCCCAGATTCCATTGCAAATAATTTCACAACTGATCAATCAAAAGATCTAATTCCATTCCAAATTGATGGTCATTTTAACTATTTTTGGTATCATAAATCAATACATCTAACATAAGTATATTATGACTTCCATTATCTCCACAGGGAAACTCTATTCAACCTATTTCTCCAATTATTCGTATATTACAAAGAACCATAATAAATTTTCAGAAGAGTTACGTCAATCATAAGTCAACTAAGCAACACTTTATGGCTGGAAATTATAGTTGCTTCTTGAAAATAAGGGATAACTATAGCACCGTCTCTTTTTTCTTCATTAGTGGTTTGCAGGTTATACTTTAATTGAGTAGCAACATTTATTGCAACAAACAACAACCAAGTGTACCATAGAAAGTCCCTTGAAAGCCTAATACAAAACTCTCTACTCAACATTCACAAGATGGAATAGGCATAATCATGAAAATCAAAATAAAAATAAAATCGAGAAAGGAAGAAAGAAAAAATTTTAAATGTGTAACACTCTTAAACTTTGAAATCACGCAGCAATAGAATCACCAAGGTGGGCCTACAAAACAGTACACAATAAAAGGTAGAAAGTAGGAACCGCATTGCTGAATGGAAACTTCAAATTTCAACCTGACACGGTAATTAAAAAGCAGAGTACCAAAGAAACACCAAAAAGGTAATGGACCTCAAAATATATTTCATTTTTTCTACCCAAAAGAAAAAAAAAGAAACATTAAAAAGAAAAATCAATCATCGTTGAAAGAAAAAAGGAGGGTTTACCTGAAGTCCCAACCGATCCTCAGCGATGCTTCTTCCGTGATCGCCAACTTCCGGGAGCTGTAGCCGCCACAGCTCAGCGGCGAGCTTCCGCGCCGACACGGCCGCCCTCTTCCAACCGAAGTAACTCACCAGCTTCTCGTCCTGCTGGAGCTGATCGCTGCCAGCTCCGGCGCCGTTCGTCTCGAGGAGAGTTTCATGCCTGCTTCGTCTGCCATTAGGAGCGCCGCTTCGTCTCACGGGAGGTTTTCGGGAGGTCCTCGGCGACTGTTGGAGATTCGAGGAAGGGCAGGGGTTTCGGGCGCCGCTGGGAACAATGCTCGCCAAAAATGGCAGCGGTGGATGGTTAGAGTCGCCAGAGAACTTCATCGTTGGGTGCGGATAATGTTGTCCATTTGGGAACAACACGCTCAAGGTGGGGCAGCTTTTGTGTGTGTGTGTGTGTGAGAGAGAGAGAGAGAGAGAATGTGGAGTGTTGCGGTTTAGTTACTCAGAGTTTCAGAGACTCAGAGAGAGAGAGATTGTTTGTTTGTTTCTTGTGGGAGTTGTGTTGCGTGCTGGGCGGAGGTTTGTATTGAATTGAAGGAAGCTTGCCTGCCAGCTGAGAAAAATAGAGGCAAACTGCAGATACGGATACAGATACAGATACAGATACACAGATTCCTTTTTTACACTTTTACTGTATGAGAGAGAGAGAGTGATATACATGTATACGACTCCATATGTCATGACGTACGGTCGTAGTCTTCTTTCAATTTCAAATCTAAGGGGAAATTACTATTAAGGGTTACTTTTGGTTAGTGTACGTGCTAAATTTTTTGGCTAAAAAATTCAGATAAAGAAGTGAGATTAGGCATATATCTTAATATTGTAATTTTTTGCGTTTTTTAAAATTGTAGGATGTATACAAATTGGATCCGATTTTTATACCTCTTACAAATTGGATCCGATTTTTATACCTCTTACAAATTGGATGGTTCGATTTTAGCTTCTGACACCATGTAAAGCACTCATACATGCTATAATTGCGTCCTATACCATTCTTCCTTCTATATCTAATTTAAAAAGTGAAATTTTTTTATTAAAAATAAATTTTTATAATAAAATATCGTGAATAAAGATTTTACATTGGATAAAATTGGCTATTTTTTTGGATATTGCAAAACATTTGGTTTAATGCTTCAATATTGGAAGTGAGAGTGTTTTGCAAAATTCTAACAGCAGTGGAAATCGCAGAGGACAAATTATCAGGGATAGATTTTGTTTTTAAAAATTTATAAATACAATATGTAGAGGGCGATTTTTTAATATTTATAAAGCAATACGCAGAACGCGTATTGTGTTCTTAAATATTAAATTGGCAATAGATTGCGTATTGTCATTTTCTACATAAAAAAATTATATTTGAAGTATTATAAAAGGAGGAACGGTATTAGGTTGATTGAGTGTAAGAATGTTTTGTTTTCTTAAGGATGTAAGAGTATATAAATGGAAAGAGGTATTAGTTTGAAAATATATCATAATGGTCAAATATTTTTCCAAACATCTGAGGGTGTGAGTTTTGTATGTGAGAATCCACGTGATATTGTTATTCCTTTTGCAATAACATATGAGGAATTTAAGAGTATATTTTGTCAATGTGGTGATAATCAAGTATTAAAGAGAGTAGGGATGTGCATGGGTCGGGTGAAACCGGGTTTGATGTGACCCAGACCCGACCCGAAATATATACCGGGCTTATTTATTAGACCCGAACCCGGCCCTAGACTCGATGAAACCTATACACTTTCGGGTCACGATTATACCAGGTGAAAACCGGGCCGTTAACATTACATTACCTTGATACCTTCTTATAAGCTAGCATATAAAAATATCCAAATTTCCAAAACTTCAACCATTATTTGACATAGTAAAATTCACTTAGAAAAAATATAACAAGAACTAACTCTTCTCTAAAATTAAAGCATAACCATAATCAATACTAATATTGTCTAATAACACCAAATATTTAAATCAATACAAATAACACAATATTATGCATTAGTCTAAAATCTTATGCATTTTAAACATAAAACATTAACTTATAGTCTTATAATAACTAATAACACAAAATATTAAGATTTACAATACTTAAATTTCACATAAGAATAGCCATCATCCATCACTAATAACACAAAATATTAATTGTGTATGATGACCGGCCACCGGGCCGACTTCGAGTGACCCGAGCCATGGCCCGGACCCGACCCGAAATAATGACCGGGTCTATTTTTGAGACCCTTACCCGACCCTAGACTCGGTGAAATCACACCAAAATAGTCCCTAAAGTGTTCGGGGGCGGGCCGGGTCTTCGGGTCGGGCCGGGCCATGCACACCCCTAAAAGAGAGTCGTAAATATTCTTTATAGGCAGCATGTTTTAGTGTTTGGTGGTTTCGTTCAGTTTCAAATAATGCATGTGGTTGACGAAGCAAGTATGTAAGGAATGTTTTCGATCTACCAGCAAACACGGGTATAAGGGTCCGTTATCGAGTTGTATGTTGAGTTTGAAGAATTAGTTGAGGTTGATTCATCGGAGGCTAACATCGACTGGACAGTTTATAACACTGAAAGTGAAGAGGAATTTGAGGGCACTTACCATATTGTTAGTCCGACTGAAGAAGTGAGTGAAGATGATATAATAGTTGAGTCTAACGTTGCAGAAGTGGCAAATGCATTGGCGAACCAACATCCATCTGGAGAGTCTTCTTTCATGCACGCTTTGGATCTAGACGCTATGAATACACCAGAGTTTTCTGAGTATGTCAATTCAGGTAAGTAGTCTTTATTATTATTATTATTATTATTATTATTATTATTATTATTATTATTATTATTGAATCATAAAGCAATAATTAGAATTATTTCTTGTTGTTATTGTTGTAGATCCTATTGTTGTTACGGACGGTGAATTTGTTGTTGGCATGGAATTCAGTTCTAGAGAGACTGTTATTACAGCAATTAAAGATTATACCATTCGCAGGAGAGTGGATTATTGGGTGTGTGAATCCGAGCCAACCACTTTTTATGCTAAGTGTGTACAATACGGAACAAGTTGCGACTGGCTTATTAGTGCTAGTCTTATTAAGAGAAAGTTTTGTTGGGTTATAAGATGATCATGCACCAGAACTAGAATTTCTCAAGATCATGCCAAGCTAAATTCAGACATGATTGCGGAGGTAATAAAACCATTGGTTGAAGCTGATCCATCTTTGAAAGTGAAATCTGTGATTGCTGAAGTGCAGTCAAAATTCAATTATATGACAAGTTACCGCAAAGCATGGCTCGCTAAGCAAAAGGCAATTGCGAACCTTTTTGGTGGTTGGGAAGCTTCTTATGAAGCTTTATCATTGTGGTTTGAAGCAATGGTACAAAAAGATCCATCGGTAGCAGTTGAGATTGAAACTACACCAGCATACCAAGGGGATGAGGTAGTCCAGGATGTTGGGATACTGACGCGGGTATTTTAGAGCATTAGAGCATTTAGGAGCTATAAACCAATCGTACAGGTAGATGGCACACATCTATATGAAAAATATAAAGGAGCTCTATTAGCTGCAATTTCTTAGAAAGGCAATAGCAATATTGTGCCTCTTGCATTTGCCGTTGTTGAGGGTGAGACTTCTGAAGCATGTCACTTCTTTTTTACTCATTTGCGCACACATGTGGTGACTCAAGATGGTGTTGGGCTTATCTCTGATCGATACAACTCTATTACTTCAGCAATAGCTCGTAGTAATGGATCATGGGAGCCTCCAAGAGCTATCCGAATGTTTTGTGTTAGGCACATAGTATCCAACTTCTTGAGCAATTTCAAGGCACCGTATTTACAGAAACTGATAGTCAACATGGGTACGTAAATTATTGTGAAATAACGGTGTCTTTGTTTTTACAAGGCACATAGCACCCATCTTATTGATTTTGTTTTCTTGGTTATTTTTAGGCTATTGTAGGACTAAGCGTGAATTTAATGTGCAGTATGCAAGATTGCATGAGCGTGGTGATGCTTACACGCGATGGCTCGATTGAATCCCACGACAGCAATTTGCTTTGGCATTTGATAATGGATATCGTTGGGGTCATATGACCACAAACCTAGTAGAGTGCATCAATGGAGTTTTGAAGGGAGTGCAAAATCTTCCTATCACGTCACTTATGAAGGCAACTTTTTACAGACTAAATGAGTTGTTCACTAGGAAAAGGGCTGAGGCTGAGGTTCAAAGGAACGCAGGACATGTATTTTCTGAATATGCTAGCAACAAACTTCAATCAAATCATCAAGCAGCGGGAAACATCCAAGTTAACCTATTTGACAGGCAGAATGAGGTCTTTGAGGTACATGAAATACCCAGTGGTATAGAGTATGCGGTGAATCTCCCTCAACGGTATTGTAATTGTAGTGAGTTTCAGACAGATCGAATCCCTTGGCAACAATACGTTCATGAGGTATATAGGATGGATGAGAACAAAAAGGTGTATAGAGTATGGTTTAAGCCATTAGGAAATCCAACAACATGGCCGATGTATCAAGGACCAAGACATATACCTAATCCGCACTTAAAGCGAGTCTCCAAAGGGCGTCCTAAAATAACCCGCTTCTTGAATAAAATGGATATGCGTGATATGCGTGGTCCTAGGCGTTGTAGGCTTTGTGGAGGCAAGAGCCACAGTCGAAGTAGATGCCCTCATCGTGCAGGGTCAAGTGCTAGCGGCTCTACACCTATGTCTTAGTAAATTTGGTTTTTCCTTTACAATAGTAATCTTAAAATAATAGATGAACAACAATTACTTGTGTATTTGATAATATTGTGAACTTATAAAAATTCATTACGATTACAATAGCAGTCTTAAAATAATAGATGAAAAACAATTACTTGTGTACTCGATAATATTGTGAACTTATAAAAATTCATAACAATTACAATAGCAATCTTAAAATAATAGATGAACAAAAATTACTTGCTAAATATCTTTTTCACAAATTTAGTACATTTTTTAACAGCCTTCTTAATTGTGGAAGGGGTATATCTACTTGCACTTCTATGTGTTAGGTTAATCCTTAGATTATACCCCTTACCATGAACATCTGGAGAATCCACCCTATCCGCACCTTCCACACAACCTATATGACATCAAAAGCCACAATAATAAATACACTAATATATCACAATAACGAATACACTAATATATCATAAGATTAAATACACTAATATATCACAATAATTAATACAATAGTATATTATTACCTAAATCGTCATCACCATCGATATCATCATGACTATCATCGTCACTGTCATCCTCGCCATCATTATCATCCTTCGCCATTGGCGCTTGCACCTGAGGAAAATCAACAACATTACTATGACCAATCCCTCTAACGACACTCTAGATCGAATAACTCTGGATCGAGTTAATAGACCTTCTAGCTCCAGAGCGTGGAGAGCGGCTACAATGCCATAGTCGCGAATCCACAGATGATCGACCTGGAACAATTTGAGGCAATTGTCGACTAGATTGCGAAGCCTGCTCGTTAATTTCGGGAGGTTGCGGCTGGGATTGTTGCACTTGCAGTTGAGGGTCGAACAACTCATTTACCCATTGCGACGTGTCTGTTTCAGGTACCCACCGATATAATTGATGATTTGAAGATTGCTTAACTGTGTCCCTCTGCTATGACATAGAGGGTCGATAATATGCTTGATATGGCGGCATGTGTAATGAATGTGAGTTATGGAATAACTGACTAAAGAATGAGGCTCCAAGCTCAATGTATGGTTGTGTACGGGTACTGGTAAGGGTGCATGATAGGCTGTGGCTGTGGTTGTGGCTGTGGCTGTGGCTGTGGTACATAACCAGTTAAACGTAGTTAGCCCCATATGTGTCATTATACCATTGTATATTCTTTTCAGATGCTTGATAGTGCACTACAGGATCACCAACCAGAACGGAGGTCAAACGGTTTGTCCATCTCATAATGTATGCATAATACTCATCTCTCTAATCTTTGTTCTTTGGTCCAGTAAGGACTACGTTGTGAGCTTCTGCAAGGCTAATAGGTTCTCTAGGAACTTCTTGCTGTAAACCAAATTGCCTTTTGACTTTATCTGATGCATGCCATTTAATGCACTCAAATGATATCAGTGGTATAGTTGCACTCCATGTTAAGTGATGTTGCAAGATTTCATTAGGAACTACAATGTTTCCAATACATTCATGACTGTATGGGTTTCACACAAACTACAAAAGCATAAAAAAACGAACGTATAAATATAAAAATACAAAACAATGCACAATAATAAAAAAAACTAATAAATATAACAAAAAAAACTTACCCCATTTGCAAGAATATCATCTATTAACTGCCTAATATGCGAGATGGTCCATTTTTTATATCCATAAAATTTTGAGCACCAAACAATCCAGCTGAAATAAATTGAAACCTTATTACCCTAAATCGATATATTTAAATAATATATTTGAACAATACATATTAAATAATTTATAATAACATGTTACATTAAGATAAATAATTTTACTTGCACGTTAGCGGAAAGCTTGGCTGCGTTCTCACAGGAGCTAGGAATGGTAACCGTTTCCAAGCCCATACACAAAGCAGCGCCAATAGACCATCCACATCTTTACAATTATAACGTGATTCCTGACATAATGTCTTATATAAATGTGCCAGGCAAGCAGAACCCCAACTAAAGTCCCTAATCTCAGCAAAATTTTGAAGCAGAGGCAAGAACTTCCAGTGGATTGTCATACCAGACTTGTCACAAAATAAATTTGTGCCGAACAACAATAATATATGAATCTTTACGTATATTTGTCTGCCTAGGGCGGTATCCGACTGCATGCGCGCACTTTAGGGTGCGGAGCCATGCAAGTTTGACACCACTTCCTTTGTGACCAGCTGCAGTAGGTACTGTTGTAAATTGTATCATGAATTTTCATTTTCGAGTCTACTACTACTGCTATCTGTAAATTCTGACACCGGTAAACCATTTTTGGGGAGTCCAAAAATTATTACAATATCTTCCAAAATAATCGTGCATTCACCATGTGGAAGGTAGAATGTGTGAGTTTCTGGATGCCACCACTCAATCAATTCATTGATAATTACATTTTACAAAGTAAGTCTTCTAAGTATTTGAGATATGTGATAAAATTCACTATCCCATAACTCGATTTCAATTCAGGGATTATACACATTTTGGTGGAGATATCTTGATCCCAAATCTCTTGAATTCTGAAACAAATTGAAAAATATAATGAGTAGTTGTAATAATAACAACAATAATAATACTATAATGAGTAACAACAACAACAACAACAATAACAATAACAACAATAAATGAACAAAGATAATGAATGCAGACATATGGTGGACGATTAAGGTATTCAACAATGTGATCTTCAAAACGCGTAATGTCATGAACCATATTCTGCATTTATTTTTTTCTGAAAAAAAAACATATTATATAATCTTTATTAAATCTGAATATAAATATTGATATTTAAATTAAATTCGAATTTAAATATTTATATTTTATTTGAATTTATTATATTTAGATATAATAAATTATATAAAATATATTTAATATGTTTAAAATATATTTAAACTAAAAACGTTTAAAATGAAACTTAAATATATATTTAAATTCATATTTAAATATATATTAAATTAACAATTAAAAATATTTCCAGTTTTAAATATATATTTAAATTATAAACATATTCAAATTCAAACCTAGATATATAGTTAAATTCGAAAAACGTTTAATTTATATCTAAATTCAAATTATAAATATATATTTAAATATATTTACATTCAAATTTAAATATATAACTAAAACCAAAATATAATTAAAGACATATTTAAATATGTATTTAAATTCGAAAATAATTAATTTTAAATTATAAATATGTATTTTTATATATTTAAATTTTATTCAAATTTAAATTTAAATATTTAATTAAAACCAAAAATATTTAAAGTCAATTTAAGGTCATATTTAAATATAGATTTAAATTCAAAATATATTTTTGAATTCAAATTTTATTTAAATTCAAATTTAAATTTATAATTGAAACCAAAGTAAATTTAAAGTCAAATTTAAATATATATTTAAATTCAAAATATATTTAAAATTCAAATTATAAATATACATTTAAATTTAAATTTAAATTTATAAATAAACTTGAAATATATTTAATGTCAAATTTACATATATATCTAAATTCGAAATATATTTAATTCAAATTTAAATATATAATTAAAACTAAAATGTATTTAAATATCTATTTAAATTTAAATTTAAATTAATTTTACAATTATATTTATTTTCAGATTTAAATAACTTAAATTAAAAATATATTTAAATTTAAAATATATTTAATATTAATCACTAATTAACATCACTATCATTCATCTAAACATATAATAAAACTATAATCTCTAATTATTTATTTTTTTTCTCACTACTAATAAACACTATTTAATTTACATAATAACATAAATATTATTATTATTATTATATTTTTTCTACTTCATATTAAAAAAAACCACACAATTAATCTACTAATTACATTACTATTATTAAAATAACTTACTTGTTAATTTTTGGAGAAAAAAAAGGCTTCGCAAATGCACATTGAAGTCTCGTACAGGAGGAACTATGGAACCATTGGAGAGTAGAAAAGAGGGTAGAAAGAAAGGAACTCAAAAGTGTGAAACTGTGACTGGGGCTGAAGGTGTATGCGAATTGAAGAGAGATAGTAATTATGCACCGTATTCATGGGCTTGCAGGGAGTCGATGCGTGTTGACCATGCAAGCAATACGCGTTTTGTGTATTGTCAGAAGAATACGCGCTTTGCGTATTGTGCATCCCGAAAAACACGCCATCAGATCTCTGTAAAACACCATCTCTTCTAATAACCAAATAAATCTCACCTTCTTCTTCAATAATGAAATAAAAAAATCCAATGAAATTATCAGAATCTCTGAAAAAGAAAATGTCACGATTTCTCTTTCCCAAATTTTTTAATTTTCCTAAATTGCAAGCTGAATAGCTAACGATTTGTAAAAATTTTGCCTATATGAAGAAAATTCGTTACTCTATTTATTTGCAACTTATCTCATTTTTTCGCTTCTTCTTGTTCGTCTAGTAATATATTCTAATTCTTACCACTCATACCTCGAAAGAAAACAATTATATCTCAAAATCATATTTAAGATATTTTGAATGAGATTCGATCAAATAAACGACCTCCACCTCTCTAGAATTTGCATTAAATCTTGGAAAAGATGCGATAGATCAGTTATATTAAACAACAATAAATACGAACACAAGCAAGGCTAATCAGTATTAGTTCATAATTCCAATACTCTTAGTTTTACTCGATTCACTTTTTGAAAGATATTTTATTAACTTGAGCGTCGAAATCCTTTTTGCAGGTTCTACGTCTAGATCCGAAAAATTTCCTACCAAAGCTATTCGGGAAACGAAGAAGAGATCGTCAAACAATAGCAACGAGGTATACCTCGGAGTATGTATCCTCAACGAAATATTTGGCACCCACCATAGACCCGCTGATGGTGGCAGAAATTGACCAGTTAAGAAATTAATAAACGAAATGCATTGTAAGTACAGTTCTTAACCAGCTAATATCCGTTTATCAATTTAAAAAGGGTTGTCACAAAATTAAAATTAAAAATACTGGGAGTATGAATCCCAAGTCGTCTCCCAACGAGTTGCAGGAAAGGGTGCCAATTTATTAATCAGGAGTTTTCAAGAAAGTTTGAGTTGAATAATGAGCAATTAAATAATTATAAATTAAAGCAATAAAACTAAGAATTATTATTAATATAAAAGGCCTTGACTGGGGTAATGATTAATTGGAAGTTCTGTCCTTGTTGGATTTCCTCAAGTGTAATCCTAAAACATTGTTAATCTACTTGGTCATCCCTTGATTAATAAGGAAAAGTCAAGTAACTAACTAAAAAACTATATCCTCAGGTCCTAATCCTCTCCTTGGGAAGGATTAGAGTTAGAGATTAGAGTTGTCAGTCATCAACTATGCGCGAGGGTTAACACTTGAGTATCCCAACTCAAGGTTCTCCTTTTAATTATCCCCCAATCAAGTTGGGGAACTACTCCATTATCATGTTTGAAAACTTCACAGAATTGAAAAGGGAATATAAGGAGAACATGATAAACAATAATTAAAAAGTAATTAAAAATAAAATAAGTTCTTATATTAATAAATCCCAAAATACAACATACTTATCCAAATAGGGTTAATGGGCAATAAAAGTAAGAGTGAGAGAACAAACTAGAATAATGAAACTTCCACGGAGGTAATGAGTCTTCTCAATATCTAAAAGCAAAAGCATGAAACTCTAAACTATGAATGCAAGAGAACCTAGAGGAAGGAGTAATTTTCTCTCTAGATTCAGATCTAAAACCTAAAAACTATGCGTAATGAGAATGTGTGAATATCCTCCTCGAGTCTCTGCATGTTCCCTGGCTCTAATCTGCGTTTCTGGGCTGAAAACTGGGTCAAAATGGGCCCAAAATCGCCCCGAGCGTTTTCTGAATTTTCTGCAGATCGCGCATGTCACGCGTACGCGTCACTGGCCGAATTTCCTTTCCACGCGTACGCGTCAAGCGCGCGCTCACGTCGTTGTGCAGATTTGCTTCCATGTGTACGCGTCAAGCACGCGTACGCGTCGCTGTGATTTTCTCTGTTTTGCGCGCACGCGTAAGCCATGCATGCGCGTCACTTCTCGCTGGTGGTCTTCTTTATTTCTTGTGCTTCTTCCATTTTTGCAAGTTTCCTCTCTATTCTCTAAGCCATTCCTACCCTATAAAGCAAAAAACACTTAACGTATAGATCACGGCATCGAATGGTATAAAGGAGAAGTTAAAATACACAAATTAAAGGCTTAGGAAGCAGGTTTTCAATCATAGCATAAAACTAGGAAGGAATTGTAAAACCATGCAAATAGTATGCATAAGTGAGTGAAGAGTTAATAAAAGCCACTCAAATTAGCACAAGATAAACCATAAAATAATGGTTTATCAAACTCCCCACACTTAAACATTAGCATGTCCTCATGCTAGTTTAAGGAGATAAAAGTAAATGAGTAGGGAAAAGTAAGACTCATGCAATGCAATGCAACCTATGAATGTGAATGCAACTATATGATTTTTGTCTACTTGGTTAAAAGCAAATAAGTTCTTCAAGAAAAACATAAATCAAATTCCACTAATTCAAATTATACAGTAAAAAGCAAGTAAACTTGTTAGAAGATAGCTCATGAAAGCAGGAAACATAGAATTAAGCATTGAACCCTCACTGATGGTGTATGTGCACTCTAATCACTCTAGTGTATAGGGTAATCACTCTTTCCTTCTCTAATCATGCTTTCTAAACCTTGTTTTTCACCTAACCAATCAACAACATTTAATGTACCATTGCAAACATCATGAGGTCTTTTCAAGGTTGTAATGGGGCTAATGTAAGGGTAAGGGTATATATATGGCTAAGTGAGCTATAAATAGAATCTTTGACTAACCTAAGCTCTCACCTAACATACATACACTCTATATAACTCTAGAATCATGCCTAGCTACCCATAATTTCCCACTTTTGTATTACATACTCATGCATCAACTTTCTTTTAATTTTTATCACATATGCATTGATCTTTTCTTTAACTTAACTTAGCATTGGGGTAATTTTTTTCCCTTATTTATTTACTTATTTATTAAATATTTTTGGATTTTTTTTTAAAATATAAAAGCAACAATAACATATCAATGCATATGAATTTTGAATTTTTCTGTTTCACATGAGTAGGTACCCAAATTCCCAATAGTTAAAAATAGCCATAAAAATATGACACATTCCCTTACTAACCCATGTTCCCACTTTTTTCCACACTTAATTAACACATTATCTCTATCCTAAGTTAACCAAAGATTTACTTTGGGGTATTTAATTATTTTTCTGCTTAAGGCTAGTGATGTGGTAGAATATAGAACACATGGAGATTTAAAAGGCTCAAATTGGCTAACAAAGGTAAATGAAAGGGTAGGCTTATTTGGGATAAGTGAGTTAAAAATAAATAATGGCCTCAATCATATGTATGCATATAAATACATTAAACATTGGACATATAGGATGAAACAAAATATAGATTACAATCACAGAGAAGTAAACACACAAGAATAAAAATCATGGTTAAATAATGTAACCATGTAATTAAGCTCAAAATCTTACGGGTTGTGTGTTCTTAGCTTTTTAAACTATGTTCCAAATACAACTTCAAACAAATTTAACACAAAAATTTTCATTTAAAGTAGTGAAAATTTTCAAAAGTAGGGTCTTAAAAGAGACTTATTATTTTTCAATCAAGTAGAACATGCATGCAAATAACCTATTACTATGCAATTTATCCTATCCTAATAAAAAATAAATAAATATCATATTTTATTGGTGTTTAGGAAAGAGAAATTACCTCCGAAAGTCAGGCATTGACCGACCTCCCCACACTTAAGGCTTTGCACCGTCCTCGGTGCCATCAGTTAAGAACAAAGGGGGGCTGGTAGCGTATCTCCACAACCGGGACCGTCATGGCTCCCTGTGCTGGTAAATGAAGTGGAGTCCGGGGTGTCTGGGTCCTTGTCAGGTCGGTGGTTTCCCATAAGCAGCTCCTTGAAGAATGTGAATCGGCGCTGGTTACGGCGCTTTCTTAGCTTTGCCTTCTGGTCTTGCCGGTCCAACCTCTCAAGTATCTGATGGAGCAGCTGATTTGTTGTAGGTGCTTGTGGTGTGGAAGGAAGAATGTCTTCAGCTGGGTCTTCAGGCTGGCTGGTAGTGGCTACTGGAGGTCTGATATATTTTCTGTTAGGGACGTACTGATCATCCCGCGGAAGCATGGCTTTGGTGTCCCCAGCTCTGTAGGAGACTCCAGCTGCTAAGACTAGATCTGAAACCAAGGCGAAAAAAGGTAAGTTGCCCACAATTTGTACGTGTTCCATGGCATTCCAAATGTGTCTTGGTAAGTTGAGAGGCTGGTCTGTAAGGATACACCAGAGTAGAACAGCCATGTCTGCAGTGAAGGAGGACTCGTGAGTGCTCGAAAAGACGTAATGGGACATAATCTGTGCCTATACTCGAGCCTCCAAGGTAAGTGCTAAAGCCAATATCCCTTTAAGTCGGGACCGATGGTATCCATAAATCCATCTGCTGCCAGATTGTGCTATAACTCTGAGAACGGCGTCCCAGTCAAATTTGTATGTCTGGCGTTTGACAGAGGCTTCTTGAAATGTGTCCAATCCTTCTGGAGCAGGGGAAAGATCTAAAGCTTGCTGAATGGCTTCTTTAGTGATGGGGACTTGCTTCTGACGGACATAGACAGACTGTAGGGTTGGCAAGTAAAAATTGGAGTAGAATTCAACTACCCATGATAGATTAACCTGTCGTGGCTGTCTCCGTATGAATCTCCATTCTCTTCGCTCAATGCGGGCCTCAACAAATTTAATAATGTAGGTTGGGAGGATGAGAAGGTGCTCATTGTTATAGTTCCTTTCCGCCAGAATGGGGAATATCTGCTCACAGTAGCGGTTAGTGAACCGCGCAGTGTCCTTTGCTGGGAAGGCTTTCTCTTTTTCATCGACCTTGATGATCCTCTTGATTCGTTTTGTTGAGGGTTTTACCGCTGTTGAAGGTGTCTCTGCAGTTAACGTTCTTTTTGTTCCTCTCCTTGCTGGTGGTTTAGGAGTAGTTTTCTCTTTACCCTTCTTGGTGGCCATCCTGAAAAGGAAAAAGAAAGTAACTTTTAAAGCTAAGGTTTTGGGCAGGGAAGAGGACATGACAAGTGATAATCAATGCACGGTAAAGAAGGATGTCGTTAACACATGGTCGCGACTACATGTAAAAAGTTCATCAATGGAAATATAGTAAGTGCATGTGATGACAATTAAATGCAAGATGTTTATTGGCATGCCGGCAAAGGCATGAGTAGCATAGATCAAGCATTAAATGTCCAAGTTAGATTAACAACTCATTCAAACTAACAATCTGTTTGTATTGACAATTATATTTAATGAATGAAATATAAAAAAGGGGTTTTGTGAAAAACAAGCATCTGAGTAGTAGAATAGAATAATATAAAAATAACGCACAATGCCATATGGGTTTTTCCACAAATACTTAGCATACATGGTAAATATGTTGTTGAAAGAATTAAATTTTGAACATGCAAGCAACCCTTTTAGAAGTAATATATAATTGTCAAACAGTTCCTTAATAATCCACAAGAAAAATATAGAAAATAATGACCCAAATAAATTTCTAACACCAATTAATAGGGTTAAAAGAAAAAGAAAGAAAAATAAAACATAGGTAACGAAAGTAAAAAGAAAAAGAATAAGAAAACATAAATAAAGATAAAATAATAATAGAAAAGTAAATAGGGAAGAAGAAAAGAAAAGAACCTTGGTGATGAGTGTGAAGAAGAAAGAGGGAAAAAGAAAGTAAAAAGTGAGAAGGAGTAAAGAAGAAAGAAGGAAGAAGAAAGAAATAAGAGGGGAGAAGAGAAAAATAGGATTTGGGAAAAAGATAAGATATTCTGGCGCTGATTTAGTAAAACTGTGCGTCGCATGTGACGCGGACGCGTGGGTCACGCGTTCGCGTGAGTCACAAAATTTTTAAGTGACGCGGACGCGTCGGTCACGCGGACGCGTGACTTGATTTGTGCTAGTGGTGCGAGAGCAGCCTCGCGTTCGCACAACTCTTTGTCTCAAACGCATATTGCCAAAATTCAGGGTGACGCGTGCGCGTGGGTGACGCGTACGCGTGGATGACCTTACTTCCAAAGTGACGCGGACGCATGAGGGACGCGTTCGTGTGATGGGACTTTGTGCTTCTAGCACCATTCCAGCCCCACTCAAACATAACTCTCTGCCATACACCCTTTTACGTCGATTTCGCAGGGTCACGCGTGCGCGTGGTTGACGCGCACGCATGGAGGGCTGGATTTGCAAACGACGTGGACGCGTCAGGGATGCATTCGCGTGGGCATGTTTGTGCCTAAGGCACGCCTCCAGCCACGCTCCCGCGTGACTTTCTGTTCAAATCCCCTGTTTCGCTAATTCTCCTTTGACGCAGACGCGTCAGCAACGCTGGCGCGTCGCGTGCTTCCCTTTTTTTTTATGCAAAATGTAATATGCAGCTAGTTCATACAGATATGAGAAATGAATACTGAGAGAAAAATTAAAATAAGGCTAAGGAGAAAACTGAAAGATCGTACCATGGTGGGTTGTCTCCCACCTAGCACTTTTCTTTAACGTCCTTAAGTTGGACAGTCCACTAGCTCAGTCTTCTGCTGTGGGTGGATCCTCCAAGAGGAAGATCTCCAGCTCCTTGTTTTTCTTCATCTTCTCACCATGATATAACTTTAAGCAATGTCCATTGACCTTGATGAAATTGGAGCTTGAGGGATGACTCAGGTGAAAAACTCCATAGGGCTCTGCCTTCTCTACTCTGTTGGGACCTTCCCATCTGGATCTCAGCTTGCCTGGCATGAACCTCAGCCTAGAGTTGTAAAGAAGGACCAACTCCCCAGGTCTGAACTCTCTCCTTTTGATATGCTTGTCATGTACAACCTTCATCTTCTCTTTGTATCTCCTGGAATTATCATATGCTTCTAGGCGTAGATTCTCTAACTCTTGTAGCTGCATCTTCCTTTCAGCTCCTGCTTTTTCAAATCCCATGTTGATCTCTCTCACCGCCCAGAACGATTTGTGTTCTATCTCTACTGGGAGGTGACATGCTTTTCCATAAACCAAACGGAAGGGACTCATTCCTATAGGTGTCTTGTATGCAGTCCGATATGCCCAAAGCGCATCTTGTAGCCTGGTGCTCCAGTCCTTCCTATGAGGCTTGACTATTTTCTCCAGGATACGCTTTATTTCTCTATTTGACACTTTCGCTTGTCCATTAGTCTGCGGGTGGTATGCTGTGGCTACTTTGTGAATAACACCATGCTTCTTCAATAGAGCGGTAAGTCTCCTGTTACAGAAATGGGTGCCTTGATCGCTCACAATTGCTCGTGGTGATCCAAAGTGACAGATAATATAGTTTCTAACAAAAGAGACAACAGTGTTAGCGTTATCATCACGGGTAGGAATCGTTTCCACCCATTTAGAAACATAATCTACAGCTAACAATATATATGAAAAACCACTCGAGTTTGGAAACGAACCCATGAAGTCAATGCCCCAAACATAAAAAATCTCACAGAACAACATAATTTGTTGGGGCATCTCATCCCTCTTGGATATGTTACCAAACCTTTGGCATGGGGAACAAGATTTACAAAAAGTAGTAGCATCTTTAAAAAGAGTGGGCCACCAGAATCCACAGTCTAGGATTTTTCTAGCCATCCTTTGAGGACCAAAATGTCCACCACTCTCAGATGAGTGGCAGGCCTCTAAAATGGACTGGAATTCTGATTGAGGCACACATTTCCTAATTATCTGGTCAACACCATACCTCTACAGATAGGGATCATCCCATATATAATATTTGGACTCGCTTTTCAGCTTGTTCCTCTCGTGCTTAGTAAAATTTGGCGGGAAAGTATGGCTAACTAGATAATTAGCTATAGGTGCATACCAAGAAACTACTTCAGATATTGCATGCAAGTTGTCAAAAGGAAAAGCATAATTGATAGGAGTGGAGTCATCCTTAATGTGCTCAAGGCGACTCAAGTGGTCTGCCACTAAATTCTGAGAACCACTCCTATCCTTAATTTCTAAATTAAATTCTTGTAGCAGCAATATCCATCGTATTAGCCTTGGTTTGGACTCCTTTTTAGTCAATAGATACTTTATAGTTGCATGGTCTGAGTACACTACCACCTAAGTACCAAGTAAATAGGCTCGGAATTTATCTAGAGCAAAAACAATAGCCAAAAGCTCTTTCTCAGTAGTAGTGTAATTAAATTGAGCAGCGTCTAATGTCTTGGAAGCATAAGCAATTACGAAAGGATCCTTACCTGCGTGCTGGGCTAGCGCCGCTCCCACAGAATGGTTGGAAGCATCACACATAATCCCAAAGGGTTGGCTCCAGTCTGGTCCTCTCACAATTGGAACTTGAGTTAAGGCGATCTTTAGCTTATCGAATGCCTCTACACAGTCCTCACTGAACTCGAACTCAATATCTTTCTGCAGAAGTCTGGATAAGGGCAGTGCTACCTTACTGAAGTCCTTGATGAATCGCCGGTAGAAACCTGCATGGCCAAGGAATGAACGAACTTCCCTCACGGAGGGGGGGTAAGGCAAACTAGAGATGACATTTACCTTTGCCGGGTCGACAGAAATACCAATGTTAGAGACAACATGTCCTAGTACAATACCTTGTTTGACCATAAAATGACACTTTTCAAAATTTAAAACAAGGTTTAAACTAACACACATGTCTAACATTCTAGATAGACTATCCAAGAAAAGGTTAAAGGAATCACCATATACGCTAAAATCATCCATAAAAACTTCCATACAGTTCTCAATAAGATCAGAGAAAAGACTCATCATGCACCTTTGGAAAGTAGCTGGTGCATTGTACAAGCCAAAGGGCATTCTCTTATAAGCATAAGTCCCAAAAGGACATGTAAAAGTAGTCTTTTCCTGATCTTCAGGAGCTATATGTATCTGGAAATAGCCTGTGTAACCATCTAAAAAGCAATAATGTGATTTACCTGACAAGCGGTCCAGCATTTGATCAATGAATGGCAGGGAGTAGTGATCCTTACGAGTGGCCTGGTTGAGGCGCCTGTAATCAATGCAGACCCTCCAGGCGTTCTGTACTCTGGTTGCTATGAGCTCTCCATGCTCATTCTTCACTGTAGTGACTCCAGACTTCTTGGGCACCACTTGTACTGAGCTTACCCATTCACTGTCTGAGATGGGGTAGATGATATCTGCCTCAAGTAATCTGGTCACTTCCTTTTTGACAACCTCTAAGATAGTGGGATTCAGTCTTCTTTGGGGTTGATGGACAGGCCTTGCTCCCTCTTCTAAAAATATTATGTGCTCGCAAACTTGAGGGTTGATGCCTACTATATCTGCCAAGCTCCACCCAATTACCTTCTTGTGTCTTTTCAGCACACTAAGTAACTGCTCCTCTTGTTGGGAAGTGAGTTCCCTTGCAATGATGATTGGGAGCTTCTGATCATCCTCAAGGTAAGCATACTTGAGGTGGGGTGGAAGTGGCTTTAACTCCAATTTCTGCTCCTGAGTGGGCACTGGTTCTTCTGGAGCTAGTGATAATTGCAAGTGGTCCTCATTGTGTTCAGAAGGTTTCCCCACACTTGGACCTTGCTCCATGTGCATTTCTTCTAATTCTTCTTGATGGACTGCAGCTACGGTCTCATCAATGATGTCGCATTGGAAGACAGAATGATCTTCCGGAGGGTGCTTCATAGCTTCATTCAGGTTGAAGCTTACTGCTCGGCCGTCTATCTCAAAAGAATAGGTTCCTGAAAAGGCATCCAGCTTGAACTTTGAAGTCTTCAGGAATGGTCTTCCAAGCAGGATGGATGACGGCTTCCCTGAGTCATTTTGGGGCATCTCCAGGATATAAAAGTCAAT
This sequence comes from Arachis hypogaea, assembly GCF_003086295.3. NCBI lineage: Eukaryota > Viridiplantae > Streptophyta > Magnoliopsida > Fabales > Fabaceae > Arachis > Arachis hypogaea. Next base: position 12,250,294 of record NC_092046.1, read on the forward strand.
GAGAAATGTGAGCCCCTTAATCCTCACCAACACGTCCTCAGCAATTCCAACCACTGTAATAATGCTCTTATCTGCTAACACAAAACGAGCTACCGACCTTTTTAAAGGAGGGAGCCTCAAAGCATCATATATGGACAAAGGCATTATACTAACACACGCTCCTAAATCACACATGCAGTCAGAAAACATTACACCCCCAATGGTACAGTTAACCATGCTTGGTCCTAGGTCACTATATTTTTCAGGTATACCCCCCATTAAAGCAGATATGGAGCTACCTAAAGGAATATTTTCTAATTCATTAATCTTATCCTTATGTATGCACAGATCCTTTAGAAATTTCACATATTTAGGTACTTGCTGAATAACATCAAAAAGGGGAACAGTTACCTCAACCTTTTTGAAGATTTCTACCATTTTAGGATCAAGTTCCATTTGTTTTCTGGACTTCTTTGCAAGGTGTGGAAATGGGATGGGAATGGCGTTACTTGCAACTGCTGCTTATTTTGGTTCTCCAATCCGTGGTTGAGCTGCTTCTTCTTCAACCATGTCTTGCACTTCATCTTCCTCTTCAACATCCTCCACTTCAACCATGTCTGTATCTGGGGCGTGTTCCTGTGGGCTTGGCTCCTCCTGATTCCTCTCTTGCAGTGTGGTTTCGGACCTCAAAGTGATGGCATTGATGCCACCCTTGGGATTGGGTAAGGGTTGAGAAGGAATTCACTGGAGTTTGCAGGTTGAGTGTTAGAAGTACTCGACGATCCTATCTGGGAGACGAGAGCTTGTATAGCTGAAGTTAGACCGTTAAGTGTACTTTCTATGGTCTTTTGTCCTTGTGCAAGGGAATGAAGCAACTTGTCATTAAAAGAGGAATTAGGATAGGTGATCTAAGGAACTTGTTGTTGGTTATGCTGGGGTCCTTGGGACTGTCTTAGGTGAGGTGCTCTGTAAGGCTGGTTCTGATTCTGCTGTCTGTTGTTGTTATTGTTATTCCGCCTCTGGTTTCCATTGTTGTCTCTGCCTCCTCTGTTATAGTTGTCTCTCCAACCATGGTTAGAATTATCTCTCCAACCTTAGTTGGAGTTGTCCTGCCACCCTTGGTTATAGTTGCCACCTTGGTTGTAGTTGTCGCCTTGTTGATTGTATCCTTGATTCGGGCGGTCATAGAAGTTATGAGTGGCTGCCACAGTGTTGTCTTCCTGTTGGAGCTGTGGACATTCATCAGTATAATGACTATAATCAGCACAGATCCCGCATACTCTTTGTGGAACCAACTGTTAGCTTTGTTGTGGCGGGGGAGCCTGAGCTTGTTGTGCTTGTTGTTGATTTAACTGCATCTGTTTCAGTAGGTTGGTCATTTCACATATACTCTGTGTAAGAGCAGTAGTCTCACTGCTAGAAGAAACTTCGGCAACATCCTTGGGATGGTTGTTCCTATGCTTGTGGTTCCGAGCAGACTCAGCCAGGTCAGCGATCAGTTGCCATGCTTCATCTGTAGTCTTGTACTTTTTTAAGGAACCATTACTCGCACCATCCAATGTGGTCTTATCCTGCGGCTTCATGCCTTGTGTGAAGTAGCTGATCAACACCAACTTGTCAATTATGTGGTGGGGGCATGCGCCTAGGAGATTGTTGAAGCGCTCCCAATATTCGTAGGGAGTCTCGGATTCGCCTTGAATAATTAGTGAAATCTCTTTCCTCAATCTATCAGTAACTTCAGCTGGAAAGTATTTTTCCAAGAATTCTCTTCTAAGCGTATCCCAGTTAGTAACAGTCGCTTCAGGTTGAGTGTAGTATCATTCCCTCGCCTTTCCTTCAAGAGAAAACGGGAAGGCGGTTAACAGAATAGAGGTTTCATCTGCACCATGACGCCTAACAGTAGAACATGCTGTATGGAAATCCCTAAGGTGCTTGATAGGCTCCTGAGCAGGTAAGCCATGAAATTTGGGCATCAAGTTGATTAGTGCAGTCTTCAGTTCAAAATCTGCAGCCAGATTTGGATGACGCACTTGATACGGTTGCAGGGTGAAGTCTAGGGCTCCTGCCTCCTGGAGAGTAATCCTCCTAGGTGCTGCCATGTTACTTGCACGTGAATCAACTGAATCAGTAGTAAAGGAGCTTGTCTCGCTCTCAGATGGCGGTTCAGATTCTCCCTCAGATGAGACTGGTGAATCGATAACAATCACTTCACCACCCTTAGAGGCTAACCGACGTCGAGCTCGCCTAATACGTGAAAGAGTTCTTTCAATTTCAGGATCAAATGGGGCTAAGCTCGGATCAGACAATGAATGCGTCATTCAATGAGAAAGACATATAGCTCATGGTAACAAAATAAAAATAAAATATGCAAATAAAGAATAAAAATATGTACACCAATTAATAATCTAGCACACTATTGCAACTCCCCGGCAACGGCGCCAAAAATTGATGGTGGCAGAAATTGACCAGTTAAGAAATTACTAAACAAAATGCATTGCAAGTACAGTTCTTAACCAGCTAAAATTCGCTTATCAATTTAAAAAGGGTTGTCACAAAATTAGAATTAAAAATACTGGGAGTATGAATCCCAGATCGTCTCCCAACGAGTTGCAAGAAAGGGTGCCAATTTATTAATCAGGAGTTTTCAAGAAAGTTTGAGTTGAATAATGAGCAATTAAATAATTGTAAATTAAAGCAATAAAACTAAGAATTATTATTAATATAAAAGGCCTTAACTGGGGGAATGATTAATTGGAAGTTCTGTCCTTGTTGGATTTCCTCAAGTGTAATCCTAAAACATTGTTAATCTACTTGGTCATCCCTTGATTAATAAGGAAAAGTCAAGTAACTAACTAACAAACTATATCCTCAAGTCCTAATCCTCTCCTTGGGAAGGATTAGAGTTAGAGATTAGAGTTGTCAGTCATCAACTATGCGCGAGGGTTAACACTTGAGTATCCCAACTCAAGGTTCTCCTTTTAATCATCCCCCAATCAGGTTGGGGAACTACTCCATTATCATGTTTGAAAACTTCACAGAATTGAAAAGAGAATATAAGGAGGACATGATAAACAATAATTAAAAAGCAATTAAAAATAAAATAAGTTCTTACATTAATAAATCCCAAAATGCAACATACTTATCCAAATAGGGTTAATGGGCAATAAAAGTAAGAGTGAGAGAACAAACTAGAATAATAAAACTTCCATGGAGGTAATGAGTCTTCTCAATATCCAAAAGCAAAAGCATGAAACTCTAAACTATGAATGCAAGGGAACCTAGAGGAAGGAGTAATTTTCTCTCTAGATTCAGATCTAAAACCTATAAACTATGCATAATGAGAATGTGTGAATATCCCCCTCGAGTCTCTGCATATTCCCTAGCTCTAATCTGCGTTTCTGGACCAAAAACTGGGTCAAAATGCGGCCTGAAATCGCCCCCAGCATTTTCTGAATTTTTTGCAGATCGCGCATGTCACGCGTACACGTCGATCACGCGTATGCGTCACTGGCCGAATTTCCTTTCCACGCGTGCGCGTCAGGCGCGCGCTTGCGTCGTCGTGCAGATTTGCTTCCATGCGTACGCATCAAGCACGCGTACGCGTCGCTGTGATTTTCTCCGTTTTGCGCGCATGCGTGAGCCATGCGTGCGCGTCACTTCTCGCTGGTGTTCTCCTTTATTTCTTGTGCTTCTTCCATTTTTGCAAGCTTCCTCTCCATTCTCTAAGCCATTCCTGCCCTATAAAGCCTGAAACACTTAACGCACAGATCACGGTATCGAATGGTATAAAATAGAAGTTAAAATACACAAATTAAAGGCTTAGGAAGCAGGTTTTCAATCATAGCATAAAACTAGGAAGGAATTGTAAAACCATGCAAATAGTATGCATAAGTGAGTGAAGAGTTGATAAAAGCCACTCAAATTGTCACAAGATAAACCATAAAATAATGGTTTATCACCCGCATTAATGTTATCCCACATTTTCTTTATCCACCTGTTTGTTTTTTCTTTTGTAGGACCCCGATCATGACTGATGATGCCACACCCCACCCCTTCTACTCTGACTCACGCTGAACTAGTAGCCATGAATACTGCCCTTCAGGCAGAAGTAAAAAATATGTCCAACCTTTTAGTTGGTAGAACCAATGGAAATAAGGAGGATGGAGAGAAAAAGAATGCAGACAAGGAAAGTCCTGAAGACGGACATCATTCTGAAATGAACATGGCGATAGAAGTCACTCCTCCAACATCCACAAAAAGAATAACGAACCCTTTTTCGGTTGAGATAATGAATTTTCAAATGCCAAAAAATTTTACATTCCCAACAACATTAAAGCCATACGAAGGGATTGGTTATCCCAAAATACACATCACCAAATTCAAATCCATGATGCTTCTGAACAGTGCTTCTGATCCGATCTTATGTTGTTCTTTTTCGACTTTTTTGGACGGAGCTGCTTTACTGTGATTTTCTATCTTGCCTGCAGGTTCAATTTTCAGCTTCAAAGAATTTGCCAACCAATTCATCAACTATTTTGCTGCCTCAAAAATCTACGTCCATGACTCTAATTACCTTAGCACCATCAAGCAGGCCAATATAAGAGCATAAAAGATTGCATGACAAGGTTCGCCAAAGTTGCAATGGAAATTCTTAATCTTAGTCCCGAGGTACATTTGCACGCTTTGAAGAGCGGTCTTCGCCCAGGAAATTTTCAGAAGACGATTATTGTCACTGTAACACCCTACCATACAAAGCTTTACACCTAGGATATAAATAGAGGTGGCGAGGCGCTACTTATATATGTATGTATGTATGTATGTATGTATGTATGTATGTATGTATGTATGTATGTATGTATGTACATAATATAGCTGAAAAGGGGTTTATATCTAGGAGCCTTATGAAGGAAATTAAACAAAATCATTAAATAGAAAAGCGCATCACTCGCCTAAGCAATATATGTAAACCAGATATGATAAGAGTAAAGCGAGACATAAATACATAAGAGAAGAGTTTCAAGATACAGGTATCAAAGCTCTTGACTTGGCTCGCGAAGTTTAAACCGGCTAGAGCATACATGTATACATATATACATATATACAAAATAAACCTAGAATGCACAACATACAACTTATAGAACCTGTTTCTCCAAATCAACCTATAAGAGGAATAAACATAAAATACAAGGTGGAAAATTTATATACATATATAAATATAAATAAAATACAACCCTAAGTCCCAAGAGTTCTTCGCTTCCTCAGAGTCTCCAGAATATACAGTGTGGTGCTTCTCAACCAGCATTTGAGAAACAATAACACATATGGAATGAGAACTGGAGGTTCTCAGCATGGTAGTGGTACCGCATAAATAAGATATAAGGTCCTGGGAAAGTTAGAGGCAATCCTAGAACTCCGGCACTTATATTATAAAACTTAAAGAACTAAAACAGAAACCATAAGCGGGTGGTCCTCTAAGGTTCTAACTTAACCAAAACCGTACTAAAACCCTCAAGTCTCCTGCCTTCCTTCCAATCCTCCAGCACTGGTGGAACCACACAGACAAACAAGCAAATAATGGCAAACATAGGTAGAATACAAGTACTGTAGATAGCAAATATAACAATTAAATTCATTTAGGCATTCCCAATTAATGCACAAGCAAGCAATTCAAACAATATGCATATGATGTATGCCTGTCCTACTGGCTGTGAGCTCACGTGTCAGTTAAATTGCCAAAACCCGACACATCCGGTAGTTAACCCGAATATGGTCTTTAGGTTGCACATCCCTAGGAAGAACTTTAACAAAGGAGAGTGCCTTTCCACCTTCTCTTGGAGGTATCACGACGGAGAGTGCCTTTCTACATCAAAGGAGTGTATCTTTCCACCTTGCAACCAGAGAAAAATGTGGGTAAAACTATGCGAAGGAGAATGCCTTTCCACATTAAAGGAGTGTGCCTTTCCACCTTCCCACATCCACGTCACAACAAGAGATGGAATTCTCCACCCTAAACTTGCCACACAATAAAGTTTTCAATTAATTCACAGGTGGGATCACACCCAGACCCTGTCATCTCGTCCATTCCGGCCATACTCAATCAGTGCCAAACTCAACATTTGCCTCACAATACAGTCACATCACGAATCAAATCTTATCATTCTCAACTCTGTCATTAATCATACATCATCATCAGTTTTACACTTCCTCAACCACAATTTATCACTCAAAACCTTTCTTTACTTCTAAGTTAATACCCCGTCATAGTTCAACCCCTTTCACTATCATTACAACTCAATTATACTTTGCTGAAAACAGGAGTGATGCGTACGCGTGGGTGAGTTTTCCTTGTTCGCGTACGCAAGATGCCCAACCCGAAAGGATTAGTCGCATCGCGTGTAGGTGGTCACGTACGCATGTTCTGCAAAATAAGTAAAAATGCTAAGTGTTGTAGAATTTCAATTTTATACACCGAACTTCCGACGCGCATAACTTTCTCATTTTAAAATATTTTCCATTCGTTTTTCAAACGGCATAAACTTCACGGTCCCAATTTTCATATGAAACAATTTTGAAAAGATTTGGGGGTTCGGAAGTCGAGTTATGGCTCGTCGAAGTTCGACAAAAAATCAGATTTTTGCAAAATTCTCAAACCTCTATTTTCATCAAATCACAACTCAAAACCAACTTTCTATACTTATAAATAGCACCAAAACATACCATATTACAGTATCACAGCCCTAAATCCTACCACAACTAATTATACCTCAATTTTTAAACAATCTCATAAAATCTATCAAGCTCAACTTCAATAATCAACAAAACCTCATATTCAAGGATTTCATAATTAATACCACCTCATATTCAAACATTAATATATTACTATCATTCGTTCAATTCATCATATCATCAACTATCCACCACATTTATATCATTAGCCAACATCCAATTATCCACAACCAAACTCAACACACATTTTATTAACCAAAGTCACTAAACATGCATCAATCATACAGTTCAACTTAACCTATGTCGTCTAGCCTAAGTTTTCACGATACCTTACATATTATATACGAGAAACCAAAATCATACCTTGGCCGATTTTCTCGTATAGCCTAAAGACACTCAAGGTCTCCAATCCTCAAAATTCCATAGCCCCAAGGTCACTCCGAACAAAATTCAGCCACTAAGATACCCAATTTAAGCTCTCAATTTCTTCGAGAGTGTTTCACAATCACATATTCACTACCTAATACACATTACCATATTTAAATACCAAATTTTAATATCCAAACACATATAATCAAGGGATTCACTAGGGTTCAAGGGTCCTTACCTTAACCGTACCTCAAGCTAATAAAAACTCGTTAATTCCTCAAGTTAATTTGACCATAACATCAAGACATGAGGACTTTCAATACCTATGGCTCATAATTTCAAAAAATTAGGGAAAGATGAGACTGAGAGCAAAGATGAGGGTTTCTTACCAAATTTGTTACTGGACTTTGTAAAGCTTGACGTGCTGGTCGTGTGGCCGCAAACAGTACGGCAATCGAAGCTCGGAGCGAGAAGTTATGCGGAATTTAATGGAGGGTTAGGGTTATTCTCATGCTCTTCTCTCCATGTACATGTTTCAGCGTTTCATGCTGAATGAAGGAGGAAGAGGGTGTTTTATTAAGTGTGTGTGGCTTTGTGGGTTGGGCAATGAGCCTAATATACGCCCGATTTGGCCAATTTTGGGCCAAATTCTTTAAAATTAGTGTCAAAATTTTTATTTTAATTGGCTCTACCTCATTAAACTATAAATTCATATTTTCGAATTTTCTTGATCAATAATTATTTTATTGGCTAATTATTTATAAATTTTGCGAGTTTTACATCCTACCCCACTAATAGAAATTTTCGTCCTCGAAAATTCGCTCTCAAATCTTCATATATGCTCTCTCATATTCAACCGACCTCTATTCATTTTGCCATTCTCTGACGTCAATGTAATATAAGTTTGAAAGGATTTTGAGGTTCGAAAGTCGAGTTATGGCTCGCCGAAGTTCGGCAAAAAATCATATTTTCGCAAAATTCTCAAACCTCTATTTTCATCAAATCACAACTCAAAACCAACCTTCTATGCTTATAACCAGCACTAAAACATACCATATTATAGCATCACAGTCCCACATCCTACCACAATCAATTATACCTCAATTTTTAAACAATCTCATACAAATCCATCAAGCTCAACTTCAATAATCAACAAAACCTCATATTCAAGGATTTTATAATCAATACCACCTCATATTCAAACATTAATATATTACTATCATTCGTTCAATTCATCATATCATCAACTATCCACCACATTTATATCATTAGCCAACACCCAATTATTCACAACCAAACTCAACACACATTTTATTAACCAAAGTCACTAAACATGCATCAATCATACAGTTCAACTTATCATATGTCGTCTAGCCTAAGTTTTCACGACACCGTACATATTATATACGAGAAACCAAAACCATACCTTGGCCGATTTTCTCGTATATCCTAAAGACACTCAAGGTCTCTGATCCTCAAAATTCTATAGCCCCAAGGTCACTCCGAACAAAATTCACCCACCAAGATACCCAATTCAAGCTCTCAATCTCTTCAAGAGTGTTCCACAATCACATACTCACTACCTAATACACATTACCATATTTAAATACCAAATTTCAATACCTAAACATATATAATCAAGGGATTCACTAGGGTTCGAAGGTCTTTACCTTAATCGTACCTCAAGCTAACAAAAACCCATTAATTCCTCAAGTTAATTTGACCATAACATCAAGACATGAGGACTTTCAATACCAATGGCTCATAATTTCGAAAAATTAGGGAAAGATGAGACTGAGAGAAAAGATGAGAATTTCTTACCAAATTTGTACTGGGCTTTGTAAAGCTCGACGCGCTGGTCGTGTGGCCGCAAACGGTGCGGCGATCGAAGTTCAGAGCGAGAAGTTATGTGGACTTTGGTGGAGGGTTAGGGTTATTCTCAATCTCTTCTCTCCATGTACATGTTTCAGCGTTTCATGCTGAATGAAGGAGGAAGAGTGTGTTTTATTAAGTGTGTATGGCTTTGTGGGTTGGGCCACAGGCCCGGTTCGTCCAAATTTTGGGCCAAATTCTTTAAAATTAGTGTCAAAATTCTTATTTTAATTGGCTCTACCTCATTAAACTATAAAATTTATATTTCTAATTTTCTTAATTAATAATTATTTTATTGGCTAATTATTTATAAATTTTGTGAGTTCTACAGTCACCAAACCCAAAACATTAACCGCATTTAGAGATAAAGCAATTGGGCAGGTAGAGATCGAAGAACTCAGGGAAGCTAGGAGGGCCAAAAAACAAATGCCCCGAAGAGATGAAGACAAGCATGGGAAACCAAATCAGACACGAGAACACAAGAAACCGTTGAAACTGACACCAACGTTTGACTCGTATACACAATTCAACACTAAAAGGGAAGACATAATCAAAGAAATCCTTCATTTAAAGATCATAAAACCACCCAGCAAAGCAGGGACTTATCAAGATCAGAAGTACATGGACAAGAGCAAACTCTACGCATTCTATCAAAAGTTCGGCCACACAACCGAGGAATCCTTGGTAGCAAAAGACCTATTAGAGCGGTTGGCACGATAAGGATTGCTAGACAAATATGTCAACGGCCGAATCCAAAGAAATACAATGGACCTCACAACAACAACTGAACAACCAAACCTTACCTTGTCATCTAAAGATAAAGGAAAATGGCACACTCCATCCCAACTTCCTACACCACGGGGAGTTATCAACTATATTTCAGGAGGTTTCGCAGGAGGTTTCGCAGGAGGGGGATCACCAGCTCGGCCAGAAAACGAAGTTATCGAGCAATGTTAACTATGGAGGGATCTTCGTCAATACAATAGTCAATCTTTCTCGCCAACAACATCACTTTCAGTGTCTCAGACTTGCAGTTACAATGCCCAAATTTTTATGATCCCGTGGTAATCTCTATAAACATAGGGATTTAACAGTCAGGAAAGTCCTACTCGATCCAGTAAGCAGTGCCAACGTGTTGTTCTATTCAACTTTCCAAAAGATACAACTTAGCGAAAGAGCATTACAACCTTCAGCTGGCAAATTGGTAAGGTTCTTCGGAGAAAGAGTTTCCGTGACAGGTTATGTTTGGTTGAGAATAACCCTAGGGGAGTACCCATACTCGAAAACCCTAGACATTCAATTTTTAGTAGTTGACTATGTCAGCCCTTATAACATTATTTTGGGACGACCATCCCTAATTATTTTTGGAGCTATTGTTTCTACAATTCACTTGTGCGTAAAGTTTCATGTGCAGGACGATGTCGTTGCAACCGTACATGCCGACCATAAAGATGCAAGACAATGTTACAATGCAGGTTTGAAACCAAGTTCACCATCGTCAGAACCTATTCAACAGGTCAACTCTGTATACAACACTAGTCGACATCCCAACCCTAGCTGAGCTTGACCCCGGGACAATGTCAACAACCGACCAATACTAATGGATGAACTCTGCAAGGTACAACTCAAAAAAAATGAATTCCAATATACTAATATCGGATCTGCTTTCCCTATAGGTAAACCACAAAACCTCACCAAATTGCTTCAGTCCAATGCTGATATCTTCGCGTGGACCCCAACAGATATGCCTGGAATCGACTCAAATATCATATGTCATAAGCTCGCCATCAACCCTAACGCCCAACCGGTCTGACAGAAAAAGTGAAACCTCAACACTGAAAGGAGAGATGCTGCCATTATAGACACTTAGAAACTGCTCGACGCATGATTCTTGCGTGAAATCATATTCACATCATGGTTGGCAAACGTGGTTATGGTAAAGAAAAGCTCGAGAAAATGGCGCAAGTTTGTAGACTTGAACAAGACCTGTCCCAAAGATTCATACCCCTTGCCGAGCATTGACAATTTGGTAGACAATACCTCTGGCTTCAAAGTTTTAATATAAAATCTCTAAAAATAAAAATCTTGAATATATATAATAATAAATCATAAATAATTCATTATTTAAATTCCAAAAATTCGGAGTATTACACAGTAAGCCAGTAACAATTAATCAACCCAGAACAAACAAGAACAAGCCAATAATAGTTGATCAACCCAGAACAGACAAGAGCAAGCCAGTAATAGTTAATCAACCCAGAACCGACAAAAACAAGCCAGTAAAATTTATTATCAAGTAGTGAGCAAAGCCAATCTACCAAGAAAAAGCACCGAGCACTGACTAAGCATCCGAGGCATTACCTTTTGCAAGGCCAGTGACTAGAGATTTGAGTGTGAGCGACGGATGACAGGAAGTTGGTGACGAACACTGGCGAGCTGGCAACGAATGACGGGGAGCTAGCAACGGACAACGGGCAACGACGGAGCAGGACTTGGAGATGCTGGTGTTGGGGAATGGAAGAGCCTCCGAGCATGACAAAACAGGAAGATTGGTGAATGACCACGACAAACCAGGTGGTGGCAGTAAGACCAATGGCGGCACGATGGAGACTGGGGTTGTGTTTTGGGGAGAAATAATGAGAGTATGTATGAGACTGAGGAATCAGGAATGGAGCTCGTGGGGGGGGGGGCGAGGGCTTCAGGTGAGGAATCGTCTTTTTTCAACAAAACACAAAAATGATGTCGTTTCGTTAAAATTGGCTGGGTCCTAGTTCAGTCCGACTGGCCAGTTTTTGGCTGATTTAGCGGTTTGCGTCTAGTTTTAATATGCCGATTTTTTAGATTGAACCAAACCGCATAGGCATTTGGTTTATGATTGGACCGATCCAATCGACCGGTTCGGTCGATTTTCAGATCCATGGTTTTACCACAGTGTTAAACAATATTGAACATTAATTTTTAGTTAAATCAATTCGATTTGGTTTTTAGAATATTGGATGAAAAATAATATAAAGAAAGAAAATAAAAACATAAAATACAATTGAAAAAAATGAAGAAAGTTCATAAGACTTCCATCTCTATAGTTATCAAATTTAACTCAACTGATGTGACAATTATCTTCTCTTTCTTTGGTAAAAGCTCTCTTCTCTCTCTTGGTAGCAAATAAACGTCAGTTAAGAGCTGTCGCCGCCGCTGCTGCTATCTTGGCAGCGGTGGCTCTCCTCCCCCTCTCCCTTAACTCTCCACCCTCTCTTTCATCCCTTTTCCCCTTCCCTTCTTATTTTTCCTTGTGTTTTTGGCTTTTCAAGCCTGCTATCCCACCCTTCATCTCCTCTTTCTTTTTCACCTCTCTTACCCTCTTAGCTCCTTTCTATCTTTCCCTTCTTGCCTTTTTTTTTTGTTTCATTTCTATATTTTCTGTTTATATTTTTAGTTTCTTTGTTACAGATCTAACTTTTAATAACCATCTAGTGGTTAATATTCTCTTTTTTTGTAGTATCTTTTTTTATAAGTGTTTTAATTCTAGCAGATTTGAAAAAAAAAGTCAGAAATTTTTTTTTTGTCTATGAAAATATTTATAGATCAGGAAGACGTTCAGATCTATCGTGATAAAAAAACAAAATATTGAACTGTATTGCAGTACATCTGTATAGATTTGGAAACAAAAAGTATTTAGATTTATCTCTGTTTTTACCTTTTAAGATTTTTTATAATCAAATATTGTGTCTCCTTCCAATTTATAGTTCAACATAGAGAATATTTATCTCTCTTTTTAATGGTAGAACTAATATCTTTTCTGTTATTTGTAAGTGTCATTCGGTTATTTCTATGAATGAAAGTTTGTTTTTGTGTAAAAAAAAAAAAACTCCATTGAGTTGAGTCATTAATCAAATCATACTTTCATTGTAACTATTTTGACTGGGTGTGACCGGATTAGTTTTACACTTTTAATAAAACCGATAGCTCAACCAGTTTTGTTAGTTTGAGAGTTGAGACCCGGTCATATAATTTTTTTTTTACTTTTTAATCTCCAAAACGAGAATTTTTTTTATATATTGGATTATAAATGATGATTTCTTTAAAAATGACCTAAATTATGTTTTATACATTTTTGTGGATTCTTTTTATAATTAAAATAATATTTTTTACAAAACATCATTAACATTTTATCTTTTAATAATTAAAATAATATTTTTTTAAAAATGTAAGTGACATTTTTTTTAATAATTAAAAAATATTTATTATACAAAATGTCAATTACCAATTTATTATCATAAATTTGGATCCTCTAAATTTTAGATTTTATTTTAGAGGATAAAATATAATCTTTAATAATTTATTTTATAAATAAGGTAAAAAATATAATAACAAATATATTTAAAAATAAAAAATCATACTTTATTTTTTAAAATAAAAATCTAAAATTTAAAAAATTTAAATTTTATTATCATAACAATATAAAATATTAAAATGATTGTTGTGATAAAGATGGATGACCACGGTGGATATCATTCTCAAGACTGAATGAATCTCTTTACAAGATAAAAAGCAATAAATAAATGTTGAAAGTGGAATCACTTTACATGTATAAATAGCAAGCATCGTCAGATGCATTTTACACACAATACAAAATACAAAATCTTCTCTCTCTTACTACGTACAAAGTTCTATTATCTTTTCTATTCATATACTACAACATATAATATTAGTAGATATATTAATCATTCTTATTATATTGAGATAGTCATCATTGTGAATATTATTATTAAAACTATCTAATTATATTACATTATTACATCTTCCTTATTTATTTAGTTGTTTCACAACACATTATCAGCACGAGACTTTGATCAAATTTTTAGGAAGACTCAGGTAACAAATTTTCATTATGTCGAAGCTCTCTCATCTTGAATTCAATGCTCTTGATATATTTGAAAATAATTATTTATCATGGATACTAGATGCTGAAATTCATCTTGATTCAATGGATCTTGGAGATACCATTAAGGCTGAAAATAATGCATCCCAGGAGGATAAAGCCAAAGCCATGATTTTTCTTCGTCGTCATCTTGACGAAGGATTGAAAAATGAATATCTCACATTAAAAGATCCTGCAGATCTTTGGAAAGACATTGAAAAAAGGTATAATCATCAAAAAACAGTGATACTTCCTCAAGCCCGATATGAGTGGACGCACTTGCGTTTGCAGGATTTTAAATCCATAAATGAATATAATTCTGCAATGTTTCGAATCACCTCACGAATGAAATTATGTGGGAAAAAGATAACTGACCATGATATGTTGGAGAAAACTTTCTCAACCTTCCATGCCTCGAATGTGCTCCTGCAGCAGCAGTATCGAGAAAAAGGGTTTAAAAAATATTCTGAGTTAATTTCTTGCCTTCTTGTTGCTGAGCGTAACAATGAGTTGCTATTGAAAAATCATGAAGCGCGTCCAGCTGGCACCGCCCCCATTTCCTGAAGTAAATGCGGCAAATTACCCCAGAAGAGGTAAATGGCAAGGTTTTAATAACAAGAAAAATTATGGAAGGAAAATGAATTATATTCAAAAGAGAGGATCTCACCAGAAGTGGGATAAAAAATAAAATATCGGACAGAATAAATCAACAGAGGATAAGTGTTTTCGTTGTGGTGGAAAGGGCCATTGGTCACGTACCTGTCGTACCTCAAGGCACCTAGTTGATCTTTACCAGGCATCTTTGAAAAAGGATGACAAAGGAAAGGAAACAAATTTTGTTTCAAATGATGCTGAAAATTCCACCACTCATTATGATGTATCTGATTTCTTTGAGGACCCTGAAGGAAATATTGGTCATTTGATCAATGATGGAATAGTTTAATATGTGAGATTATTAAGTATCTATGTAAATAAATAATGTAAAGAGCTTATTGTTAAGTTTTATTTTCTATGTATTTAAGTTTCAAATGTGATGTATATAAATAATGAAATATTAATGTTCATGAATTTTGAAATTATTAAATGTGTCAAATTTTAAAATAAAATTTATGACATTATTTTGAACAGTATTTCTTAGATAAATAATTCCGATTAAGTATTCAATTTAACTGTGCATACTACTCATTTTTATTATTTGTCTTTGAAGAGAATGGCAAGAATATATAATGAAGATGTATGCCTTGCGGATAGTGCAAGTTCGCACACTATTCTCAAAAGTGATATATATTTTACCCATCTGGTGCCAAAAGAAGAATGTGTTAATACTATTATTGGCTCAGGCAATGTGATAGAAGGCTCCGGAAGAGCTATAATTTTGTTTCCTGGAGGAACAAAATTTATAATAAATAATGCACTATTATCTACCAAATCTCTGAGGAACTTGTTGAGTTTCAAAGATATTCGCCGAAATGGATATCATGTTGAGACAATGAATGAGGGAAATCATGAGTATTTATGTATCACAACTCATGATTCAAATAAGAAAGTTATACTGGAAAAATTACACTCACTTTCATCTGTGTTGTATTATACCAAGATTAGTGCAATTGAATTACATGCCACTGTAAACCAGAAGTTTACTAGCACAAATGAATTCATAACTTGACATGATAGATTGGGTCATCCGGAAACAACCATGATGAGGAGAATTATTGAAAACTCTCATGGACATTCACTAAAGAACCAGAAGATTCTTAAAACTAGTGAATTTTGTTGTGCTGCATGTTCTCAAGGAAAGTTAATTTTAAGGCCATCACCAGTAAAGATTGGATTTGAGTCCTCTGAATTCCTAGAAAGGATTCAAGGTGATATATGTGGACCTATTCATCCACCATGTGGATCTTTTAGATATTTTATGGTCCTAATAGACGCATCTTCGAGATGGTCACATGTGTGCTTATTATCTTCTCGCAACCTGGCGTTTGCGAGATTACTGGCTCAAATTATTCGATTAAAAGCACAGTTTCCAGAAAATCCAATCAAAGCAATTCGTCTTGATAATGCTGGTGAATTTACTTCCCAAGCTTTTGATGCTTATTGTATGGCTAATAGAATAAGTGTTGAACATCCAGTAGCTTATGTTCACACACAAAATGGGTTAGCAGAATCGTTTATTAAACGCCTCCAGTTAATTGCTAGACCCTTACTTATGAAAACAAATCTCCCAACCTCGGTTTGGGGGTATGCTATTTTACATGCCGCAACACTTATTCATTTGAGACCAATGAGTTACCATCAGTTCTCTCCTATACAATTAGCTTTTGGCCAGCAGCCAAATATTTTCCATTTAAGAATATTTGGATGTGCGATATATGTTCCCATTGCACCACCTAATCGCACCAAAATGGGACCCCAAAGAAAATTGGGGATATATGTTGGATATGATTCTCCCTCTATAGTGAGGTATCTTGAGATACAAACTGGAGATGTATTTAAAGCCCGGTTTACGGATTGTCATTTTGATGAATCAAAATTTCCAACATTAGGGGAGAGAATAAGCTTCCTGAAAAGGAACTTAATTGGAATGCATCATCGTTGATGCATTTAGATCCTCGATCAGGGCAATGTGAACTAGAAGTTCAAAAGATTATACATTTGCAAAGAATAGCAAATGAATTGTCTGATGCATTTTCCGATACAAAGAGGATAACCAAATCTTATATACCTGCGGAAAATGTCCCAATTCAAATTGATGTCCCAGTAGAACAAGTAGCCACTGAAGCAAATTCATGCCAGAAGCGTGGCAGGCCTGTCGATTCCAAAGATAAGAATCCTTGAAAGCAAAAAGAGGTAAATACTATTCCTGTTGAAAAAGACATAGTAGAGACACCTGCAGTTGTCCAAAATTCTGATATAATGTTAACGCCAGAAGACGTTCAGGTACCTGAAAATTGTGAAAATGATGAGATCTCGATAAATTATGTCTTTACAGGAAAGAAATGGGACCGAAATAAGACAATTGTCAATGAAATATTTGCATATAATGTGGCATTAAATATCATGCATTAAAGTAAGGATCTTGAGCCAAGATCAGTCGAAGTATGTCGACAAAGAAATGATTGGCCAAAATGGGAAGAAGCCATGAAGGCTGAATTAGACTCACTTGCAAAACGTGAAGTCTTTGGACCTGTAGTCCGTACACCAGAAGATGTAAAATCTGTTGGATACCGATGGGTATTTGTGAGAAAACGAAATGAGAAAAATGAAGATGTGCGCTATAAAGCCCGACTTGTGGCACAAGGTTTTTCACAAAGGCCTGGTATAGATTATGAAGAAACGTATTCCCCTGTAGTGGATGCGATAACATCGCGTTATTTGGTCAGTTTATCTGCATATCATAAACTGCATATGCATTTAATGGATATGGTAACAGCCTATTTATACGGCTCATTAGATTGGGATATCTATATGAAAGTCCCTGAAGGACTAAAGATATCTAAACCATCCAATGAATATTCGCAAGGGTTATACTCAGTTAAGCTGCAAAGATCTTTATACGTTCTAAAGCAATCTGGACGAATGTGGTATAATCGCCTTGCTGAGTATCTGGCTAAAAACGGATTCAAGAATGATGATATCTGTCCATGTGTTTTCATAAAGAAAACTGCATCTGGATTCATTATAGTTGCTGTGTACGTTGATGATTTAAATATCATTGGGACTCCTAAAGAGATTCCAATAATTATAAAAACTCTAAAAGAAGAGTTTGAGATGAAAGATCTTGGAAAGACTAAGTTTTGTCTCGGCCTGCAGATCGAGCATATAAAAAGTGGGATCTTTATTCATCAAACAACATACACAGAAAAGATCTTAAAGAGATTTTATATGGATAAGTCACATCCATTAAGTACCCCAATGATCGTAAGGTCTTTGGATGTGAAAAATGAAGATATCCTTGGTCCTGAAGTACCATATCTTAGTGCCATTGGAGCGCTAATGTATCTTGCTAATAATACATGACCCGATATATCATTTGCTGTGAACTTACTAGTAAGGTATAGTTCCTCTCCAACCAGAAGACATTGGAGCGGAATCAAGCAAATCTTTCGATATCTTCATAGAACGGTTGATATGGGATTGTTTTATCCATATGGATCCAAGTCACAACTAGTTGGCTATGCAGATGCCGGATACTTGTCTGATCCACATAAAGGGAGATCTCAAACAGGATACATGTTCACATATGGTGGTACAGCTATATCATGGAGGTCCACGAAACAGACGATAGCAGCAACCTCCTCTAATCATGCTGAAATACTGGGGATTCATGAAGCTAGTCGCGAGTGTTTTTGGCTGAGGAGTCTGATTCAATATATTCTGTCATCATGTGGACTGATTGATCATAAGATAGCTCCAACTGTCCTGTTTGAAGATAATACAGCATGCATTGCTCAACTTAAGGGTGGATACATCAAACGTGATAGAACAAAGCATATTTCTCCCAAATTCTTCTTCACTCATGATCTTCAAAATCAAGGGACTATTGATGTCCAACAGATCCGTTCAAGTGACAATCTGGCAGATTTATTCACCAAGTCACTCCCAAAATCCTCCTTTGAAAGATTGGTACATGAGATTGGGATACGCCGATTTCGAGACATTAAATGATGTCGGCAAGAGGGGGAGGCTGTACTCTTTTTTCCTTGGTCAAGTTTTTTTCCCAATGGGTTTTTCTTGACAATGTTTTTAATGAGGCAGTCCCCATCACTAAAGGATATTGTACTCTTTTTTCTTTACTAAGATTTTTTCTCATTGGGTTTTTCTTTAGTAAGGTTTTAACGAGGCAATAATTCTAAATGGTCATCCAAGGGGAGTGTTGTGATAAAGATGGATGACCACGGTGGATATCATTTTCAAGACTGAATGAATCTCTTTACAAGATAAAAAGCAATAAATGAAGGTTAAAAGTGGAATCACCTTACATGTATAAATAGCAAGCATCGTCAGATGCATTTTACACACAATACAAAATACAAAATCTTCTCTCTCTTACTACGTACAAAGTTCTATTATCTTTTCTATTCATATACTACAACATATAATATTAGTAGATATATTAATCATTCTTATTATATTGAGATAGTCATCATTGTAAATATTATTATTAAAATTATCTAATTATATTACATTATTACATCTTTCTTATTTATTTAGTTGTTTCACAACAATGATCAAATATTCTCGTATTTAGTCACAAAAAAACGTAAGTGACCAAAAAAAAAAAAATTCTCGTATTTCATCGAGAAATTCTCCATATGTAAAAATTTTAACTAGGTCTGATATTTTTCAATTTTCATTAAAAAATGTTGAAAAAAAACCCTAATTTACTAATTCCATCGTCAGCCTCTGCCTCACAAAGCACGGTCACACTACCTAGCCTTCCACTCGCAATAGACCAAGAGAGAACTGGTTCGCCAGTTGCCGCCGCTGGTTCGCCTTCTGCCTCCGCTTCTGTTTCCGCCGCAGCTGGCTGCTGTCTTTCCCGTGAATTTGATTCCGCGTCTCCCTCTGCCGCTTCTGTTTCTGCTTGTGCTTCTCTTCTGTGCCTCTGCTCACCTCTGGTGAGTTCTTTCTCTCTTTTTTTTTTTTTTTTGTTTCCTACTTAATTTAGCTAATTAGTTGATTTAGGCATTTTTCTAAACTAGTATAACGAACTTGAAGTGGAAGGCTAGGATTAGATGAGGTGAATGGGGAAGGAACGGAGAAGAATTGTGTGTAACAGAGTAGGACTGATTGTGGGGAATTGAAGAGAAAACGGTGGAGAAGATTCTGAATAGCGAAAAGGTGAAAACTAGAGAAGGTATTACAAAGAGTGGAGGGGCGGGAGCCGGGAAGGGGTTAATAAGAGGAAGATGACAATGCCAAAGAATATTAGTTGGTGAGTATGAACATATGTTTGAGGTTAATGGTAAGTAACTAGTATTGATTCTGCGGCGGTAATTAAAAAGAATGTGAACTGCATCACATTTGGCAAGCGAAAATTGAGGCATCAATGGAAAATACAAGCTTAGAGGGGTTGTTGGATAAAAAAGAAAGGGAACTATATTGAAGAGATTTGGGGTATGATGTGTAATGGGGAGGGACGACTAGATGCTGCTGCAGAAACTAGTACTACTTGTGTTAGTTTGTGTTCTCTTGGAACCTTGGTGTATGTGTTATCAATTTCTGAACTTTCTTTGGACTAGCATAATTGTTCAGCTAAGAGTCCTCCTCTTGTAGTTGAGCTCTCTTATTAGGTATCGAAAAAGAAAAAAGCTAAACTTAGCTTATTAGTTAATTTGTTGATTTAGTTCCACTTTACTGTTAGTTAATTAGTTAATATTTTGCGTTTGGTGTTCTTATATATATATATATATATATGATCGATCAATGGGTCAATTGCTGGATCAGTTCTGATAACTATAGTTGCAACAAACGTCTCAAAGAGAGAAGAGAGGACACTAACTCCAGAAACAGAAAAGGGAAGACAGTGGCAGCGGACGGCACGACGCTCCTCCCGTCCTCAGCGGCACTCTCTTCCCAGAACGCCATTCATCATTGACAACATAGTTTATTCAAAAGAACAAGAGTGCTTAAAAAATGCCTCGTACAACCACCGTGGACTGCATTGGATGCCCTCCTCTTCGGGCTTTAACCTTCGATACACTTGGTCTCATCAAAGGTGATTCTTCTTCCTTATTTATTTATTATTTTTATTTTTTTGAGTTTTCTTGTGTGTTTTACTAATTTACTTAGCTTTTACTTTGTTTTGGGTGATATTAGTGTTGGAGGCTCGTGATAAGCAAGGAGCTCCAAGGGTAGTAGAGAGGTGGGGTGAGCCTGATTCATCCAAAGGTATCATGGCTGTTTCAATGATTCAATGCCATTCCAACCCGGTATGTGTTTTCTTGCAATACAATATTTCTCAGTCTTTGCTCTTGTAGCATTGTTTGTAGAGTGCACAAATGATGACACAGATACAAAGATACTCCTAAACACCGAAATTTGTAGATAGTAGGAAATTTATGTGTTATTCAAGCACTAACATATTCATTACTATGTAGACTTGGCCAAAATTGTTTCAAACATTCTCAGCATTGCTACTTAGTTTGTTTGAAAATTTTGTAATAATACGTATGATGTATGGTCATTAAGATTTAAGAGTGTCTTTGAGTGTTGGATACTGACACGTGTCAGACACAAACACCTCATGTAGTTGGTGACCTGGTGTCTCTGTGCTTCATACATAGAGCATACCTTTCTTTCTTTCTTTTTTTCATTTTGTTTCTCAACGTTGAAGTCAATAAACATGTCCATAGAGATGAATATAGAAACAAACTTATGATAAAAAGGTGGGAAACAATTAAAGGAAATTGTAATTCCCCTCCTTCAATGTGTTTGTTCAACGGGTTAGCTGTTTTAGTTTGATTCTCGATATGTGAGATCTGCTTTTTAGCCTTACCTGCCATGGGATAACATGTGTTTTAGGTTTTGGCAGCTTGCTTGAATAATTTTTGCCCTTTGTTAGTTAATGATTAAGTAATCCCTTGAGTTTACATAGTTATTTTAATGATAGTTTGGAATGTAATATCTTTCCATTTCTATTTAGCTTTTCAGTATTCCGCTTTTTTGTTAATGCTACTAGGGTTTTGTTTTCAAAAAGAAGTAATGTTAAAAATATAAGTGTGAACTGCAATAGGGTGAGGTTAAGCTACCTCGAGTTATGAAAAGAAGATAAAATGACACAAAACTAAGAAACAATGAGTGTAGGAATTTAGCAGGGCTGTGTGATCGCTTGAAAAATCAGATATAGCAACTTCCTTGAGTACTAAGCTTTGGGGCTCTGCATAGGTCATTTTTGAGTCTAAAGCAAACCACACTATACTTGTCTTATAGATAGGCAGTGTATTTCAGTTTAATCTATTGTTTTTATGCCTTGGAGATTTGTCCTTAATTAATAGTTTATTAGTGATGTGGTCAGGCTTTACTCTTCATTTTTCATCAAGAACTGCACATTGCATCATACTATCTTTGTGTGCGTGTCCACCACTGCCCATCATTTTATTGTAATGATTAAATAAATTTGATATTTTTATGAATTTTTTTTCTTTTTGAGAATCTTATACGGACGTAATTGACTAGTTGTAATTATTTTCCGACACTAATATAATAACTAATTTCCACCATTTGGGTTGGCTACACTACATGGATCAGTTCACCTTTTCTGGTTCTACCCTAAACCAAATTTGAAGTAAAAGCATATAGAATAAGGTTGCTTCTTGGGTTTTCCTTGATCCCCTTTTATACTATCTTCATTTTGGTTCACTTTTCCTGTTCGAGCCTCTACTAGTCTTCTTCCATGACTAAACCACATTAGGAAAGCTTCCATTATTTTTCCTTAATAAGTACCACTCTAATGTCTAATCTTATCTTATCTTGTTTGACAACTCCACTTTGGCATTCTCTCTTTAATATGAAGATGCTTTGGTTTTTTTGGCACTAAACTACATAGCATTCACTACCTTAATCATTGTTTCTGTCCTATCTGTTTGGTAGAATTTTCTTTTGAGTTTGACAATGAAGATGTGAAGCAGAAAAGCTGGATTCTCATTGTTTTCTTATCTCCTTTTTCTTTTTCGTTGCTGGTGTTGCAGTTATTAGCTGTAGCTAGGAAAAATGGCCAGGTAAGAAGAGGCTGTGGTATTTTTATTTTTGGTGACTACAGAACAAGTTTGGTTTAAATGTTGATGTACCCCTCTCTCTCTCTCCACATGTACAGATTGAGATTTTGAGTCCTGTAAGTGGAGATCTACAGGCAACAATTTCAAGTTCTAGTGATTTGGATCTTCAGTCTGATGTTGTTGGTTTGCATTTATTTGCAAAAGCAAATCTGGAGTTATCTACAAGGTATATAAATCACTGCTTTTTGACAGTTTAAGTTTGTCTTTCATTCTTGCATGTATTGTATTTTGGTTGTGCTCTATATAAGGGCAATAGTCACACTGATTTTTTTCCCCCCTACTGAATAATTAATTCATATTGGCCTTGTTTTATGAAACTGTGAACGGAGGAGACCCTACACGAGACTTAAGTCACATATTTAGGTTGCTTTGTGGATTTATATCCCTCTTCCATGTAATCCTGCTTGCTGGTCGTTAGATTATAAATCTTATTATTAGTGGGCTATTAGCCCAAATAATTTATAAAAGGTTAGGCTTGGGTTTTGTATCACATCTTTCTTTCAAAAGTATATTCAGGGGTTATTTCTTTATTAAATCAAAACCAGACACTTGAAATGAGTCTAACCTGTTGTCCTGCACTGGTGTGGTTATTTTGTATATTTCCTTGTAACTCACATCCTTTTTTACATGGTCACATTTGCATAATTTAGTGTTTGCTGCAATGGTGTACTGTTGATGTTGATGGGATTTTGCAAGCTAATAGTTAGTTATCTCTCATGCACACAATTCATTCTCTAATTTTCAAGTTGCATTAAGCTCTAGAATTGTGTGCGTACATGTCTATTTATGTATGTATGTGTGCCAATGTGTTTTGTCAACTCGTTTACTTTTATTTGAATTCTTCTGAACATACTCTGATTTGTGATTGGTCTTAGGCCTTGTACGCTACTTACATGCACATCAAAAGGGAATGCAAGCGTAAAGTCCATTGATATTACTGATTCATCGATAGAATCTTCTTGTCTTGATTCTTCAAAAGCATGGAATGTATGTGCTAGTGGTAGCATAGAGTGTTGCAAGGTGGACGGAAGTGAGAAGTTTGCTCTATTTGGAGGGTGAGTATCTATGACTTGCATCAGTTTCGCATAAAAGATTGTAAGTTATGTTGAATGCATATGGGTACTAAAAAAGTGTTCAAATAATTTATTTATTTAGGTTTGATTAAAACATAGGAACGAAATACAAGACAGTTCACCTATCATGGTAAAAAAGGGAACTGAAAAGAGGAAAAACTAAATTACAACAGTAGAGAGGGGTTATAACAGAGACCCTTCAACTCCCAAAAACTACAAATTATTCAAGTCCCTCCAAGATAGAAAATAAACCTCTTCTATAGAAATACATGTACTCAATATCAAAACATGATAATTTTAATTTAAAATCAATAAACGATAATAATCGTAGTCTAAATTATGACCAATTGCATATTCAAAGCTTTAAAAAATTTATTATTTCTGTTACTTTTTCTTTAGGATACATTGGTAAAAAATTTATATTAACTAGTAATCTTTATTATATACCTAACAGGGTATTACAGATTACCAGTTAGATTAACTCTGTAGTCTGTATTGTTATGTTACCAATAATCTAAAAAATAGTAATCCTTTTTAGTGGTAATCTAACTTATCAATCATCTTTAGTTCTTTACCCAATAAAAAAAAAAGAAACAGAAAAATAAATGAAGCACATGAGGCTAGTTTATTGTAAAAGGGTCACACTGTCAATTACATGACAGATTGTATTTACCTCTCTGTCTTTCTCTCTCTCTCTCTCTTAACACATTGCCTCATACTTTCGTGAATTTGAAAAACCGTTACCAACTGTATAGTTGTTATAGAGAAAATTTAGCCAGAGCAATATTAAATTACTACTTTTTCTATAGGAAAGGTGTTGAGGTTAATCTCTGGGATCTTGACAATTACAGTAAGATTTGGAATGCAAAATCTGTAAGTCTTTTCTTCAACTCCAAGTTTTTCATTTTTTTTCTTGTTAATTTATTTTCCCCTAGATCATGGTTGGCACATTTTACTTTTTTTTTCCCCCTCCATGCTTGATATACCAATTATTTTGACCTATGCAGCCTCCCAAGGACAGCCTTGGAATATTCACACCAACCTGGTTTACATCGGCCGCATTTCTAAGGAAAGATGACCATCGGAAGTTTGTTGCTGGCACCAACAGCCATCAGGTAATTTTAACAAGTCAATTCTTCATTTTATCAAACTGGTTTTGATCTCTAACTAGTAAGAAATAAAATATTTTTTCCCCTTCTGATACTCTTGACAAGGATTAATAATTTGTGCAAGAGTCAGAAACCATACACTTTGAAGAGGAGAACATGTTTCCACAAGGTTTATGTAAGAATAGTTTGCTAGGATTGCATAATCTGTTCTGCGATGCTTTTAGTTCAGTGATTAAGTTCCTTCAAGCGATAAATGTGCTTCTTGTTGTTTCTGTTTATAATGATGAAATCAACAGGGAGTTTTTAGTATTGTGTTTCCGCAAAAATGCTCCATTGTTCTTTCCGCATCCATTGTGTTGCATAAATAAAAAGAGAAAGGTTTCAAATATTTGGAATAACCTCAAGGATTTTTCGGGATGAGAACTTTCTGTTTTCCATATGATTAAAGTGTAATGCGTCGACTTTATTAAGCTGTCACACCTCTATTACAATGCATAAGGAAGCATTGCTTCCAGCAGCTACACTTTATTACTCATTTTCATTACCCTTTTAACATAAACTGGACAGATTCGCCTTTATGACATCTCTGCACAGAGAAGGCCTGTTCTTTCTTTTGATTTCCGTGAGACACCAATTAAAGCATTAGCAGAGGATATAGATGGAAATTCAATCTATGTAGGAAATGGGTCTGGTGACATGGCTTCTTTTGATATACGAACAGGTACTTCCCATATCATGGGCTGTTTGTTAGAAATTTATTTATAGTGATTACAGTGTTGTTTAATTAGCATACATGTATGCAATAAAATCTTTGTTAATCAATGAGATTCGATATTCTTTGCATATGTGGCTCAGTCTCTCTAATTTTCTGAAAGTAGAGAAAAGGTTTATTGCAGCCCCCATACAATTCCTCCTTATTTTCTCTACAATTCTAAGGGTAAATGTCAGATTCTTCCCATTTTCTCTTATTCCTTTTGTTTCTCTCCAATTTCCTCTTCAACCAAGCAAAAGAGAATTATCATTTTTTATGCCCAAAGTATGACTATTATGCTTGTTTGCTTCTTCCCCTCAAACCCAACCATGAAGCTATTTTGATTATCGTCTTCTTCAGCTTGAGTATGCTATGTATTTATTGATAAAGCTTAGGAGATGGTTTCTAGTTTCTACTTATTTCTTGTAAACAATTCTAGCATTGTTTTAGCCCACTGATTGAGAGAGACGTCTCAATTTTAGCATTTACATACTTGTAGGAGCCACAATATCACTGTAATTTATGTAAAAAAAAAAGAGGGGGGGGGGGGGGTAAAAGAGGTCCGGTGAGAACAAGTAGTGGTTGTATGGAACTTGGATCCTCTTCTAAAGATTGCACTTTAGAGAATAGTAAAATAGGGGGTTTCACCATTTGATTTATAAATTGGAAATGAGTTTTGCTTCTATACTAGGGTGAAAACTCTTTGCCCTTTGTTTTATAGAATCCTTGTCCCAAATTTAATCAATATTGCTTTGTTGCTGGTATTTAGACAATTATCAACAGGTGCAATTGAGTTAAACTGTATCTTGCAATTATTATTATGAACTCTATTTGCTTATTTATATTACAGGTAAATTGCTAGGATGTTTTACTGGGAAGTGCTCGGGAAGCATCAGATCCATAGTTAGGCACCCTGAGCTTCCTGTGGTAGCTTCATGTGGTGAGCATCTCTTCTTAACCTGTACATAAATGTAGATGAGGTTAAATGGTTCATAGTTCAAAAATGGTTATCAACTTAATTTGCCATGCCCTGCTGCTAATGTCCATATCATTTTCCCACCCTCTCTTTCTGTATAGGATTGGACAGCTATCTGCGAATTTGGGATACAAAGACTAGGCAGCTTCTTTCTTCTGTGCGTGTTCTGCCTTCTTTCTTTGTCCACTGCTGTATGCTGTATAATGTTCATGATGCTTGTATGTGTATGCCACTGGAAAATATTTTTTTTTAATGATCATTTTGTTAATTTTCATTGGTTGTAGGTTTTCCTTAAGCAACATCTTTTGCATGTGGTTTTTGATTCCGGCTTCACTGTTGAAGGTTAGTAACTTTCATTCTTATTTTATTTATATTTTGAGTTCTACATTTGTTGTTTTTTCTTTTGGGAAGAAAAAATGGACAGAAGACATGGATGATCATAGGTTATGATGCCTTGAGTAATCCTCTAATATTATACCTCATTGTTAATCTGATTAAATGACATGCTTTGGAATGAAACAATGATTTAGGAGCTGTGGCCTGCAGCTGTTGGCATCAATCTTACTAATAAGACTCAAAATTTCACTCCAATAATATCTGTTTAATCTAGGTGTGTTTGTTTTAGCCTTTTTATGCAAAAAAGTTCACTTTTTTAAGACTTGTAATTTCTTTATTTTAAGATTTCTTATTTGTTTTGGGTAGCAGTTCTTTATTTTTGTAAATTTTCATTATATAAGCAGAAATACCCCAAGGGGCAGATCTACCATGCAAGGAGCAATCTGTGAATGAGATCGGTGTTATGGAAGGGATTGAAGCACCATCTTTGAAAAGGAAAAAGTCTTTAAAGAACAAAGGAAACGTTACAGATAGTGAGAGGAAGAAAAGATCTAAGCATAGCAAAGAAGGCAAAAAGTCTAAAGAAAATGATGAAGGTGAGAAGATTGTGTCAGAGTAAATCGAAATCCAAGAAAAAAAGCAAGAGCACGAAATGTGAAATTGATGAAGGGTTGTGATTCATATGGATCAAATTCCATGTGATGTTACTACAAAGTATCAGATTCTACAACCATTATAATACATGATGATGATGATGGACACATGCAAGTATTAGTTAGCAATTTTTGTGTTTTAATTGGATCATCTTAGAGGTGAATTTTAGGGAATTTAATTATTTATGTGGCATGGATGAGGCAAGTTTTTTCAATGCTCTGGTTTCTCAAAGCATGCAAGGTTAGATTAGTGTTAAGTTATTTAATATATAGAGGTTTAGTCATACAACTTTTCATGGAAAATATTCAGTGTTCTGTTTTATAGGTGTTTTGTGATCAATTGTTTTTGCTCATATGATAATGCTCAATTTTGTTAATCAGTGTAATCAAAATTGTTGAGATTGTAGTATTTAAATGGTCAAAGTCAACTTGTGAAATTGTGTTCCTGATCAAGCCTAGAGCAGAGAAAAGGGAAATGAAATGGTAGAAGAGAAAGGTGCGAGGAAGAATACAGAGAGAACAGAAAGAATAAGGATTTTCTGAGTAGGGAAAAATGATTACAAGTAACAGAATCAATTACACACTGGCTGCGTTTGGCTTAACTAGAGTGTGAGATATGGATACAAAGACATGAACAATAAAGACAGATATAAAAGATACACAAATTCTTATAACTTGTTTAGTAATTATAGACCACAATTGAACACTACATATAATAATTTTAAAAAATACCAATTTTACTCTAAAATCCTAATCCACTGCATTTCTTCCTCCACTAGCACCATCAACTAATTGTTTGTCATCATGTCTTTCAAAATTTGTGTCGCACGATAGATGTGTGTTACTGTGTCTATGTATTTGAAGAACACACACCCACTAACCAAATACAACCTAATTACTATCAGCTAATTATATACACCGTAGACCATACTGATAAATTATCCTCAAACCTAACTATACTCTTAAATTAACTCATTATGGTTAAACTAACCTACCTCTGATTCAACCTAACTAAGTTAACTCTCCATCTTGCATTGTATGCTACCTTACAAGTTACAAGCTATATCTATGCAAGCTTACTAATATTCTCCATCAAGTTAAGAGAGCTTTCACAAACACACAATACAAACTTGGACAATGAAAAAAAAACGAAATCATTGTACTTCCTCCCTCAAGCTTGGGAAGTGCAAATCTAACCGTCCTAATTTATCAAGCATCAATTTAAACGTGCCTGGAGTCAAAGCGTGAGGATTTGATTCTATCATTTAATGGGAAATCACTTCAAAATTCTCGCCTCAACTTTCTCTTTCACTGCATGGCAAAAATGGACTTGCTCTTATACGTAATGCGAACTGATTATCACAACTTTCTATATTGAGATGTATTTGCCAATTTTTCTATGCTATCTTTGCCAAATTTGGCGTTGTAAACCACAAGGACAGAAGTTGGCTTTGCTCCCAGCATCCCATATTCCTAGGAAGAATTTCAATTTTCCAAAATAATCAAACCTCGCGAAAGTTGTAACCATCCATCATCACTACAACAAAAAACAGTATTTATAACCAATGCCGTAAGCAGGCTATGGTGGGGGGGAACCTATAGGAAGGAGAAGTTCTTTCATTCACAAGTCAACTAATGAAGGCTCGCCTATCTTTGAGTGTGTTTTTATGGAACTAATGTATCCTCGAGCTACCTTTAACAAACTTCAGTTATTCTTGATCTTTTCCTTTCAGTTTTGTGATTGGAATTTCCATTGCTTTTAGTATCCCCTCTTTGCACTTTTTTTATTTTTTTATTTTTTTTGGCTATTTCATATGCATGGATATAGAAATTTTCAATGGATTCTTGCGAGTCAGTGACAATGATCACGGAGGCAATATCAACTATATAAGTGCGACAAGAAAGGGAGCTTAAGGAGAAGGTGAAGAGAGATAAGACTAGTGGAGAATGAGATGATAATGAAGCAAACATAATAGAGGTTGTTCTTGTTCAGCTGGTCGGATCTCTTCTGTGTAACTCGTCCACCTTGGAATAACTTTAGATTTTTCTGGTTCGATGAGTTATACCTTGGCTTGGTAGACGAAAAACACGAAGCGCGGATATCTGTAAAGGCCACTTATACTAAAGTCAATTTTTGGCGTTTTCTTAAAAATGATTCAAATAGCAATATAAAACATACCCCTTTTTTGTAGTCATATCACCTTTATAACTTATATGTATTATGAAATTATAGTCCTCGATGAAAATTGAGTTTCAATTTGGCCCCTAAAGTTGTACTCGAGTCCCAAAGTAATTCTCGAACTTTATAGTTATTCAATTTTGAACTTGCACTTCGAAATTCATAGTAGTCCCTAAACTATTTTCCGTCAATGAGACGTGATTGGAAAGCTAACTTGGACTTACTCTTACCACGCTGATGTGGCGGATACATTTTTTTGTCATTTTAATCCCCAAAATCCTTTTAAAAACCCTAATCCTCAGATTAGCTGCACCTTTTTAGAAGAATCAGTGGAAAAACTTCCAGCACTAACCCAGCGACAGGTTTGCAACGTGCATAAATCCTTTCTGAGCAGTTCTAGATACGGTCTACCTTCGTACTATGTCAAAGGCTGTTTCCGAGGGACATGTTCACAATCCATTTTTAGACTTGTTGCTCCCTACGCTCGTCGAACTTAAAATTCTTAAGTCTCGGATGCACGGATGGGATAGGGGACGGGGTGGGTGTCTTTGCCAGCTGAGTCAATCCAAGAGAAAAGTTGGGTCGCATTGGATTGGCGTGGCAATATGAACTCTTCGGCATCACAGTTTGGATGGATTCCATGCTAATAGGCTTTGTGTACCGACCTCGCTCAATATTTGCCACAGTACTTCACTTTCTGGGCACCGTAAAGATAACATGCCAGTGCGTCGAATGCAATTGATGTTAGATAAAAGAAACACTTATGCTTTTAAAGAAACTAGAATCATAACATGCAAATAGACACAGATAATAAATTTTGTCACAAACAACTTGCCTTTCAAAATCATATCTTGTAAGTTGCACAATGCCGTTGATGGAGTAATTGGATCAAGATCTTCAGGGTTGATGTTTTTTGAAGAGTTTTTTCCTAATTGAGATTGACTTCGGCATCCCGTAGGTTCTGATATTGTGGGTTCCCCATGTATTGAAACAGTTGGCGCATTCTCTTAACAATTGGCTCATTGTCCTCGTTATCAGAGTCGAAAGCTACTGTAAGTGTCACCATGTGCTGTGAGGCAGCTTCTTCTGTAGATGATTTTGTGTTCCTTTGACAATGCGCACCTTTCTCCTCATATCTTTCATGCTTTCCAATGTTGTAAATATCCAAGGGGCACAAAACAGAAACAACCAATATATTCAATAATGTAGATAAAATAAAGCAGAAGAAGATGAATCTAAATAAAAAATTATCCATTATAATGCAAAAATGAACATCCAATTGACACTGTCCAAATAACATCTAGCTATATCATAAAAATGAACTACGATATAAAGAATGGAACTTATACACGCAATAAAATGTACTCACCTTAGGGGCCACTGTCTGTCTTTTCCGGTTGTTATGTGCGTCCATGTCTTGAGGGTGGTTTTGTTGTGGTCTTGCGAGGCTGCCCTTTCGTGGATTCCTCCTTGCTCTCTCTAGCGATGGTGCTTCGCTGTTCGGATACATCCAGAAAATAACCATGCAATTGTTCACATAAGAATACCAAAATTGTAACCATATAAAATATCTAATGCACACCGAAACACAACCACTTTTACAATTAGGAAAAATTACACCAAACTATTAAATATTCTACTCACTTCAACTCGCATCATTCTCTTACTTGAAAGATAACCAATGAAACTTACTCAAATTCAAATAGGTACTTACTATGGGAGGCATTGAAGTTTTTTGTACTCTCTTTGAGTGTGCTTCTTTAGAATGTGGTTTTGTTGGCGTCTTACGTGCTCGGTCCTTAAGTTCTTTACCTTTTTCTGCTTTGTTTGCAATGCATATCTGATTTTTAAAGATCCAATGTATCAGATAGTAATCCTCCAAATTAGATATGAAAAAAAATTCCAAGTTATAAAAATTATATTATTCTTGTGAAAGCAAGGTATCATAGTACAGCATAAATAAGAACTCGTTTAAATTAGTACCTCGGAAAGAACAACATTAGTTGCCTTCTTCTTGAGTTCAGCAGTAGTCCATGCAGTGATCTATGGCTCCGGTTCTTGAAAGTCATCGAGCGGACCATGTTTCAGTCGATGGAAGTACAATACCTAGAGAGAAGGAGGTAACAATTTATGGTTTGCAACATGAATGGTATGCTGCATCTATTAATAATTTAATAATATAACATACCAAGAGGACGAACATGCAACCCTCGCATGTTTGGTGCTTTTTAACTTTATATTTTTAAATTGCCTTTTCCAATCACTTGAAAGTCTTCAATGGCCAATTGAATCTACTTGGATCCGAGACATCCAGAATCGAGGGTATGTGCCACGGTGAGATTGTTTGTTGGGCATAGGAACATCTTTAAGACCACTAAAATGAAATGTCGTCAGAAATCCATCCTGTTTGCTTCAGTTTCCATAGAGCAGCTGTAGTCGACATCGCGCAGTTCGGTGGTCATTCTTATGTGGAAATGTCCTATGACAGCCACATGGGCACCATTCTTTTTGTTGAACTCGGAAAAAGTCATCGCCTACTTTATTGAAACATCTAAATACTTACAATTATCGGTAGGATAGAAACATCGAAATCGAACGACTAGGCACAACAAAAGCTACTTAATATGGAAGATAAACTCACCATCAGAAGAAATACCTAAAATCCGCCCAATCAACTTGGCGTTAATGCAAATGTTGCTGACATATACTTTCAATGTGCTTGTTCGGATGTCGTAGGCCTTTGCTAGCTGAACCATGATATCCTGCTTCACAGGCCAGTGTAGGATTCGCTTCAGAAATCTGAATCTTATAGCTTCTATTTCTACTCGCTATGCTTCACCATTGTTTTTTTTTCCAAGTGGTTGATTGATAAAACCCAATTTTGTGGTTTATCTTGTGTTGAATTTAGGGGGATTTTATCAACTTATCTAACATTTATTTAATGAAATAGCATGTTTTGTGAAATTCTCCTAATTTGTGCTTAAGAGTTGAAAACATATTTTTTAGGCCTTAAAATAGCTAAATCTAATTCACTTTAATTCCATTCGATGCCTTGATATGTTTGTTGAGTGATTTCAGGCTTATAAGGCAAGGATTGGATGGAAAAAGTGAAGAGAAAAGCATGCAAAGTGGAGAATTCATGAGGAAATGAGCATTTGTAGAATTCATGGCCACGCGCACGCGTCATCCACGCGTACGCGTGAGGAGGAAATTTGCCAGCGACGCGCGCGCGTCGTTCACGCGCACGCGTGACGTTCGTTACGTGACCTCATTAAAGGCAACACGCTGGGAGCGATTTCTGAGCCATCCAGGCCCAATCTAACTCATTTCTAAAGCTATTTGATGCAGAATTCAAGATGGGTCAAGGAGGAGCAATTAGTGTAGCTTAGGATCATGCTTTAGGTAGTTTCTAGAGAGAGAAGCTCCCTCTTCTCTCTAGAATTAGGTTAGAATTAGGGTAATCTCTCTTAGATCTAGGTTTTAATTCTTGTTTTTATCTAGTTTTCTTTACAATTTCTTGTTCCTACATCCTTATTCTCTTAATTTTACTTGTTAATTCCCCTTTTAT
Source organism: Arachis hypogaea (assembly GCF_003086295.3). NCBI lineage: Eukaryota > Viridiplantae > Streptophyta > Magnoliopsida > Fabales > Fabaceae > Arachis > Arachis hypogaea. The sequence goes on from NC_092046.1 coordinate 12,283,583, forward strand.
GTTCTTTTCATGTTCATACACTATTGTTGGATTTGGATTTTCTTCAATGCAATTTTATGTTTTCATGTTATTGATGTTTAATTGAGTTGTTATTGTTATTTTCTCGCATTGGGTAGTAGTAGATTTTATTATTCTTTCAATTTTATCATGCTTTTCTTTTATGCGTTCCAAGTGTTTGACAAAATATTTGGTTGGGCTTTAGAGTAGTTTTTGAGCATTCTTGGCTTGGAAAGAGAAATTGGACAATCTTGAGTCATTAATACCCAATTTAGATTGGTGATCTAGAGTTGTTAGTTAATATTGTTTCCATTGATGCTAATATTTTGCTAATTCAATTAGTAAGTTGATTAGGACTTTTGGATTGAGATTAACTAGTCCTATTTGACTTTCTCTTAATATGAAGATAACATTGTACCTTCTTTCGATGTTGGAGATGACGAAATAGGATTAGCTCTTGTTAATTATTGTATGATGATTAATGACTAGGATAGAAAGTCTTGATTCTCAATCCTTTCCATGAATGCCTCTTGTTAGTAATTGTTATCTTTAGTTGTTTGTTTTAATTTCTTGTCATTTAAATTTCTTGCACTTTTATCAACCCAAACCCTTGAACCTCATAACCAATAATTAGGCACTCGATTGTAATTCTTAGGAAGAACGACCCGGGACTAATACTCTCGGTTATTTTTATTGGGTTGGACTTGTGACAACCAAAAATTAAACTTTGATTTAGTGTTATCTGTCGGTTTGGAACTATACTTGCAACGAAGTTATCTCTCTTATTGAGAAGAAATTCTAAGCCGACGGTAACACTCTTTTCAAATTTTTGGCGCCGTTGCCGGGGAATCGCAATGTGTGCTTGCTATTAGTTATTGTTCATATGTAAATAATGTGAATAGTTTGATTTTTGCTTGCTTGCTAGTCTTAGGACTTGTTTTCTTTGTTTCTTATTAGCTTTTGTTGTTGTTTTCCCTTTTCCACTATGAATTCTTACCCTTTTAGCTATGAGTTTGGTTCAAACTATGTTGCAGAAAATGGAAACTTCAATGGAGATTTGCATCAAGGATTTGAAAATCAAAGATGGGAGGAGCCTCATTCATACGGACAACCTTCTTGGCAACACCCTTCTCCGGTTTCTTATGGGTACAATCCAACTCCTAATGCTTACCAACTTAATGGATATGATGTAGTGACCCTCATTGTGGTTGTCAATCACAATCACCACACACATATGACCCCTTCCCTTAACATAGCCCTCAACCACCATACTCACAAGCCTCCTACCGCCATTCACCTCCATATGATCCTAATCCATACCTACCATACTAACCGCCTTACGAGCCATATGAACCACACTTAAAGCCACCGCCATTCCAACACTAATACTCCCAAGAATTACCATCTCCATATACACCACCTCAATACTCTCACCAATATGAGCCACCTTCCAACTATGACACTCTTCCTCCAAACAATGAACCCTCTCTTCCACCACCACCTTCATTGGACGAATCTCTCCAACCCCTAATGCAAGAACAATAAGAACTTCTAACTCGTTGCCAAAAGCAAGGGAAAGTCGTGGCTAACTTAACTGAAGTGATGAGCCAGTTGGCATCATTGTGCTCAACTATCCAAGACACCCTTATTATTAAATGTGGAGGATTAATTAAGGAGCACAATGAGAAGGAGAATTTAGAGTTTCAAGGTGAAGAAAAAGAGTTGAAGCAAGAATTGCAAGAAGAGGAGGAAGTAGAGATAATTGAACTGGAAGAAGTGGTTGAATATTTAGGAGATGTTGAATGCAAAGAGGAATCCCAAGTTGAAGAATCTTCTTTCATAGAGTTTGAAATTGATGTTGAGGAGGCTAGTGCACAACCTCCAAGGTATATTGTGAATGAAGAATTGGAAGAAATAAGACAAGCAACAAACCCTCCCATTTATGATGATTCTGTATCAACATATGATCCTTTTGAGCTTGATGAATCCTTCCCCATTGAATTTGAAGTTGATGTTGAAGTAGATTTCACTCAATCTCCAAGATACGATTTGAGTGATAGGAAAGAGCTAGAAGAAATTGGTGAGGAATAATGTGAACCTTAAGAAGCTTGGAAAGAGGTAGAGCTTGAAACATCTTGTCAAGTGGTGGAAGCCTTTAGAAGAGGATGGATGGTGCGGTATTTACAACCACACTTACTTACCGGCAAGTGCACCGGGTCGTACCAAGTAATACCTTACGTGAGTAAGGGTCGATCCCACGAGGATTGATGGACTAAGCAACAATAGTGTTTGATAGGCTTAGTTAGACAAACAAAAATTGGTGTTGAGATGCAATATAAAAGACATTAAACAATATCAAAAATATTGAAGAAAGGCAAGTAAATACTTTGGAAAAAATATGGAGAAGATAGTTAAGGTTTCAGAGTTATCTATTTTTCCGAATTAACTTTTCTTACTAACTAATTTAATTATGCAGGATTTAATTTATGGCAAACTGTATGGTAGCGTTTGGTGGAGAGACAGAGATAGAAAGACTAAGACTGAGAGACAGAGACTAAGAGACAGAGATTGAAATAAATTTCAGTATTTTGTTTGGTGCAAAGTGGGAGACAAAAATTAAAACACGAATAAAATTCTAATTTAATTTGTACAAATGATAAAATTGGAATTAATTAATTGAAATGAAAGTATTTTAGGTATAAAATGTTATTAAAATTTCAGTCTCTATCTCTAAAAATTTTAGTCCCCTGTGTCTCTACTTTTTGGAGGTACTGAAATACTGAAACTTTGGAGACAGAGACAAGAATTTTAGTACCAGTCTCTGAACCAACAAACATAATACTGAGTCTCAGTCTCTCAGTCTCTATCTCAGTACCTCAAAACAAACGCTACCTATGTGACTAGACCCTAATTCCTTAGACCTTCCTAGTCTCCTCTAAAATTCATTAACTGCCAATTCCTTGGTCAATTAATTCCAATTAGAGGGTGATAATCAATTTCTAGTTTATATGCCACAAAACTCTAATTATCCAAGAGGTAAAAGGATTATATGTCACGTATCCTATTAAATTCAGATAATTAAAATTTAGGAGAAATAGTTTTCAAGCTGTTGTTCAGGTAAAGAGTTTTTCAAAGTTTTACAAGAACTCAAATAGAAAGAGGGTCATACTTCCGTTCCACCCAAATTCATAAAATAAAGAGCGAAAACAATTCTTAAATTATAAATCCATACATAAATTAAAATAGTAAAAGCAATAAAATTAATCATAGAAATAGACAGAGCTCCTAACCTTAACAGTGGAGGTTTAGTTGCTCATGGAAAAGAGAAAATAAGGATTCAGGTAAAAAGGTACAGCGTACCAATCTGATGGTATCAGATCCCTTTTTATAACTAATCCTAATAAATTTAAAATCTAATATTAAAAAATTAAACTTAAAATAATATATTTTTCTAATTTAAGATTTGAATTTAAATTTGAATTAATTAACAGATCTTCAGTTGATGGGTGGGGACCACTTGTTCTATCCATTCTGCAGCTTCTAATCTGTGTTTACTGGGCTGAAAATTGAGTTAAAACAGCCCAGAAATTGCCCCCAGCGTTTTTCTGCATTTTCTGCACGTGGCGCATGTGACGCGTCCACGTCGTCCATGCGTTCGCGTCATTTGTGCAGATTCCAGTCCACGCGATCGCGTCAGGCACGCGATCGTGTCATTGCGATTTCTTCCATTCCGTGCGGTCGCGTGAGCCATGCGTCCGCGTCGGTATTCGCTGGTCATCTCCTTGGCTTCTTCTCTTTCTCTGCAAAAACTCCATCAAATTCTGCCAAATGCTACCTAAAATAAACAGTATTGCACAAAACTCAAAATAGCATCCATAGTGGCTAAAATATAATTAATTCTTAATTAAACTCAACAAATTAGATGCAAATTCACTAGGAAAAGATAGACAAGATGCTCACGCATCAATGGACGGGAGTGGAATGTGCTTTATCAAGGTCATTGAAAACTTCTCTACCTAAGTCACCATCTATTCCTTCATTTGAGTGGGTAAAACTTATTACTCTTAGCTTTTTTTATCCCACTTGAATTTGGTTTGCTTTAAACAGATGACCAACTTAGGGCGCTTTGTGGAATGAAGCGTAAGAGAAGGATGTTTAGTCGTTGGCGTTGTAAATCTAGGTTCATTATGGTTGGAAGCTCAAAGTTTAGGAGCATGGATTGGTGTAGTTCTCAATTGATAGGATCTAGGAGGATGTTTGGGTGCTTATATGAGAATTCTATGTGCATATCACCCGGATGGAATTACCATGATCAACTTGAAGATAGGTGTGAAAACAACGTTTGGAATCCTGGATTACAAGACGCGGATCAATTTTGAGAGCTCCAATCTTGTGAAGAACATCACCAAGGTTTGGTGCACTTAGTTAGAAATTCTGACAACCAATGGAAGACCAAGCATTGGTGGAAGTTCAAGGATGAATTCAAGCACAAGCCACCTTAATGAGAGCTTTCCATAAGTCCAACTTAAGGACAATAAATAAAAGTGCTAGGTGGGAGGCACCCCACCATGGTAACATCTTTTCGCTTTTCTCTTTTGTAAATATTGGTAAATAAGTTAAATTTCATGTTTATTTTGGTTTGTTGAGTTTAGTTGGTAGTCTAGTATGTCAAATAAGGTTTGATGGTGTTTTGGTAGTTGTTTAGATGTTTGGAATGCTTGCTTTGGTGCTAGAACTTGAAAAATTTTGAAAAACAGAGCACCCAGCCACGCATACGTGTCACCCACGCGTACGCGTGAACCCAAGTTTCCAACCCATCCACGCGTACGCCTCGCCCACGCGTATGCGTGACCCCCAAAAATTTCCAGGTGCAGTACAAAAACCAGAGAGTTGTGCGCGTAGGGTGCGAGAATTGTGCGTCTAGCACAAATTCCTCCCACGCGTACGAGTGATCCACGCATATGCGTCACCCTCAATTTTGTGCCTTCCACGCCTGCGCGTCTTCGACGCATATGCGTCACACCCCAACTTTGCCATGCACGCGTACGCGTGACGCCCTGTTCTGTTTCACTCACTTCTTTTCTTCTCTTCTCTCCATTTCTTTTCTTCTTTTCCCTTCTCTTCTTCTCTTTCCTTCCTCCAATCATCATCCACCACGACCATGCACCATCTATCACCACCGTATTTAGTTAGCTAGCTAGTTAGCTACTTACTTAGTTAGTTTAATTTCTGTTTTTCTATTTTTCATGATAAGTGTTGGATTATTAATTTAGTTTGCTGTTTATTGCTACTTATTATTAACTTAATGCTATTTTAGTATAATTATTTTTTATATTCATTGTTGGATTTCTTTATTGAGGATACAATTGGTTACTTGGTTTTGAATTTTTCATGCTCAACATTTCTGCATACCAAGTACTTGTACATTGCCTTCAAAGCACTTTAAATCTTTTTAATTGCATGTTTGGCCACCATGTGATTTGATTTCATTATCCATTATTAGGCAATTACTTCTATTCAATGCATTTTTTGTTAGGTAATGCTGTTTATGATTGAGTTTTATTTAGATTATTTATTTCATGTATTGAGATTTTGGAATTGTGAAATTGGATCGTAAGCTTACATAATTGCATATTTTTTAGCTTTTCAAGCTTTGTGGACCATGCTTGCTATGTGATTGATTTTCACTTCTATCTTCCTTTTCCTAAATTCTATAGCACCCATGTCTTCCACTTCTATGTCAATTAGGTATTGCAAATAAAATTCAAAAGTGTGTCATTGATTGATGTGTAAGTTTCATATTCCATTTTGTTCATTAAAGTTACCTTGCACATCAATTTATGTCCATACCTCATCCAATTCACAATTATTTGATTTTTACTTGAGTACTTTTATGCTTCTCTATTGCTTGTTGTTTGCCTTAACCAACAAGTTTACTTTAAAGTATTTCAAGCGCACTAAAATGAGTGGAATACATACTCTTTTTGTGTAGTGGTGACACATTTGTTTGTATCAATGTCACACACTTATTACTTCGCTTCATTTTAGTAATTCTTACCTCATTCCAACAATATATGCTTCCTTGCTTTTGCATTTACTTGTCTTACTCACCTATTTTCTATCTTTCAGGATGATTTACCATAAGCGAAAATGGAAGCGGAAGAAAGAACACGCAGCAGCCGGTTGATCCACCAGCTGAAGGTGGCAATCCGTATAATCGCCGTACTCCCTTGCTCATCTTTGAATACACTAAGGACGGTGCAAACTTTTAAGTGTGGGGAGGTCGTCTGACCAATCGGTGTTTTTGGATGAAAAATTTCTAATCCTAACACTTTCGTATTTCATCTTTAGGTCATTAGAATTTTTAGTTGCATTTTCTTAGTTTGCATATAATAAGCTTAGTCAAAATAATGAAATCTTCCAAGAAAATTTTATCTATAGGGCAACCCCCAATTGATTTGAAAAAAAAAAATTTCATTGAACTTGCTTGAATTATATATTGTGGAGCATGTTTTTGAGCTAAGAACAGATGAGCATGTGAGTCTTGAGCCTAATTGTGTGTATTATTCTCTTTCTATGATTACAATCTTTGATTTGTTTGATTCTTTATGTCCATTATTCTGTGTATGAATGCATTTATATGATTGAGGCCTTCATTTCATTGAGCTCACTTACCCAAATGACCTTACCTTTTATCTGCCATTGTTAGCCAACTTTGAGCCTATGTTAATCCCCTTTTGTTCTTAATTTTAGTACATTACTAGCTTTAATGTGAAAAACAATAAATGTCCTTCATTTAGATCTTTGATTAGCTTAGACTAATGAGGGTGTTTATCATTCGATTGTGAAAAATTTGAAAACATTGGCAGAGGTAAAAGTGTATTTTGAGTTTTCATTGAAAATTGGGTATGTACTTATGCATTAAATGTTTAAACCATATGCATTGGTTCTTTTGTATATAATTCATCAAAAAGAAAAAAAAAAGAGAAAAACAAAAGAAAAAAAAAAGAAAATATAGAAAAAGAAAAAAATAAAAAAATAAAAAGCGATAAAAAGGGGACAAAATGCCCCAAAGTTAAAGTAATAATAACAGTGCATATATGTTGTGATAAAAAGAGAATGCATGAGTGTGTGAAAAAGTGAAGAATTGGTAGTTAGATTTGCTTTGAATTGTATAGGTTGTTGTTTAGGTTAGGTGAGAGCTTAAACTAGTCAAATATTCAAATTTCAAGCTCACTTAACCAAATACAATCCTACCTTGATCCTAGCCCTATTACAACCCATGGATAAGTTCTCATGATATTTGTATGCATGCATTTGAATAATTATTGATTGTTAGATGAAAAACAAATATTGAAAAACATGATTAGAGGAGAATTGAGTGAATTAACCATATACACTTGAGTTACTAGAGCAGAAACACATCCGGTGAGGATTCGATCTCTCAATTACATGTTTTCACCCATGATAATCTCTTATCTTGCAGGTTTATAATTCTTTTTAATAACTAAATTCAATTGTGGATTTGACTTGGTTGTTAATACTTTTAGCCCTCATGTTCATATTTGTTTTCTTGAAAATTGATTTATTTTGATCAAGTAGTTGCATGCATTTAGATAAATTACATTTAGATAGATTGCATCTAGATAGTTTGCATTGAATAAATGTTGATACCCTTTGTCTCTTTCTTGAGTTTAGCATGAGGACATGCTTAGTTTAAGTGTGGAGAGGTTTGATAAACCCCAATTTTGTGGTTTATCTTGTGTTGAATTTAGGAGATTTTATCAACTTATCTCACATTTATTCAATGAAATAACATGTTTTGTAAAATTCTCCTAATTTGTGCTTAAAAGTTAAAAACATGCTTTTTAAGCCTTAAAATAGCTAAATCTAATTCACTTTAATTCCATTCGATGCCTTGATATGTTTCTTGAGTGATTTCAGGCTTATAAGGCAAGGATTGGATGGAAAAAGTGAAGAGAAAAACATGCAAAGTGGAGAATTCACGAGGAAATGAACATTTGCAGGATTCATGGACACATGCACGCGTCATCTACGCGTACGCGTGAGAGAGAATTTTGTCAAAGCCACGCGCACGCGTCATCGACGTGCACGCATGACGTTCGTCACGTGACCTCATTAAAGGCAACACGCTGGGGGCGATTTATGAGCCATCCAGACCCAAATCCAACTCATTTATGAAGCTATTTGATGCAGAATTCAAAATGGGTCAAGGAGGAGCAATTAGTGTAGCTTAGGATCATGCTTTAGGTAGTTTCTAGAGAGAGAAGCTCCCTCTTCTCTCTAGAATTATGTTAGAATTAGGATAATCTCTCTTAGATCTAGGTTTTAATTCTTGTTTTCATCTAGTTTTCTTTACAATTTCTTGTTCCTACATCCTTGTTCTCTTAATTTTACTTGTTAATTTCCCTTTTATGTTCTTTTCATGTTCATACACTATTGTTGGATTTGGATTTTCTTTAATGCAATTTTATATTTTCATGTTATTGATGTTTAATTGAGTTGTTATTATTTTCTCGCATTGGGTAGTAGTAGATTTTATTATTCTTGCAATTTTACCATGCTTTTCTTTTATGCCTTCTAAGTGTTTGACAAAATACTTGGTTGGGCTTTAGAGTAGTTTATGAGCATTCTTCGCTTGAAAAGAGAAATTGGGCAATCTTGAGTCATTAATACTCAATTTAAATTAGTGATCTAAAGTTGTTAGTTAATATTGTTTTCATTGACGCTAATCTTTTACTAATTCAATTAGTAAGTTGATTAGGACTTTTGGATTGAGATTAACTAGCCCTATTTGACTTTCTCTCAATGTGAAGATAATATTGTACATTCTTCCGATGTTTGAGATGACGAAATAGGATTAGCTCTTGTTAATTATTGTATGATGATTAATGACTAGGATAAAAAGCCTTGATTCTCAATCCTTTCCATGAATGCCTCTTGTTAGTAATTGTTATCTTTAGTTGTTTGTTTTAATTTCTTGTCATTTAAATTTCTTGCACTTTATCAACCCAACCCCTTGAACCTCATAACCAATAATTAGGCACTCGATTGTAATTCCTAGGGAGAACGACTTGGGACTAATACTCTCGATTATTTTTATTGGGTTGGACTTGTGACAACCAAAAATTAAACTTTGATTGAGTGTTATCTGTCGGTTTAGAACTATACTTGCAATGAAGTTATCTCTCTTATTGAGAAGAAATTCTAAGCCGTCGGTAACGCTCCTTTCATTGATCATACCATTCATGTAACGAGGTGAACAACGTGTCTCTACTAGTTTCTGTCAACAAAGAAAGTAGCCGTAAGAAGCAAATACAATCATGTTAAAGTATAATCCAATAACAATGAACTGCGTATTACCCTTTTTATCATCTGGCAAAACTTTTCACTGGCACAAATCAGGTGGGTTTATAATATGGAAAAAAAGGATAATACGCAGTTCACTGTTATTGGCTTCTATTTCAACATGATTATATTTGCTGCTTACGGCTACTTCCTTTGTTGAAAGCAACTAGTAGAGACACGTTGTTCACCTTGTTACATGAACGATATGATCAACCACTTGGAAAAAAAACAATGGTGAAGCAAAGCGGGTAGAAATAGAAGCTATAGGATTCGAATTTCTAAAGTGAATCCAACATTGGCCTATGAAGCAAGATATCATGGTTCAGCTAGCAAGGTCCTACGACGTCCGAACAAGCACATTGAAAGTATATGTCGGCAACATTTGCATTAACGCCGAGTTGATTGGGCGAGTTTTAGGCATTCCTTCTGATGGCGAGTTTATCTTCCATATTAAGTAGCCTTTATTGTTCCTAGTCGTTTGATTTCGATGTTTCTATTCTACCGGTAATTGTATGTATTTAGATGTTTCAATAATGTAGGCGACGACTTCCCCAAATTCAACAAAAAGAATGCTGCCCATGTGGCTATCAAAGGACAATTCCACATAAAAACGACCACCGAACTGCGCGATTTCGACTACAGCTGCTCTATGGAAATCGAAGCAAACAGGATGGTGTTCAGACAACATTTCATCTTAATAGTCTTAAGATATTCATCTGCCTAACAACTCAACAAACAATCTGGATGTCTCAGATCCAAGTAGATTCAATTGGCCGTTGAAAACTTTCAAGTGATTAGAAAGCCAATTGAAAAATATAAAGTTGAAAAGCACCCTTGCATGTTTGCCCTATTGGTATGTTACATTATTAAACTACTAGTAGATGCAGCATACTATTCATGTTGCAAACCATAAATTGTTACCTTCTCTCTAGGAATTGTACTTCCAACGACTGAAACATGGTCAACTCGATGACTGTCAAGAATTGGAGCCATAGATCACTGCATGAACTGCCGCTGAACTCGAAAAGAAAGGAACTAGTGTTCTTTTCGAAATACTAACTTAAACGAGTCCTTTCTTATACTGTACTATGATACCTTGCTTCCACATGAATAGTATGATTTTGATGTTTTTCCCAAATCTAATTTGGAGGATTACTATCGGATACATTGGATCTTTAAAAATCAGGGATGCATCGCAGACAAAGCAAAAAAAGGTGAAAAACTTGAGGGCCAAGCACATAAAACAACAACAAAACCACGTTACAAAGAAGCACATTCAAAGAGGGCACGAAAAACTTTAGTACCTCCCAAGGTAAGTATCTAATGAAATTTGAGTAAGCTCCATTGATTATCTTTCGAGCAAGAGAATGATGCCAGGTTGAAGTGAATAGATTATTTAATAATTTGGTATAGGTTTCCCTAATTGCAAAAATAGTTCTGTGTTTCGGTGTGCATTGGATATTTGGTATGATTACAATTTTAATATTCTTATGTGAACAATTGCATGGTTATTTTTTTATTTTCTGGATATATCATAATAGGGAAGCACCGTCGCTAGAGAGAGCAAGAAGGAATTCATGAAAAGGCAACCCCATAAGAGCACAACAAAACCACCCTCAAGATGAGGACGCACACAACCGAAAAAACAGACAGTGGCCCTAAGGTGAGTACATTTTATTGTGGGTATAGGTTCCGTTCTTTATATCGTAGCTCATCTTTATGATACAGTTGGATGATATTTGGACAGAATCAATCAAATGTTCATCTCCACATTATAATGGATGTTTTTTATTCAAATTCATCTTCTGCTTTATTTTATCTACATTATTGAATATATTGGTTGTTTCTGTTTTGTGCCGCGTTGGATATTTACAACACAAAAAAGCATGAAAGCTACGAGAAGAAAGGTGTGCGTTCTTGAAGGTTGATCATGTAGAGAGAACACAAAACCATCTATAGAAAAAGCTGCTTCATAGCGCACGGAGACACCTTCAGTAGCTCTCAACTCTGATGACGAGGACAATGGGACAATTGTTAAGAGAATGCGCCGACTGTTACCACACCTGGAGAACCCACAAGATGAGAACCTAGGAGATGCCGATGTCAATCTCAATCAGGAAAAAACAATTCAAAAAACATCAAGCCTCGAAAGTCTCGATCCAATTACTCCATCAACAGCACTGGTGCAACTTACAGGATATGATTTTGAAAGGCAAGTTGTTTGTGACAAAATTTGTTATCTGTGTCCATTTTGCATATGCTATGATTCTAGTTCCTTTAAAAGCATAAAGTGTTTCTTTTATCTAACATAAATTGTTTTCGACGCAGTGACCTTGACATGTTCTTGTGGTGCCTAGAAAGTGAAGAACGGTGGAAAAACATTGAGCGAGGTCAGTACATAAGGCCCATTAGCATGAAAACCATCCAAACTGTGATGCCGAAGAGTTTATATTGCCACACACCGAGTCCAGTGCGACCCAACTTTTCTCTTGGATTGACTCAGTTGGCAAAGACACCCACCCTGTCCCCTATCCCATCCGTGCATCCGAGGCTTAAGAATTTTAAGTTCGGCGAGCGTAGAGAGCAACAAGTCCGAGGATGGATTATGAACGCGTCTCTCGAGAAACAACAGCATTTGGCATCAAAGGTAAACCGTATCTAGAACTGCTCAGGAAGGACTTATGCACGTTGCAAGCCCGTTGCTGGGTTAACTGCATTGTAGCCATACATTATATCTTTAAAAAGTGGCATAATTCCTACCTAAAAACTTGGCCATGCAGATCGTGCAATGGATGTGTTACACATTCAACGAATTGGAATCATCAAGATTCAAACACGATTTTTACTGTGTATATCCCAAAATATTGGTATTTAAACTATAATATAATTTCAATCTTACAACACCTATTAGCATACTAACTGCTGTTGATTTAACAGGAAATGGTCACACAACCACGAAATCTGAATTTCTTCAAGGACGGGGCAATTCTGGTGTATGTGTGATCGGGTGCAAATTTCGATGACAATATTAGATACTTCGACAAAGTCAAAGCAACCAAGAGAAAATGGGTGAGCCAAATTCTGTTATACTATTCCATATTACACCTTCCTAAGATGACTTGAACTTATTTATCCGTGTAATTGGTTCTATCTGATTTATTGAATTTCTCACGCATATGTTAGGCTATGCTAGGTACCTTGTTTTTAGTCAAATTGTTAATTGTTACTTAAGAATTAAGGGGGATGTTCAATGTGACTATTGCCCATATATTGAACACAACCAAAATACAATATATGCAAGAATGAAAGACAACCTAAATTGTCAAAAAGTAGTGATTTATATACCTTGAAGAGAACTCCAGATTTGCTTTTGCGAATAAATGCAAACCAACATCAGACTAAAGGTCCAAATCACTAGAAGTTGAAATTGTTGCCTGTAGATTTCCACTTACAAGACTCAAAATCTCAATCTATACAAGTGGAGAGCAATGTTTTAAAATATTGGTTATGGCAGCACCATGGCGTTATGGTGTGGCAGAATTTGGCCTTGCCGCCATATAGAGGCCACCGAGACTTGATTTTCACAACGGGTGAAAAGGCGCCGATTGCAGTGGCGCATGGCAGAATGTCGTGAAATGGAATTTTTTTTCAGATTTTCAAAAAATTATGAGGGTAATTAGGTAAATTAGGAAACTTTAAATGATATATGTAACCCTAATTAACCTCTGTTATTCAAAAATTGCTCTTCCTCTCTTATTCACGTCAAAACGGCTCTCCATCTTTGTTCTCTCTTCTCTGTGCTTGCCGTCGGTGCCGATCTTCATCGCTGGTCGTTGCCGCTCATCACTACAATTCCCTCTCTTTCTGGTTCGTAGTTACATATAATCCCTTTTTTTCTTCGTTGTTCGTTCAGTTCACCGTCTCCTTCTCTTCCCTCAATAAACCTCTCTTCCTCCAATTTTTTTTCGTTCAGTTTCAGTTCACTATGTCAACTTTCAAACCAACCCCTGATTCTAATACTTATGTCCCTGCCCCTGCCTCTGCTGATCATGCTGCTGGCACTGCTCCTGCTCATCTTGCCGCTACTGTCCGTTCCAGTAGAATTGATCCAATGTGAAAATATGTTAGTACTGTGAAAGAATGAGACACCAATGACACCATACGTAATTTTTGTGAAAAAATTATAAAAGGAGAGATTACACGGGCAAAGAAGCACTTAATGATTAAGCCTGAAAATGTTACTGGATGTAAAATAGTCCAAAGGATATTATTGCTGAATTATGGGAGTTTTACAATCAGAAAAAAATCCAGGAAGACAAAGTGCTACACGGGCAAGCACCAAGGAACATAATGTCAATGCTAGGGAGCTTGATTCAGAAGTTTGGGGTTTAGATTGTCAGAAGAAGATGCTCAAGGAATTGATACAATTCCAAATCCAACTCCAATGGCGGTAGTTAGAGGGGGTGCAAGTTCTTTGAGAAGTCTAATAGATTTGTTTGTTAAAAGACCCAAAACTGCCATTGTAAGAAACAAAAAAGAGAAATTAAGGCAGCAGAATATCAAGAAAGCATGTAATAAGGAAGCAGTTCGTAGAGTTCATCGATACATAGCACAATGATTCTACCAAGTTGGGATTCCATTTAACCCAGTAAGGTTGAAGAGTTTTCAAAAAATGTGGGATGTTGGAAGCTTTGGTCCTAATTTACCTGCTCCCACTTATCATGCTCTAAGGGTTCTGCTCCTTAATGAGGAGTTGGAATACACCAAAGACTTGTTGAAGGGTCATAAAGAATAATGAAAAAAGTATGGCTGCTTTATTATATTAGATGCTTGTATGGATAAGAGACAAATGAGCATTATCAATTTTCTTATAAACTCTCCCGCTGGGACAATGTTTTTGAAGTCTATTGATGCCTCTAATTATGTGAAGACGGGTGAAAAAATATTTGAGCTTCTTGATGGTATTGTTGAGAAAATTGAGGAGCAAAATGTTCAAGTTGTAACTGACAATAGGAGCAACTATGTTCTAGCCGATAAGTTGCTAATGGAGAAAAGACCGAATTTGTTTTTGACCTCGTGTGCTGCCCATTGTTTGCATTTGATGTTTGAAGACATCGGGAAGATACCATTAACCCAAAAAATCATTAAAAAAATGCCATTTCTTTGGTTAGCTTCACTTATAGCCACTTCAACATTTTATCCATGGTGAGACACTTCACAAATGACAAGGAATTGGTGAGGCATGCAATCACCCGATTTGCCACTTCATTTCTCTCTTTGGAAAGACTTTATGAGGAGAAAGAAAATCTAAGAAAAATGTTCACCTTGGATGAGTGGGTAAGGAATAAGTTGTTAAAGGAGGCAAAGGAGAGGGAGGCAACAAAGATGGTTATCAGTCCCTCTTTTTGGAATCATGTCAAGTACACCCTTAAGATCATGGGTCCTCTTGTTTGGGTGCTTCGACTTGTTGATGGGGAGAAGAAACCACCAATAGATTATATATATGAAGCAATGGAGAAGGCAAAGGAATGCATCATGAAAACATTTTCTAATGATGTGAGCAAGTACACTGAAGTTTTTAAAATCATTGACAACAGATGAAATTGCCAACTTCATCGACTTCATCGTCTGTTGCATGCAGCTGGTCATTTCGGAATCCGGAGTTGTTTTATGACAACCCTCTCATTGAGTTGGATTTAGAAGTTACAAAGTGGTGGTTTGAGTTCATCACTAGATTAGTGTCAAGTCCAGCTGTGCAAGAGAAGATATTGGAGGAGTAAGCACTATACAAGGCCGGCTATGGACTTTTTGGATAAGCATTTGCAAAATCTCAGAGAAAAAAGCTTTCACCTAATAACATTAGCATTGTTAACTTAGTTAGAATGTTAGATTAAAATCTTAAACCAAATTTATTTTAATTTTAATATTTTATAGCATTTTGGTGGCGGACATACGAGCATGAAACTCTAAACATGCGAGACTTTGCAATCAAGATTTTGAGCTTAACTTGTAGTGCTTTAAATTGTGAGCGCAACTAGAGTATTTTTGAGCATGTAAAATATCACCTAAACTCGTTAAAGTTTCTAAGTAATAAACTTCCAAACTCCATAATAACTTAGATTATATTTAATACTTTTGCAGATTCATACCAAAAAAAGAAATAGGCTTGAGCATGAAACGATGGAGAATTTGATATTTATAAAATATAACTAACAACTCATCAAAAAGTACGACCTTAAAAATGAAGTTGACCCTATTACACTCAATGATATTGATTAGTGTAATGAGTGGCTAGTTGGAGGACTTCGGACTACCACCTTTCAAAGTGATGATAATGTTGAAGATGATGCGGGTTTGGTTCATGAAAGTGACAACACTTTGAGTTGGAACCTTGTGTTTGAATCAATGAGAGGAGATGAGCCTACGACAAATACTAGAAGACAACAAAATAGAAAAGGGAAACAACCTGTAGCTCTAAAGGGTGGACCGAGTGGGTCTAAGGCCTCCAAAAAAGGAAACGCGATAATTGTGGAAGAGGAAGAAGAACCAGAATTTGAAAATTCAGAGGATTCCAAAAATGAAGAGGAGATTCAATTTAATGATACTGATTCAGATGATGATAAAGGGGCAGAGGAGCACGATAATAATCGTGTTAATTTGGATAAAGTTGATGAGAGCTAGAATTTAGATTATTTATTTCATCAATCTT
This sequence comes from Arachis hypogaea, assembly GCF_003086295.3. Taxonomy (NCBI): domain Eukaryota; kingdom Viridiplantae; phylum Streptophyta; class Magnoliopsida; order Fabales; family Fabaceae; genus Arachis; species Arachis hypogaea. Next base: position 12,299,658 of record NC_092046.1, read on the forward strand.
TAGTTTAAAGACATGATGAGAAAGACTTTGGTCTTTCTTTTAAGTTTTTAGTTTTTATGTCTTATGTTTATTTGCTGAATTTCCTATATATTTGCTACATTAATTGAATGTCTTATGAGTAGAAAAATGATTATATAGATTAGATTTTATAGTTTATTCATAGTTTTTTTATTGCGGATGGCAGCTCATGGTGGTGAACCGAAAATTCGCCATAAAATAATGGCGAATGACATTGCAGAAAATGACAAAAATGGCGGATTACCTAAAACATGCATATAGTACAAAAAAACATGTAGAAAAAATGCAAATATATGTGTTCAAGTTTGGAAGTTTATTACTTCTAAATTTTAACGAGTTTTAGTGATACTTTACATGCTCAAAAATACTCCAGTTGCACTCACATCTGAAGCACTACAAATCAAGCTCAAAATATTGATAGCAAGGTCTCGCATGTTTGGAGTTTCATGCCCATATGTCCACCACCAAAATGCTATAAAATATTAAAATTAAAATAAATTTGGCTTAAGATTTTAATCTAACATTCTAAGTTAACAATGCATTGGAAAATTAATCTTACCGGGTAAAAGCTTTTTTCTCTGAGATTTTGCAAAGGGTGATGCAAAAAGTCCATAGCCGGCCTTATATAGTGCTTGTTCCTCCAATAACTTCTCTTGCACAGCTGGACTTGACACCAATCTAGTGATGCACTCAAATCACTCCTTTGTAATTTCTAAATCCAGCTCAATGCGAGGGTTGCCATAAAACAACTCCGAATTCAGAAAATGACTAGCTGCATGCAACGGACGATGAATTTGGCAATTCCATCTGTTGTGAATGATTTTAAAAACTTCAGTGTACTTGCCCACATCATTAGAAAATGTTTTCATGATGCAATCATTTGCCTTCTCCATTGCTTCATATATATAACCCATTGATGGCTTCTTCTCCCTGTCAACAAGTCGAAGCACCCAAACAAGAGGACCCATGATCTTAAAGGTGTACTTGATATGATTCCAAAAAAAAAAAGGACTGATAACAATCTTTGTCGCCTCCCTCCCCTTTGCCTCCCTTGACAACTTATTCCTCACCCACTTATCCGAGGTGAACATTCTTCTTAGATTTCCTTTCTCCTCGTAAAGCCTTTCCAAAGAGAAAAATGAAGTGGCAAATCGGGTGACTGCATGCCTCATGAACTCCTTGTCATTTATGAAATGTCTCACTATGGATAAAGTGCTAGAGTGGCTATAAGTGAAGCTAACCAAAGAAATGGCACTTTTTATGGTTTTTTTGGATTAATGGTATCTTCCCATGTCTTCAAGCAACAAATCCAAACAACGGGCAGCACACAGAGACCAAAACAAGTTCGGTCTTTTCTCCATCATCAACTTACCGGCTAGAACATAATTGCTCCTATTGTCAGTTACAACTTGAACAACATTTTACTCCCTAATTTCCTCAACAATATCATCAAGAAGTTCAAATATTCTTTCACCAGTCTTCACATAATTAGAGGCATCAATTGACTTCAAAAACATTGTTATGAGAGTTTACAAGAAAATTGATAATGCTCCTTTGTCTCTTACCCGTCCAAGCATCTAACATAATAGAGCAGCCATACTTTTTTCATTGTTCTTTATGACCCTTCAACAAGTCTTTGGTGTATTCCAACTCCTCATTAAGGAACGGAACCCTTAGAGCATGATAAATGGGAGCAGGTAAATTAGAACCAAAGCTTCCAACAGCCAACATCATTTCTTGAAAACTCTTCAACCTCACTGGGCTCAACAGAATCCCAGTTTGGTAGAATCACCGTGCTATGTATTGATGAACTTTACGAACCGCTTCTTTATTACATGCTTCCTTGATATTCTGCTGCCTCAATTTCTCTTTTTTGTTTCTTACAATGGCAGTTTCGAGTCTTTTAACAAACAAATCCATTGGACCTCTCATAGAACTTGCACCCCCGTTAGCTGCTGCCATTGGAGTTGGATTTGAAATTGGATCAATTCCTTGAGCATCTTCTTCTAACAGTCCAAATCCCAAACTTTCTAAATCAAGCTCCCTAGCATTGACACTATGTTCCTCGATGCTTGCCGGTGTAGCACTTTGTCTTTCTCGATTTTTTTCTGATTGTAAAACTCTCATAATTCAGCAATAACATCCTTTGGGACCATTTTACATCCAACAACATTTCCAGGCTTAATCATTAAGTGCTACGTTGCCCGTGTAATCTCTCCTTTCATAATTTTTCTACAAAAATTACATATGGTGTCATTGGTATTTTCTTCTTCCACAGTACTAACATATTTCCAGCTTGGATCAATTCTACTAGAACGGACAGCAACTCCAAGATGAGAAGGAACAGTGCCAGCAGCATGACCAACAGAGGTAGAGGCAGGGGAAGGGACAGAGGTATTAGAATCAGGAGCTGGTCTGAAAGTTGACATAGTGAATTGAACTGAATGAAAAAAAATTGGAGGAAGAGAGGTTTATGAGGGAAGAGAAGGAGACGACGAACAGAACGAACAACAAAGAAAAAAAAAGGAATTGTATGTAACTACGAACCAGAAAAAAAGGGAACTATGGTGATAAGCGACGGCAACCACCAACGATGACGGGCAGCGACCACCAGCGTTGATGAGCGGCGACGAATGACGACGAGCAGCGGCTAAGATCGGCGCCGACTGCAGTCACATAGAAGAGAGAACAGAGACGGAGAGTCGTTTTTTACGTGAATAAGAGAGGAAGAGAAGTTTTTGAATAAGAGGCTAATTAGGATTACAGGTATCGCTTAGGGTTTCCTAATTTACCCAATTACCCAAAGATTTTTTTGAAAAATTCAAAAAAAAAAACCCGCCATTTCCGCCATTTTCATGGCGTTCCGCCATGGCGCCACCGCAATTGCGGCCGCCTTTTCACCCGCCGTGAAAACCACGTCGCAGTGGCCTCTATATGGCGGGGGGGCCAAATTCCGCCATGCCATAACACCATGGCGCTGCCATAACCGATATTTTAAAACAGTGTGTTTATTATATTTGCACTTTTTCTGCATGTCTTTTTGTACATATATATGCATTTTTTAGGTAATCCGTCATTTCCCGCAATGCCATCCGCCATTATTTTATCACGGATTTTTGGTTCATCGCCATGAGTCGCATAGTTTTTGATTGCGGATGGCGGCTCATGGCGGTGAGCCAAAAATCCGCCATAAAATAATGGCGGATGGCGTTGCGGGAAATGGCAGAAATGGCGGATTACCTGAAAAATGCATATATATGTACAAAAAAACATGCAGAAAAATTGCAAACATAATAAACTATAAAATCTAATATATGTAATCATTTTTCTAGACATATCCAATTAATGCAGCAAATATAATATCAAATGTAGGAAATAAACATAAAACATAGAACATAAAAACTAAAAACTTAAGAGAAAGACCAAAGCCATTGTCTCATCATGTCTTTAAACTAACAAATGATAAAATAGTGAACTGAACTGAAAGGAAAACAAGTTGGAGGAAGAGAGGTTTATGAGGGAAGAGAAGGAGACAGTCAAGTGAGTGCACTAAATGAAAAAAAAAAAAGGAATGTATGTACTGTAACTGGTACGAACCAGAGAAAAGAGGGAACTGTGGTGATGAGCGGCGGCGTCCACCAGCGGCGACGGATGGCAGCAGGCGATGGCGTCCGGCGGCGACGAACGGCGACAGGCGATGGCGAATATCGGCGGCACAGGAGGCACACAGAAGAGAGAAAGAGAACAGAGATAGAAAGCCGTTTTGGACATGAATCAGAGAGGAAGAGTCGTTTTTGAGTTGCAGCGGCTGAACTGGGTTAGTGGGTTACATGTATCATTTAGGGTTTTGCTAATTTACCCATTTACCCTCGAATTTGTTTTAAAAATTCGAAAAAACCCGCAATTTTCGCCATTTTCCTGGCGGTCCGCCATGGCGTCACCGCAATTGCGGCCGCCTTTTGCCCGCCGTGAAAACCCCTTCGCGGTGGCGTTTGTATGGCGGCGAGGGCAAATCCCGCCACGCCATACCGTTATGGCGCCACCATGGCCGATATTTTAAAACACTGATGAGTCGCCATCCACAATCAAAAACTATGGTGGAGAGAGAGAGAGGTACATCAACATTTAAACCAACTTGTTTTGTAGTCATCAAAAATAAAAATACCACCACCTCTTACCTGGCCATTTTTCCTAGCTACAGCTAATAACTGCAACACCAGCAACAAAAAAAGAAAAAAACAGATAAGAAAACAATGAGAATCCAGCTTTGTTTCACATCTTCATTGTCAAACGCAAGAAAATTCTACCAAACAGATAGGACAGAAAGTCACCAAAAAAAAACAGATAGGACAGAAACAATGATTAAGGTAGTGAACGCTATGTAGTTTAGTGCCAAAAAAAAAAAACAAAGCATCTTCATATTGAAGAGAAAATGCCAAAGTGGAGTTGTCAAACAAGATAAGATAAGATTAGACATTGGAGTGGTACTTATTAAGGAAAAATAGCAGAAGCTTTCCTAATCTGATTTAGTCATGGAAGAAGACTAGTAGAGGCTCCAACAGGAAAAGTGAACCAAAACGAAGATAGTAAGAAGGGATCAAGGAAAACCCAAGAAGCAACTTTATTCTATATGCTTTTACTTCAAATTTGGTTTATGGTAGAACCAGAAAAGGTAAACTGAGCCATGTACTGTAGCCAACCCAAATGGTAGAAATTAGTTAATATATTAGTGCCGGGAAATAATTACAACTAGTCAATTGCGTTCGTAGAAGATTCTTAAAAAGAAGGCCACATTTGGGCTAGTGGTGAGGGATTCCGATAGTATGCATGAGTCCCTAAGTACACACCTCATCACATCCATATGCCCCAAAAAGACAAAAAATTCATAAAATATCAAATTTATTTATATACCATTACAATCAAATGACGGGCAGTGGTAGACACGCACACAAAGATAGTATGATGCAATGTGCAATTCTTGATGAAACATGGAGTAAAGCCTGACCAAGTAACACATTACTAATAAACTATTAATTAAGGACAAATCTTCAAGGCATAAAAACAATAGCTATTAAACTGAAATAGATTGCCTATCTATAAGAATAGTGTGGTTTGGTTTAGACTAAAAAATGACCTATGCAGAGCCCAAAGCATAGTACTCAAGGAAGTTGCTATATTTGATTTTCAAGGGATCACGCAGCGCTGCTAAATTCCTACTCTCCTTGTTTCTTAGTTTTGTGTCATTTTATCTTCTTTTCATAAATCGAGGTAGCTTAACCTCACCCTGTTGAAATTCACACTTATATTTTTAACATTACTTCTTTTTGAAAACAAAATCCTAGTAGCATTAACAATTTAGATCATATTATCAGGAACAATTAACAATTTAAATCATACTAGCACCATTAACAATCCCAGTAGAGCATCTGATCAAGAGGGTAGATTAGAAAGGAGATACATTAGTGGTTAGGGGCAAAGAGAGACCTAAGAAGACTTTGTATGAGGTGGTCCAAAGAAATCTAAGCACAAATGAGCTTACTGCAGCAATGATACATGAAAGGGCACAACAGTATTGTTTGATCCATCTAGTTGACCTTAAATTATAGGATACAAGTTTGTTGTTTTTGTTGTTGTATCAAGCACAATTAAATTTAGACCCACAATCTGCTTGCTTATCAATGCCAACCAACATAATTTCAGATGAAATTAGAAATAATAACTAAGTTGTCTTTAAGTTCAAGTCTTAGAATTAGCCCAAAAAAAAGAACAAACAAACAAACAAACAAATGTGAATATATACATGACAAATGGTATTTTAGGAGAAAAATAGGGGGAAAAAAAAGGAGGTTGTGCACCAACCCCTTCCAATCCCCTTTATATATAGTAAATTTCACTGATGGTGATAGCAAATGTAACTATAAAGCATAATCCAACATAATACTTGACTTCTCAAATGCATCAAAGTGCACAATCATCTATCGTTACTAAAGTATTAACTAACAGTAAAGTAGAACTAAACCAACAAATTAACTAATTAGCAACTTTCAAGTATTAAATCAACCAATCAACCAATCAATCAATGGACTAATTAGCTAAATCGAGAATTAAATCAACCAATCAACAAATAACTAATAAGCTAAGTTTAGCTTTTTTTTTCTTTTCCGATACTTAATAAGAGAGCTCAAATACAAGAGGAGTACTCTTAGCTGAACAATTATGCCAGTCCAAAGAAAGTTCAGAAATTGAGTAACACATACACCAAGCTTCCAAGAGAACACAAACTAACACAAGTAGTACTAGTTTCTGCAGCAGCATCTATTCGTCCCTCCCCATTACACAGCATACCCCAAATCTCTTCAATATAGTTCCCTTTCTTTTTTATCCAACAATCCCTCTAAGCTTGCGTTTTAATTAATACCTCGATTTTCGCTTGCCAGAAGCGAATGCAGTTCACATTCTTCTTAATTACCGCCTGCAGAATCAATACTCGTTACCTATCATTAACCTCAAACATTGTTCATACCCAACAACTAATATCCTTTGGCATTGTCATCTTCCTCTTATTAACCCCTTCCCGGCTCCCGCCCCTCCACTCTTTGTAATACCTTCTCTAGTTTTCACCTTTTCGCTATTCAGAATCTTCTCCACCGTTTTCTCTTCAATTCCCCACAATCAGTCCTACTCTGTTACACACAATTCTTCTCCGCTCCTTCCCCATTCAACTCATCTAATCCTAGCCTTCCACTTCAAGTTCGTTATACTAGTTTAGAAAAATGCCTAAATCAACTAATTAGCTAAATTAAGTAGGAAACAAAAAAAAAAAAGAAAAAAGAGAAAGAACTCACCAGAGGTGAGCAGAGGCACAGAAAGGGAGGCAAGAGCAGAAACATAAGCGGCAGAGGGACACGCGGAATCAAATTCACGGGAAAGACAGCAGCCAGCTGCGGCGGAAACAGCAGCGGAGGCAGAAGGCGAACCAGTTCTCTCTCGGTCTATTGCGAGTGGAAGGCTTGGTAGTGTGACCGTGCTTTGTGAGGCACTGAGGCTGATGATGGAATTAGCAAATTAGGATTTCTTTTTTCAACAATTTTTAATGAAAAAAAAATATCAAACCAGTTCTTTTTTTTTTTTTTGTCGACAGTCTCCTATCCTAGTCATTACACCCAACACAAAACATTCACACACTACCATGATACTATGGGCTCTTAAACAATATCCAGTCTTAACTGAGATTTAAACTCGGTGCATCTCCTAGCAAGTCAAACATAGTTGCCACTAAACCAAACCTTGTGGTGCAAACCAGTTCGTTTTGAAATTTAGAGGTTAAAAAGTAAAATTAAAAAAAATAAAATAAAATAAAATGGTGTGACCCAAATACCCAATCTCAACTCTCGGGTTAACAAAACTAGTTGGGCCACCAGTTTTATTAAAACTGATTAGGTCACACCCAATTAAACTAGTTTCAATGAAAATACAATTTAATTAATAACTCGACTCAGTTGAGTTAAATTTTTTTTGACACAAAAATAAATTTCCATGCGTAGAAATAACCAAACCACACTTATATTTATGAGTAAATAGTTAAATTGGTCTCCGAAAGATAGTCCGATTCAAACGAGTCCCTATAAAAAAAAGATAATAAAATTTGTCCCCGAAAAATTTAAAATTGGTAACGTTAATCCTTCCGTCAGTTGGATGATGACGTGTCACGTTAAGTGCCACGTGGCATATGATGACGTGGAGGGCTAATGCCACGTGTCACAAGATGATTGGTTGACATGTCAGATCGGTGACACGTTGCACGCCACGTGGCACTTGACATGTAAAAAAGTTATTTATAATCAAAATAGTCCTTGAAAGTTCAGACGTAAGTCATATTCATCCCTAAAATTTTAAAAATTAATCAAATTAGTCATTATATAATTTTTTTATTTTTTCTTGATAATATTAAATTTAAAATATTTTTTGATACTACTAATTTTAATAGAAATGTAATTGACAATAAAAAATTAGTAATTGTATCTTTTCTTCTTAAAAATTTGTTCAATAAAATTATCTCTCTCCTCTAATTCTTGTCAAAATTTCTCTTATTCTTTTCTATTCTAAAACATTTTTCTTACATTATTACATTTTGTTGGAATATATATATATATATATACTCAAAATTGAAATGTAGGTATTTGTTAACCTAAACAAAGTTATATGCTCAAAATCAAAATTTATGTATGTTAATCTAAATGAAAGTAATAACGTAATGAAAAAAAAGATGTATAAATTTTTATTAAATTTGTTTAGGTTAACATACATAAATTTTTATTTTGAGCATATAACTTTATTTAGGGTAACAAATACATACATTTCAATTTTGAGTATATATATATATATTCCAGCAAAATGTAATAATGTAAGAAAAATGTTTTAGAATAAAAAAGAATAAGAGAGATTTTGACAAGAATTAGAGGAGAGAGATAATTTTATTGAACAAATTTTTAAGAAGAAAAGATACAATTACTAATTTTTTTTATTGTCAATTACATTTCTATTAAAATTAGTAGTATCAAAAAATATTTTAAATTTAATATTATCAAGAAAAAATAAAAAAATTATATAATGACTAATTTGATTAATTTTTAAAATTTTAGGGATGAATATGACTTACGTCTGAACTTTCAAGGACTATTTTTATTATAAATAACTTTTTTACATGTCAAGTGCCACGTGGCGTGCCACGTGTCACCGATCTGACATGTCAACCAATCATCTTGTGACACGTGGCATTAGCCCTCCACGTCATCATCCAACTGACGGAAGGACTAACGTTACCAATTTTAAATTTTTCGGGGACAATTTTATTATCTTTTTCTTACGGGGAATCGTTTGAAGATCGGGCTATCTTTCGGGACCAATTTGAATATTTACTTAATAATAAAAACACATTAGTTCTACCACTAAAAAAAGATACATATTTTTATGTTAAATTATAAATCGAGAGGACGAAAGCACAATATTCGATTTCGAATAACTTTAAAAGGTAGAAATAGAGATAAATTTAAGTTTCTTTTGTTTCTAAATCTACATAGATATACTGCAATACAATTTAGTATTTTATCTTTTTTCTCACAATAGATATGAACGTTTTCCTGATCTATAAATATCTTCATAAACAAAAAGTTTTTTCCCTAATTTTTTTCTTTAGATCTACTAGAATCAAAGCACTTATAAAAGAGGACATTACTAAAGAAAAGAATATTAAACATCAGAAAATTATTGAAAGCTAGACCGGTAACAAAGAGACTAAAAACATAAATAGAAAATACAAAAACAAAAAAACAAAAAAAAAAGAGACAAGAAGGGAGAGATGGAGAGGAAGAGAAAAAAAGAGGTGAAAAAGAACACAGAAAGAAAGGGGTGAGGTAAGAGGTTGGGAAAGCCAAAAACACAAGTGGAAGAATGGAGGGGAAAAAAGAATGAAAGAGAAGGTGGGAAAGAAAAGGGAAGAAGAGAGGGTTGAAAGTTAAGGGGGAGGGGGAAGAGAGGAGGATCAACAGCAAGGTTGCGAGAATCGGATCGGTCATTGAACCGATCAGGTGACAGGTTCAATAGTTCAATGGTCCAACCGGGTTCCAATCGAAGTTGAATCGGTTTCATTAAATATATAATATAATTATTAAAAATTTAATATACAATTTTAAATATACAAATTCAATAATTTCTTAATTGATAAAATTCAGAAGTTTATAACTTGACATAATAATTTATTCATATTTTATTATTAAAATTCTATAAAATAAATTTTTTTTTAACTAACTTCTAAATTATAACAAAATAATCAACAAGAAAATTTATCCTTTAACTCAGAGAATGCTTTGGTACAGAATAAGTTGGTTTAAATCAATGATCTATGTCTAAATTTCATTTCAAGCTAGACAATGTCCATGAAAAGGTAACCCAATACTCAAAGCTGGTTAGAGATATTATCAGTTATCTCTGCTCTCTGAGTATCGACTGGCTACTATCTGGGAGGAACTTCAATAAAAGAAGAAGCGAGGCAGGAAACTAAAAATTGGTCATTGCAATAAAAGTTTAGAATCACAAACTTACATTTAAAAATTTTAATCCATCAGCAACGAAAAAAATTCAGAGTTACAGCAAATTTCAAAAACAACCTTTCAATCTATTCAACAATAAAACTCAGAAAACTTAGAATCACAAACTTACACTTACACTTAAAAATTTCAATCCATCATCAACAAAAAAAAATTCAGAGTTATAGCAAATTTCAATAAAAATCTTTCAATCTATTCAACAACAAAACTCAGAAAACTAAAAATCCAAATCCAAATCCAGAGAATCTAGAAACAGAAAACCTAACTAAAACAATCCAAACTTAACCTCCAAACTAAATTCAAAACCACATGAGCAACAATCCAACTCAGAACACAATCCCAATTCAGAAGTCAGAATCTTAGAAATTGAAACTGAAGAAGCAGTGGCTTAATTATTACCGGAGACACGGCGAAGGAGGAACATCGGTGACAGAGTAAGCTCGGAAGAGGATCATTTTGCGACGGCGAGGCCCCGAGCAGTGATTTTACGGCGAGGCTCTGGGCAGAGATTCACGGAGGAGAGGATGCGCTTAAAGAGGATTGAGTAACCGTTTGCGTGACATAGAGGATAAGAAGAACGAGGACGAGGACAACGACGGCACCCTCTGTCACTGCCGACGACAACGATCACAGAGGCGGGCTTCACGACGAGCACAAAGATGGTGAGCACAAGAGTGGCAGCAACTGGGGGTGACGATGGCTGGTGGGGCTTCGCGACAAGTAGAGACGGTGAGGAAGAGAAGAGTGGCGGCAGCTGGGGGGCTGACGGTGGCTAGTGGGGCTTCAAGATGGTGTTGGGGCTGATAGTGGCAGCGGTGTTTTCTCTCATAGGTTAGGCAAATTAGGGATTTTGGTTGGAATGTGAGAGTGAGACAGAAGGGAGAGGGTCGGGTGTTTTAGGGGGTGGGGTTTTTACTTTTTTTTTAGAGAACCGGTCTTTTGAAAAACCTGACCGGTTTAACCGATTTACTGGTTAACTATCGGTTCGGCCAGTTTTTAAACTGGTTTTTTGTAAAGCGGTTTTGCGTATCAACCGGACCGGCCATAAGATCGATTCTCGGTTAACCCAGTCAAACCGACCGATCCGGTCTAATTTTCAGAACCTTGGTCAACAGTCCTCCACCGACAGTCACTTTGCTACCAAGAGAGAGAACAGAGCTTTTACCAAGGAGAGAAAAGAGAGTTGTCACATCAGTTGAGTTAAATTTGATAACAATAAAGATGGAAGTCTTATGAATTTTTTTCATTTATTTTCAATTGTATTTTATGTTTTTATTTTCTTTCTTCATATTATTAGTTATTCAATATTTTGAGAACCAAATTGAATTGGTTAGTTGAATTGGTTTAACTAAAAATTAATGTTCAAGCTTATTCAATACTATGGTAAAATCATCATATTTAAAAATCAGCATCGAATCAAAAAATATTTAAAAAATTGTCAAATTGCAATGAACTATAATCCAAATGGTTTTATGGTTCTTTTAATATATGGAGAAAAGAAAAAGACAAAACGACATCGTATTTTAGGTTAAAAACAAAAAGAAAAGCCAACAAATTATAAAAAATAGAACAATCATGACAAGCAAATAACTGCACTAATGAAAACACAACCACCACCAAGCAGTAAAATAGAGGGAGAATATGATGATAGACAAGTGATGAATAGTGGTAGAGCATAAAAGAATGACAGTGGAGTGATGAAGGAAAGAAAGAGAAAAATCATGAGACTGTGATAGAATATGGTAATATAGGAGGAAGACAATGGCAAATAAGAAATGAAGATGGTGGTGCCAATAAAGGATGAAAGGAAGAAGACAACGGTAGACAAGCGACAACAACAGTTCTATGAAATAGAAAGGACGACAAAGGTGGTTGCACCGTTGGGTGAAGAGTTAGGAGACCTAAGATTTAAGAGATAATGGAGATCTGAGATTGGTAAGGGAGATTTATAAGTTAAGAGCTTAAGAGAAATGTGAGGAAAAAGATATCCAGCTGCATACAAGTTTTATCATCATCGTCATGTCTTTGTCTTTCTCTTTGGTTGTCATCACATCTTTATTTTTCTCTTTGTCGCCATCACATCTTTGTCTGCTTTGTTGTCTTCTCTTCCTCCGCTACATCTTTCTTTGCCTTTATTGTCTGATTTGCTATTCTATATCCCAAATCTATCTTTTCTAACTTTTTTTGTTTTCTTTTATTTTGATTAGAAAATCACTTTGTGATTGTAGATGGTGGTGGTTGATTGTGTTCAGCATGGATGATTCTCGTAGTGCGAGTAGGGGATGATGTTGTTGGTGGTGAGAACTGTTGGTGGTGGCAATGATGAAGATGATGTGACTAGTGGCGGTGCTACTGGTGATTAATGTGATGGTATATTTTTTCAGAAAAAAAAAAAACATTAAGATTATAACGAGCTTGTAACATTCTTTATATTTTGTCTATTATTTTATGAGAAAGTATAGGGGAACAATGCATATAGTAAACAACGCGAACAATAGATTAAAAAGGAATGGTAAAATTAATTTTAAATTTCAGATTCTTAATTAATTAATTATTATCAGATTTTAAAATTTAAAAATTTAGGATTAGCACCCATAAACACATTTACACTACGTACGGTTCTCCCATCCCACCGTAACAGCAATTCCAACCTCCACCACGCAGCCTATACAATGCCCTGCCAGTTCGCATCCATATTTCACCATCATCGCTGGAGGAATCTTTGACTCGCGGTACTTGTCGTTTCGGAAGTGTCGCTGTCCTGCGAAACTCGTGCAACTGCTGTTGTTTCGAGTTATGCCATTTAGATATAAGTGATTAAGTTATAAGACTTTTAAAAAAAATTTGTGAGAATAAGGCCTATTATCACAAATTTTTTACTAAAAAGCTAAATCCTATTTAAGTTAGTCATTTGCCTAAAATATAAATTAGTAAATTATAAAATATATGTCACTATTAAGATAAGTGTGTAATAAATGAGAAAATTAATGGACATGTTAGAAGTTGTGGTCAATTTAAAATATGTTGGATATTCATTTTACTAGGTAGGTAGATGGTTATTTTCATTCTAAAGTGGATGTTTATTTGTTTTGGATTGGATTTAACTTAATTTTGCCTGATTTTGCAACAATAGAATCACCCAAGTTAAAAAAAAAAAGAATGAAGCATCTATATGTTTGTGCCTGGAAAACATCACACTGTGTCTTATAAAGAAACTCCAATTATTCAACAAATAAATATAATAAAGAGGATTATACTATTCAACTTTCTTCGGTTGTTCTTTTTCTCACTTGACAGTCTTTTTCACGGCTAATCCTTCAGTCCATTGTATCATGGTCCTCGTGTTTGGTGCTGTGAATGGTGTTCTCACCTCCTTACGCTTGTTTCTTGGATGGTTGCAGCGTAGAGGTTCAGGTTGGTCTTCCAACACCTTTAGCACTTGATCAACCAATGAATTATATGGACCCAAAACGATGTCTAGCATCAATTTTGATCTGAATGAATTTAGGATATCCTGTATGGTAAATTTAGTTGCGAGTGATAGGATAGAAGCATCAGAAAAATGTGTATTGCACAGAACATAAGATAATTCTAGTAGGATTGGTAAGCTCACATTGTCCCATTCATCCAGTTGACCGTCTTCAGTCTACCTCTCCATGAATGTTATGGCATAGATGCCACAATCACAGCTACATAAATAAAGATGATGGATTTTATTAGGAGACTACACACATATCTAAAGTGAACTACGAATACATATATTGGTGTGTTTCGATGCAATTCACCTGTTCGGTTGTTTAGAAATTTTGGCGTATGCACGAAGCGGGCCGTTTGCAATGCGCTCGTAGGAGGGAATGGCTATTTTAGCCATGTCTTCAATTAGTCTCCTTTAGAAAACAGGTTCAGTTTCATTGTTATAATATATTACAGGTAAATGACTAGAAAGGTTTACAGGGTATATAGGAGGTCTTTTTTATCGCATATGCATCTATTTTTGTTCAATCAGCATCATGCGCCTGAAAATGCAAACTATCCAGTACCAGCATGCGATCTCAAATGTATACAGCCACCAATGACCGTTCAAACATATGAAAAATAATCATTGCCTCAATATACACACGGAACAAAACATTCAAAACATAAAAACTTTTTATTGCATTCATACTAGTGCACCTTATCTAATTATGTCAAATCAAGCATAATCAAACTAAGTTTAAACAGATCTTTTAATTAACTCCCAAACCACATAGGATATCAACTAACAAATTGACCAAAATTAAACTAAGTCAAATCCAAAGTAATGGTATTAACCAAATAAATATCCACTTATCATGCAAAAGAATCAACCGGCATACATGTTAAAATGAGCATCCCCCTCAATTCTTAAGTAACAACTAACAATTTGACCAAAACAAAGTAACTAGCATAGTTTAACATAGGCGTGAGAAATTCAGCAAATCAGATAGAACCAGTTACACACAAAAAATAAGTTCAAGTCATCTTAGGAATGTGTAATATGGAATAGTTTAACAGAATTTAGCTCAACCATTTTCACTTGGCCGCTTCGACTTTGTCGAAGTATCTAGTATCGTCACTGAAGTTTGCACCCAACCCCACATACACCGGAATTGCCTCCGTCCTTGAAAAAATCTAGATTTTGTGGTTGCGTGACCATTTCCTATTAAATCAATAGTTGTCAGTATGCTAACAGGTATTGTAACATTGAAATTATATTATAGTTTGAATACCAATATTCTCGGACACACGCAATAAAAATCATGCCTGAATCTCGATGATGCCGATTCGTTGAATATGTAGCACATCTGTTGCACGATCGGCATGGTCAAGTTTTCACGTACAAATTATGCCACTGATTAAAGATATAATATATGGTAAAAATGTAGTCATTATAAATAGTTGTTAGTTTGATTTACGTATACTGTTATTGACCCAACGATGGGTTTGCAATGTGTATAAACCCTTCCTGAACAATTCTAGATACGGTCTACCTTTGTACGATGCCAAAGGTTGTTATTTCTCAAGGGTCACTTCAGAATCCATCCTCAGACTTGTTGCTCCCTATGCTCGCCAAACTTAAAATTCTTAAGCCTCGGATGCACTGATGGAGTAGAGGATGGGAAGGGTGTCTTTGCCAGTTGAGTTAATCTAAAAGAGAAGTTAGGTCGCACTAGACTCGGTGTCTGGCAATATGAACTCTTCGGCATCACAGTTTGGATGTGTTCCGTGCTAATAGACCTTGTGTACTGAGCTCGCTCAATGTTTGCCCAAAGTTATTCACTTTCTGGGTCATTGCGTCGAAAGCAATTCATGTTAGATAAAAGAAACACTTTATGCTATTAAAGAAACTAGAATCATTCATATGTAAGATGGACACAGATGACAAATTTTGTCACAAACAACTTGCCTTTCAAAATCATATCCTTAAGTTGCACTAGTGTTGTTGATGAAGTAATTGGATCGAGATCTTCGTGGCCTGATGTTTTTTTAGAAGTTTTTTTCTGATTGAGATTGACCTCGGCATCCCCTAGGTTCTCATTTTGTAGGTTCCCCACATGTTGAAATAGTCAGCGCATTCTCTTAAAATTGGCTCATTGTCCTCGTCATCAGAGTCGGGAGCTACTGTAGGTGTCTTCGTAAGCTGTGAGGCAGCTTTCTCTATAGATAATTTTGTGTTTCCTCTTCATGATCTGCCTTTAACAATACGCACCTTTTCTCCTCATAGGTTTCATGCTTTCTTGTGTTGTAAATATCCAACAAGGCACGAAACAAAAACAACCAATATATTCAATAATGTAGATAAAATAAAATAGAAGAAGATGAATCTGAATAAAAAAATCATCCATTATAATGCAGAAATGAACATCCAATTGACCCTGTCCAAATAACATCTATCTATATCATAAGACGAGCTATGATATAAAGAACGGAACCTATACATACAATAAAATGTACTCACCTTAAGAGCTGCTGTCTGTTTTTCCGGTTGTTGTATGCGTTCTCGTCTTGAGGGTGGTTTTGTTGTGGTCTTACGAGGCTACTTTTTCATGGATTCCTCCTTGCCAGTGTTGTAAAAATCGGACCGAACCGGCCAGTTCAACCAAAAAATCGATGAACCGGACTCTAAACCAGTCTGGTCCGCTAATTAAACAAAACAAGATAGAGAACTTATGTGAACCGGTCAAATCCGGAATGAACCGATAAGAACCGGTCAAACTCGATAAAACCGGTTCAACCGAACCGCTAAAAGTGAAAATTTGTCAAAATGGGTGGGGTGGATTTCGAACCCCTATCCTCAAGGAAAAAAGAACATGTCATAACCACCAAGATGTCACAATTCATGGCTCCGGTTCTTGATAGTCATCGAGCAGATCATGTTTCAGTTGCTGGAAGTACAATACCTAGAGAAAAGGAGGCAACAATTTATGGTTTCCAACATGAATGATATACTGCATCTACTAGTAGTTTAATAATATAACATACCAATAGGGCGAACATGCAGCCCTCGCATGTTTGGTGTTTTTTAACTTTATATTTTTTGTAAAACCCGGTTAATTAATGACTAATTAACCCATAAATTAGAATTTATTCTAAAAAATTAAAAATGTGATTTTTATGATTTAATATGATAGAGAAAATTAAAACGAAAATTTTGATACTAATTTTAAGGAAAAAGGCCCAAGATTGGATCGAACGAGCCAAACCAGGCCAATCGGACCCATATTGGGCCCTTGGCCCAACCAAGCTCAACCTAAAACCCTAAAACAACACTCTATCTCCTCTCTTAAACCTCCAAAACGCTGAAATGTGTGAGGAAAGGGGGAAGAACACTCTTCCAAAGTTCTAATCCTCACTTGATCTTCAAACCACCATAACTTTTGATCCGAAGCTCCGATTGCCGCACCATTTGCGGCCACACCTTCACCGTGACAAGCTCTACAAAAACCACAACTTTTTTTTGAGGTAAGCCACGATTTTAGTTCAGTTTTCTCAGCCCTTAAATTCAAATTTTCAGGTAAAAAGTGTTGAGATTTTGGGCTCTTTGATGTTATAGGATCCAACTAACTTGAAGAAGAGGCTTAATCTTGTCTCCTTGATCCTTGGGTGTGGTAAAATTCTCAAACCTAGTAGAATTTATTGATTTATGATGTTTGGGTATTGAGTTGTTGTGTTTAGATGTGATAATTGTGGTTTAGGTAGTGTGTATGTGAATATTGAAACTTGATTGAAGTTTTGGAAAGCTTGGAAAAGGGCTTTGGTGTACTAAAAATCTGATCTTGGAGGTGTTGAAGCCTTGAGAGCTTGTGAAAAAGTGATTTGGAGGTGTTCCGGGTTGAGCGAGGAATCGGCTAAGGTATGGTCTCGGTTTTCTGTATCTAAAATGTAATGTGGTGTGAAAACTTAGGTTAGAGGCCCTAAGATAGGATTTGAATTGTTGATGTTGTTGAATGGTTGAGATGAATTGTGTGGTCATGTATGTGATTAATGGATATTGATGTTTTGATGGTATGATGCATGAGAGATATGCATGTTTTGATATATGCTTAATGATTGGTTGAGGTTGAATTGTAGGTGAAACCATGTTGATGAGGAGAATGATATTGATTGTATGTATTGATGGTTGATTGGAAATGGTATTGTTGGAAATTGGGATGATGAAAGATATATATATGACATGATATTGTATTTAAAATTGAGTTATTTGATTGAGATTGGTTAAAATGGTGGATTGGTGGGTTATGAATTTGATAAAAATGTCAACATATGAGTTGAGGATGCTTGAGGTTGATTTTTGGTATGTCTTGGTTAGTTTTAAAAAGGGGTGAAATTAGTTTGTTTTGAAAATGGAACTTTGTGGTTTTGTATGAAAATGTGGTTTTTGGTCCTACTTTGACGGAGCATAACTTGGTCTCCGGATTCCCAATTTGTGTCAAACTTGTTTAGAAATAAAATTGGATTTGAGATGTTTATTCCATTTGAAGAACATATGGAAAATGATTTGAAACGAAAAATTTATGCTCGTCGAAAGTTTGGGGTTTGAAAATGGAATCCTGCAGCTTTTTAAACTTAGTAAAAATTTTGGCAGATCGTACTCCCATGCGCACGCGTGGCTGACGCACACGTGTCAATCTCAGATTTTGCTCCATCACGCGTGCGCCTGGCCGATGCGTACGCGTCGGATGTGTGGATGCAAGTGCCCAGTAAAAAATCCAGAGAGTTGCACTGGTATTGTGCTGGTTTTGTGCGAGAAGCACAAAATGTACCCACACGTACGCGTGGCTAACGCGTGTGCATCACTTGGTCTCTCTGCTTCCCATGCGTGCGAATGGGTGACGCTCATGCGTCACTCTACGTTTTTGGCCTCCCACGCGTGCGCATGGGTGACGCGCACGCGTGTCACCATTTTCATCAAAAAACTGATTTTTGAGTTTTCAAAGCCAAATTTCAGACTTCTAAGCTTCTGTTCTCACCCCTTATGCCCTGAATCTTTATAGTATGCCTAGCAATGGGAAGGAGCTAGGAAATGTGATAACTTGTGGATGAAGTAAGGAGAGAATTAATGATGAATGATGAGCAAAGATAATTATATGAGATACGGAAGATGATTGTGAAAGTGCTTTATATGCCATGAGCCGAAAGGCTATAATTGTTAACAAAATTTGCTGGTTATGGATTGTATTATGAGTCGAATGGCTGAGTTATTGCCAAATTATGGCTGAGCTATTATTGAATTATGGCTAAGTATGATTGCATATATGCTTATTGAATGAAATGTGAATGTTGCACTTTCACTATCTGAGATACGAGTTTCCCTGGGTGAAAGTAGTGGCTAGCCAGCACGTGTTCCAGGTGGAGACTCAATACTCTGCTGACCCTATGTCGTAAGTGTGGCCGGACACTGTGAAAGTTCTAGATGAGCTCGCCCCCATGGATAAACACCAGTGTGGGTGTTGTGAATATGTATTGATGATTATGATTGAGTATAACTCGAGTTGGGGATACACGACAGAGGGACAATCCAATGGTTAGCTACCAGGATTTTTCGAGTTGACTTTATAACTAACAGATGAGACTCATCAGCCACTAGGACAGGCATACATCATATGCTTTATATGTGAATTGTTTGGAATTCCTAATTGACTGCATAATACTCGCTAATTGTGTAATTACCGTACCTGCTTCCAATTTGTGCATTTCCTTGTTAATATAATTGTGTTTGCAATATCAAATTACTGATGGCGGTTGGGAGGTTCGCAAGATTTGGAAAGGGGAATGTTAGTTAGACTGAAGATGTTTATCTAGTTGCCTGTTCTATTTATGGTTTAGTCTGTTCATAAGCTTTGATTATCTGTTGGAAGTTCTAGGATTGCTGATGAGCGGATAATTTATACCCTTTTTGGTATTGTTTTTACATAGTTTTTAGTATGTTTTAGTTAGTTTTTATTATATTTTTATTAGTTTTTATTCAAAAATCACATTTCTAGACTTTACTATGAGTTTGTGTATTTTTCTGTGATTTCAGGTATTTTCTGGCTAAAATTGAGGGACCTGAGCAAAAATCTGATTCAGAGGCTGAAAAAGGACTACAGATGCTGTTGGATTCTGACCCTCCTGCACTCGAAGTGGATTTTCTGGAGCTACAGAAGCCCAATTGGCGTGCTCTCAATTGCGTTGGAAAGTAGACATCTTGGGATTTCCAGAAATATATAATAGTTCATACTTTTTTTGAGATTTGATGGCCCAAACTGGCGTTCAAACCCAGCCTAAAACTTTCTAGCGTAAAACGCCCAAACTGGCACCAGAATTGGAGTTAAACACCCAAACTGGCACCAAAGCTGGCGTTTTAACTCCAAGAACAGCCTAAGCACGAAAAAGCTTTAATGCTCAGCCCAAGCATACACCAAGTGGGCTCCGGAAGTGGATTTCTGCACTATCTACACTTAGTCACTCATTTTTTGTAACCCTAGGTTACTAGTTTAGTATAAAAACTACTTTTAGAGATTTATTTTATATCTTTGGACCATATGTAACTTTTTACACTTTGGAACCTCCATTGGAGGCTGGCCATTTGGCCATGCCTAAACCTTTTTCACTTATGTATTTTCTACGGTAGAGTTTCTACACCCCATAGATTAAGGTGTGGAGCTCTGCTGTTCTTCATGAATTAATACAAGTACTATTGTTTTTCTTTCAATTCACACCTACTTCTTCTCCAAGATATAATCTTGTACTTAATTCAGTTAAGTTAGAATGAAGGGGTGACCCGTGACAATCACCCACTATCTTTGTTACTCGCTTAGCCAAGATCCGCGTGCCTGACAACCACAAGCAGTCTACATGATGTTCAACGTAGTCATTGGACGACAGCCGGAGTATATTCTCTTGGATATCTAATACACGGACCGAGTCCATGAGATTAGTATCTTCGTGGTATAGGCTAGAATCATTGGCAGCATTTCTGTGATCCGAAAAGTCTAAACCTTGTCTGTGGTATTCCGAGTAGGATCTGTGAAGGGATGACTGTGACGAGCTTCAAACCTGCGAATGTTGGGCGCAGTGACAGTGTGCAAAAGGATCAATGGATCCTATTCTGATGCTAGCGGGAACCGACATATGATTAGCCATGCGGTAGCTGTGCCTGGTATTTTTCATCCGAGACAAGAAATCCGATAGTTGATTAGCCGTGCAGAAACCGTAGAGGACCATTTTCACTGAGAGGATCCTACAGCTTGCCATGGAAGGGAGCACGCATGGTTGGAAGAAGGCAATAGGAAAGCAGAGGTTCAGAAGCAACAAAGCATCTTCAGACGCTTATCTGAAATTTCCACCAATGAATTACATAAGTAACTTTATTTTATTTTATGTTTTATTTATCTTTTAATTATCAAAACCTCATAACCATTTGAATCCGCCTGACTAAGATTTACAAGGATGACCATAGCTTGCTTCAAGCCGACAATCTCCGTGGGATCGACCCTTACTCACGTAATGTTTATTACTTGGACGACCCAGTGCACTTGCTGGTTAGTTGTGCGGAGATGTGAAAAGTGTGAATCACGATTTCCCACTACCAAGTTTTTGGCGCCGTTGCCGGAGATTGTTCGAGTTTGGACAACTGACGGTTCATCTTGTTGCTTAGATTAGGTAATTTTATTTTATGTTTAAGCCTTTTATTTTTAGTTTTCGAAAAATTCAAAAAAATTATATATATTTGTTTTTGAAAAATTCAAAAAAAAAAATTAAAAAAAAAATGTGTTCTTCAAAATTTTTAAGAATGAATTCCATCTTCGAGCTTCATGATGATATGTTAAAGCTTGGCTGGCTATTAAGCCATGTCTAATCTTTTGGACCGGAGCTTTAACTTATCATGTTCATTGAATTGTTGTATGTATTTATTATGCTAAAGCTTGGCTGGCCTTCTGGCCATGTCTAACTCTGTTGGACCGAAGCTTTGAATAACATTGCATCAGTTTTGGGATTCTCATTTATAATTCTATGCTAAAGCTTGGCTGGCCATTGGCCATGTCTAATTCTTTTGGACTGGAGCTTTAGACTAACATTACATGAATCCTGGAATTCTGATTAAAAATTTTATTTTCTTTTTCCAAAATAATTTCGAAAAATACAAAAAAATCAATAAAATCATAAAAACCAAAAAAGTTTGTGTTTCTTGTTTGAGTTTAGTGTCAAATTTTAAGTTTGGTGTCAATTACATGCTTTAATTTCTCTTTAATTTTTTAAAACTCATGCATTGTGTTTTTTCTTAATCTTCAAGTTGTTCTTGATGATTTTCTTTGTTTGATCTTTAAATTTTATTGTTTTGTGTCTTTTCTTATTTTTCTTGTGCATTTTCGAATTCATAGTGTCTAAACATTAAAAAATTTTAAGCTTAGTGTCTTGCATGTTTCTCTTCTCTTAAAAATTTTCAAAAATATATTCTTGGTGTTCAACTTGACATTCAAAGTGTTCTTGGTATTCATCTTGACATTCAAAGTGTTCTTGCATGCATTATTAGTTTTGATCTTAAATTTTTATGTCTTGTGTCTTTTAGTTGTTTTTCTCTCTTCTCATTAAAAATTCAAAAATTAAAAAAATATATTTCCCTTATTCTTCTCATAAATTTTGAAATTTTGATTGACTTGGTCAAAAAGTTTTAAAATTTAGTTGTTTCTTATTAGTCAAGCCAAAATTTCAATTTAAAAATTCTATCTTTTCAAATCTTTTTCAAAAATCAAATCTTTTTCATTTTTTTCCTAATATTTTCAAAAATTTAAAAAAAATTGATTTTCAAAATCTTTTTCTTACTTTTATTTCATGTTTTCGAATTTATTGCTAACATTTAATGTTTTGATTCAAAATTTCAAGTTGTTACTTGCCTATTAAGAAAGGTTCAATCTTTAAATTCTAGAATCATATCTCTTAGTTTCTTGTTAGTCAAGTCATCAACTTTAAAATAAAATCTTTTTAATTTCTTTTTCAAAATAAATTTCAATCATATCTTTTTAAAATTTTAATTTCAAAATCTTTTTCTAACTTCTTATCTTTTCAAAATTGATTTTCAAATCTTTTTCAATTAACTACTTGACTTTTTGTTTGTTTACTATTTCCTATCTTTTTCAAAACCACCTAACTACTTTTCTTCTTCACATTTTTGAAAACTAACTAACTATTTTTCAAAAATCTTTTCAATTAATTAATTATCTTAGTTTTTAATTTTCTTCTATTTCTTTTCTTATTTTCGAATTCTAACTTAATTAATTAAATAAAAATAAAAATATTTTTCTTCTCCCTCTTTTAAAATTCGAATTCTTCCCTCTCTCATCTCTTTCTATTTATTTTATTTAATTACTAACACTTCTCTTCTTAAAATTCGAACCCTCTCCCTCTCTCTGTGTTCGAATTCTTCTTATTCTTTCTCTACTTCATTCTTCTATTCTTCTACTAACATAAAGAAATCTTTATACTGTGACATAGAGGATTCCTCTTCTTTTCTGTTCTCTTCTTTTTCATATGAGCAGGAACAAGGATAAAGACATTCTTGTTGAAGCTGATCCTGAACCTGAAAGGACTCTAAAGAGGAACCTAAGAGAAGCTAAAGCATAACACTCTGGAGAGGACCTTACAGAAATTTTCGAAAAAGAAGAAAACATGACCAAACCCAATAACAATGGTGGAGATGCAAGGAAGATGCTTGGTGACTTTATTGCACCATCTTCTGACTTCTGTGGAAGGAGCATCTCAATTCCTGCAATTGGAGCAAACAACTTTGAGCTTAAGTCTCAATTAGTTTCTCTAATGCAGTAGAATTGCAAGTTTTATGGACTTTCATTGGAAGATCCTCATCAGTTTTTAGCTGAATTCTTGTAAATCTGTGACACTGTTAAGACCAATGGGGTTAATCCCGAGGTCTACAGACTTATGCTTTTCCCTTTTGCTGTAAGAGACAGAGCGAGGATATGGTTGGACTCACAACCTAAAGAAAGCCTGAACTCTTGGAAAAAGTTGGTTAATACTTTCTTGGCCAAGTTCTTTCCACCTCAAAAGTTGAGCAAGCTTAGAGTGGAAGTCTAAACCTTCAGACAGAAGGAAGATGAATCCCTCTATGAAGCTTGGGAAAGATACAAGCAATTGATCAGAAGGTATTCTTCTGACATGCTTTCAGAATGGAGCATCTTATGTATATTCTATGATGGTCTGTCTGAATTATCCAAGATGTCATTGGACCACTCTGCTGGTGGATCTCTTCATCTGAAGAAGACACCTGAAGAAGCCCAGGAACTCATTGAAATGGTTGCAAATAGGGCTGGAAGTGAGCCGAGCTGAGCCGAGCTAGGCCAAGCTCAAGCTCGGCTCACGAAAATTGAGCTTGGCTCACGACTCGGCTCATTAACAATCGAGCTTATTTCTTAAGCTCAAGCTCGGCTCACTAAAAGCTCACGAGCTGGCTCGAGCTCACGAGCTGGCTCAAATAAGAGAAACATAGATACATAATCTATAATTTTATATCAATAAATTATAACTTATATATTTTTAAAAATATTTGAAAAGATCAATTTTATATATTGTTTATCTATCAATAAATTATAATTTTTTTTATTTATGTCCTGTATTAAAATTATATGTAAAAAATAAATATAAATATTCAATAATTAAAATTGTTATAATATATATATAATCGAGCCAGCTCACGAGCTAATGAGCTAAGCTTATCCAAGCTCAAGCTCGACTCATTTAATTTATGAGCTCAATTTCAGGCTCAAGTTTGGCTCACCAGCTCACGAGCTTAGCTTATCGAGCTGTTAACGAGTCGAGCTCGAGCTGGCTCATGAGCTGGCTTGACTCACTTCCAGCCCTAGTTGCAAATAACCAGTTCATGTACACTTCTGAAAAAAATCCTGTAAATAATGGGACAACTCAGAAGAAAGAAATTCTTGAGATTGATACTCTGAATGCCATCTTGGCTCAGAATAAAATATTAACTCAGCAAGTCAATATAATTTCTCAGAGTCTGACTGGAATGCAAGCTGCATCCGGCAGTACTAAAGAAGCCTCCTCTGAAGGAGAAGCTTATGACCCTGAGAATCCTGGAATGGAAGAAGTGAATTACATTGGAGAATCCTATGGAAACACTTACAATCCTTCATGGAGGAATCATCCTAATCTCCCATGGAAGGATCAACAGAAGCCTCAACAAGGCTTCAATAATAATAATAATGATGGGAGAAACAGGTTTGGCAATAGCAAACCTTTTCCATCATCTTCTCAGCAATAGACAGAGAATTCTAAGCAGAGCCTTTCTGACTTAGCAACCATAATCTATGATCTATCTAAGACCACTCACAGTTTTATGACTGAAACAAGGTCCTCCATTAGAAATTTGGAGGCACAAGTGGGTTAGCTGGGTAAAAGAGTTACTGAACTCCCTCCAAGTACTCTCCCAAGCAAAACAGAAGAGAATCCAAAAAGAGAGTGCAAGGCCATCAATATGTCCAAAATGGCCGAACCTGTAGAGGAGGGAAAGGCAGTGATTTCCAATGAGGAAGACCTCCATGGACATCCACTGGTCACTAAGGAGTTCCCTAATGAGGAACCAAAGGAATCTGAGGCTCATACAGAGACCATAGAGATTCCACTGAACTTACTGTTGCCATTCATGAGCTCTGATGAGTATTCTTCTTCTGAAGAGGATGAAGACGTTATTGAAGAGCAAGTTGCTCAGTATCTAGGAGCAATCATGAAGCTAAATGCCAAGCTATTTGGTAATGAGACTTGGGAGGATGAACCTCCATTGCTCATCAATGAACTGAATGCTTGGGCTCAATTGAAATTACCTCAGAAGAAATCGGATCCCGGAAAATTCTTAATACCTTGTACCATAGGCACCATGACCTTTGAGAAGGCTCTGTGTGACCTGGGGTCAGGAATAAACCTCATGCCACTCTCTGTAATAGAGAAACTAGGGATCTTTAAGGTACAAGCTGCAAGATTTCTCATTAGAATTGGCACACAAATCAAGAAAACAGGTTTATGGACTTGTAGAGGATGTATTGGTGAAGATTGAAGGCCTGTACATCCCTGCTGATTTCATAATCCTAGACACTGGGAAGGATGAAGATGAATCCATCATCCTTGGAAGATCCTTCCTAGCCACAGCAAAAGCTGTGATTGATGTGGACAGAGGAGAGTTAGTTCTTCAATTGAATGGGACTACCTTGTGTTTAAGGCTCAAGGATCTCCATCTGTAACCATGGAGAAGAAGCATGAAAAGCTTCTCTCAATACAGAGTCAAACAGAACCCCCACACTCAACTTCTGATTTTGGTGTTGGGAGGCCACCATTAAGCTCTGAATCTCTGTGAGGCTCTCCAAGATCTCACTATCAAGCTATTGACATTAAAGAAGCGCTTATTGGGAGGCAACCCAATATTATTTAATTATATAATTGTTTTCCATTGTTATTTTATGTTTTCTTTAGGTTGATGATCATGTAAAGTCACAAAAACAACTGCAGAATTAAAGTAAAATGAAAAACAGCATCAAAAACAGCACACCCTGGAGGACAGGCTTACTAGCGTTTAAACGCCAGTAAGGATAGTAGAATGGGCGTTTAACGCCCAATCTGGCAGCATTCTGGGCGTTTAATGCCAGAAAAGGGTGTCTGGCATCTGGCTGGCGTTAAACGTCAGAAATGGCAGACAGACTGGCGTTTAACGCCAGAAAAGGGTGTCTGGCTGGAGTTAAACGCCAGAAAGGGGCAGCAGACTGGCGTTTAACGCCAGGAAAGGTAGCAGAGCTGGCGTTAAATGCCAGAATTGGCACACAGTGGGCGTTTAAACGTCAGAATGGTGCAGGGACCCAATTTCCTTGACACCTCAGGATCTGTGGACCCCACAGGATCCCCACCTACCCCACCTCTCTTCTTTCCTCTTCACACCTTTCCATAACACTCTTCCCCAAAGACCCTTGACCAATCTAATAAATACCTCTTCCCCAAATATCCTTCACCTATCAAATCCTACCCTTTTCTCCATACTCTCTTCACCACTCACATCCATCTATCATAAAATCCCACCTACCTCACCATTCAAATTCAAACAATTTCCCTCCCAAACCCACCCCTTCATACACGCTCTCTCTCTCTCTCTCTCTCTTACCCTATAAATACCCCCTCCTTACCACCTTCATTTCCACACATCATACACACTCAAACCCCTTGGCCGAACCCAAACCAACACTCCATCTCCCCCATTTCTTCTTCTCCTCCTTTCTTTCTTCTTTTGCTCGAGGACGAGCAAACGTTTTAAGTTTGGTGTGGAAAAAGCTCTGCTTTTTATTTTTTTCCATAACCATTAATGGCACCTAAGACCGGAAAAACCTCTAGAAAGAGGAAAGGGAAGGTAATTGCTTCCACCTCCGAGTCATGGGAGATGGAGAGATTCATCTCAAAGGTCCATCAAGACCACTTCTATGAAGTTGTGGCCAAGAAAAAGGTGATCCCCGAGGTCCCCTTCATGCTAAAAAAGAGTGAATATCCGGAGATCCGATGTGAGATTCGAAGAAGAGGTTGTGAATCTCTCACCAACCCCATCCAACAAGTCGGGATCTTAATGGTTCAAGAGTTCTATGCTAATGCATGGATCACTAAGAACCATGATCAAAGTGTGAACCCGAACCCAAAGAATTGGCTCACAATGGTTCAGGGAAAATACTTGGATTTCAGTCCGGAAACTGTAAGGTTGGCATTCAACGTGCCAATAATGAGAGGAGATCATCATCCTTTCACTAGAAGAGTCAACTTTGATCAAAGGTTGGACCAAGTCCTCATGGACATCTGTATAGAAGGAGCTCAATGGAAGAGAGACTCAAGAGGCAAGCCGGTTCAATTGAGAAGGCCTGACCTCAAACCCGTGGCTAGGGGATGGTTGGAGTTTATCCAACGCTCTATCATTCTTACTAGCAACCGGTCTGAAGTTACTATAGACCGGGCTATCATGATCCATAGTATCATGATTAGAGAGGAAGTAGAAGTTCATGAGATCATATCTCTAGAACTATACAAGGTGGCTGACAAGCCTTTCACTTTGGCAAGGTTAGTCTTTCCTCATCTCATCTGTCACCTATGCAATTCAGCTGGAGTTGTCATAGAGGAAGACACCCTCATTGAAGAGGACAAGTCCATTACTAAGAAAATGATGGAGCAAACAAGAGAGCCCACTCATGGACCTCAACAAGAGCATGAGGAAATTCCTCATCATGAAATCCCTGAAATGCCTCAAGGGATGCATTTTTCTCCACATAACTATTGGGAGCAACTCAACACCTCTTTAGGAGATTTGAGTTCTAACATGGAGTAACTAAGAGTGGAGCACCAAGAGCACTCCATCATCCTCCATGAAATCAGAGAGGACCAAAAGGCCATGAGAGAGGAGCAACAAAGGCAAGGAAGAGACATAGAGGAGCTCAAGCACTCCATAAGATCTTCAAGAGGAAGAACTAGCCGCCATCACTAAGGTGGACCCGTTCTTTAATTTCCT
This sequence comes from Arachis hypogaea, assembly GCF_003086295.3. Taxonomy (NCBI): domain Eukaryota; kingdom Viridiplantae; phylum Streptophyta; class Magnoliopsida; order Fabales; family Fabaceae; genus Arachis; species Arachis hypogaea. The sequence goes on from NC_092046.1 coordinate 12,327,834, forward strand.
TGTTCTTATTTTTCTGTTTTTTCAATTTCTATGCTTTATATTTTATCTATGTTTGTGTCTTTATTACATGATCATTAGTGTTTAGTGTCTATGTCTTAAAGCTATGAATGTCCTATGAATCCTTCACCTCTCTTAAATAAAAAATGTTTTTTTATTGAAAAATAAAAAGAAGTACATGAATTTCGAATTATATCTTGAAAATAATCTAATTATTTTGATGTGGTAGCAATACTTTTTGTTTTTTGAATAAATGGTTGAATAGTGCATATTTTTGATATTGTTGTTTATGAATGTTAAAATTATTGGCTCTTGAAAGAATAATGAAAAAAGAGAAATGTTATTGATGATATGAAAAATCATAAAATTGATTCTTGAAGCAAGAAAAAGCAGTGAAGAACAAAGCTTGCGAAAAAAAAAGGTGAAAAAAAGAGAAAGAAAAAAGAAAAAAGCAAGCAGAAAAAGCCAATAGCTCTTTAAACCAAAAGGCAAGGGTAAAAAGGATGCAAGGCTTTGAGCATTAATGGATAGGAGGGCCCAAAGGAATAAAATCTTGGCCTAAGCGGCTAAACCAAGCTATCCCTAACCATGTGCTTGTGGCATGAAGGTGTCAAGTGAAAAGCTTGAGACTGAGCGGTTAAAGTCGTGGTCCAAGCAAAAAGAGTGTGCTTAAGAGCTCTGGGCACCTCTAACTGGGGACTTTAGCAAAGCTGAGTCACATTCTGAAAAGGTTCACCCAGTTATGTGTCTGTGGCATTTATGTATCTGGTGGTAATACTGGAAAATAAAATGCTTAGGGTCACGGCCAAGACTCATAAAGTAGCTGTGTTCAAGAATCAACATACTGAACTAGGAGAATCAATAACACTATTTGAATTCTGAGTTCCTGTAGATGCCAATCATTCTGAACTTCAAAGGATAAAGTGAGATGCCAAAACTTTTCAGAAGCAAAAAGCCACTAGCCTCGCTCATCTAATTGGAACTGAGCTTCATTGATATTTGAGATTCATTGTATATTCTCTTTTTTTTATCCTATTTTGATTTTAGTTATTTGGGGACAAGCAACAATTTAAGTTTGGTGTTGTAGTGAGCGGATAATTTATACCCTTTTTGGCCTTGTTTTTACATAGTTTTTAGTATATTTTAGTTAGTTTTTATTATATTTTTATTAGTTTTTATTCAAAAGTCACATTTCTAGACTTTACTATGAGTTTGTGTATTTTTCTGTGATTTCATGTATTTTCTGGTTGAAATTGAGGGACCTGAGTAAAAATCTGATTCAGAGGTTGAAAAAGGACTGCAGATGCTGTTGGATTATGATCCTCCTGCACTCGAAGTGGATTTTCTGGAGCTACATAAGCCCAATTGGCACGCTCTCAATTGCGTTGGAAAGTAGACATCTTGGGCTTTCCAGCAATATATAATAGTTTATGCTTTGCCCGAGATTTAATGGCCCAAACTGGCGTTCAAAGCCAGGCTAAAACTTTCTGGCGTTTAACTCCAAGAACAGTCTAAGCACGAAAAATCTTCAATGCTCAGCCCAAGCACACACCAAGTGGGCTCCGGAAGTGGATTTCTACACTATCTACACTTAGTCACTCATTTTCTGTAACCCTAGGTTACTAGTTTAGTATAAAAACTACTTTTAGAGATTTATTTTATATCTTTGGACCATATGTAACTTTTTACACTTTGGAACCTCCATTGGAGGTTGGCCATTCGGCCATGCCTAAACCTTTTTCACTTATGTATTTTCTACGGTGGAGTTTCTACACCCTATAGATTAAGGTGTGGAGCTCTGCTGTTCTTCATGAATTAATGCAAGTACTATTGTTTTTCTTTCAATTCACGCCTACTTCTTCTCCAAGATATACTCTTGTACTTAATTCAGTTAAGTCAGAATGAAGGGGTGACCCGTGACAATCACCCACTATCTTCGTTACTCGCTTAGCCAAGATCCGCGTGCCTGACAACCACAAGCGGTCTACATGATGTTCAACGTAGTCATTGGATGACAGCCGGAGTATATTCTCTTGGATATCTAATACACGGACCGAGTCCGTGAGATTAGTATCTTTGTGGTATAGGCTAGAATCATTGGCAGCATTCCTGGGATCCGAAAAGTCTAAACCTTGTCTGTTGTATTTTGAGTAGGATCTGGGAATGGATGACTGTGATGAGCTTCAAACCTGCGAATGTTGGGCGCAGTGACAGTGTGCAAAAGGATCAATGGATTCTATTCTGACGCTAGCGGGAACCGACAGATGATTAGCCATGCGGTAGCTGTGCCTGGTATTTTTCATCCGAGACGAGAAATCCGACAGTTGATTAGCCGTGCAGAAATCGTAGAGGACCATTTTCACTGAGAGGATCCTACAACTTGCCATGGAAGGGAGCACGCATGGTTGAAAGAAGGCAATAGGAAAGCAGAGATTCAGAAGCAACAAAGCATCTCCAGACGCTTATCTGAAATTCCCACCAATGAATTACATAAGTAACTTTATTTTATTTTATGTTTTATTTATCTTTTAATTATCAAAACCTCATAACTATTTGAATCCGCCTGACTGAGATTTACAAGGATGACTATAGCTTGCTTCAAGCCAACAATCTCTGTGGGATCGACCCTTACTCACGTAAGGTTTATTACTTGGACGACCCAGTGCACTTGCTGGTTAGTTATGCGGAGATGTGAAAAGTGTGAATCACGATTTCCCACTACCAATTGCCTTCGACTTTCCCAAGACATTACATGTTAGATATGTGGGCGCTGTTACCATACTGAGAACCTCCGGTTCTCACCCATGCGAATTTTGTAGTTTTCAAATGCAGGTCGTAAGGCTCCTCGCTGAGGCATGCTGGAGACTTCTGGATTAGCGAAGATCCTTAGCTCTCGGTACTTTATTTTGGTTTTATATACTTACTTAGATACTTATTATCTCCACTATATACATATATACTATTTTGACTCCTCTTAGAGGTTGTTTTGGAGAACAGGTTTTGTAACTTGTCTTTTGGGTTTCTTTTGGGTTCCTTACTATATATATATATATATATGTGTGTGTGTGTGTGTGTGTGTGTGTGTGTGTGTGTGTGTGTGTGTACTTTTATGCTCGGACTGGTTATCTTCGCAAACCGGGTCTTGAGTTTTGATATTCGTATCTTTGGCACTCTCTTGTTTATATACTCGCGTTAGTTTATCTTTTATCTGTTTCGTTACGTTATCGATCGGAGTGTTTCACTTTTCAATTTAACGACTTTGTTTTACCCCTTTTTCTTCAAAGACTCCCAGTTATAAACATTTTTCACACTACTATATGTACTAAATTTTATTTTTAGAGGTCGTAATACCTTGCCACCTCTATCTTATGACATAAGCATAAGGCTCTGTGTGGTAGGGTGTTACATTATGGTATCAGAGCAGTTCGTTCCTGTAGAGCCTGAGGGACGGACTGACTATGCTTCTGTGCATTCTCTGTATATGTGTTTATGTGCTATTATAATATCTAATTGATATACCTGTTATAAACTTTCATGAGCATGCATTTGGGACTTTGAAGCACTAGACTTCCGATATTGAGACTGATAAACTTGATATCGATTGTTTGGTGTGTATAGGAACCAGATGGCGCCTCGTGGACGCGGTCGAGGTCGTGGGAGAGGTCGTACTAGTGCTCAGGGACCGGGTATCCACCTAAATGACCCGGTAAACTTTATGGTGGCGTTGGAGAACATGGCTACTGCTATGCAGGCCTCTTGGGCAACAGATGAACAATAATGGCAATGACGGAAGTGGAGATCAGGGCCCGATGACACTGGAAACCTTCTTAAAGGTTAATCCACTTAAGTTCAAGGGAACTACCAACCCGACTGAAGCCGATACCTGGTTTCAGGCTATGGAGCAAGCACTGTAAGCACAGTTGGTACCTAAAGAGCAGTGTGTTGAATTTGCTACCTATCTGCTCATTGGGGAAGCATCGCATTGGTGGCAGGGAGCCCGACATCTTCTGCAGTAGGGTGATGACCCTATCACTTGGGATGCCTTCTAGGCAAAATTCTATAAGAAGTACTTTCCGAATTCTGCCAGGACGGCCAAGAAACTGCAGTTACTGTAGCTGAAGCAGGGTGCTATGTCCGTATCTGAGTATACAGATAAGTTTGAGGAGCTATTTAGGTTTTCCCACATGTGTCAGGGAGCTCTAGAAGACTTCGAGGAATGGAAGTGCATTAAGTATGAAGGAGGGCTCTGGAGCGATATCTTGAGTTCAATGGGACCAATGGAGATCAGAACTTTCTCAGAGTTGGTGAATAAGAGCAGGGTTGCTGAAAAGTGTGTGAAAAAGGCGGCTGCAGAAAGAGGAAGCCATAGGAGACCATTCCCACAGAACTGAGGGAAGAACATTGCTCTTAGAGGTCTGACTTTCAAGTGAGGACACTTTGTACCACACCAGACTTAGGGTCAGAATAGTTCCAGAAGGCCCAACAACAACAACTCCCAGGGGAAAAGGTTTGGGAAGCAGTCTCAGAACGAGCAAGCTTGTACTAGGTGCATGAGTCACCATCCGGGAGTCCCATGCAAGGCCGAATAGGGCCTGTGTTATTCTTATGGTAAGGCGGGGTATAAAGCCTCAAACTGTCCGGAGAAGCAGAAGCAAGGTGCTGAGAGAGCACAGTAGCCTGGTCGGGTGTTCACCACCTAAGCTGTAGGTGCCAAGGGATCCGATACACTTATCCGAGATAAATGTGAAATGTCTGGTCAAATTTTAAATGCTTTATTTGATTTGGGAGCAACACATTCATTCATTGCATTCGAAAAAGCTAGTGAGTTAGGATTGAAGATTGTGGTTTTGGGCTACGATCTTAAGGTGTATAATGCCACCCATGAAGCCATGGTGACTAGGCTAGGATGTCCGCAAGTTTTATTTAGGGTTAAACAACGTGATTTTGTTCATGATTTGATTTGCTTGCCGATGACCGGTCTTGATCTTATCTTGGGGTTGGACTAGTTGTCTATGAACCATGTCTTGTTGAACTGTTTTGAAAAATCGTTGTATTTCATGCCTGAAGTGTCGGAAGGACCAGTTGTAGTGAATGGTTATTATTTAAACTACGTGGTAGTAAACTGTTCGGAACAGGAGTGTCAGGGCGTTATGCTGCTAGCTGTGAGTGTGTCGGGTGAGGAATAAAGTTTAGAGAAAATTCCAGTTGTTTGCGAATTTCCTGAGGTGTTTCCGGATGACATTGAGGAATTCCCTCCTAGCCTAGAGGTTGAATTTGCAATTGAATTGGTACCGGGAACGGGGCCAATTTCGATTTCCCCTTACAGAATATCACCTTTAGAAATGACCGAACTCAAGGCTCAGTTGGAAGACTTAATGAGCAAACGCTTTATCCGCCCTAGTGTTTCTCCGTGGGGAGCACCGGTGCTACTAGTGAAGAAGAAAAATGGGAGTATGCGGCTCTGTGTAGACTACAGGCAACTGAATAAGGTCACAATAAAGAATAAGTACCCGCTGCCGAGGATTGACGATCTCATGGATCAGTTACAAGGAGCCGGAGTTTTCTCTAAAATTGATTTACGATCCGGCTATCACCAGATAAGGGTGAGAGACGAGGACATCCCTAAGACCGCTTTCAGAACTCGTTACGGTCATTACAAGTATACTGTAATGTCTTTTGAGCTAATGAATGCCCCTGCAGTGTTCATGGATTATATGAACAGAATTTTCCGTCCGTTTCTGGATAAATTTGTTGTTGTCTTCATTGATGACATACTGATTTACTCCAAGACTGAAGAAGAGCATGCAGAACACTTGAGGACCGTGTTGCAGATACTAAAGGAAAGGAAACTTTATGCGAAACTGTCCAAATATGAATTCTAGAAAGACGAGGTACAGTTTTTGGGCCATGTAGTGAGTAAATTGGGGATAGCAGTAGACCCATCTAAAGTGGAGGCAGTAATGGATTGGGGGCGACCAACCTCAGTAACTGAGATAAGGAGTTTTCTGGGCTTAGCTGATTACTACTGGAGATTTATCAAAGGTTTTTCGCGAATAGCTTTGCCATTGACAAAGTTAACCTGCAAGGACGCACCATTTGTTTGGACTCCTGAGTGTGAGGAGAGTTTTCAAGCGTTGAAGCAAAGGTTGACCACCGCGCCTGTGTTGGTGTTACCTGAACCAAATGAATCATTTGAGGTGTACTGTGATGCCTTACTAAAGGGTCTAGGGTGCGTGTTGATGCAGCATCGTAATGTGGTGGCGTATGCCTCATGGCAGTTGAGACCTCATGAACTTAATTACCCTACGCACGAGTTGGAGCTTGTTGCGGTTGTGTTTGCCCCAAAGGTGTGGAGACATTACCTCTATGGGGTTAAGTTCCAAGATTTCTCTGATCATAAGAGTTTGAAATACCTCTTTGATCAGAAAGAGCTTAATATGCGGCAGATGAGGTGGATGGAGTTACTGAAAGACTACAAATTTGAGTTTAGTTACCATCTGGGGAAAGCGAATGTAGTGGCGGATGCGTTAAGTCGGAAGTCGTTGTATGCTGCTTGGATGATGCTTCGAGAAGAGGAGTTGCTCAAGGCATTCGAGAGTCTGAAGATCAGTGTTCAAGAAGCATCTAGGACTCTGTGTTTGAGTCGATTACAAATCTCAAGTGACTTTAAATTCGAACTCCTAAAGGCTCATCAAAATGATGACGTGTTACCGAAGGTGTTGCCAGCTATTGAGCAAGGGAAACATTGGAGAGTGTCATGGAATCAAGATGGATTATGGAGATTCAAGGGTAGGATCATTGTGCCGGATGTTGGGACTTTGCGGCAAGATATCTTAAAGGAAGCACACAAAAGTGGATTCTCAATTCACCCGGGAAGTACTAAGATGTACCATGATTTGAAAGCGATGTTTTGGTGGCCGGGTATGAAAAATGATGTGGCAAAATATGTCTCAAAGTGTTTAACCTGTCAGAAAGTAAAGATCGAACACCAGAGACCTTCCGGGACGTTGGAACCTTTAGAGGTTCCACAATGGAAATAGGATAGCATTGCGATGAACTTTGTGTCGGGACTGCCAAGGACTAAGGCCAATTTTGATGCTGTCTGGGTGATTGTGGTCTGACTGACGAAGTCAGCTCACTTTCTACCCATTCGGATAAACTATACTCTTGAGGAGTTAGCACGCTTGTACATAAAGAAGATTGTGAGACTTCATGGTGTGCCTACTACTATAATTTCTGATCGAGATCCCCGTTTCACTTCAAGGTTCTGAGGTGCATTTCAGAAAGCTTTCGGAACCCGATTAAGTTTGAGTACGGCTTACCATCCTCAAACAGATGGTCAATCTGAGAGGACGATCCAAACACTAGAGGATATATTGAGGGCTTATGTTTTGGACCAACCGGCGAGCTGGGATAGGTATATGCCGCTAGTAGAGTTTACATGCAATAATAGCTACCATGCGAGCATCGGAATGGCTCCGTATGACGCTCTGTATGGGAGGAAATGTCAATCTTCGCAATGCTGGTATGAAGTTGGGAGAAAAGCTTGTTGGGGCCAGAGATGATAGCTGAGACCACTGAACAAGTCAAGAAAATCCGAGACAGGATGCTCACTACACAGAGTCGTCAGAAGAGTTACCCCAATCAGAGGCAGAAGCCCTTGAAATTTGAGGAAGGAGACCATGTTTTCCTTAAGGTTACTCCAACAACAGGAGTAGGTAGGGCGATTAAAGCAAAGAAGCTAAATCCTCGATACATCGGTCCGTTTTAGATCCTGGAGAGGATTGGACCGGTGGCGTATCGAGTGGCTCTACCACCTCACCTTTCGAACCTGCACAACGTATTTCATGTGTCACAGCTCTGAAAGTATACTCCTAATGCTAGCCATGTGTTAGAACCTAAATCGGTTCAGTTAAAAGAAGATTTGACGCTTCCAGTGACTCCGGTCAGAATTGACGATACGAGTATCAAACGGTTGCGTGGAAAAGAGGTTTCTTTAGTCAAAGTGGTATGGAGTCGAGCCGGTGTTGAGCAGCACACTTGGGAACTTGAGTCGGAGATGCGAACTGAATACCCACACCTATTCTCAGGTAACTGAACTCGAATTTTGTGGGCAAAATTCCCATTTAGGTGGGTGGAATATAAAACTCAATTAATTAATGACTAATTAACCCATAAATTAGAATTTATTCTAGAAAATAAAAAATGTGATTTTTATGCCTTAATATGATAGAAGAAATTAAAACAAGAATTTTGATACCAATTTTAAGAAAAACGGCCCAAGATTGGACCGAACGGGTCAAACTGGGCCAACCGGACCCATATTGGGCCCTTGACTCAACCAAGCTCAACCTAAAACCCAAAAACAGCAATCTCTCTCCTCTCTTAAACCTCTAAAACGCTGAAATGTGTGAGGAAAGAGGGAAGAACACTCTTCCAAAGTTCTAATCCTCACTTGATCTTCAAACCACCATAACTTTTGATCCGGAGCTTCGATTTCCACACTGTTTGTGCCCATGCATTCACCACAATGAGCTCTACAAAACCCACAACTTTGTTTTTAAGTTAAGTCATGATTTTAGTTCAGTTTCCTCATCCCTTAAATTCGAATTTTTAGGTAAAAAGTGTTGAGATTTTGGGCTCTTTGATGTTATAGGATCCAACTAGCTTGAAGTAGAGGCTTAATCTTGTCTCCTTGATCCTTGGGTGTGGTAAGATTCCCAAACCTAGTGGAATTTGTTGGTTTATGATGTTTGGGTATTGAGTTGTTGTGTTTGGATGTGATAATTGTGGTTTAGGTAGTATGTATGTGAATATTGAAACTTGATTGAGGTTTTGGAAAGCTTGGAAAAGGGCTTTGGTGTGCTAAAAATCTATTCTTATAGGTGTTGAAGCTTTGAGAGCTTGTGAAAAAGAGATTTGGAGGTGTTCCGGGTTGAGCGGGGAATCGGCTAAGGTATGGTCTCGGTTTCCTGTATCTAAACTGTAATGTGGTGTAAAAACTTAGGCTAGAGGCCCTAAGATAGGATTTGAATTGTTGATGTTGTTGAATGGTTGAGATGAATTGTGTGGTCATGTATGTGATTAATGGATATTGATGTTTTGATGGTATGATGCATGAAAGATATGCATGTTTTCATATATGCTTAATGATTGGTTGAGGTTGAATTGTGGGTGAAACCATGTTGATTGTTTGTATTGATGGTTGATTGGAAATGGTATTGTTGGAAATTGGGATGATGAAAGATATATGACATGATATTGTATTTAAAATTGAGTTATTTGATTGAGATTGGTTAAAATGGTGGATTGGTGGGTTATAAATTTGATAAAAATGTCAACATATGAGTTGAGGAGGCTTGAGGTTGATTTTTGGTATATTTTGGTTTGTTTTGAAAAGGGGTGAAATTGGTTTGTTTTGAAAATGGAACTTTGTGGTTTTGTATAAAAATGTAGTTTTTGGGCATACTTTGACGGAGTATAACTTGGTCTCCAGATCCCCGATTTGTGTAAAACTTGTTTAGAAATAAAATTGGATCCGAGATGTTTATGCTATTCGAAGAACGGATGGAAAATGATTTGAAACGAAAAAGTTATGCTCGTCAAAAGTTTGGGTTTGAAAATGGAATCTTGCATCTTTTTAAACTTAGTAAAAATTTTGGCAGATCGTACTCCCACTCGCACGCATCAATCTCAGATTTTGCTCCATCACGCGTGCACCTAGCCGACGCGAACGCGTCGATGTGTGGATGCAAGTGCCCAGTAGAAAATCTAGAGAGTTGCGCTGGTATTGTGCTGGTTTTGTGCGAGGAGCACAAAACGTACTCACGCGTGCACGTGGTTGACGCGTACGCGTCACTTGGTCTCTCTGCTTCCCATGCGTGCGCATGGGTGATGCGTGAGCATCTTTCCTACCTTTTCCTAGTGAATTTGCATTTAATTTGTTGAGTTTTATCAAGAATTAATTATCTTTTAGCCACTATAGATGCTACTTTGAGTTGTGTGCAATTTTGTTTATTTTAGGTATCATTCGGATGGATTTGATGGAGTTTCCGCAGAAAAAGAGAAGAAGGCGAATGATGCTGTCAACCCTGACCTCTCTGCACTCAAACCTAAATATCTCAAGCTACAGAGGTTCAATTGACGTGATTCTAGTGGCGTTGGAAAGCTAACTTCCAGAGCTTTCCAACGATATATAATAGTCCATACTTTTTCTCCATCAATTCGGCCAAGGCTGCGCCTAACTTGAGAAATCTCAAGTTAGGCGTGGATTATTAAGGAATCAAGTGGTCCCCAACTCTCCAAGAAGCAAGCACGCAATCTCCTATTAATTCTGATTTAAAATTTATTTTATTTAAAAATAAGAAAAGATATTATTTATTTTTAGGAAATATATTTTATATTAATTAGAATTAGATATAAAAGGGAAAAAGAATCAGCCCTTCGAACTCTCCTCTTCTCTTCTACCTCATTACACACTTTACAGTTTTTCAGAATCCTAGTTTTTTCTCTGAACCATGAGCAACTAAACCTCCACTGTTAAGGTTAGGAGCTCTATCTATTGTATGAATTGATAATATTATTTTTCTATTTTAATTCATGTACTGATTTATATTTCAAGAATTGTTTTCGTTCTTTATTTTATGAATCTGGGTGGACCAAAAGTATGACCCTTGTTCTAATTGAGTTCTTGTATAACTTGGAAAAGCTCTTTACTTGAACAACAGCTTGAAAATATATTCTCCTAAATTTCTAATTATCTGGACCTAATGGGATACGTGACATATAATCCTCTTATATTTGGATAATTAGAATTTTTGTGGCATATAAACTAGAATTGAACTTTACCCTCTAATTGGAATTAAGTGACCGAATAATTGGCGGTTGATGAATTTTAGAGGAGACTAAAAAGGTCTAAGAAATTAGAGTTTAGTCACATATAGTTTGCCATGAATTAAATCTTGCATGATTAAAATAGTTAGTAAGAAAAGTCAATCCGGAAAATAGATATCTCTGAAGCCTTAACTGTTTCTCCATATATTATTCACAACTTGTTTACTGCTTGCTTCTGATTCTCTGAATTACTTTTTATGCTTTTGAACTCTCAAAACACCCTTTTCTGTTTGTCTAACTAAGTAAATCACTCAATCATTGTTGCTTGATCCATCAATCCTCGTGGGATCGACCCTCACTCACCTGAGGTATTACTTGGTACGACCCGGTGCACTTGCCGGTTAGTTTGTGGGTTATAAATTCCGCACCAATGGGCGACGCTCACGCGTCACTCTACGGTTTCAGCCTCCCACGCGTGCGCATGGGCGACGCGCACGCGTGACACCATTTTCATCAAAAAATTAATTTTTGAGTTTTCAAAGCCAAATTTCAGACTTCTAAGCTTCCGTTCTCAACCCTTATGCCCGGAATCCTTATAGTATGCCTAGCAATGGGAAGGAGCTAGAAAATGTGGTAACTTGTGGATGAAGTAAGGGGAGAATTAATGATGAATGATGATCAAAGATAATTGTATGAGATACAGAGGATGATGGTGGAAGTGTTTTATATGCCATGAGCCGAAGGGCTATAATTGTTAATAAATTGGCTGGTTATGGGTTGTATTATGAGCCGAATGGCTGAGTTATTACCGAATTATGGTTGAGCTATTATTGAATTATGGCTGAGTATGATTGCATATATGCTTATTGAATGAAATGTGAATGTTGCACTTCAACTATCTGAGATACGAATTTTCCTGGGTGAAAGCAGTGGCTAGCCACCACGTGTTCCAGGTGGAGACTCGATACTCTGCTGACCCTATGTCGTAAGTGTGGCCGAACACTGTGAAAGTTCCGGATGAGCTCGCCCCCATGGATAAACACCATTGTGGGTGTTATGAATATGTATTGATGATTATGATTGAGTATAACTCGAGTTGGGGATGCACAACAGAGGGACAGTCCAATGGTTAGCTACTAGGACTTGTCGGGTTGGCTTTATAACTAACTCATCAGCCAATAGGATAGGCATACATCATATGCATTATATGTGAATTATTTGGAATGCCTAATTGACTGCATAATACTCGCTAATTGTGTAATTGTCGTATATGCTTCCTATTTGTGCATTAAGGGGGAGGTTTTGTCTGAGTTCTTGTAAAAAATAAACGAAAAAGTGGTTTTGGTTAGTGTTATATGTAAAAAGAACATGGTCGGAGGGTTTTGTAAAGTTTGAATGAACGTGTGAATTTTCCTTTGGTTTGAATAGCAAAAGATTTGAAAGAGAGCTTAATTTTATTGAAATAGGAAGTGGCTTAGCTTCAAAGGAAACAATTTGATTATTGAAATTTTATTTGATATTTGGAACAGTGTGATTATTGAAAATGATTTGTTACTTGAAAATGGTTGGAAAGGGTTTGAGAAATGATTTGGTTGGAACCCTTGAAGGGTGGCAAATCCAGAATTTTAGAAAAAATACTGCAGAAATTTTTATAAAACTCTGAGACTTTGTTTAAAACATTATTTAAAAGAAAAATTTGATTTTAGAATCATATTATTTGATTTCGATTTATTAAGAAAAGTATTATGTTTTAAGTTTAATTTATTGAGAAAAGATTTTGTTTTAAGTTATTATTTGAATTTGGTTTATTAAGAAAATGAATTTTTATTCTTAACTAAACGTTTTTGAGGTTGCGATTAATGAATGACTGAAAGTGTATCTTTTGGGTGATGCAGAGGTGTGAATAATAATATGGTGATGCGAAGGTGTGAATGATTATTTGGTGATGCGGAGGTGTGATTGATTATTTGGTGATGCGGATGTATGACAAAAAAAAAAAGAAAAGAAATAAGAAACGATGAATGAAATTGATTATTGAGAATTGTTTGTTTGATTGGGATTTTGTGCCAAACCGCTAATGTGAAAGTGCCCGCCTGACTGATAGCCTAAGTTTACTAATGCAGGAATGTCCACCTAACTGATAGCATGTTTCTTACTGTGATGCACATAGAAATGCTAGCGACATTATTGTGATTTGGCCTAATTGACACGGATAACCCGTGATGCTAAGGTATCTTGACTGACATGGGTTCATCCATGATGATACTTATGTGCCTAACTAACACAGTAGAGAAAACATATTCGAGGTTTGCTCCAAGTAACGTCGGGTTACGGGTAGACAACCGACGCATGATCTCATAGCCTACTTAGGACAGACATGCATCATATTGTTTGCGCATTTGCATTTGGTTGTGTTTACTTATTTTATTTCTTAGTAATTATGCTGTTTGTCTTATTATGCCTTATTTGTGTGTTCAATTGGGTTTCTTGTAATATTAGTTTGTATATTGAGGTGATTAAGACTAATGTTGTGATTGAGAATTGGTTAAGTTCAGAAATTTAAAGAAAGTAATTAATTATTTAAAGTAGAATAAAATATATTTTCAAAGATTTTGATATAAATAGTCTTACTAAGTAAGGTTAATTATTTGCATTTTATTCATTACTTTTACGGCATTCCCTTTCCCCATTGAGAACCTGCGAGGACGATGTTCTCACCCCCTACAGATTTTCTTTACAACGACAGATTCAGAATTCCTTGGCACGGAGCCGGGACTGAAGTACAGAATTTTATTTACATATGTATTCGTATTTTCTGTATTTTGTTTAGTCTTAGATTTTAATTTCCCCTCATCGTTTATTGTTTTAGTTTTTAGAGAGGTAGGACTTGTATTTGAGATTATTTGAATAAGTCTATGTATATAATCCTATGTAAATATATACCTTTGTGATTAAATGGTTTAAGGTACAGACTCTTCGTTTTCTTAATTAAAATTTCGGTACATATTTGCAAAAGCTCGATATTAAATAAATATAGTATGAAATTAAAGGAGTAGAGGTAGGTAACGCCCAGACTTTTAGTGCGATCATGAGGTACTAAAAGTTAGGGTGTTGAACATTTCCTTTTAGCTGCCTCTACTTTATCAAAATATTTTTTATCAACCTCGAAATTTGCACCCAACCCTACATATGTTGGGTTTGCCTTATCCATGAAAGCAGCCCTATTTTTTGTTGTATCAATGTTTCCTGTTCCAATGCAAACAGATAATATGTTGATGGAAGACATATGAAGAAGTGTTTATGACTTTGATATAGTTAGTTATGAATGTCTAAATTGCTATAAGTGTAAATAAGTATTTACATGTCTCTGATAGAATCATTGTTGGCTTTTTTCTCTAGCTGCTCTGCTAGCCATGCAGATATCCATGGCTCTGGTTCCTCATACTGTTCTAGCAGGCCACTCTTTAGTCGTTGAAAGTATAATATCTAATTGGTATAAGTACAAACAACAATGGAATCAAATTCAAAGTTGCAAAAATGTCATCTCAAGTTCTTTAAAATAACCATGAATATAACCAACAAGGTGAACATGCAGCCTTCACAGGTCTTGTTGTGTTTAAGCTGGTATCTACTGATTGTCTTCTTCAGCCAATTGAAGATTTTCATTGGCCAGTTGAATCGACTAGGATCTTAAACATCCAAAATGGGGGAATATGCCAAGGTGACAAGACTTGCTGCATTGTTGGGCAGAGAAACATCTTCATCACAACCAGTATAAAGTGTTTGTGAAATTTCATCATGTCAGCTTCACTATCCATGAAGCAGTAGTCACGAAGTGTAGTTGTTGTTAGACGTGCGCCGGATTCTTCTTGTCAAATTTTGGAAAGTCATCGTCTGCCATATTCAATATTTTGAGAAGTCAAATGCGCAAATATTGTTATAGTTACACAGTCTAACTTTACAGAATAATAGAAGCAAAAGAATACTTACCAATAGATGAAAGGACGAAGACATGCCTAATTAAAGCAGCATTAACTTTGATGGTGTCAACATCCAATACCATTTTATTTGAGTCTAAATCATACGATTTTGCCAATGCTACCATGATATTTTTCTTAAACGCCAACCGAGAGATAAATTGTAAGAATTCGAATCTAATGACATCTGTTTCCAAAAGCTTTGCCTCTGCATTGGACTTTGTAAGGTGTTTAAAGATGCCAGCTATGTAACTTGAGTGCACCTTGTCTCCAACAATTTCTAATAATGTATATATTTTTTAACGTAAAACCACAACATTGATGTTAAAATGATGGTAGATAGAAACGTTAAGCATAATACC